>NC_073631.1:119948125-120548593 GCF_029407905.1 Bubalus kerabau | reverse complement strand
GGGATGGAGCCCGGCCAGCGGCAGTGGGGGCTGGAGACAGCCCCCTGGGTCAGCGGGCAGAGGGGGGGTCTTGCTCTCCCTTTGGAAGAAGCCCCCCTTTCTCGGCCTGAAGCCCGTTGGAACCAACACATCTCCGCTGCTACAGGAGAGAGCGGTCCTCTGCCCTCCCAATGTGCTCGGCCCCTCCTCCCCTGCACTGGGGAGGCTGGGGCTCTCTCCAGAGGGTACCCCATAAAGCACGGTCCACTCAGGGGAGGACACAGAACTGGCTTCCTGGTCTACCTCTGTCACTATTTGTTGGAAAACCGTAATGAAAATTGCATGCAGAAATACAATCAAGGTGACTTTTTTCATTTAACTTATGTGGAGCGCAAACATCAGAGCGATTAATGACCAGGCTGGCACGAGTGATTTTCAGCGCTTGATCTGGATATTCCTGAATATGTCGGCTATCTCCCGCGTGGCATAACGTTGATTGTTCTCAATCAATGTCTTGATTTGGTTGCTATCAACTTCAGCTGGTTTACCCGCTCCTGGAGCATTGTCCAGCGAGACGTCTCCAGCACGAAGCTTTGCAAACCGCTTTTGACGTGTTCCACCAGTCACAGCGCCTTCTCCATACACTGCACAGAGCTGCTTTTTCTGCATTTCAGTTGCGTTTTTACCTTTAGTGAAATAATAAAGCATAATATGCTGAAAATGTTGCTTTTTTCCTTCCGTCTTTAAATTAAAATGGCCACACAAAAATTCACCACTTCTGATAGGTTTTTTAAATGCTGATACGGCAGCTGTCGCAATACAATCTAACAAAATTGTTTCGGACGAAGTTAAAGACAACCAAGGGCTGCTGGAGTCGCCTTACGGAAGAACCCAAATGAGCGTTTGGTCAACCCCAGTACCTTAAAAACAAACAAAGCAAAAAACCCCAAACCACGCCTGGGTATAATTCTGAATGAACCAACGATTATGGGGTTGACTTCAGTCACTGACTGTAGTCAAGTAGCTGGAAATACCAGCCCCCGCCCTGGACGGCCAGAGGGCACCACGTGAGCAGCTGACAGCGTGTGTTCCTGAGTCTCACACTTTTTCTCCCTTAATATAAGTGGTTAAGTTGGCCAGGCATTCGATCTTGATTACTGGTCCCTGAGCTCTAGGGCTTAAGGACTCCTTGACGTAGGTTGGCCTGGGTTCTGAAGACTGTTTTAAAGTTAATGTGACTGAGCAGATGCGGTCTGTAGAGGCGTTTCCATGAACCGGGCTGTGCGTCAGTCCTTTCAAGCTTGAAGTCCAGGTGCTCGCTGTGTTCTTCGTTCTGTCTGCTCTTGGCTCCCAGGTTTTCATCTACGCTCAGAATCTGTTGAGCTGCTCTCACTGCTCTCCTTTGGACCTGTGGTCACCACTTAGACTGTCGGGATTCTAACCCCGGCTCTGCCCTTTGCTGTGCTTCCTTAGGCAAGTTACCTGTCTGCCCCGTGCCCTGTTTCCTAATCTTGAAATGCGACCAGGCTCCACTTTATCAGGTGTGCTGTTCAGTCACTCAGGCATGTCCGATTCTTTGTGACCCCGTGGACTGCAGCACGCCAGGCTTCCCTGTCCTTCACCATCTCCCAGAGCTTGCTCACACTCATATCCAGTGAGTTGGTGATGCCATCCCACCATCTCATCCTCTGTCGTCCCCTTCTCCCCCTGCCCTCAATCTTTCCCAGCATCAGGGTTTTTTCTAATGAGTCGGCTCTTTGCATCCGGTGGCCAAAGGATTGGAGTTTCAGCCTCAGCATCAGTCCTTCCAATGTATATACAGGACTGATTTCCTCTAGGATGGACTGGTTGGATCTCCTTGCTGTCCAAGTTTCTCTCTAGAGTCTTCTCCAATGCCACAGTTCAAAAGCATCAGGTTATTGTGAGGGTTGAACGAGATGATACAGACTGAGTGCTAACAGTGACCGGCACACATCCAGGCCCCAGTAGATCCTCTATGAGTGTGCTGGTCATTATGACCTCTGTGCTGGCCACTCCATGGTCACTTGGAGTGACCCATGGCTTTAGGTGAGGGCTTCATCATCAGCATGAGTGTGCAGATCTGTCAGGCTCCAGAGCAAACACCCGTGTGTCCCTGGGTGCTCAGTGGTGAGGAGGCCCTGGCTCCCCACCCACCAAGCTTTTCATGCACTTTGTGGCTTCTCCGCTTTCTCTGAGATTGTTGATTGCATAACAGAGCGTGTGGCTGGTAGCATGGTCCCAGGCAGGTTCTGTTCTTCACAACGCTTAGGAGGAGGGGAGGTTAGAGGTGCTTCATTCTGCTTCGTCCAGAGCCCTTGGTTTAGATCTGATTTTTCTTTGGTCTGTTCCCACTGTTTGACTTTCAGCTAAAGAGGTAACAGAAACACCCTACTGCTTGATTCCTCCGTCCATTTGCTCATTGATTCTGCAGACGTAGACTGATTATCTATGCTAAGTAGTGTAATAGTGTATTATATTTATATCACTGAAGGGTCTGTCCTGGTGATTTTTCTTAAAACTAAGAGCTGCTCCAAAGAAGAACTGAAATGTTTACCTCCAGTGACAGACAGCTTCATCAGCTTATAGACAATCTACTGCGTATTAATACTCAGCCTTTGTACATAAGACTTGGGAACTCAGAGAGAGACATACAGAACTGGGACTCAGACACTTCAGGGCATGAAGGGAGAGATACTAGCAATTACGCTGAGAAAACAGGCAGGAGCTGGGACTGTCCCAGGAAGCCAGAACATACAGTCCCCTGAACAGAAAGACAGAGTGAGCATCTTAATACACAAGCAGGCCCTACAAGTGAGAAATAGTCACAACTAAAGAACACACGAAGATCCTCCGGAGGAGGGCAGGCAACCCACTCCAGTATTTTTGCCTGGAGAATCCCCAGGGACAGAGGAGCCTGGCGGGCTACAGTCCACGGGGTCGCAGCAGACGTGACTGAGTGAGCACAAAGATCAAACAACTGGGGAAAGCGGGTGGCACGGTGGTAAAGAACCCGCCTGCCCATGCAGGAGACCCAGGAGACTCGGGTTCAGTCCCTGGGTTGAGAAGGTCCCGGGGATCTTGGCTAGACAGGCTCGGCTTGCCCAGTCTCCTGTTGAGCAGTCACCTCCTCAGCTGTGATGAGGAAGTGGGGAAGGGGAGGGTGTGGGCGGTTCCTGAGATAATCCCCTCGACTGTGATCATGTGCCCAGTAATAAAAGAGCATTCCAGCCCTGTGTCCCCATGGTCGGGCGGAACGTCTGTGGGTCCCTGGGCAGCTGTGGGGCAGGAGGAGAGGGATTGGCTGCCAAGTCTGGACTGAGCCCGGGCTGAGGGCCCCCAGGGGAGGGAGCCCTGGCCTCTGTTTTCCCCATTTTACTTGTTCAAGTCAGCTGCCTAAGGACCAGTTGCACAGAGGAGATTAACTGAGCTTCTCAGCAGGAGAATTCAACCCTGGGTGTTGAAATCCTACCTGGTTAGTGCTGATTTTAATCTCAACCAATTAAGTTTTCAAAGCCCAGCAAACTCTTCCTTGTTGACTAAGTACAGCCTCTTAGTTCCACTTGGTTTACCGGGTGGCATTCTCCCACCTGGCTCTCTTCCCTCCCTGAGAAATAAAGTGGGCCCACACAAGAGAGACTTCCAAATAAGAAATCTGGCAGAGTCAACTCTGTGGCAAATACTTCTGCTGTGTTCAGCTGTCTGTAGTGCAGCCTGGATAGCCCACCTTAGGGCGGGGTGGATGGCTCGAATCAGATTTCAACATGGTGGGGGTTGGTGGTTTAGTCGCTCAGTCGTGTCCGACTCTTTGTGAACCTAAGGACCATAGCCCGCCAGGCTCCTCTGTCCATGGGATTCTCCAGGCAAGGATACTGGAATGCATTGCTATTTCCTTCTCCGGGGTATCTTCCTGACCCAGGATTGAACCCGTGTCTCCTGTATTGCAGGCGGATTCTTCACCGCTGAGCCACAAGAGACTCCCAGATTTCAACAAAGTGTACAGAAAAAGAAGCTCTCCAAGTTCAGTGAAATGATTGAATACATAGGACATCCATTTATGCCTCTGGAGAAGTAAGAGCTGTAGAAAACCAAAGAAAATGGCAGAGATTTGTTGTTTCCGGTTCTGGAGGCCGAGATCTCATGTCCAGGTGTAGGACCACCCTCCCTCTGAAGGCCCAGGGCTCCTGTGCTTGGGACAGCCTCCGGCGTTCCTCGGGGCCAATCCTTTGTCCTCAGAGGAGTCCTCCCTGCCCCCTCCACCTGGTCTGTGTCCACCGTCCCCAGCCAGGGCTTGACCCTGGGGCCCAGCCATGAAAGCGCCCAGTCCCAGCCGCTGGACCACCAGGGAAGTCCCCCACAGCTCCCCTCATCCCGCTGGGTCAGCTTAAATCCTCAAAGGCTCTTCCCAAGTAAGGTCCCATCCGAGGTTGGGGGTAGACCTCCCATGACACACAGGGTGAAGGATGGCAAGACCCTTGGAGTCTGTGAGGAAGCAGCCTTTGGGTTGAAAACAGGAGGCAACACTATTTCAAAAAAGAAAGCTTTTCCTGACTTTTCTTCTTGCTCAGTGGAGAGCCAAGGTCCTCCAATGCCTTTATCCAACAGCCATGTGCTAGGTCCAGATGCTGGATTTAAAACTTTGGGCTATTTTAAGTTAAAAGTTGGTTTCATGATGACCGGCAGCTGAGTGTTTGACACCCTACCTACCTACCGGCCTTCCTCCTTCCCAGATTCCTTTCACAAACCTGTTTCGGAGAAGGATTAGGGTTGCTAAGCAGAAACAGGGTCCCCAAAGATCTTTGTGTCTCTGGAAGCATAAACTGGGCCTCCTGGGTGAAGAGCTGGACCATGGCGTCAGGGCAGGAATCTGACCCGCCCCCAGCGCACACGCTGTACCTGGCTGGCGCACGTCGATCGAGGGTTCAGGAACATTTTATCTGTTTCTCGACGACCATTTAAAACGGGTGCAAAGAGCTGTCTGTGGATGTTGGGAAACAAGGGTTTCCTTTGTGAGAAGCCCCCGGACAGGGCTTCCCCGTGCACCCCAGGTTTCTGAGAGGACCCGAGGTCCGTTTCTGATCCCGTGAAGGCAGTGAAGTGCACACTCCCACCTCGGACCCAGGGAGCTTGGAAATGATCTTTCCAGGGGTCTGTTGGCATGTTGCCCTTCCATCGGTGGGCACCCCCTGCCGCGGAACCGGCCGACAGTTGGTCACCTGGTGGGCTGGAGGTCTGCCCGCACATGCTTTGGCTGCAGAGCAGATCGTTAGGGATAGGTTGGAGGGGCTCCTGTCAAGCCGCCCCCTCATCTCAGACTCCATCAGAGCTTATCTGCTCACGCCCACCCCACTGCCACTGCCCTGTCCTAGTTGGGTCCTTTTGCAACTAACAAGATTGAATTAGGGGAAAGGGTGATCCCAGCGGTTCCTACTGGCACGGTCACAGGGCCCCAGGCAGGAAGGAGGGTCACGATAGGCCTGGGAGCCGTCGGATGGCACATGAGACGCAGTCTGAAGGGCGGCAGGACGGCAGTTACGTGACCCAGCACACGAGGAGGACAGCAAGCAGCTGGGGCGCCCTGGGCCCAGGGACAGTCTCCACGCGCCCTTCACGGCCCTGGGCAACGTCACGACAATTCCTAAAGTAAACACGGAGCTTGAACCTCTTGACTTGCATGATTTCGTGGGGTTTTCTGGGTCAAGTGAATAGCGAACCGTTTTTAGAGGCCTCGAAATTAAAAGACGCTTGCTCCTTGGAAGAAAAGCTATGACCAACCTAGACAGCATATTAAAAAGCAGAGACATTACTTTGCGAACAAAGGTCCATCTAGTCAAGGCTATGGTTTTTCCAGTGGTCATGTATGGATGTGAGAGTTGGACTATAAAGAAAGTGGAGCACCAAAGAATTGATGCTTTTGAACTGTGGTGTTGGAGAAGACGCTTGAGAGACCCTTGGACTGCAAGGAGATCAAACCAGTCCATCCTAAAGGAAATCAGTGTTCATTGGAAGGACTGATGCTGAAGTTGAAACTCCAATCCTTTCACCACCTGATGTGAAAAACTGACTCATTTGAAAAGACCCTGATGCTGGGAAAGATCGAAGGCGGGAGGACAAGGGGACGACAGAGGGTAAGATGGTTGGATGGCATCACCCACTCAACGGACATGAATTTGAGTAAACTCCAGGAGTTTGTGATGGACAAGGAGGCCTGGTGTGCTGCAGTCCATGGGGTTGCAAAGAGTTGGACATGACTGAGCGACGGAACTGAACTGAGGCCACTTTCCACCAAAGCTAAACTCTGAGATTTTCAATAGAGAACCTACCTGAGAGAAGACAGAAAAAACACAAGGAGCTAGATTCTGATGAGAAAATTAGTGAACTTTCAACTTATCGCCCTTGACTGTCTTATACCCTGAACTGCAGGAGGCATATCACAGGGGACAACATGGTCTCTCTTATGTAGAGAATTCATTAGACGGAGCCGAAGCACTGGAAAAATGGTGGCTGATGAATGAAAATGTGGTAACTGCCTTTCACATGCCACCGTCTTTAAGTCACAGACCTAGGCAGGAACCCCCACACCCAGGACACCGTCTCAGCAGTCTGTTCTTCCCAGAGCCAGCAGCCTTGAGCCAGACACTCGGTGTTAAAATTGTTCGGGACGAGATTCTTCCCATTAGCGTCTCTGAAGATTTATACAGAAAACCGACAGAGGACCAAGCGGGTCCTATGACTTGGAGCGCATCTCGCGCATCCTTCTCTGCACAGTTTGGCTGTGTTCAGGGATCAATGTGCGATTCCCACTGTGGCCAGCTTGTTGTTAGTCTGCTGCCTCTTCAAGAGTCAGCAAGAAGTAACTGGGATCCAGTAAGTAGGTAACTGGGTAGTTGGCCAGCTTCTGTGTAAGATATGATGTATTAGAGTTGAGTTTGAGTATCTTTATTAATACTTTATGATATTGGCCACATGGTGCAAAGAGCCAGCCCATTGGAAAAGACCCAGCCCATTGAAAAAGACCTTGATGCTGGGAAAGATTGAGGGTAGGAGAAGAAGGGGGCAACAGAGTTTGAGATGGTTGGATGGCATCAGTGACTCAATGGATACGTATTTGAGCAAACTCTGGAGATAATGAAGGACAGGGAAGCCTGGCGTGCTGCAGTCTGGGTCACAGAGTTGGACATGACTTAGTGACTGAACAACAATATTAATACTTTTCAAAGGTATATTCCAACTCTAAGACTTTATCTGCTAGTTATAGTTTACAAAGAGATCATCTGAAACTCTCAGAAAGTGAATTTTCTTAGCAAAAGGTCTATTTTTAAACATGGAGTAGAGAAGGCAAGCTTAGATTTAAATTGGCTCCTTTCCCTCCTGCCTTTTCACCACCAAGATAAAGGCATTGTCTATAATCTACATGACTTGATTATGTCTAATCCTGTTCTTTAGATGAACTTCCAGAAGCACTCCCTGGGTAGGATCTCAGGAGACTCAGGAAACTGGCTAAACAAACACAATACCTGTATCCCCATCGTGAGCTCCTGTTTGCTCAGCCGTGCATCTGCAGCTGTAGAGACAGGACACGGAAATCCTTGCTGACTTTGGTGAACTGAGGTAATTCAACCACCTGCTCACAGACCAGAAATTCCAGAACATTTCACTCTCCAAACTTTACTCTGAAACACAGGGTTAGACTAGTTCAGAGCAGGCATCACAGAAAGTCCCCTACATACGAACCTTTAAGTGCAAATTTTCAAAGATGCGAACGCTCTTCTTGTTCACTTGACACCGGCTGCAGTACTGTCCGCGCACGCTGGCGCGTCAACCGTTTCCAAGTCTTTGCAACCCCATGGACCGTAGCCCAGCAGGCTCCTCTGTCCATGGGATTCTCCAGGCAAGAACACTGGAGGGGGTGGCTGTGCCGTCCTCCAGGGCATCTTCCCGACCCAGGGATTGAACTCGAGTCTCTTGCATCTCCTGCATTGGCAGGTGGCTTCTTTACCACCAGCGCTACCCGGGAAGCCCCCGATGGACTGTACTGGTAGAACTTTTCAAGGTATCGTAAGGTTTAAAATGTTTTACTTTTTGTTTTTTTTATGTCTTATTTGAGTGGAAAGCATTACAAACCTATTACAGTACTGCACAGTTGACCGTGTTAGCTGGGTACCTAGGCTAGCTCTGTTGGACTTCAGAACAAATTGGCCTTCACAAACTCGCTCTTGGAACACCACTTGCTGTTGGGTAGGGGGCTTGCTGTTCTGTGCTTGGAGTCTCACAGCGAAAGTGAAAGGGACCCGACTTGGTCGTTTCCATCACACCCACCTTCCTCCCCAGCCTGGCCCAGGGGTCTGTGTTTCTCACCCTGGGATGAGAGCCTGTGAGGCCAGTTCTGATTCTTGTCCAACCAGCACCCAGCCCTGGCAGCGTGGGTGTTCACACCAGGCGGTGTGTATGCACGCAGCACATCTGCGACAACTTCGTCACCTGGGGTGACCCCGTCCAGCGGGAGCCAGGGACAGCAGACCTCTGCCATGTGGGCCCTTGCTCGGGGCCCCTGGACACACTGGCTGTCAACAGCCTGGAGGCTCCCTCTGCCCTTTTCCTGGGTGCCCAGACACCCCGTGTCCTAGGACGAGGAGAAGGGCCCTCTCACTTCAAGACGGAGGACGGCATTCCTGGGGGCGGGCAGGCCGGAGAAGATGTCCCAATTCCCAGAATCAGTGGGTGGCACGGGAGGTTAAACACCTCTGTTTCCACCATGAGGAAAAAATATTTTTCCCAAGAGATTGTGTGGCAACTTAGTAAATTTTGGAAAGCTATAAAATATTCTTCCATTTCAAATGTGACTATCCTACAGAGGAAATTCCCCCTCCTCCCTTTAAAAGAAAAACCCATAAATCCAATGCTTGGTTTTGAACCTTTAATAAAAGTAAAAAAATGAATTCAAAAGAACACAATGCTGAAAACTTAGTATGAATGTGAATCTCACTAGATGTTCCAATCTGGTATAGTGCAAATTTTGCTCATACTATTTAACATTTTCACAAACTCAAATGACTTTGGTTCACATACTTGCTAGAAAATATTGGCAACGAAATTCTTCAGATTCACATCTTTTGGCTATACTGCTTCTAACAGACATAGATTTATTTCCAGTTTAAGAGAGAAAAATACTCATTGTGCATGATCAAGTATATTGGAAAGATTCAATGACTGCTTTCATCTAATAACTTCTGGTTTTTTCACAAAAACGCTGACATCTTCATTGAAAAATCTTTTCACATAGCTGATGGTTTTCGTTTTCAGAAAATGTCATAAGGGGGTCATTGCAAAGTTCAGAATGGTCCTATTTTCTTTTAAACAAAATTCCTCTAAAACAAAGTCGCTACAGTAACCTAAAATTTACTCCAGGATATCCTCCTTAAAACAAAAGCAAACTGAGACAGGGACCATCGGGTGGGAGGAGCCGGGGACTCGCAGAGTCCACCACTGCCAGCAGGGGCTCCCGTGTCCCCAGCCCCCCGACTGCCAGCTGCCAGAGGAATCTTTTTTTTTTTTTTTGCCAGAGGAATCTTAGCATCAAGCCACATTCACAGGATTCAAAACAACCGAAATGTTTTAAATTGCAAAATACAGAAAGGGTGAATTTGTAAGTAAAAATTACAAGTTTACTAAACCCCCAAAACTGGGAGTATTTCAAAGGACCGGGGCTCAGCGGGAGGGCACAACAAAGTAACTTCACAACTGAAAAGAAATTATTGCTGAATTTTGCCTCCATGCAGCACTGAAATGGAGAACCCTCTTTAACATCTCATACGTTTAAAAAAATAATAATAAATATTTAAAGAGAATACAAGGCTCAGATTGGTTTTCCTATACATTGCACTTGAAGTCGAAGGCCCAGGACCTGCACACCGGGCCCAACGTGGGCTGTGCCGTTGAGGGAGTACGCTGTGCTCACCGCGTCCTTTGAGGGTTTAGAGACACCGAATGTGTGATGCAGTGACATGCGCACTCTTCTTTTTACAAGGCAATCACAGATTGCAGATCCCATAGGGCTGTGGGGAAAAAGCCGTCTCTTCTTCCCGAGTATCAAAGAAAACGCAAGGTTTGGGCCAAGACGGAGACGTGTGGCCGACGGGCGCCCCATTCGAGATGGCGCGGATTCCAGGCAATCTCTGTGAACACTGGGGTGGAAAGTCCAACCCATCGCAGCGCAGAGCCACGACCTCCCACTCACTGCCTCCTCTGCAGGATTGTCTGCGCAGCGCCCTACACGGGCACCGAGGGCACGCTGTGCCCGCCTGCCCGGCACGGCCGCCCTGCACTTGCTGCCACCCCTGCCTTCTCTTTTTTCACAACACAGCCCTATTTTTAAAATCTTTTGGATGAGTGATATTCCTATCTCACCACACTTCATCTTTGTAAGCACCACCAAGCCGTCCCCGGGGCGCTGACACGGAACCAGAGCTGGCAGTCAGGCTGTAGTTCGAGGCTAGCAAATATGGCAACCTGGCATTTAATAACACGGGAAACTGAGTCCTCGGGGCCCGGTGCCCGGCCGGCCTGCTCGTGGTGCCCCCCGGGGGTCGCGGGCCGGGACCCCGTCCCACAAGGTGCCGTCCCAACGCCAGTGGCTCGGCTGCTCTGAAACAGGTGACGTGCTTTCCAGGAGTCACTGGCGCACTCAGCCCCCTCTGAAGAGATTACTGAGGAAAAGAGATCGTCTGCGTCACTACCCAGTATCACGGACTTTCTTCCCAAACCTTGCCACTCTTCAGGATCCGTGGGTCTGAGGATTCAATCACTGTGTGGCTTTTCGGGGACACCCTATGTGGAGAAAGAGAGAAAAAAAGGATGTTAGTGCTGGATGTGTGCGTGTTTTAGTTAGCCATTTAAGCGGACCCTACAAAGTGAGGGATGAAGAATCCCTTTGCGCCAGAGGCGAAGATGGAGACCAGAATCGCGGAGCAGCAGACAGGCTGCCCCGGCCCCACGGCGATGCCCTCGGGGCCCTGAGCTGGGAGCCGACGTCTCAGCAGACCCGGTCTGTCCCGCTCAGGCAGGGCGGGGGGCGTAGCAGGCAGGACAGGAGGTGGTACTGCTGCCCAGAAGCTGTGTCTACGCACGTCTCGTCGCCGAACAGCACAGACACCCAGGGAGGGCACCCCGCACTTGTGGCCGGTGTCTGGGCCCGGCCCAGTGGCCCTCAACCAAGGATGGACACTCCACTGGGGCAGCAGGTCCGAGACCAGAGGCTGACCTTCCTGAGGTCACGGGGCTGTGTGAGGAGAGCCCCCTGCCTCCTGCCAGAGCCGGGGTCCCTGCGTGTCCACCCTGACCCCTGCTGAGAGGCCGAGCGAGCCACAAGGGCCAGCCCGCTCTGCACCAGATGCCAGGCGCTCAGCCTCCTGGGCTCCGACCCCCATCTCCAAAGCGGGCTGGCAGTCCTGCCCCCATACTGCCACTGCAGGACTCGACCAGGTGCCAACGGACGTCAGCCCCTGACGACACCACGGCCATGACGGCCAGGAGCCGCCGCACCGCAGATGGGAGAGGCATGCTGGAGACGCGGCGTCCGTGGCCTGGGCTCTGGGAACAGGGCCACACGGCTCATGCGGCAGTGCGAAGCCTTACTTTTTCTGAGAAGAGACTTTCATTTGCAAACAACAGACATGAACTCGATAAAATGATGCTACAGACTCCCGTTTAAACCTACAGGCAGACGACACATACCATACAGAAAAAGCTACGTGAACCATTGAACACTCAAGCAAAGCCAGCCTGTGGCTCTGGGGCACGCCTGCCCGGGCCAGGAAGCACGTTTAAGGGCAGAACTGAGCAGACGGGAGGGGGCGGGCTGTAGGCACATCACACGGGACACTCTGGCCCCGAGCCGACTGATGGGCGCCCACCTCGGGTCGACGGTTGCAGCCCTTTGTCTTCGGCGCTCAAATCACGTTCCACTACAAAGCCTCACCGGGAGACGTTTCAAACCAGAAATTCATCCTGAAACGCTGCCGCTAGAATACGCCTCAGAAGTGTCCTCTGTCCGAGGGCCGCAGGGAGGCTGCTCTGAAAGCGAGGACAGTGGCCACGGACGTGCAAACAGGACCATCAGCCAGGTGCCAAGCGACCCCATTTCTAAGGCCCCGAGTCCTTTCCAATTCCAAGGGATGAGTAAGCTCACCTTCACATAGCAGCTGCTAGCTTTTTCCCTTTCTTCGAAGAAAGAAATTAAAAACCTGGCTAAAGTATTCGAACTCTTTCTTTAAAAAAAATGTTTAACTTGCTCAAGGGAGTCTAGCAAGGTGCCGCGCTGTCCAGGCTGAGCTCTGAGACCCCACAGAGACACAAACCCAAGCCATCAGGGTGCACACCCCAGAGTGCTGGGGGGCACGAGCCTCCGTGCCCGGCCCTGGGCACTTCTCCGGGGGACCGGGACTGGGTGGGTGGTCAGGCAGGAGCAGAGGGCAGAGGCCACGCCCCTACTCCAGCCCATCACAGCCATTGGCTGCTGGGTGGTGGGGAAGAGCAGAAGGTCCTTCCGGCAGGGACGGTCAAGTCATGGGTGGTTACGGGTTTCTAAGACAAACCTTATTATAAATATATTTTTCGTTCTTCAGCCCTGATGCAATTTGAAGCAAATATAACTTCCTACACTTCCAATTCTAGTCTCATGAAAAATACAATTTTGGCTTCACACACTTATCTTTTTGCTCCTGCAACAACAGCGCTTTGTGGAAAGGCGGCCTGCCATCCCACGGAGACGGCAGCAAAGGCTGAAGTGGATGGAGGGTTTGTGAAGAGGAGGGGTCAGTGTCAGGTTCAGAGGTCAACTGATACGCCGTGAAGGCTGTGTAATTCCTGCCGGACAAAGGGGGGCTTTTGAAGATTCCCTACTGCTTTCAGGAGAGAGTCATTTAAGAGGGGCTTCCCTCATAGCTCAGATGGTAAAGAATCAGCCTGCAATGCAGAAGACCCTGGTTCGATTCCTGGGTTGGGAAGATCCCTTGGAGAAGGGATAGGTTACCCACTCCAGTATTGTTGGGCTTCCCTTGTGGCTCAGCTGGTAAAGAATCCATCTGCAATGCGGAAGACCTGGGTTTGATCCCTGGCTTGGGAAGATCCCCTGGAGAAGGGAAAGGCAGCCCACTCCAGTATTCTGGCCTGGAGAATTCCATGGACCGTATGGTCCATGGGTTCACAAAGAGTTGGACATAACTGAGCAACGTTCATGTCACTTTATTTCATTTACGATGCCCTGAAGGATGGAAGAGACAAACAGAAAGGCAGGGACCAGGCAGGACAGACTGAAGGAGGGGAGGCCGGGGTGGGGATGAGGGTCTGGGGGCTTTGCAGGGGGGGGGACCGATTCTCTGCCTTCCTGTCACCCACAACCCAGGGCCAAGGCTCTGCTCCCAATGCACAGACAGCGCTGTGTGAGGGCAGAGGGCCACGGTCCTGCGGTGGCTGCGCCGTGGACGACCTCCGCGGGACACAGCGGACGGGCCTGCCGCCTCCCGACAGGTCTGCCCACTGTAGAGCCCACGGCCACGGGCTCCTGCACACACGCCACTGCTGCAGACACAAGTGCAGCTGCCCCGAACAAGGCTTCAAGAGCAAGGTGTCACTGAGGCGCATCTTTGAACACGGTCCCTAGTTGGCTGCATCCGTCAATACCGGATTCATCCAATACACTCAGGTTTTCAACTTCTAGGAGGGTTGGTGCCCCTAATCCACCTGTTCTTCAAGGGTCAACTGCAGAACAATGGTAAACTTTAAAACTGCAAAAGAGAAAAGAACAACCCCAACCACCTACTTGTCAGAAGTGGCCACTTCTTTCCTGCAGAGCGCTCCCCTGCCCGCCCCCACCAATACGGCTCCTTACTACTGCATGCCTCTGCAAGTCTGACTGGCTGACCCCTTAAGACCATCTGAACCCCGTGCCTCACTCTTGGGCCCCGAGTAGCTGTAACAGAAGCAACCCTCCCTCATCCTCTCCCCAACTCTGCCAGAAACACAGCTGTGACCCAAGCTGTGACCGCCCTGCCTGTGATCAAGCGGACCGTGTCCTCTGCTCGGGTCTGGGGACTCGGGCAAAGGGGCTTTGCTCTTGCCGTCCTTCGAGCGGCCGGCAGCAAAGGGGGCATCTGTAAAATCAGCTCTGACTGCCCCTCTGGCTTCACACGTCTGAGGAGTCTACCGGTCTCCCCGTCAGCAGCTCACCCTGCTGGGGCCGGGGTCCAGGCCCTGGTTGGGGACTAACATACACAAGCCGTGAGGCGTGGCCAAACACACACACAAATAAATGTGCATGGATGGAAAGACAGCGGGAGGGCTGGGCTCAGAGGCCGGGGCGGGGCTCTTTCCCTTTGATGACTGCAATGCTCGTCAGCCTCTTCCAGTTTCAAGACACAACAGTAACATCCAAAGATAAGACTGTCCCCAATTTTGAAGAGTAAAAAGGAAGCAACACCTTTAAGAAAGGGGAATTACAATTATGCCAGTTATCCTAAGTTCTGTTTAAAACTTTCACTCATCTTTTCAAAAAAAAATGAAAGTGTCTATGACAAACCAGTCCATCCTAAAGGAAATCTACCCTGGATATTAATTGGAAGGACTGATGCTGAAGCTGAGGCTCCTGATGCAAAGAGCCAACTCACTGGAGAAGACCCTGATGCTGGCAAAGACTGAAGGTAGCAGGAGAAGGGGGTGACAGAGGATGAGACGGTTGGATGGCATCACTGATTCAATGGACCTGAGTCTAAGCAAGCTCTGGGAGATGGTGAAGGACAGGGAAACCTGGTGTGCTGCAGTCCATGGGGTCGCAAAGAGTTGGACATGACTGAGCGACTGAACAGTAGCAGCAAGGTAAGAACGGAAAGACAGCTGCTAAAAGCACCTTCGCTTAGTGCTGCTGCCAAAGGCGTGGCCGTGCGGCTCCTGAGTCGTCTCCAACCATTCCTGGCGCTACAAGCCTGTGCCTGGCGTGCAGCGTCTACCTCTATGGAAAGGACGCTTCTTTACAAACTTTGTTCAGAAGGCCTTCATCATAAACGTATGACAGCATCCACCCCTCCTCCCGAAGTAATAACCAGTTGGCTGAATGGTGTCAACTTTAACTCCATGAAGAGTCATAGGAGCTGAAGACAACCTCATCTCAAAAGCCTTATTAAGAATCCTAACTAAATACTACCGAAATGAACATCTCAAGGCAGACAGCGAGCATGCAGCTGCCTCATTCTCCCCGGAATCACCCAGGGCCGGGGGGATCAGCACAGGGGTGTCGCGAGGCTGTGGTCACAGGGCAGGGCCGCGCGCATGCTCACAAGGGGTCCAGAGACAAACCGTAATCAGTTTTTGTTTTGGCGGCGGGTCCAGACCATCACAAGGGTCGGGGTGGGGGAAGGATGGCGTGGACTCAGGAGCCAGTGGGACACATCACAAATTCCCCTTTCTAAATTACTTCCATTCTTGTCAAACAGCCAAGCAGGTGGCTCCCAAGCCAGGCTCAGTGGGCACAAATAAATGTCCTCTTTTTAAAATAAAAGTATGAGGGACCAATACAAGTTTCTAAGGAAGTCCCAGAGTGTGTCTCTGAGAGAAATGGCCCTTACAAGACTCTAGTTTCCTTGTCTTTTTAAAATTCATTTTATTTAAGCCTTCGAGTTGAAGTCCATTCAAAACAGTTAAATGTCCATGTTGCACGCTCCTTCATCAAAGTGCTCAAGTGTCGCGATCTTTCACTCCCAAACAGAATTGCCAAGGTATCCTGACTGTGTCTGCCTTTCTGGGTCTTGGGAAACGGCTCTGTCTGGGACTCAGTATCTCTCCCTTTAGTCCTTAGACAAGGTCCAGGCCGGAGTCCACCCACCCAGGGACACTCAGCGGCCCCCCAGCCCCGCTCGCGCTCTCATGGGCCTGGCGTGGCTCCCTTCCCCTAGCACGGCGTTGTCTGTACACGCGCCGTGAAGCCAGGGAGGAAACTCATCATAAATCATTCAGTTAGCCATTTCTGTAACTCATCTCTGCCAGTTATTACAGGAGAAGCAGTTCAGAAAAGCCGCTGACAGCATCCGTCATGTGAGGGGAGCTCTGGTTCCTCAGCAGCTCTCATTGTGAGCTTACAAATCCCTGAACCTTTACAAGTTAGCAAAGAATGACCTGGGGATGTGCCTTTTTTAAAGTGTATGCTTATCTGAATAACTGTTGCCCGACTATACATTTATTGACACAAATGATAAGGTCCTAGGCAAACCAAGCTGATCCAGCTGAAAGCTAGCATCAGGCGCCCATGTGACTTTACGCACCATGGCCAGCTGTCGTCCTATGTTTCCCACGGTCACGCCTCCCGAGAAGAAGATGCAGGGCAGCCAGGAGCGGATGTAGAGGAAGTCTGGGGACGTGTACCTGCAGGGAGAGGGAGGCATGAGCCCTGCGTAGCGGGCAGGCACACAGCACACCAGCCACGCGAGCACGTGACACCCACGCTCGCCGCCCACCGTGTCCGCCTGGCGCGGAAAGCCAACGCTTTGGAAAAGACCCTGATGCTGGGAAAGACTGAGGGCATGAGGCAAAGGGGGCTGCAGAGGATGAGATGGCTGGATGGCATCAGCAACTTGACGCACATGAGTTTGAGCAAGCTCCGGGAGATGCTGGAGGACAAGGAAGCCTGGTGTGCTGCAGCCCAGCATGGGTCACAAGGACCTGGACACAGCTTAAGAGACTGAAGGACAATGCAAAGCTCTCCACCATGGCTTGGCTTTCCTTAAATTACAGATGGTGCATTTTTATGTGAATCAACAATAAGAAGTGCTTTTAAAGATTTCACGTCTAAGCTCATGCCGTGTAATTACAAACAGAACACGGCATCTCAGCTTCGTGGGTATTGTGAGTAAAACTGGAGAGACAGCTTCCGGGCAGAGGTGACACTTGAGAACACGTGCTTACTGATAGACTCCGTTGTACACCAGCAGCTGCGTGATCAGGGTGGCGAGGAAGGCGATGGTGATGCCCAGCCCCAGGCCACTTCTTGAACGGTCAAATGTCCACCAGAGGCCCAGAGACAGCGCTGCCAATGTCAAGGAGAGCTGAACGTTATTGGCAAAATCCAGTTTCTGGTGACGCCAAGTTAAGGAAAAGTGCAACAATTTCTAACACGGTCAAAGACACACAAGCGAGCCCCGGGGCCTACACGTGTGCACCACCTAATTCTCCAGCCACAGATGCTGCCCAGTGAGCTGCAGCGAGCATGTGCTGGATACAAGGCTACTTGATCAGGATAACCTGGGGCATCTCTGGGATCCCTGCGTCGAAAACTTGACTTTACCAGTCAATGTATTAAAAACTATGCATAAAACCTGGCTTGGATTCATTTCAACCACAAAACAACTATATTCTAGTAAGTCATCCACAGTCCCACTTTTATTTCCGTTCTTATTAGCAGTTTGAACTGAGCAAGCACAGTCTTTACTCTGTGTCTGCAAGGAGACACCTCATCGGAACGGCATTTAACACGACACGGTCATAGCTGATGGGGACACAGCTGGCCTCCTTCACAACACCACTTTACCAACTGGGGACAAAACAAATGTGTCAGAGCCAGGCTCTCTTGTAATACCTTTTCTTGACATTCTTATCATTAAAATCAGGGTAGAGCAGATTTAAGCAGCAGAAACTCTAAAAACAGCTTTCTCCAGAATTTAAAAATATAATCTCACTGTCAGAAAGAAACTATAAATGTCTTGACACCTGGTAAACTATGGCCTGTCTTCCTGAAAACTGCACTGTGTTTTGCCAGGCAGCCCACTGGTGGATGCCAGAACCTCAACTTGAACCCTATTCCTGAGGCCACCTCCTCTGATTAGCGCTGGGCCTTCCCTGGTCATGACCGGGGAGGGCGGAGAAGCAGACGGGCTCCTGCTCTGCCTTCTGGAAGGGTCGGCCAAGAAGAGTGAAGCTCCCACAGCGTCTCACTGCACCGCAGGAAGCAGGTCTGCGCTGTGGGAGGATGGGAGGCAGAAACGGACGGGGAATTCACCAAACCAACTCCGAGGATCCAACAGGTAGTGACCAAGAAAGGGACAGACTAAAGATATCCACTCGGTCCCCAGGGTCATTTTAACTGTCCCCTGAAATGAACTGAAAGGACTTTTCAGGACCATTTCGAAAGCTCTGCTGAGAGGAAACTGAGCAACGTGGTTTGAAATCATGCTTGTAAGAGGACGGCTCAACTGACCCAGGATGTGACAGACACCCGTTAACAGTAACGTCTTAGGATACAGCACTAGCGTGGTTGATGCCAACGAAGACGGCCACGCAGCGCATCACGCTGGCCCACTCCCGCTTGAACTTGTGCGGCTCTCCAAGGTGACTGTCGATGCAGGGGTACAGCAGGCCGACCACAGCTGCAGGGAAAGGACAAGACGGCAGGGTCTGAGCACACGCGACTGCTACGTGGGGATCATTAACGCGATATTCAAACCATTCCCTTTCCTAGATTTACCAGCCATCAGATATTTAAACTAACTTTACATCTTTTTATTTTTAAATTAATGTTACATCTTTGTTCTCCTTGAATACAAACCAAAAAATCCACGTCATTTTGTACAATTTTAAATAAAACTGCAGCTGTTTGGCTTGACCTACAGAAGGAATGGAGCAAGGGAGTTTAATTACCCACATGGGAAGCAGCCCCGCACTTCTGCTGGTGGGTGGCTGGGAGGCAGGCCAGGTGGAGCCAGCCAGGTACTGAGGCTCGAGAGTCATGCACGGCGCCCCTGGTGTCCCACGAGAAGGGCCCAGTTCAGGTCCCAAACAGAGGAACAAGCAACACACTCTCAGGCCAAGAGTCAATGAAATAGTTTCAATTTCATAATACATTTTATCCAGTTCTGATTTTGGACTTTTTTTTTGAGGTGGGTGGGGACCCACATGGCATAGCTTGTGGGATCTTAGTTCCCTGACCAGGGATTGAACCTGGACAACCACGGTGAAAGCATTGAATCCTAACCACTAGAGCGCGGGAATTCCCATAATTCTGGAGTCTTGAAAAATGGAACCCAAACAGTTCTATCACTTAAGTCACTATATCTTAATCTTAGCCTTTCAGATTCAAGGAGATGAAAATGTACTATGGAATTTTCCCTTTATGCTCCTGACTGATGGCTTAAAAAAAGCAGCTAGGGTACCAGACATCATGTATCAGATATCCCTGGAATTCCTTGAAGCTTCTGTTACAAATAAAGCCTAAACCAAATGGTTCGACGGTTTTGAGATCAACTGTTCCAGTCAAAAAAACTACTGTTATCACATGAGAATAAAAAGATGGAAGTGGGCACCCGAGTCTAGTGCCCAAAAGGGTATACTGACGGAGCTTAGAAAATAGAGCAGGAGCCTAACTTCCTGAGAATGAGGGGAGCCTTCTCCCCACAGCACCCCTCCCCTGAGGGTCCCCACTCCAGCCTGGGGCCTGCCCCTGCTCTAAGGGAGGCTGCTGACGAGGCGCCACGTTCCCAGTGCAGCCACACCCAGCTATGGACAGCAGGCCTGCCACTCGGCGTGGCCCCTTGTGGTTCCCACGGCTGTGAAATGGAGCTGCAGCAGAGTCTCGTAAGGACCAGGGGAAGCAAAGCATATCAAACAGTCCATAAACGCCAACCACGGAGCAGAGAGGAGCCGGCCTGGTCACCCAGGTCCACACCTGTCCTGCCCCCCAGCCCAGGACGCCCACCAGGGGCAGGCTGCTCACTGCACTTCAACCGCCGGCAGACCTTAGGCCACAGCGAACGCTGGGTGATCAGAGAAGTCCTAAGCGCCCTACTGGGCTGAGATCAATTCAGCATTTTTACCTAAAACCAGCCAGACGACCAAGAAATTTTACTCAGAGATATAGTCCATCTGTCTAGTCTGTTAAGACTGCAGACTGCGGGTCAGGTTTTGTGGCTGGCCAGGTACACTAAAAGCTAACCTCTGAATAAGACATTTGTTTTCCTTCATCCAGGGGCCCCGGCTTTTTTTGGGGGGGGCAGGGGAAAGGCCTGGCTTTGGCACGTTCACGGGGCCATCCTGAAAAAGGAAGTGCGAGAGGCCACTGGGCCAGCTCTGCCCACTCGCCCACGTGATGGTTTGTTTTCGGTTGCCCGGCGGGTAGCATGTTCCCAGGGCCAGCCAATCACGCGGCAGTTCCTCGGCTCACCAGTTCTGCCGGTGGCCAATGGCGCGGCTCGCTCGGGGTGACAGCTGTGGGCCCCTCAACACTGTCCTCAGGGCCAGATCAGAAAGAGGGAAGGACCTCGGTCAGCCTGGCACGGGCGAGGAACCGCCAATCACTGCCCCGCCTGGTCCCCATGACCGGCATCTGGGCTCCTGCCTCTCGCCCCTTCTCCTTTAGATACGCTCACTGGAGAGGCACACCGCCCCTCTGTGGATGGTTCCATTCTCAAATAAACAGTTCTCAGAGGCTGAACACACTTCCTAACCCAACAGACATCTCCTGTGTCTACTCACCCGCTGCTGTCCCGCAGCACGGAGGAACCCACCAGGCAGAGGAGAAGATGGTGGCGATGACCTCATCCGGGAACAGGGTGACGTTCCTCTGGACCTGCAGGAGGTTGAGCACCAAGGCCAGGACCACCCCCACTGAGAACAGCACCAGGCTCCTCTGCACCAAGTGGTGATGCCAGCTGTTGACGTGGCCGCTGCTGCCCTGGCCCCCCACACCAGCGCTCTGAGGCCCGTGAGCGGCATCAGTGCCCAGGGCGCCATGGGCTGCCAGCAGAGAGGGGCCTGACCCCGAGGAGTTGATCATCTCTCCCGCTTTGGCCACCAGCCCTCTGGCGCTGGCCCTCGGGTGGCTTCTGTGCTTCGTGCCGTTGGCACAGGGACCTCTCCAGAGGTGGTCGTCCAGTCTGGGCATGAGCCACCAGCCTGCAGGCTTTCCTAGAATGAAAAGGGGGCGTGGAGGTGGAACCCAGATCAAGTTCACTTCCAAAGGAGGTCAGGTCCAGGGAAGCCCACTCAAGGAGGGCTCTGCTCTGGTTCACCACAAGCAGGTCCAGGAAAACCCCCAAGGCCCTCCGGGACTTAGTCACACCGGGCAGGTGCCCTGGGGTGGGGAGCAGCTTCAAGGATCCTGCCCACAGCCCTGGCCAGGCAGATGCAGACTGCTTTCCGAGGCAGGCAGGTTAGGTGCATCTGAGCGTTGCGCTCCCGCCACGACGCCCCTCCACAGAAGCCCTGAAGTTCTGGCCCGTCCAGTCCAGAAGTTTTCCAGACCCCCGTCCGTCTGCAGGAGATGGACTCAGCCAGGCAGGACCTGGGGCAGGTTGTCCCAGGACAAGTTGCTGGGGTCCTCCCGATCCGGGAGGCGCACCGGCAGAGCGCACCTGGGGGTTGGGGGTGCTGGCCCCCCGCGCAGGGACCGGGGCTGGGGTCAGGGCTGGGGCCCAGGCCCGAGGGTCCCCCAAAGCAAGGCGGCCTAGAGGGGAGGCTCTGGAGTGGAGGGGTCGGCACCCGGACATCCCAGCCCGGCCCGCCCCGGAGCCCCAACCCCGCCGCCCTCGCCGCGCCCCGCGTACCTGGCCGAGGGGCGCCCGCCTGCGGGCTCGCCGAGGGAGGAGGGATGCGGAGGGGTGTACCGGCCCAGACCACCAGAAGTCGGGCCCGCGGCGGTCCGCGCGCCGCGCCGCTTATAAGGCGGGCGGCGGGGCCCCCGGGTCACGTGGCCGCGCCCGGCCGGCTGCCGGGCTCACCGCCCGGGGGCGTGGCCTCCGCGCGCTCCGCCCCGCCCGCGTGCCCGGCCGCTCGGGGTCTGGTGAGGCGGCCGCGGCCAATCGCGGGCAGGCGGCCCATATGACGTCATTACACGCCACCACCGCCCCGCGCCGGGCGCGCTGGCTCGGGAGCGCGGACGGACGGACGGCGGGCTGAGCGCGCCCGGGGGCCGGACGCTAGCTGGGGGCGGGGGTAGGGGATGACGGGGGTGACGTGGGACGGCCTGGCCGACCGGCTCGAGGGGAGGGGGCGGGCTGCCGACGGACAGAGCTGCGAGAGGACGGCAGGCGGGGGGACCTACGGACTGAGCAGAGGATGGAGCGGGGGAGGGGGGCTGGCTAACGGACGGCCCGCAGGACCGGCCGAGGGGAGGGAGCACTGACTGACTGACTGACGGACAGACGGGCCGATGGACCGGCCGAGGGGAGGGAGCACTGACTGGCGGACGGACCGATAGACCGGCCGAGGGGAAGGATCGCTGACTGACGGACGGACGGACGGACGGACGGGGTTGGCCTAGAGCGCCTGGGGCCTCGGGTGGACGGCGGCCGCGGGAGGGCGGTTTCCCAGCAGTTGGCAGCCGCGGGCCTGGCGTGGTGGTGGAAGACCTTAGTCTTCGGACTCTGTCCCAGGCATGACCCGTTCAAAAGCCTCCCCTCCAGATGGTCACTCTCTGCCCCGGCGTGTCACGTGGTGATGCTCTGACTTGCGTTCAGTGCCCTGCTGTCTGAGGCTCCTGACCGGCCACCACACCTGCTGATGTATATAAAGTGGGTTAGTGCCTGCAGTGACCACAAGCTGCTGGCACGTCTGAGGGCTCAGCCGTGTTTCCCAGGCACCAGAGTGGTTCAGAAAACTTTTCTGACACGAGCCCCTTTATGAAAAGGTAAAGGATGAAATCTTCACTCATAAAATAGTTTCTTGTAGTTTCTAACTGTCTCTCAGTGGAAAACAAACCATCAAAACCACTTGGGATAAAAATAAGATTATTTTATCTTGTTGATGTCATATATTTATATCCTGTTTGCCACATAAGTCTGGCCATCTAAACAGGAGGGCAGGCCCCATGCCAACTGAAAACCCACATCTCGTTGAGCAAGATTGTATTATTTAAGATGTCCTTGAACAACAGTAGAAAAACTCCGGCCTTTTCCCACTGTCTGCGGGTGAGCAGAGATTGAGAGGAAGTTTGTGCTCTAAATAGCAAATCCGCTCACAGCCAAGAGACCCTACAGGCTTAGGCAGTGTGAAATGCCATATTGTGTGATCTCTTCAACACTGGGGTTTCTGACTTAATGCCAGAAGATTAAAAAAGCCTTCCTGAGGCACCAACATTTCTCAAACTTCATTTTGGGGGTGGAGGTGAGGATGGGATTCACACGAACGATAATCCAGAGACTTCAGGGAAAAGTAATGCTTTCAGGGGGTGTGTTTACTCTCCTAGCCCATAAGGATGTTTCACTAGGTAACTTGAGAAGTGCTCAGTAGACATTTCCTGTTATCCCAGGGTCAGAACTGGTTTCTCTAAATCTCTTCCGCCTGACTGGCTAGACACAGCCTGGTTGTGTGGATGTCATACACCGCCACCTCCCCCCTTACTCCCCCCCCACCCCGGTCCAAGGTGCCAACCTGGCATGAACCTCACCTAATCTACTTCTATAAAAGCGTAAAAGACTGTTGACACTGGATTATAACCAAAACTGCTTTTGAATGCTTATGTTCAATCAAGACAGCATTTGCTAATAATGTG
This sequence comes from Bubalus kerabau, assembly GCF_029407905.1. Classification (NCBI taxonomy): domain Eukaryota; kingdom Metazoa; phylum Chordata; class Mammalia; order Artiodactyla; family Bovidae; genus Bubalus; species Bubalus kerabau. The sequence continues at coordinate 120,525,072 of NC_073631.1, read as the reverse complement.
ACTTATTTTCCATTGCTTGAGCCTGGCCCAGCCAAAGCACGAGTGTGTGCAGAAGAGTCTTCCATCTTCTGCTCTGCCTGTTGGGTGGGCAGGACAGGTTTTCCCCTCTCTGCCTTGGTCACCACTATGTACTTTGTTCCCAAAAGTTCAAAGCTTTTTTGACTTAAGGGAATTGGGGTCCTGGCCATTCTTTCCATTTCTTGCATAAGTCCATGGAGATATGTTTCTCTGTAGGTATATATACATATATTAATACATGTTTTATATATATATATGTATATATCAGTTCAGTTTGGTTCAGTTGCTCAGTCGTGTCTGACTCTTTGCGATCCCATGAATTGCAGCACGCCAGGCCTCCCTGTCCATCACCAACTCCTAGAGTTCACGCAAACTCAGGTCCATCAAGTTGGTGATGCCATCCAGCCATCTCATCCTCTGTCGTCCCCTTTTCCTCCTGCCCCCAATCCCTCCCAGCATCAGAGTCTTTTCCATCAGTCAACTCTTCGCAGGAGGTGGCCAAAGTACTGGAGCTTCAGCTTTAGCATCATTCCCTCCGAAGAACACCCAGGGCTGATCTCCTTCAGAATGGACTGGTTGGATCTCCTTGCAGTCCAAGGGACTCTCAGGAGTCTTTTCCAACACCACAGTTCAAAAGCATCAATTCTTTGGCACTCAGCTTTCTTCAAAGTCCAACTCTCACATCCATACATGACCACTGGAAAAACCATAGCCTTGACTAGACGGACCTTTGTTGGCAAAGTAACGTCTCTGCTTTTCGATATGCTGTCTAGGTTGGTCATAACTTTCCTTCCAAGGAGTAAGCGTCTTTTAATTTCATGGCTGCAGTCACCATCTGCAGTGATTTTGGAGCCTCAAAAAATAAAGTCTGACACTGTTTCCACTGTTAACTCATTTCCCATGAAGTGATGGGACCAGATGCCATGATCTTTGTTTTTTGAATGTTGAGCTTTAAGCCAACTTTTTCACTCTCCTCTTTCACTTTGATCAAGAGGCTTTTTAGTTCCTCTTCACTTTCTGCCATAAGGGTGGTGTCATCTGCATATCTGAGGTTATTGATATTTCTCCCAGCAATCTTGATTCCAGCTTGTGCTTCTTCCAGCCCAGCGTCTCATGATGTACTCTGCATAAAAGTTAAATAAGCAGGGTGACAATATACAGCCTTGATGTACTCCTTTTCCTATTTGGAACCAGTCTGTTGTTCCATGTCCAGTTCTAACTGTTGCTTCCTGACCTGCATATAGGTTTCTCAAGAGGCAGGTCAGGTGGTCTGGTATTCCCATCTCTTTCAGAATTTTCCAGTTTATTGTGATCCACACAGTCAAAGGCTTTGGCATAGTCAATAAAACAGAAATAGATGTTTTTCTGGAACTCTCTTGCTTTTTCCATGATCCAGCGGATGTTGGCAATTTGATCTCTGGTTCCTCTGCCTTTTCTAAAACCAGCTTGAACATCTGGAAGTTCATGGTTCACGTATTGCTGAAGCCTGGCTTGGAGAATTTTGAGCATTACTTTACTAATGTGTGAGATGAGTGCAATTGTGCGGTAGTTTGAGCATTCTTTGGCATTGCCTTTCTTTGGGATTGGAATGAAAACTGACCTTTTCCAGTCCTGTGGCCACTGCTGAGTTTTCCAAATTTGCTGGTGTATTGAGTGCAGCACTTTCACAGTATCATCTTTCAGGATTTGAAATAGCTCAACTGGAATTCCATCACCTCCACTAGCTTTGTTTGTAGTGATGCTTTCTAAGGCCCACTTCACATTCCAGGATGTCTGGCTCTAGGTGAGTGAGTGATCATACCATCGTGTATGCTCAGTCAGTTCAGTCATGTCTGACTCTTTGCGACACCATGGACTGTAGCCTGCCAGGCCCCTCAGTCATGGGATTCTCCAGGCAAGAATACTGAAGTGGGTTGCCATGCCTTCCTCCAGGGGGTCTTCCCAACCCAGGCATTGAACTTGTGTCTCCTGCGTTGAAGGAGGATTTTTTTACTGCTGAGCCACTACACACACATATAATATATATTATCATATGACAAATAGATGGGGGAAAAAGTGGAAACAGTGACAGATTTTATTTTCTTGGGCTCCAAAATCACTGTGGACAGTGACTGCAGGCATGAAATTAGAAGATGCTCCTTGGAACGGAAGCTATGACAAACGTAGACAGCATATTAAAAGGCAGAGACGTCACTTTGCCAATAAAGGGATGTATAGTCAAAGCTATGGTTTTTCCAGTAGTCATGTATGGATATGAGAATTGGACTATAGAGAAGACTGAGCGCCGAAGAACTGATGCTTTCGAACTGTGGTGCTGGAGCAGACTTTTGAGAGTCCCTTGGACTGCAAGGAGGTCAAACCAGTCAATCCTAAAGGAAATCAATCCTGAATATTCATTGGAAAGACTGATGCTGAAGCTCCAATACTTTAGCCACCTGATGCAAAGAGCTGACTCATTGGAAAAGACCCTGATGCTGGGGAAGATTGAAGGCAGGAGGAGGATGAGGTGACAGAGGATGAAGTGGTTGGATGGCATCACCGACTCAATGGGCATGAGTTTGACCAAGCTCTGGCAGATAGTGAAGAACAGAGAAGCCTGGCGTGCTACAGTCTATGTGGTTGCAAAGAGTCAGACACAACTTAGTGACTGAACAACAGTCAGTTGTTTTTCATAACAACAAGGATGTCTGTGGGCCTCCCAGGTGGCTCAGTGGTAAAGAATCCTCCTGCTAATGCAGGAGACTCAAGTTCGATCCCTGGATCAGGAAGATCCCCTGGAAAACGCAACAGCCACCTGCTTCAGTATTCTTGCCTGGGAAATCCCATGGACAGAGGATCCTGGTGGGCTACACCCCATGGGGTCACAAAGAGTACGTGTATATATACACACATATGCATGTAATATATATATGTATATATGCATGTAATATATATATATATATATATTTATACACATACACACACATACATACCATTACGGTAACATTGGGACCCACAAAGTTCCGAAAAGCTGGCCCAGTTATCAGCTGACGGGAACTGGCTCGATAAGTGATGGCACACTAATATGATGGGATGCTGTGTAACTGAGAGTCATTCCTTCTTCAACCATCAGAAGCCTATGCTGGTTTCCCCTACTCCACCGTCAGGCTCAAGTCCCATGCACATAGGTCAGGAAGCACTGATATAAATCAAGCTCTTAACCTCAGGGAGACGAGTGTGCCTCACGGCCATGACTCTGAAATGTAGGCGTGCCATGGATTCAACTGGGAAACCCCAGAAAATGCAGGAAGCTTCTCTTTCGCACGTCCGCTTTCAAAACCTGGGATTTTCAGATGTGTGAGGCTTAAGACAACGAGGCCACAGGTCAGTATTTAGCTACCGAGTTGCTGTTCACAGGCATCCCCGACAGCGCAGATTGCAGTGTACCTGTCTTTCGGGATCTGGGATTGTTTTCTTCATCTTGCTTCCCTCTGCCATTCTGCCTGGATCCCAGTATCTTTGTTTTAATACCAGTGCACGCCTTATAAACATGGTATGGGCGCCTGCACCGTCTGTCTGCCGTCTGGGAGAGTACTGTCACTTCTGCTAGGTAATTGGCGTATCAAGGTCTGTTCACTCAGTTGCCTTCCTCTCTCCACCCAAGCCGATGTTGATACAGCCCTTGCTCTGCCTTTCCATCCCCTCTCCCATGTGACACTCTGAACCAGGGTCCTCCTGGAGTCACACAGAGACCCTTCAGATATGGGAGAAGGCAGGAGGGATGCCCGTGGGCTGTGTTCTGCCAGATCTTGCTAGGGCTGTCCGGAGAAGGCAATGGCAACCCACTCCAGTACTCTTGCCTGGAAAATCCCGTGGATGGAGGAGCCTGGTAGGCTGTAGTCCGTGGGGTCGCTGAGAGTTGGACACGACTGAACGCCTTAGCAGCAGCAGCAGCAGCTAGGGCTGTCAGTGTGGCCTCGCCTTCACCTGGTATTCGTCACTGCACCCCCAGCTGTGTGGTTTGCCTAAATGCCTGTGGAGTCTGGGCCCATGAATGGAGAAGTCAGTCCAGGGAATGACAATGGAAGGAGCTGAGTTTACTGCCTTGGAGACTGGAGCCTCGCTACCAGAAACCATATCCAGGTATTTTGATGGTTTGAAATGCCGTCACCTGCATGAGGCTGTTACCGATGGAGTCTTTCTGTTGAGCATAATGGGATCTGTTCTCTCCAGCCCCAGCCAGTGACTCGGAGTTGAGTATCTGAGGAAATGTGCTCATGAGGGTACCAATTATTACAGTTCTCAATTACAGATGTGCTGTTACACAAGGGGAGTTTACCCTTGCTTACGAACTAAGCCCAGTGCTGTGCTGTCTCCCCAGATCAGCCACTGAGGGCATGATGCTGAGTAGGTCTTCTGGACACAGACAAATCGTGGGATCATGGGGGTGTGTACTGGGGGGGCAGGGGGACGTGTTCTAAGGACTTTGAGATGTTGTGTATGCAGTGAGCAATCTATGGACTTTAGTCTCTATTCGTGATATACTTTTGATAACATTAATAGCCATTTAAAAATAACCTATTTAAATAATCTATTTTTTAAAATAGGGTAGATGATTAAGTATAGTATTTTTCAATAGAGATTACGTGCCTATTATAAAACATACAGAAAGTAAATGAAAATATATATTTAAATCCATAATGCCATCACCTAGAGATACTCACTGTAACTTCTTGGGGGTATTTCCAGATATTTTTCCTATGCATGTATGTGTGTTTAAAACAAAACACAAGGAGAATAATACTTCATATAGAGTGGAATTCGTCCTTTGGAGCTTGTGAGTATCTTTGACTCGGCATTGACTACATCATCACTCTTTAACAGCTTTATTGAGATAAAATTCACAAACCATGTAATCCACCCATTTAAACTGTACAATTCAATAGCATTTAGTAAATCCACAGAATTGTGAAACCATCACCACAGTCAGTTTGAGAAGAAAGTGAAAGTCGTTCAGTTGTGTCCAGCTTTTTGTGACCTCATGGACTGTAGCCCACCAGACTCCTCTGTCCATGGGAGTCTCCAGGCAAGAATACTGGAGTGTGTAGCCATTCCCTTCTCCAGGGGATCTTCCTGACCCAGGGATCAAACCCGGTCTCTTGCATTGCAGGCAGATTCTTTACCATCTGAGCCACCAGGGAAACCCCAGTCAATTTGAGAACATTTCATCAACCCAAAAAGAAACTGCGCCTAGACATCATTCCCTTTATCCTTCTTCACCCCACCCTGCCAGCCTCCACTCCCCAGCCCTCAGTTCAGTTCAGTTCAGTCACTTGCGTCTGACTCTCTGTGACCCCATGGACTGCAGCACGCCAGACTTCCCTGTCCATCACCAGCTCCTGGAGCTTACCCAAACTCATATCCATCGAGTCAGTGATGCCATCCAGCCGTCTCATCCTCTGTCTTCCCCTTCTCCTCCTGCCTTCAGTCTTTCCAGCCTCAGGGACTTTTCCAGTGAGTCAGTGCTTCACATCAGGTGGCCAAAGTACTGGAGCCTCAGGTTCAGCATCAGTCCTTCCAATGAGTATTCAGGACTGATTTCCTTTAGGATGGACTGGTTGGATCTCCTTGCAGTCCAAGGGACTCTCAGGAGTCTTCTCCAACACCACAGTTCAAAAGCATCAATTCTTTGGCGCTCCGCTTTCTTTATAGTCCAGCTCTCACATCCATACTTTACTACTGGACAAACCATAGCTTTGACTAGATAGACCTTTATTGGTAAAGTAATATCTTTGCTTTTTAATATGTTGTCTAGGTTTGTCATAGCTTTTCTCCCAAGGAGCAAGCATCTTTTATTTTCATGGGTGCAGTCACCATCTGCAGTGATTTTTGGAGCCCAAGAAAAACCCATCCCCTGGGCTTGTCATGCCAACAATGTCACCCATATGGGTTATGGAGAAACATGTTTTGCAAGAAAGAAACATGTTTTTGGAGAAAAGAAAGAGTATCTTTTAGCCTTCTGACTCCCTTCTCTGGCTGGTCACCTTTTCCTCTCAGTCACTGTGTCCTCTGCTGTCCTGACTGGTACTCAACCCCCCCGTGTGTCCACTGGGCAGCCAGGGTCCATGCCAACAGTGAGCACAGCTCAGTTTCGGCAGTGGTGGGAGGGGGCCAGGGCTGCTGCTGTACGTCCAGGCAGGTCAGAGTCACTCAGAAAGGGAACAGAAGATTCAGGAGAGATGCCGGAAGCCCTTTACCTCAGACTGGGACTTGAACCCGTGAGCATGTGTGCTAAGTTGCTCAGTCGTGTCCGACTCTGCGATCCTATGGACAGTAGCCCACCAGGCTCCTCTGTCCATGGGATTCTCCAGGCAAGAATACTGGAGTGGGTTGCCATGCCCTCCTCCAGGGGATCTTCTGACCCAGGGTTGGAACCCGAGTCTCTTAGTCTCCTTCACTGGCAGGCTGGTTCTTTACCACTAGTGCCACCCGGGAAACCCTGAACCCATGTTCCAGGACTCAAGCTGAGCCAAAACTATGGCCTTCCGCCTGAGATCACAGACGTGGTCCAGGTTCTGGGTGTCTCATCTCAGAGAGAATTCAGCGAGAAACACAGTGAGAGGTAAGAAGTGGGTTTATTCGGAGAGAAACCCACTCCACAGACACAGTGTGAGCCATCACAGAGGGCGGGTACTTCTCAAAATGTGCTGTCGTTAGCTTTTATGGGCTGGGTGATTTCATAGGCTAATGAGCAGGAAGATTATTCCAACTATTAATAATTTGGGCATGGGGTCACAAAGAGTTGGACCTGACTTAGCAACTGAACAAGAGCAGCAATATTTTGGGAATGGGGTGGAGTTTTCCAGGAATTGGGCCACCACCCCCCTTTTGATCTCTGATGGTTGACCTTGGAACTGTCATGGCGTCCCTGGGTGTGTCGTTTAGCTTGCTGATGTGTTACAAGGAGCTTATACTGAGGATCAAGGTCTAGTCGACTTGTCTGCCATCTTGGACGGACTTGATTCTAATCAGTTTCTGTTGTGGCCTCGGACTGTGTCATTCCTTCAAAAGTTGTGCCCTGCCCCCTGCCTTCCTGTTTCAAATGGCTTTGATGTGGAAAGCTGTTGGTGAGTCTCACTGAGACCACTGCCTACGGTGACTGGAGCCACTGGCGAGGAGGGCCAAGGCAGAGCACGTGGGATGAAGGATGAACACACGACGGCCTGGGGGTGGAGAGGAGGCCAAGATGTGGCAGAGGGCAGTGGGGTGGAAGGTCCCACAGCAGGAAGAAAGGATGGTTGAGAAAGCCAGGGAGGCGCTCCCTTTGGCAGCATGCCCACTAACCTGGGAGGATGTAGAGATCAGCGCAGCCCCTGAGCAAGGATTACACGCTAACTTTATAGACATCTCTTCCATGTTAAAAAAAAAAAAAAAAAAAAGAAATCCAAGGAGGTGTGTTCCAGGAAGGGGAGTCAGCAGGGACAAAGGCTCGCTCCTGGCGAAATGATGCAGCGACGTGGGCTGGGGGCACGGCAAAGAGTCGCGCTGGTGCTTCATGAGGAGGCAGGTGTGGACGAGGAGGGGAGAACCAGGCTGGAGCAGACCGTGGTCTGGAGAGAGACAGGTTTTTCAGCGCTGATGGAAGATTCCAGTAGACAAAGGGAGAAAGAAAGAGGAGAAAGTGTGGGCAATTCCCCCAGGGAGCCTGCAGAGGCTGGACAGAGGTTGGGTGAGAATGTTTGCTGTCCCCAAGAGGGTGCCCTAAAGGGAGGCCTGGGGCCAGGTGGGTGGGCCACCGGGTGGGCCTGCCCGCCAGGGTTTCAGGCGTGTGGGAGGTGTTGGGGAGGAAGGAGGAGCTGCTGGACTGAGAGCGTCTGCGTTTCAGCCTGGGGGCCTCCTCAGCCTTTTAGGACGTGACTCCACAAGGTCTGCAGGGTGGTGAGGTGAGTCCATTGTGCCAGCATCCCAGGCTTGAGAAGCTGCGCTTTTCTGGGAGGAACAAAGGAAGAACCCCAGGGCTGGAAGGGTGGCACATTGAGGAGTGGTTCGTGGCGCTCTCAGAGTCCAAACAGGGCCAGGAGGAAGCTGAGAGTGGACTCGGGGAGGGACAGTGACCACCCCCCTGCCCTTCCAGGACGGGGGGTCAGGCAGAGAACTCGGTGTTCCCTCCTCCGTGCGGGGATCTGTGCTCTGTCCACTGGCATGACCCGGCCCCTACACACACGTTACTGGATAGAGAGTCTGGAGGAGGAGAGACTCCAGGCAGACAGGAAGATTCAGAGGGACAGCAGCTGCAGACGGTAACAAGTCACAGAGCGGCCCTGGGGTTGGGAGGCAGCCGTGGTGCAGAGGAGTCACCCGGACCACGGGGTCAGGGGTTAGAGAGGCGGAGGCCGGGCGGGTCGGCTCCTCTGAGATGGACTTGCTTAGGCCAGAGGGTCTGTGCAGGAGGCCTGGGCCCACCCTCGAGGCCCCGTGACTTGGGGGGTGGTGGGCTTGTAGCTGACACCCGGGCCAGAGTGTCCCCCCACATTCAGGTTCTTCCTGGGACCTCGGAAGACAAATACAGGGTTTCTTTGGAAACTGGGTCACTGCAGCTGTGATTAGTCATGATGAGGTCATCCCGGAGCAGGGCTGGCCCTTAACCCAGCACGATAGTGTCCTCATAAGAGGGGAAGAGCCACAGAGAGAGGAGATGCCTGGGAAGGCCAGGCCGTGATGGAAGAGAGCAGAGGGAGGGTGCGGCTGTGAGCCCAGGAAGCCGAGGGCGGCCTTGGGCCCCTGCAGCTGGAGGGGGCAAGACGGACCCTCCCCCAGGGCCTCCAGAGGGAGCACGATTTGATGCACCTCAAGTTCAGACTTCTGCCCTCCAGAACTGTGAGAGGATAGGTATCTGTTGCTGTTCAGTTGCTCAGTCGTGTCTGACTCTCTAACCCCATGGACTGCAGCACGCCAGGCTTCCCTGTCCTTCACCATCTCCCAGAGCTTGCTCAAACTCATGTCCATTGAGTGGGTGATGCCATCCCACCATCTCATCCTCTGTCGTCCCCTTCTCCTCCCGCCCTCAGTCTTTCCCAGCATCGGGTCTTTTCCAATGAGTCTGATCTTTGCATCATGTGGCCAAAGTATTGGAGCTTCAGCTTCACCATCATTCCTTCCAGTGAATATTCAGGACTGATCTCCTTTAGAATGGACTGGTTGGAAATCCTTGCAGTCCAAGGGACCCTCAAGGGGCTTCTCCAGCACCACAGTTCGGAAGCACCAATTCTTCGGCGCTCAGGTTTCTTTATAGTCCAACTCTCACATCCATACATGACTACTGGAAAAACCATACCTTTGACTATATAGACCTTTGTCAGAAAAGTGATGTCTCTGGTCTTTAATATGCTGTCTAGGTTTGTCTTTGCTCCAGAGGCCCCAGGAAACAACAGCAGACAGGCACACCTATAGGTTAGGGTTACCTATAAGCCACGCCAGGGCCTGAGGTGCTCTGGACTGGATACAACGAGTGGTGCCACTGCCATGCCCCTCACGGTGCTGTGCCCACGTGTGCCTGGACATGGCACTGCAGGTGTGGCCCGCACCTGACGGTCTGGCTGAGCAGAGGTGCCCCTGTCAACCTGTTTGGTAAATGTTAGCAGAAACGAATTTGTTTGGAGACACTTGCTGCAGCCCTAGGGTGCCTGCCACTCCAGAAGTGGGGTGTCCCGTGAGCTCGGGGCCGGGGTGGGGAGGTCACGCTCACATTGTCTGCTCCAGGAGACGATCAGACTGGAGACCTGGATGGGCCCAGACCAGGTGCAGCAGTAGCTGTGTGGGGAGACGAGCCACAGCACGGCGCTGGCTCACATGGTGGGGTGGAGGGGAGCCTGGGGCAGCATGTGGGGTTTGCTGTGTACTTCCTCCCCTCCAGGCCCCGGATCCCCGGGGTGCAGCTGGTCGAGGCTGTGGCCCGTCCGCGTGAGCCACCTGCTGGAAGGTCTCAGGGAGCATGGAGCCCATGACTCCTGCTACGTGGCCTTTCAGTCCATTGTCTGTGAGGGAGGAGGGGGCATCGTGTCTCATGTTTGGCCTCGGCCAGGAGACGAGGTGGGGCAGAGACCCCGGGCCTCAGGGCCAAAGATGCAAAGGCCTGAGCGGCAGTTATAGCCTGGGGACAGTGCCTCTAGTGTTTGGGCTTGCTTTGCTTGTTGCTTTTAATCCCTCATCACTTTCCGGCAACAAAATCTTTAAACAAAAAAAAGGGCATTCATATGTGCCCTTGTTCAAGATGAACAAGAAAGAGAAAAAAAGAAAAATTACCTCGTGTTTTCCAGCCAGGCTTGGGGTGAGCTGGGAGGACAGGAGACATGGAGCTCAGGGGACAAAGTGGGTGATGGTAGAAACGTGGGGAGGACAGAGGCTGCCCGGCGCCTAACTGGAAGGTTTCCTGGAATTTCCTGGGGACGCAAAGGCTCCCCGTGGGTCCGGGTGGCAGTGCCTCCATCCGGCTCGTGCCCCTGGATCCTGGAGAAGAAGGAGCTCAGGCTGTGGGGTAGGGGACGGGGAGAGGAGTGGGTTTATTGTCAAACATGAACGTCTAGGGGGCCGTGGGCAGTAAGGGGCTGACGGTGGGAAGGCAGTTGGATACGTGAGGTTCTGGACCCAAGCAGATTTCAACAGGATTGTGTATACAAGATGGAGGGAGCAAAGGAGACACACCATTGGCCAACGAGCCCACGAAAACAGGCTCAGCATCACTAATCACCAGGGAAGCACAAGTCAACCCCATCGTGACATGCCAGCTCACGCCCACGAGGTTGGCTATTATTAAAAACAACCACAGAGAACCGGTGTTGGCGAGGATGTGGAGACTTGGAACCCTGTGCCTTGGTGGTGGTAACGTACAGGGGTACCATCGTCATGGAAAACACAAGAGTGACTTGTCAAAAATTAAATACGGAATTACCATACAATTCAGCGATTCCACTTCCGGATTTATATCTGAAAAAGAGGGAAAGCAGGAGTTGGAACAGGTGTCTGCTCTCTGTGCTCATGGCAGCGCTCTTCACAATAGCAAGGGGTGGAAGCGACATCCGTGCCCATCGATGGATGAGATTCACTTATATGAGGTCCCAGGAGGAGTCACATTTGTGGAAAGCAGGTGGTGGTTGGGCTTCCCAGGGGCCTCAGTGGTAAATAATCTGTCTGCCAATGCAGGAGACACGGGTTCCATCCCTGGGTGGGGAAGCTCCCCTGGAGAAGGGCATGGCAACGTACTCCAGTGTTCTTGCCTGGGCAATGCCATGGACAGAGGAGCCTGGAGGGCTGCAGTCCGCAGGGTCACAGAGAGCCGGACACCACTGAGTGACTAAGCACACTTAAGATGGCGGTTACCAGGGGCTGGTGTTTAATGGAGACAGGGTTACAATTTAGGAAGGTTCTGGAGAGGGATGGTGGTGATGGTTACGGAACAACATAAATGTACTTCATACTGCTGAACAGTGCACTTAAAAGCGGTTGAAATGGTAAATTTTATATATGTTTGACCGCAATCGTTTAAATGTGGGCAAAAAGAAGAAGAAGGCACACCTGGCCGTGACCTGGTTTTCCGTTCTGTGTCTGGTGACTGCAGAGTCTGCCTGCCGGGGCCCCTGGTTACAGCGACGAGAGAGACCGAGGGGCCCTCCTCCCCGCTCCTCAGCTGCCGTGCTCAGCACCACCTGTGGGGCTGCAAGGCCCTTGCTACGAGTCATCTGCCCTTTAAGCTTCTTTTTCTTTCCTTCGTCCTCGATGACCTCTCTTCCTTGCTCTCCCGGTGCTTGACTTCTGAATATCAACGGTCTTTGCACACCAAACGCCAGCATTGGCCGAAAGGCCAGCTGGGTTACGAGAGTGCTCTTGGGTCCCTGGGGGTCGCCCCTGGCTGGGTCCTCTCGGGATGCTCCCCTGAGTCCCTCATCCCCAGCGCCGTCCACCTGCTCTCAGCCCGCAGATGGGTCTGCCCTGCAGGCTGCCTCTCCCTGAGCCCCCCGCCCTTGCTGGCTGCCTGGGGTGGGCTCTGGCCAGTGGGAGGTGCTGGCCAGAGATGGGAGGGTGGGCGGCATGAGGCTGGGGTGCCCTGTTCCTGCTCCCTTCTTGCCCATGACCATGCGTGCCCCCCGGTAGCCCCTCCAGCTCCACCAGCTCTGGGGTGGGAACGGCCACCCTCAACGGCTGGTCTGCGGACGCCCACCCTCCCCTGTTTGTTCTCTTCACCCTGGCCTCCCCTCCAGGGAGTATTTTCAGCAAAGCTTCTTTCTTTAAACGACCCAGGAGACCTGAGTCCTACTAGGTCTCTGTGGGACCACCACCACCTCTTCTCCCAGCAAGAGGCTTCCAGAAGTCTCTGCAAGACCGCTAGCCCTCGCCTCAGGTTACCAGCAAAGACACTGCCGCTTCTGAAAACCATCTTCAAGGCCCCACCAGGTGCTGTGGGGCTTCCAGCTTCCAGGAGAATGAGGGACACGGCCCCTTCTCCCAGATCCCGAGTTAGGGCGATTAGGATCACAGGAGGAGAGCTATCCCGTAATATCAGGAAAGCCCCAAGCAGGGTCAAATTTGTGCTTGTCTTTTCACTGGGCTTGGTTACTAGGTACAGTAAGGTTATGGAGAGTAGGTTATATTCCTGTAGGAAACTCAGAAGTAAAAACTGGAACACAGAAATCACCTATAATCCCCAAACCCAGGGATAGTCATGGATAGCATCTTATATGCACAAGTACACATGTAAGTTTACAGACAAGATCTTATAACTATGGTACTTCCCTGGTGGTCCAGTGGTTAAGACTCTGCACTCCTAATGGAGGGGGCCCTGGTTTGATCCCAGATCAGGGAGCTAGATCTCACATGCCGAACAGCATGGCCAAAAAGAAAAAGATTTTACTATTAGAACTCTACAGGATGTGATATTCTGTCTTGTTTCTCAACTTAGCCCCACCTCCAACAATCCAGGGTAAACATCATTCAGGGTAAGAAATACACATTTTTCAGCAACAAGTTTCCTGCTGCATAGATGTGTGTGTGTGTGATTTCTTATCATGTCTTATCACTGGACATTTATAGAGAGCCTCATACATTTTCGTATCATAAACAAAGCTTCAATAGTATCTTCATAGCAGTGGTGGTTTAGTCTCTAAGCCGTGTCCAACTCTTGCGACCCCATGCACTGTAGCCTGCCAGGCTCCTCCACCCATGGCATCTCCCCAGACAAGAATACCAGACTGGGTTGTCATTTCTTTCTCCAGGGGATCTTCCTGACCCAGGGGTTGAACCTGAGTCCCCTGCACTGCAGGCAAATTCTTTACTCACTGAGGCACCAGGGAGCCCAGTATCTCCATAGCTGAATACCTAGGTGCATCTTCATCCTTGTTTCCTCAGGATACATTCCAACACTTATCCATAAAATAATGGACCTGCACACCCTGCTGAATGTGTGCCATTCCTGGTCGCGTGTTGCCAGCCAGTCTGGTTTCTGAGCGTGGGATTGACATTCCTCCCGCTCTCCTCTCTGGTGCAGCGCTGCTGTGGCTTCTCAGGTGGAAGCAAAAAATAATGAGTGATAATCTCACCTCTCCTCTTCACCTTCCATCAGTCCCTCCCGGGACAAATGTTCTGCTTTTCATTCGCAGTGACTTCCTGGTTCCCTGTTATTCTTATTATTTTTTTAACCAGAGCTGAACTGTGGTTTAATAGGAACTCCTCCCACTGCTTACACTTTTAGACATTGGGTTGCTGTTTTAAAATGAGTGTATAGGACTTGTGGCTATCCATGAACAAGGCAGGCACACTTCACTGGGGCTAGATTTAGTTTGTTCTCGTTACATGTTTAATTTTGCTGGAAAGCAATTTAATCTGCTAGTGGACTTCTTCCCTTTGCAATAAGTCAAGTTTGAGTGAATGACTGAAAGTTGCTCAGTTGTGTCTGACTCTTTGCAACCCCATGGACTGTATAGTGGGTTGCCGTTCCCTTCTCTAAGGGATCTTCCCATCCCAGGGATCGAACCCAGGTCTCCTGAATTGCACGTGGATTCTTTATCAGCTGAGCCACCAGGGAAGCCCAAGAATACTGGAGTGTGTAGCCATTCCCTTCTGCAGGAGACCTTCCCAACCCAGGAATCAAACTGGGGTCTCCTGCATTGCAGGCAGATTCTTTACCAGTTGAGCTACCAGGGAATCCCAGGTAAAGTTTGGGGAAATTGTAATTCAGTGATTATCACTGAGTATTGGACTTGTTTCCTGGGTGTAAACTTTCTCTGTATTCCGAGCTGAGAAAAGAGGTGAGTCCCCGCCTTCCCACACTCAGGGGCATTGCTATGCTCTGATCAGAGGGTCGCCCCAAGCGGGACCAGCCAGGAGGAGTCCGGGTGTGTGGACGCCCTGTGACCTCACCTAGGGAACAGATGACCTCCACCTCAGAGGGAGATGGGACCACCTCCAGAGCGGCCCCCTGACACGCCCAGGGTCGGTGTCAGCTTACCTAGTCACCCATCAGCAGCTGGAAACAACATGCCTCTTGCAGCCAAACTCACCACCAAGAAGCCCCCTGCAGGCAGCGAGGAGCAGGGGACTCCCGGCTGCCCGCATTCACCTGATAGCGTCGGGAGCTCTCGGCTCCGGAGGGGAGGAGTTTTCTCTTGATCGGTAGGTGGTTTGTGCAGAGCGCGCCTGGGGCTGCTGGCCTGGGGCCTGTGTCTGTATGCTGACCCACACGCATGCAGGCTCCCTGGGCCTCTGTCCGCCTCTCCCTTCCGTCTGTCCAGTCTTGCCACATGTAGCTCGAAGCTCTGTTATGAAGCGCATACACCTTTGTGTCTGTTAGGACTTTGTGACAAATTGACCCTTTTGTTATCAGGAAATGCCCCTCTTTATTCCTGGGGACACTCTGTCTTCAGGTGTCTTTGATCTGATGTTGACATAGTTACTGACGGTACGTGCCTTTCCCCACCCTGTACTTTCAGCTTATCTGTGTATTAAAAGTACGTCTCTTATAAACAGCGTATCAACTAGGTCTCGCTTCTTAAAATGCACTCTGAATATCTCTGTCTTTTCTTTGGAGAGTCTGATCCTCTACGTTTATTGTAATTAGTGATGTGATATGATGTCCATCATTTTGCTATTTGTAGCCTGATTGTCCTTGTTTAAAAGGTGGTTGAGTTTTAGAATTCCCTTTAAATGTATCTATTATCCTTGCTTGCATTTTCTTAGTGGTTGCTTCGCTGGTAGCTCAGTGTTAAAAGAATCCACCTGCCAGTGTAGGAGACCCGGGTTCAATCTCTGATCCAGGAAGATCCCCTGGAGGAGGGCATGGCAACCCACTCCAGTATTCTTGCCTGGAGAATCCCATGGATAGAGGAGCCTGGTGGGCTACAGTCCATAGGGTCACAAAGAGTCACAAAGTGACTGAACAAGTGTTGCTTGAGGGGTTATAATGTACATTCCCTGGTGGTCCCTCTCTCTTTAGAGTTAATGTTGTATTATTTCACATAAATGTAAAAAATTGCAACTGTATAAAAAGGCTGCTTTCCCACCCTACTTACACACAGCTGGTGTATGTGTTGCATGTACACTGGTATAAACCCCACGATGTTGAGGTTGTTTATTTGCACACATGATAAAGAGGACGTGGCAGGATCGGGGAGCTGCACAAAGCCCTTTTCTGGGTCATGTCGGCTCCTGGCGCCGTGGTCTCCGGCCCCTCACATATTTACTCAGTAACGGGGGGCACAGTGGTAAAGAATCTTCCAGCCAGTGCGGGAAACGCAAGACACCCAGGTTTGATCCCTGGATCAGGAGATCCCTTGGAGGAGGAAATGGCAACCCACTCCAGTATTCTTGCCTGGGAAATCCCATGTGCAAAGGAGCCTGGAGGGCTACAGTCCATGGGGTCTCATAGAGTCGGACAAGACTTGGCAGGCACGCTCAGTCTTTGTAACGGGCACCCTGCGAGCATAGGCAGGGCTATGGGGTCTCTTACAGACCTGTGACAACCACATGGCTGAACACAGTCCAGAGCAGAGGGGGTCTGCTCCCTTCATGCCGCGTTGGTGAAACTTGTCTCCACAAGTCATGTGGTTGATCCAAACTGGCTCTGAGGGTGTGCGGTAAGAAAGGCACTTGAGATGGAGCCTTGTATATAAGGATTTTATTATATTCCTGCAGTCAGCATGTGTTACCCTTAAACCAGGGCTACACACGCCTTTGCTGGACCAGCAAGCTGCTGAGGGTGCGGCACACGTGTCCCAGGACTTCTGCCAGAAAACAGAACCCAACAACCCGCAAGCGAGCGCACAGATGAGACTATTAGAGGCACCCGAACAGCAGGCCAGGCCCCGGGAAGGTCGTCAATAATGCAGCAGATGGTGAGGGTGTTTTTCTCAACAAAGAGAATATCATAGCTGCGTTTACTCTGAGCGGGGAGCAACCTGCCCAGCAGAGGGTGCCCCCCTGGGTCGCTCAGCCGAGCTGCTTTGAGGCCCTGCTGCATAAAACATGGGTTTTCATCGCAGGGCAAAGCCGTCTGCTCTCCCAGCTCTCATCTCCAGGAGGCAGAGCAGTGCCGGGAGAAGCCTGCCCACGGAGGGCCTCTCTGCTTCCCTCAGCCCCACTGCTGGGCTGTGCCCCCGCCCGCGCCCTCCACCCTCAGCCTGGTAGAGTCTGTGGAATTAACGGCAGACTCTACCGTGACGGCAGCTGTGTCCCGTTTCCCGGGCAGATGAGCTCAGCCTCGACTTGATCTCATGGAGGCTGCCTGACATCCGGGCTGGCCTCAGTTTTCTTACTTCCCCACTCAGCTCTGTCCACACCCTTGTTCTATGCTCAGAGGCCCCCAGTCACCCCTCTCTCCCTGCTGCTTTCTAAATTTCAGATTTCCCTTAAATAAATTTGGTGTAGGCTTCTGTCTTCAAAACAGATGACAACCTGCTCCAGTATTCTTGCCTGGAAAATCCCATGGACAGAGGAGCCTTGCAGGCTACAGTCCATGGGGTCGCAAGGAGTCAGACATGACTGAACGACTTCACTTTCACTTCACTTTTCTGTCTTCAAGGGCTTCCCTGGTGACTCAGATAGTAAAGAATCTGCCTGCCAGGAGACCGGGGTTCAATCCCTGGGTCGGGAAGATCCCCTGGAGGAGGAAATGGCAACCCAATCCAGTATTCTTGCCTGGAGAATCCCATGGACAGAGGAGCCTGGTGGGCTACAGTCCTTGGGGTCACAAAGAGTTGAACAGAGTGAGCGACTCTGTCTGTCTTCAAGAGACTTTTCAAAATCTCCCTGTCATGGTGTAAAAAAGTGGCCAGTTGCTAGTTAATTTAAATCAGTCTATTTAGAAAGGGTGAGTCAAGTTCCTCTTTTGTTTTTAAATGCCCACTTATGAAGATCATGGCATCCGGTCCTATCACTTCATGGAAAATAGATGGGGAAACAGTGTCAGATTTTATTTTTTTGGGCTCCAAAATCATTGCAGATGGTGACTGCAGCCATGAAATTAAAAGACACTTACTCCTTGGAAGGAAAGTTATGACCAACCTAGATAGCATATTCAAAAGCAGAGACATTACTTTGCCAACAAATGTTCATCTAGTCAAGACTATGGTTTTTCTTGTGGTCATGTATGGATGTGAGAGTTGGACTGTGAAGAAGGCTGAGCGCCGAAGAATTGATGCTTTTGAACTGTGGTGTTGGAGAAGACTCTTGAGAGTCCCCTGGACTGCAAGGAGATCCAACCAGTCCATTCTGAAGGAGATCAGCCCTGGGATTTCTTTGGAAGGAATGATGCTAAAGCTGAAACTCCAGTCCTTTGACCACCTCATGCGAAGAGTTGACTCATTGGAAAAGACTCTGCTGCTGGGAGGGATTGGGGGCAGGAGGAGAAGGGGACGCCAGAGGATGAGATGGCTGGATGGCATCACTGACTCGATGGACCTGAGTCTGAGTGAACTTCGGGAGTTGGTGATGGACAGGGAGGCCTGGCGTGCTGTAATTCATGGGGTCGCAAAGAGTCGGACACGACTGAGCGACTGAACTGAACTGAACAGTGCCGTACTTACAGAAGGCATTTAAGAACTGCGCGATATTGCTGCTGTGGATATTGCTGCTGAGCCTCTTTTGACACAGTTGGCCTTTCATTGCACAAGAAGGTGAAGGACTAGGAAATCCAGCATGCCTCCAAGTACTTAACCACGTCTCATCGAATACATTGCTCTCGAGGTCTAATGTGAATGCAGATTCCTTGAGGATCCTGTTAAAATGCAGATTCTGGTGCCGGGGTGGTGGTGGGGCCTGAGACTCTGCATTCCTTGTAGACCCCAGGACATGTGGACCCAGGAGTACCTTGCTGCAACCTGGGGCCAGGCATCCAGTCACTGGAGCATTAAACCACTCCCTGTCTACTTGGGAACACAGAACTCTCCCAGTGTGTTTTGCTTGTTTGTTTCGTTTAGGGTTTGCTTATTTATTTTTGGCTGTGCTGGGTCTTCACTGCGTTGTGCGGGCTTCCTCTGGTTGTGGTGAGCAGGGCTTCTCTTCACTGCCGTGTGCAGGTTCCTCCTTGTGGTGAGTTCTTTTGTTGTGGAGCGCAGACTCTAGGTGTTCGGGCTTCAGTAGTTGTGGCTCGCTGGCTTAGCGACTCCGAGGCATGTGGGATCTTCCCAGACCAGGGATCGAACCCGTGTCCCCTGCACTGGCAGGCAAATTCTTAACACTGGGCCACCAGGGAAGGCCCACTGGTTTTTATTGTTGTTGTGTTTATTTGAGTCTTAATTTTCAGCTCTTGATTATGGAGTGAGGCAACATTTCATGACAGTTTTTGTTGTTTATTTCATTTTCAATACATAATTCTGATGCTAGCGGAGCATGTTAGTAGAAAATTATTTCTGGTTAATGTTGTTACTAACAATTCAACCACTGACCTGGGTAACAACGATCTTAACCAGAGAGAAGCCTGTGGTTTTCGTGGGAGTAAAAACAGTTGATTATAAACGCCAGTGAAAGGGCACCATCAGACCGCAGGGAACATGAATCGAAGTCTGGCGGAGCTGTGCCGTCTCAGACCCACCTTACACAGAAACCTCATCCTGTATCGGGCCAGACGTTCTCAAAGCCTGGAGCGGAACACTGACGGAGAAAGTGGGGGACTTGTGAAAATGCAGGTCTCTGGGTCCCTCTCACCCTCAACTAGTCCCATGGTAGGATGGGGCCCTGGCACTTGCATTTCTGTAAATCCCCGGAAGAAGCTGACATGCTCGCCTGGGACCTGGGACCTCACTTTGAGAACCAATCATTCAGGATGTTACTGTGCGTGGCACTTGGCAGGCATCCTCTGTAGTCTCCTGCCCTCGGCTGTATTTTCAACGGTAAGCATTGTTTTCTGGTTTTTATTGCTAGTTTATTTAAAATATTCCTATTTCCAAAGCATTTCTTGGAAAACTCTAAATAGTTTTGTTAATGGGCTTCAGACATCAGATTCTTGCCGAGGAAATAGAATAATGTTTAATTTAGACTACCTCTCCTTTGCCCCTTTACCAGAGAAGAACATAAGAAGGGCAACACTTCTCTCTGCTCAGTTCTTCCTGTGACTCTGTCCAAGAGTCATCTCTAGTGTGTGGTTTTTATTGCTAGAACTTTCTGTAGGTCCATAACTATGGATGTGTCTGTGTGGTGTGATGTGTGTAGTGTGTGTGTGTGTGATGTGTGTGCGTGTGTATGTGATGTGTGTGTGGTGTGTGTGTGTGTGTGATGTGTGTGTGGTGTGGTGTCTATGTGTGTGGTGTTTGTGTGTGTGGTGTGTGGGGTGTGTGTGTGTTTGGTATATGTGTGCGTGGTGTGTGTGTGTGGTGTGTGTGTGTGGTGTGTGGGGTGTGTGTGTGTTTGGTATATGTGTGCGTGGTGTGTGTGTGTGGTGTGTGGGGTGTGTGTGTGTTTGGTATATGTGTGTGTGTGGTATATGTGTGTGGTGTGCGCGGTGTGTGTATGTGTGTGTGTGGTGTGTATGTCGTGTGTGTGTGTGGTATATGTGTGTGGTGTGTGCGTGTGGTGTGTGTGTGGGGTGTGGGGTGTGTGTGTGTTTGGTATATGTGTGTGTGGTGTGTGTGTGGTGTGCGCCGTGTGTGTGTGTGTGCCGTGAGTGTGGGGGAAGTCCAGCCTGTGAATCAGAGACTCTGAGTTCTGACTCTGACTCAGCTACACACCATGTGATGCCCTGGAATGAGTTACAGACTTCTTTGAACTTCAGTTTCCTCAAACATCAGGAGATGACCCAGAAATCACCAGATGAGACTGGAGCCATTTCCAGCTCTAAGAGTCCATCCTTTAGGCTTTTTTTTTTTTAATAAACTCTCAGAAAGAAGAGAAGAATATGTGTGTGTGCGTTTATAATTAAAATACTGAAAGTTCTGAGCCGGGTTAGAAGCGCCCTTCTGCTGTGCTTGAGCGGCCAGCACCCGGCAGCCCCGAGCTGGGCCCGGCCCCGCGCCCCGCAGCCCCTCAGCCCCTCGCCGCCCCGCACCCTGGACGAATTCCTTTCACCCCGATACACAGACGCGCCTGCACCGCCTGGCTCCCACGCTGTCCGGCGCGTACCGTCTGGCGGCCACAACCTTCTCCTGAGAGCCCATCCCTAAGCAGTCCTGTGCCCACGGAGGGTGTTCAGAACATGCAGCTGCCGGGGGGTGCTGGTAACAGCTCAGGACACCCCGCAACCCCCTGCCAGCCTGCTGCCGCCCCCGCCCCGACTCTAGGGTCCCTCAGAGTAAAAACATGGCGGTAAAAACGAAAGCTCCTCTAATGCAACGAAGCAGTTTTACTATATGAAACGCGACTGGCTCTGGGGCACTCGGCGGTTTGAGAGAGACGGGAGGATGGGTGTCCCCTGGAGCGTGTCTGGCAGGCGGTTCGCTTCCTGGCCTCCCCAGCGATGACCTCCAGGGGTTATGTTGGAGCGTTCGTTTGGCTCAGCATTATGGATTGAACCTGCGGTGGCCCTTTCCCAAGCTGAGCGGTCTCGACACAGCACAGTCAAGGGAGGGTGCTGTCCAGGGAGTGGTCAGGAGGCCCCTTCCCGGTGAGCCCAGGGTGGTGTCCAGGGAGTGGTCAGGAGGCCCCTTCCCGGTGAGCCCAGTGTGGTGTCCAGGGAGTGGTCAGGAGGCCCCTTCCCGGTGAGCCCAGTGTGGTGTCCAGGGAGTGGTCAGGAGGCCCCTTCCCGGTGAGCCCAGTGTGGTGTCCAGGGAGTGGTCAGGAGGCCCCTCCCGGTGAGCCCAGTGTGGTGCTGGGGGATGAATGAAGAGAGGCCGCGGGTGTCTGCATTTGTCACAGTGGCTGCTTTTCTAAAACAGCGGGTTCTGATTTCAGGGTTCTTTCACATCGCCCGGGCACCTGTCAGCCTGCAGCGCTCACTGTGCAGGGCTGGGTGGGCTCAGCGCCTCCATCCTAAGCGAGTCCCAGTCAGCACTGCGGCTGGTGGTCCGTGGACCGCACTTTGAGGAGCAAGGCTTCGGGAGAAACTGATGATAATTCCTTGTGATTTCTTTTGCATTGTCTTCTGGTGTGTGAACTTGAGCACTCTTTTGGCAAGCATAAACTCCTGAATAAAAATATTCATCCAAAAATACACATTACGCTGTTCTCCCTCAGCCTTATCTTTTCCTGCAGTTTTTCCCCTTCAGATCCTAGCAAATCAAGTTGGGAGAGAATTAAAAAAAAAAAAATCCTTCTCTCTCATGTATTTCCTTGTGAATTAGGAAGTCAAGATTGCCCATGAGTTTCTATATTGCACGTAGCGCTTACATAATGAATGTCATCAGATAATCAATCAACAGTCTGTGGGGACCCCTTCCGGCTACATTCTGTGCTGGGTGTTGAGGCCCCACCCTTGGTGGGATCACAGTAGGAAGCGGATAGGTCTCACTCAGTGTTAACTATTAGGACACACATATACGCCCAGTTTGTTCCATGCTATAACATCTTACAAGGCAAAAACGAAGATTAATTTGTAATTATTGACGTTGTGTCCCAGAACTGGGAGAATGTTTCAAGGCTCCACTTGGCTTCCCACCGGGCCCCCCTTGGGAGGAGAGGATGCCCCTCCTCGCTGTCTGACCACACTGCTGAGTCTTAACCCCTTACTAATCAGTGCTGGTGGTGTGTGGGTGCTTTCTGTTAAACCATAAACCCTGTGAACCTGAGGTCTGTGTCTGAGCCTCTGTGGTTCCCCACAGTACTTGTCACAAAGAGATGTTCAGAAAGCCCCGTTGGATGGTGCCCATGCGCCCTGGAGCTTGGCGTTGCTCTGCTCTGGACCAGCGTTAGAGGGACCAGCTGGACCACAGGAAGGGGGAGAAGGCTTCCCTCCTTCCCTTTCCCTGTATTCGCAGACCCAGGGCTGTGGAACTAGAAAGACGCCTCCAAACTAAACGCCTCTTGGTGGAGAGGTCTGTGGCTTAGGGGGTGTGGCAGACGGGGGACGTGTTGGCCGATTCTCAGGGTGGAAACGTGTGGGGGCCGCTGGGTGACGTTTGATGTCAGTGGCTGAGTTGCAACACGGATGTTATTGACATCTGAAAGACGTGCACTGTGTCCCTAACCTTAATTGAGAAAAACAAAATATCGATTGCTTTCTGGAAGCTTTTGGCTGTTTCACCACACACTTGTTGGCACGGGGTCAGCTTCTGCAGTCCCGATTCAGCATGAACATCCACACACTTAAAAGCCTGTTTTCTCTTAGAAGAGAGGAGAGGAAACCAGAGGGAAAACACCCACTGTTAAACTTGAACGAAGCCCGTTAGGGAGGGAAATTTTTAAAAGTTTTCTCAAACTTCACAGTGCTTTTATCTCTTCTCCTTCTTCCAGTCGACTTGAGGCTTTTCCCAGGACCAAATCCATTCATTCCCCTGGAGAAATATCTTAACCAAGGGTTTTGACTTTTGTAAAAGTACATTTTGCAAACCTTCTTTTCAGTGAACTACTACACCATGCCTGTGATCCCAGGAACCCCAATATCCACAGCTTCTCCAGCCTGTGTCATCAATTTCCTTACTTGGCGAAATAACATAATAAATGCAGGGCCTTTAGGACAGCAGCGTTAAAGCATCCACCTGCCAACGCAGGAGACGCAGAAGACGTGGGTTCCATCCCTGGGTTGGGATGATCCTTTGGAAAAGAAAATGGCAGCCCACTCCAGTATTCTTTTTTTTTAAATAATTTTATTGACTTGTTTCCGAGCGTGCTGGGTCTTTGTTGCCGCGCGGGCTCTTCTCCCAGTTACGGTGAGTGGGGGCGACTCTCCAGCCATGGCGCGTGTTGGGATCTCACTGCGGTGGTGTCTCTTCTTGCAGACTGCGGGCTCTAGGTGCACGGGCTTCCCTAGTCGTGGCGCGTGGACTCAGTAGCTGTGGCTCCCCAGCTCCAGAGCACATGTTCAATAGCTGTGGCAGAGGGGCTTTGTCCCTCCAGGGCAGGTGGGATCCTCCTGGACCAGGGATCGAACCGATGTCCCCTGCATTGGCAGGCAGATTCTTTACCACTGAGCCACCAGGGAAGCCCCCCACTCCAGCATTCTTGCCTGAAGAATCCCATGGACAGAGGAGCCTGGTTGGCCACAGTCCACAGGGTCGCAAAGAGTCGGAACATGACTGAGCAGCCAAGTATCCTATGACGGCAGGAGGGGTGGCCTTTTACCAGGGTCCCTGCCCTGCATAATTCCGTCCCTACCCCAGGAAGCCACCCCTCTTCTAGGACCTCCCTGGCTGGGGCCTGTCACCTTAGCAGTGCCTGTCGCTGAGGCCCAAGCCATCTGGCTGTTGTCCCAGCACACATGCCCACCCTCCCCTCGTCGCCCCAGATGCCACCGACTGGGGCTGAGAGGGACCCGGCATCTTTCTGGAGGCTGACGGGGAAGCCGCCCACCTGCCAGCTTCATCTCCATGTGCACTCACGCGTGCAGGGCCGGCCCGCGGGGTCCCTCTGTTGAGACCCTCACATCTGGCCTCTCATCTCTGACAGTCCCCTCACCAGCATCCTCCATGCCCCCTGTTGTCCTCCTCTTTAGTAGACCGCCTATACAAAGAGCTTTACTTGCGTTTTCTCATAGTTTTAAAATTAATTAACTTGACCCCGCCAGGTCCGAGTTGTGGAATGCGCATCTTTAGTTGTGGTGTGTGGGGCCTAGTCCCCCAACCAGGGACTGAACCCAGGCCCCCTGTGTTGGGACCACGGAGTCTTAGCCACTGGACTGCCCGGAAAGTCCCCAAAATAGCCTTATTTCTTTTTTGCTCATTTTAATTAACTAAACCGACAGTGCTGGGTCTGAGCTGCGGTGTGTGGGATCTTCAGATGCGGCCTGCAGGGCTGACTTCCCTGACCCAGGGACCAACCCCGTGCTCCCCGCCTGGGGAGTGCAGCCTCAGCCACGCACAGCCAGGGAAATTCCCACAATAGCTTTATGGCTTGTAAATGTATCTCCACGCCCTGATAGGCTGTCCCCTTGGGAAGCCCATCTTATTATCCTGTTGGTGGATTAGCTGGGAGTGCGTTCAGTGGCAGGTGTGAGCAAACCACACTCGAGTGATCGAGATCACAACAGTTTGCTTGTTCATCCCGTGGCGTGAGGTCTGCGGGCAGATGGTGCGGGATCGGCCCAGGGCTCAGCAACACTGTGGGGGCCCAGCTCTATTCTTTCTGAGCTGCCCCCAGGGTCTCCACAAAAAAAAAAAATAATAAAAGAAAGCTAAAGAAGATGGCACTCTCAGTGGGCGAGGAGACTGAAACAAGGCCTGATCTCCTGCACAAAGGGTGGGAAGGGCTTGGGGAACCCATCACAGGTGCAGAAGCAGGCGTTCCTACCTCCAGCCTGGTGGGGAGAGGCAGGGGCTCTAAGCCGAACGTGGAGAGGTTTGCAGCTGTGGCAGCAACGACTGGAGGGCCGTTGGAAAGGAGCTGCAGCTTCCAGAAGAGGAACACAGCCAAGGGGCAGCAAGAAATTAACCTGGCTTTCTGCCCCCCTCCACTCTCCCAGGGGTGCCTCTCAACTTCCTCTTTGAATAACCCAACTGAAAGCCAGAGGGTAAGGAAGCCCTGAGCCGTCCAATACAAGCCAGCATCTTAGGGCGCTGCGCTGAGTGGAGGTGAGTGGACAGTGAGTCTGGAGGAGCAGTGGAGTACAGCCAGCCCTCTGCCATCCGTACAGTGTGAGCTTTCTGTCTGACACTTGTCGGTCACCTCATGGTTTCAAGAGGGCTGCAGAACTCCAGGCATCGTGCACATGTTCCAGCTGTGATAACTGGGAAAAGGAAGGAGTTGGAGGCTTACATGAACTGTGTTTGTCCCTTTGTGAAGATTCCCTGGAAGCCCCACCAGCAGACTTTCACTTGTATCTCAGGGGCCAGAGATGCATCCACAGTTTTCCACGTAAAGCTATAAATGAGAGGCCATCAGTTCCCAGAGAAGTTCCCTCCCCAGTGTCAGGCCACCCATCAAGGGCCTAAGAACTGGAAGATCCATCAAGCCTGCTTGGAGGAATAATTTATATTTAATAATGTATAAATAAATGATAAATCAATGAATACACACAAGAAACAGTGCTTGTGGTTACTGTATTAGATGCTGCAAAGATCTGCAAAGTGAAAGCAGAAGCAATTCATGATCTTTACCAATGGAGGCTGGATGATATTAAGAGGACATTGTAATACATCATCCTTATTATTCCATATAATCTGGAGGAAAGACCATTTGCATTCAGCATCTACTGAAAGGGCTATTTTAAAACATGTATTTATTTGACTGCACTGGCTTTTAGGCACTACACTCAGAATGTTGCTTGTGCTCTGAGATATCTTTAGTTGCAGCTTCTGGGATTTAGCTCCCTGCCCAGGGACAGGACCCAGGCCCCATCCATTGGGAGCTCAGAGTCTTAGCCATCCAACCACCAGGGAAATCACAAGGACCATTTTTATTGCCATATATTTTTCCAAAAGTACCATTTTTATTAAAGCAGGACTTCAGGTGGCCCCACGTGAAGGTTTCACTGTAGAGCAGGACTTGGAGCAGACCCCATGCGCAGCCTCTAGCTCTCCTTGGCGGCTGAGCCAGCGTGGTTTGTGCTGCGCGGGTGCCTCGGGGGAGGGCGGGAGCTCCCCCCTTGTGGGTCTGCAGCAGCCCGAGCCTATGCCTGAGTGTGCAGAGCCAGGGAGGGGTGGCGAGCTGTGCCCAGGGGTCCCTGAGCAGGAGTTGGGCAAAGAGAGCAGAGAGGGCACGGGCATTGAGGAGGACTCGGGGGCGATGGGACCGCAGCAGGGTGAATCGGCGGTGAGGGGACACCTGCCCATCACTGCGGTTCCTCAGTAGGATCTTCAACCACCTCTTCCTGGGTGACCACAGCCCTCCGGTCATGTGGCGGGTGTGGGGCGGTGGGGGTCTGATGTCTTGATTCCCCTCTCTGCCTCGTTTAAACGCATTGTCTTTCCCCCAGATGAGCTACTTCTCTGATGAAGCGACCACCTCGTGCATCTGCAGTGTGTCCTCAGGGCTGGGTGTGTGCACATGTAAGCGTGATTATGTGTGTCCACATAGGTTGTGAGTGTGTTTGCGTGTGTGTGCGTGTGCAGTGTACACGTGTGTTGGGTGTCTGCGTGTAAGTACACTGTGTTTGTGTAGGTGCCCACATCTGTGCATATATGGGTATGGGTGCCCACACGTATGTTGCGCGAGTATACACAGCGTGTGTTTGCGAGTTTACACATGTTCACACATGTGTGCATGTGTGTATGTATACATGCTCACAGATGCATAAGTCCATGCATATGCGTATAGTACGTCCACACGTAGATAAGTGTATACACACATCTGTGCATTGCACATGCATGCATATATGTGAGGGCATGAGTGTACATGTGAATACACACATACGGGACACATGTATATGTATGTGTGTGGGGGCGCAACATGCGTGTGAGTGTACATGTCCCTGGACCAAGGCTCTGGGTCAGGAATTTCACCTGAGCACTAGTGACTAGAAATGGTGATTTCTAGATTTCCACACTCCCCTGACCAGAACTGGCTCCATCCAGGGCAGCAGGCAGCCTCCCCTCGCTCCCCTGCACCCGGCACCACCGCTGTGTTGGAGGCGGCTTCTCTGTCTTCCCATCCTCACTGAGACCCGCCTCTTCCCCTGTTGCACAGTCCTCAGCCCCGGTGGCCAGGTCTCTCGAGGAAGATCAGGCAGTGCCTTTCTTGAGTCACTCAAGTGTACCAAGCACAGGGCTCAGCCCTTTGAGCCAGCTCTCCCAAACTCACACTGACCCTCGGAAAGACGCAGATCTAGCTGAAAAGGCGGGTACAGAAAGGTTGAGTGTCTTGCCCAGGGTCACACAGAGCGGCTTGCATGGAGATACTCTGGCTCCAGGTTCCAAGCTCCCTCCCTTCCAAGCTGCGAGTTCTGCTGACCTTGGTCCTGAGCGCGACGTTGGGAGAGCTTGGCTGCCTCCACGTGTGGTGAGGCAGGCCTGGCTCCGTCTGGAGCACAGCAAACGGAGGCCCGCAGAGGCCAGCTTCTGGCCCAAAGACCCCTCGTGCTCTGTGGTGGAACACTGAGCGTGGGCTGACGGTCATGCTTGGATAAAAGATGGTGATTTTGATTTGGGTTCTGGTCGAGAGGCCACATCCTTGGGATTTATCTTCTGCAGACACAGGCCTTTGAGATGCAGGATGGAAGGAGAATGGGAGGACGGACAGATGGCTGACATCTGGCCTCGGTGTGTGTATGTTGATTGGGAGAAGTGACCTTGTTGATGAGGAAGGGGCGGGGTGCTTCCGTCTCACATGACAACTCCTGGGGCTGTGGTCCAGGCTGCGGGCCGGGGCGTGGCCTGCCCAGTTTCCTCCCAGCCACCCGTCTGCCAGTTGAAATGCCAGGGTGCTCCACGGGGGCCATGCTGGGCCTTGGCTGCACCGCAGTCCCTGATGGGCAGGTCTGAGGTCCTAGGAGTTTGGGGGGACGACTCTCGGCCCCACTGGCCATGCCCTGAATCAGAGGGGAGCAGCTGCCAGCCCGCAGCATCACACGGAGGGCCACCGGCTCCCCCACCCCCACCCCTATGGCAGGAGCCATGGTCCATGATGATGCCTGGGTTGGTGAGGGCCTTGCTCTGAGAAGCAGGGACAAGTCCTTATTTCTGCCGCACAAGCATGGTCCTGATGCATACGCGAATGGCAGGGGTTTGGGCTGGAAGGATGAGGGGGAGAATTCGGGGGCCCAGAGTGGGCTGGGCCTTTGGACTGCTGGGTGGCTCCATTCAGCCTAAACATATTCAGTGCTACTTCCTTTATGTGGTCCCCCAGAGCCAGGGAAAGCTCGCGTGGGTGAGTCTCCAGTAGAACTGGGGTAGTTGGTTTTGACACAAGGAACCCAAACAAAGAGATGAAGGACAGAGGAGCCGCAGGCCTCACTGCCCATCCAGGCAATTCCAAAGGGCTCCAGGGGGCAGAACTCTTGGTTTCGCGCTCCAAGACTAGTGGCGTGGGAACAGATGCCACGTATCCCTGAGAAAAGATCGTCATCATACTCCTGAGGCCCAGGTCCATATGCATCACCACGTGAGAGCGCTGTCTGTTCTGTGTGTGTGTGTGCACACATGTGTGCATGTGTGTGTGCATGCATGTGTGTGCATGTGCGTGTGTGCACATGCGTGCACGTGTGTGTGCACGTGTGTGTGCACATGTGTGTGCACGTGTGTGTGTGTGGAGCGCTGCACACCTGCTGTCACCATGTGACCCCTTGGGCAACAGCAGGACATGTGTCCCCAGCTGTCCCCGCCCGTCCCTCTGTCTCCAGCACATGTATGAAGCTGCTCTGCATTGACGTAGGAAAGGAAAATCAAACGGTGACCTGGAAAATTAGAGCTTGGAATAGTTTCCTTATTGCAATTTGCATGCGTGTGTGCTAAGTTGCTTCAGTCCTGTCTGACTCTTTGCAACGCCAGGGACTGTAGCCCGCCAGGCTCCTCTGTCCATGGGATTCTCCAGGCAAGAATCCTGGAGCGGGTTGCCATGCCCTTCTCCAGGGGATCTTCCCAACCCAGGGATTGAACCCAGATCTCCTGCATTGCAAGCGGATTCTTTCCTGCTGAACCCCGGGGAAGCTCTATTGCAATTATACATTATATAGCTGTATATACCTCTGTCTCTATCTACGTGTGATCTGTAAATGTGTGCTAGAAGAGCTAGAAGAATGCTGATGTAAACTTAGGCTGTATTTCTTGAAGGTGATTTTTTTTCTTGGCTGTGCCCCTCAGGATGTGGGATCTTACAACCCTTGCTCCCTGCTTTGGAAGCTCAGAGTCTTAACCATTGGACCACCAAGGAAGTCCCTCTTAGAGGTGAATTTAAACAACACTTCCACAAAAAAGTTTTTGAACAATGCTACTGCATTACTTTTGTAACCAGTAAAAAGTAATTATGGTACAAACAGAAGTTTAAGGTAAAATAGTCCATGAAATTGACATGAATATTTCTCAACACGAATTATCCAAAGTGTTTACTCAACTGTACTCAAGGCAGGGCTAGTGTTAAACTGTGGCTTACGAGAACCCAAGGAGCCTCCTCATTCTAAGAGAGACCCTTCCGCTGGGCCTGTTGCATGTGTGAAACGCACAGCATTAGGGGCCACCCTCTGCATCAAAGAGTAGTGTCTCTGAAAGATCCCCATGAGAAAGCGTGACTCCTGCCTCCTGGGAAGGACGGCTCCTGAGGGGGTCTTTAGGGACACGCAGAGTGACGAGGTTGGACCCGGGGGGCGGGTGGAGCAGGAGAGAAGGCCTGGAGACAGCCCCGGAAGCCTCCAAAGGCCGTGCATCCTCAGACAGAGAGAGGATGCCTCCAAAGGAGACTTAGGAAGGAGGGGAGGAGGGGTAGCTGGACACACTCCCTGTGCTACAGGGGTCGGCCAGTCCCAGGGCGGTGAGCACGCGTTGGGTCACGGGGCTGGACCTCCGGGCCGAGTCTGTGCAGTTGCTGGATTGCTGCTGGATGGACCTTTGGGGGCAGGTGGTCCGTCCTGACCTGCTTTTCTTGAACAGCACTGTTCTGTGACTGTGCGGCCTCCAGAGACCTGGACTTTCTCCTCTAGCCTCACCCTGACCCTGTGGCCAGATTATTTTCCTATGGTTTAGCCTCCTGGCAGCGGTTCCTGGCCGGCTCTCAGATCAGAGCGGCTGTCCCTTGCTCCATAGTTGGCCATTTCTCCACGAGACCTTTCCCACTGTTCACAATGTTTTTTTTCTCTTCTAAACTTGCCCTTGTCTACTCTGTTCAGAGAGGCTTATGCACGCTTCCCCCAAAGATTCAGAGTCGGTTTAAGTCTTATCAGGGTGTTAGGGGTGAGCACGGTTGCACGTTTCACTCCAATGCCATTGCCAAGTTCACCATCTCCCGTGCCAGCTGCGAGTGTTAGATATTTCAGATTGTGCTTGGACTAATCCCAGTGTCCTATCCTTTTACCTAAGGACTTTTCCTGGTACCTTGACCTTGCCAGGCATTTCTAATCCTTTTGGCTAATCATTTTCTAACTTGTTTCTGGCTCTGAAGCATGGGGGTCCCTTCATGTGCCTTAACTTGACCCATAGGAGCCACCAGTATGGTGGCTGATAACTTGAGGCAATTTTTTTCTTTTCTTTCTTTAATTCTATAGATTTCCCTTTGTACTCTCAAAATCCTGACCCTGAGGAAGTTTGGGACTTTTCTGTCACTTCAGTTCAGTTCAGTCGCTCAGTCATGTCCGACTCTTTGTGACCCCATGAACCACAGCACGCCAGGCCTCCCTGTCCATCACCAACTCCAGGAGTTCACCCAAACCCATGTCCATCGAGTCGGTGATGCCATCCAACCATCTTGCCCTCTGTTATCCCCTTCTCCTCCTGCCTTCAATCTTTCCCAGCATCAGGGTCTTTTCCAGAGTTGGCTCTTCACATCACTGTATTGGAGTTTCAGGTTCAGCATGAATCCTTCCAACAAATATTCAGGGTTGATTTCCTTTAGGATGGACTGGTTGGATCTCTTAGGTCTCTTTGGTCACTGTGGTTAGAACTCAGCAATTTAAGCACGCTTCCAAGACCTTGCACCTTTATTTTTTTTCTTTATTCTTTTATGTTTTATCAGTAGGAAAAGGTAGCATATGAAAACACATGGAACAAACCAGCATGTGGACCCAGGCACAACTTGGAACAACCGGTAGAGAGAAGTCCCCCCAGTGCAGCCTCAGACACCAGGACAATCTTTGCCTTGGGTGTGGTTCTTGTTCGTGTCCGTAGCTGATCTTTCAACAGCAAACCCATCTGCCCTTCTAGGCTGTCAGCAGTGAGTAGCAGCAGAAGCATCGGGCTCCTGCTGCCTGATCCAGACATGATCATGTTCCTGTCTGGATTCACAGTTCTTGTTTCCATCTCTTAGTTACTCGTTTGTGGTTCTCTTGTTGCTTTCTCCCCAAACATGCAGTGGCTTAGACCATAAAACAAGTCATCGTAGTAAAATGGGGCAATTATCCTCCTGTCTGCTCCCTGAACAGCAAGCCTCATGAACTGAGAAGCTGGGACCCGTTCTCTGAGCAGCGGCTTCTGGTGCAGTATGTGTGTGGGGTGGGGGGTGCCGAGGCTCCAGGAGCCTCAGCCCAGCTCCCCATCACTCCTGCTGCTTTCTGTGCCATCGCTCCAGAGAGAGGCCTGTTTGACGAGCCAGTTGTGGGAGGTTTCGTCCCGTAGCTGCAGCACCTCAGTCTGCTCTGGCTGCCCTAGGAGAACAGCACAGGCTGGCTGGCTTAGGAAACACATGTCTGTTTCTCAAGGTTCTGGAGACTGGGAGCCCTAGATCAGGGTACCAGCCTAGTTGGGTTCTAGGGAGAACTTTCTTCCTGGCCTGCACGTGGCCACCTTCTCACTGGGTCCCTCCATGCGAGAGAGGGAGAGGCAGGGAGAGGACTCACGAGTGTCTCTGGCGTCTTTTCTAGTAAGGGTGGTAACCTCATTATGGTGCTCCACCCTCAGGACCCGTGCTAAACATCAGTGTAGCTTATGTGAGTTCGAAGGTGGGTTTGATCCCTGGAAAAAGGAAATGGCAACCCACTCCAGAATTCTTGCCTGGGAAATCCCAAGGACAGAGGAGCCTGGCAGGCGGTAGTCCATGGGGTCACAAACAGGCAGACAGGACTGGGCAACAAATTAACAATAACAGGGTTAGGGCTTCGACATGAGAATTTACAGAGACACAAACATTCAATCCATAACAGCCAATCCAAGAGACTAGAGACGCTTGTCTATTATGGCAGCCACGAGCCACAAGAGGCTCTGGGGCACTTGACATTTGCTAGTCAAAACTGTGATGGCTGGAGAGTGTAAAATACACCTTGGATGTGAAAAGCTTACATTAAGAAAAAAAGCTCAAAAGATCCTGTTATTGTCGCTGTTTGGTAGCTAAGTTGGGTCTGACTCTTTGCAACCTCATGGACTGCAGCACGCCAAGCTTCCCTGTCCTTCACCATCTCCCAGAGCTTGCTCAAACTCATGTTTATTGAGTCAGTGATGCCATTCAACCATCTCATCCTCTGCTGTCCTCTTCTCCTCTTGCCCTCAGTCTTTCCCAGCATTAGGATCTTTTCTAAAGAGCTGACTCTTAGCATCAGGTGGCCAAAGTGTTGGAGCTTCAGAGTACCCTGTGCATAATCCGCACATGTAATTTTTTATTACACGACGAGATAAAAATATTTTGGATGTATTGGGTTAAACAACACGTTATACTAAAATGGACTTCATGTTTCTTGGAAACATTTTACAGATGTCTAAGAGAAAACTGAGCCTCACACATGTGGGCTGGTCTGGGAAGGTGGAAGAGGGAAATGGATGCAGAGGAAGGGACCAGGGTGGGAGGTGTGGGCTCGCCCTGTGACCAGCTCTGGGGGCAGTGGTGGGCGCAGCGGGACCGGGAAGGGCAGGTGGGGTGCTGTGGGCCTGCTGCTGCTGCTCAGAAACACACACAGTCCTTTTAGGCACAGAATTCTCTGTCAATGAACAGAAGCTTCCTATATACACGGTACGGCGGAAACGCAGGAAAGGAGGTGGAAGTCAAAGTGACCAGTGTGACCAGCCCTGGATTTGTGCTCATGCTGTGGACTGCCAGACTCTCGTCCAGTGGTCTCCGAGCCTTCGCTGTGGCTGCCTTGTACACACAGGCTGCAGAAAATTCCACCCGGGTCAGGAGCCCGGGGCCCCAGGCAAGGAACTGGAACCTTGTCTGTCTGCCGAGCCAGTTTTGTCACCTTTGTATCAGCGGGAACGCAGAGGGTTCCAGAGCTCCTTGCTCCACCCTGCTCCGCCCTGCTCGGCCCTCTCCTCTTCCCCCACCTCCTCCGAGATGAAAGGTGAAGGTGACGTCGCTCTGTTGTGTCGGCGACCCCGTGGACTGCAGCCCACCAGGCTCCTCCATCCATGGGATTTTCCAGGCAAGAGTATTTCCTTCTCCAGGGGATCTTCCTGAACCAGGGGTCAAACCTGGGTCTCCTGCACTGCAGGCAGACGCTTTACCCTCTGAGCCACCAGGGAGAAGATCAGGAAGGTGAGAAAAGGAATAAAAAGTGGTTAGGCAGAGAGAAATTGCAACCCACTCCAGTGTGCTTGCCTGGAGAATCCCAGGGATGGGGGAGCCTGGTGGGCTGCCGTCTATGGGGTCACACAGAGTCAGACACGACTGAAGCGATTTAGCAGCAGCAGCAGGCAGAGAGAATTCCAAATAGAAATGAGATGGTATGGAAAACATTCTTACAATCCTTATTTCACCGTAAGCTCAGATTCAGTTTAATAAATGAGGCGGGGATAAAAACCATTTGAGGCATTATTTCTCATGGGTTGAATACAACAACAAAACACGAAACAAAACACATCCTTGGCCAGAGTTCTTCATCACCTGCCTTTGGAGTGGAAGGGGAACCCATGGGGCTGAGGACCTGCTGGGTGCAGCCAGTGTGGGGAGCTCGGGGCTGGGGCTCAGGCCGGGGATGGTTGCTGTCCTTAGGTCAGAAGGAGGAAAGCAGAGTGGGAGGACCCGCAGCCTGGGAGGACCCGCAGCCGGGTGAGGCCACACTGCTGCTGCGGGAGGGCAAGATTCCTCCCAACTCTGCCCCCTGTCCAGACCTCCACCTCCCCTGTCAGCTGCCTGGAAGCTGCTGTTTTGCTCTTGCGATGAGGTTGCAACATAATTGCAAGTAAACAGAAACGGAGGGGTAAATAAGCCAAACCCAAGCTGCAGGCCGCCCCCCTCCCCCCGAGGCCGAGAGAGACTCCCATTCCAGGTAGGTCTGTAGCCAGGACTGGGTGGGGCGGGTGAGGGGCCTCGGGATGGAGCAGCAGACAAGGCGCGGGCGGAAGCAGCAGGTGTGACCGGGGTCACGTGGAGGCTGCAGGGGCTGCTGCCAGGCAATCGGGGAGGTTTGCAGGACCTGGAGGCAGTGTGTAGGAGGCGGCGGAGAGCCCCCGAGGGTCTTGGGGATGGTGGTAAATGCGAACAGAGCAGACAGTTTGGAGATTAAGTCAGGATGCAGTGTGTGGACCCCAAGGATCATCTGACCGGACCCCCACAAGTCTCCAGCAGAGAAACCCAGAGGTGAAATGGTCGCTTGAGGTCACATGCCAGCAAGGGCTGAGGGTTGCAGGCTGCCCTGTTCCTAGAACAGGAGCATCTTTTTTGGCCCGGCGGGTGCGGTGGCCACAGCTACACATTAACTACATGAATTGCAAAGGACAATCCAACTCCCAAATCACCCTGGCCACACTTCAGCTGCTCGAGCCTCGTGTGGCCCGGGGCTGCCATGCTGGACCCCGTAGATCTAGAACATTCCCCATTATTTCCAGAAGATCCACTGGATGGGCCCCCCTCTCCTGGGGCTCCCCCCACCACCGGCGTGTGGCTCACTGTCTGCACGCAGCACTGGGCTCCCGGCCCCGTGTCCAGCTTGGGGACCACGTCCAGTGAACACTCTGGCTGGGCATCCTGGACAGAGGCCCTTCTAGGTCCGAGGCGGTTTCAGGTTCTCCTTGATTCCCTTCCTGTCTGTTCCCTGAGGTTTCCTGTGCCCTTAGCAACTGCCCCACCCCCAGTTCTGGCCAGAGATCACGGAGGCTGGCGGCTGGAGGAGGACTCAGACCTGAGCTGATGGTGGCGCCACTTGGCCTGGAATGTTCCTCCCGGTGGGGCCGGGACAACATGCAGACGGAGCCCGGAGCAGGCAGGAGTGGCCTTGTCTGGAATGACCGAAGTTGTTTCGTGGTGACTTGCCGGAGGCTCGGACCTCCTCGGAAGGGTCTGGGACGCTTGTCTCCGGCTTCCTCCTCCATTGTCCCAATAAGAGTGATGTTGCGAGCGTTTCGGATGCTGTCGGGAGGAGAGGCCACCCCTCCTGCTCACTTAGCTGTGTCCCGTCCCTTATTTGTCTGATTCTTTTTGCTCAGCCGTTTTGTCGTCGCCTGCATTTATTAATGGTGACACATTAATCACGCAAATTAGAATATTATTAATGAAGAGCAGTTCATGTCGTTCCTGTGTCTGGGTCTGCTACAACGGCTTAGCTAGCTGCCCGTAGCCTCTGCAGAGTGAAGGACTGCAATGGGGTAGAGGCTGGGGACATGGGAGGGGGCCCTTCCATTGCGGGGTTGGTGTGAAAAGAGTGCATTTATGTGAAAGGGCACGTTTTTAGGAGTTGCAAACCCCTGGCACCCCCCCGCCCCGTGTTAACATGTGTCATGGGTGGTGGGGGGATTGGCCGTATCTCGCTGTCTCCCACGGAATTCGAGCAGCAAATTCCAGCCCACGGACCTTGCAGGGTCCCCGAGTCCCAGCACCTTGTTTTCTGAACACCGTTTGCAGAGCTGGTGTGGTGACCCCTTCACTCCCTGCAAGTACCCTTCAGCCTCAGGATGCTTGACCCCGCCGGGCAGGTCCAGGTTCTGGCCGAGGGCGTTTGCCTTCGTGATGCTGGAGCCCCCGGAGAAGCCGAGGTGCCCGGTGCCCATTTCCCCTGGCCCCTGGTGTCTGCCCTGGTTTCCCACAGCGGCCTGTGTGCCAGGAGCCATCTGCGTGCCCCTATCTCCTCCCAGTTGTGCAAGCTTCCCTGGCCCGGCAGAGCCAAGTGTGGAAACTGTTCTTGGAAACTTGGCCGTCGTCCAGCGCGGCGGGGGTGGTGGTGCCAGTCCGGAGTACTTAGCGAGTCACGCCACCTTGGGTCATGAGACGTGGCCGGCTGGGGGCTGGAGACGGTTGGCTCTGCCCTCTCCCCACCCTGCCCTGCAATCCTGATTCCACGGTGAGCCCAGGACCCAGACCGGAGCGGGCGTGGCAGGGGAGGGGCCTTCTTGGAGCCCAGGTGTCAGCCGGCTGGGGCTGGCTGCCAGCCGCAGCACAGGATTACTGTGCCAGCTTCTCTGCGCCTCCCCGGGCACGTTCCCCGTGGCTCCGCCTGGAGGCCGCCGCTGCTCTGACTGCCCCTCTGCTGGCCGGGACACCGCCCTCTCCCCTGCCTGCACGCCTCGTCACCGCTGTTGCCGTCCTTCCCCTCAAGGTGTCCAGACCCTGGTCTTCACCTGGTGACATCCCACCTGTGTAGATTCTGACGATCCTTTCTGCCCCACCTGCCCAGCCTTCAAACCTAGACCCTAGTGGGGTGGGTGGTGGGGGGTGAGATTTCTCCAGCCTCTTTGATCTAATCACAAATGAGACCCCTGACCCCAGACCTGGGAAGCTTGACAAGGGAGCTGCACAGGTTGCTAGGGCCACTGAAACACGAAGTCCCGCAAAGGCGTGGCTTAAACCTGAAGCATGCTTGTCTCCCAGCCTTGGGGCTGGGGCGTGGCAGGGGCTCCTTCTGAAACTGAGCGGGGGAACCTCTCCCGGGCCTCCCTCTGGGCTCCTGGCGGCCTCGGGACACCATGGGGGTGCGTGGCTGGTGGGGGCCAGTTCCCTGCATCCCCCAGGCTGTCTTCCCTCTGTGCACACCTCCCTCTTCACAGGACAGTCTTTCTACAAGCAACGATCACAGTGGGCCAGGAGCCACCCTCCAGTATAACCTTGTCTTGACTAATCACATCTTCAGTGACTCTATTTCTGAGGTTCTGGGAGTTTGGACTTAACCATATGAATGCTGCAGAGGGGGACAGAATTCAACCCATAACTGGAGCAAAAACCACACTTGAGTGAGAAAAGCCTGCTGCTGGGAGCTCAGAGTCTAACCATGACTGTCCACGACCTAGCCCATAGCAGACAGCCTGGAAGCTGTGTAACAGCTTAGCTCAAAAGGCCTGAAGACATTTAGTCCACCTCTGGCCACAGCTGGTTGGCTAAGTTCCAGCTGGCCAGCTGGGAGAACCTCAAGTCAAGTCTAACCCCAACCCCTGGATATGGGTCATGTGCCCAGATCCCACGCTTCTCAAGACAACCCCGTTCCTGCTGGAGAACCTCATGGTCATCAGGGTCCTGGGAGACGTTGTAGGTAGGTCTCTGCCCTTCTGCAGCTTGGCTGACCTGGGCCAGGGGCAGCTTCGAGGAATGCCAGAGACCCTGAAGGGCGCGGAGAGATGTCACACCATGACGAAGAGTCATGCCACGGTCATTTCACTTACGGCTGGACTTGGGAGCCCTCCTTTGGCGTGAATAAAAGAAAAGTCAATGCAAATAATGTTGATAGGAGGGGTAATTCCGTGGAACAGTCGTGTGATTCCAGGAGATGAGGGGGACGGCCATCTTCCGGGGCCACGGGAGCTCCCCTCACCTGCGTCTCTGCCCCTGTCTACGTGTCGCCTTGTCTGGGCCGGGCCTCCCAGCTGCCTTCTCTACAGGGAGGAGACCTCTACAGGGAGGGCCGCTTCCCATCCCCGAGTCGCCACGACGGAGGGGCCCAGACTGGCTCTCAGAGTTCTGAGACTTGGGGCGGGGGCTGTCTTTGGTCCAGCTGTGTCCTGCCAACCCTGGACCAGTGACCTGTTCCTGGGGGTGAGGTTCTACAGCTGGCCAACTGGACCTGAGATGACGCTCAGCCTGGGCCAAGCAGCTTGGCAGAGGTGGACTGGGGGTCCTCGAGGTCTTTTGAGCCAAAAGCAGAGGCTGTGCTTCGGGAGAGGGGCCAGCACCCACCACTATGCACCCCCAGAGGAATGGGATGCCCCCAGCTTCCCTTTTGTCTTCTCCTTAGCGCCTTTCAAGGCTCTGAACCCAGGGAGCCAGGAGCACGTCACTGAGCAGGTTTGGGGTTTCTGCCAGGATGTGGTCTGTGGGTGCTGTGGGTTCGGCGGGGAGATGTGTCTTTGGGACTCCTGGATCGGTTACTTGTGGCCGTGGGAATCGGGGCATGGGAGAATTCGACGCCAGGGTTTCAGGGCAGATTAAAATGATTTAACACCTGTTGTGGGCAGAGTTGTGTCCACCCCCCGACTCACAGGGCTTCCTTTGTGGCTCAGCCGGTAAAGAATCCGCCTGCAATGCAGGAGACCTGGGTTCCATCCCTGGGTCGGAGAAATCCGCTGGAGAAGGGATAGGCTACCCACTCCAGTATTCTTGGACTTCTCTGTGACTCAGCTGATAAAGAATCCGCCTGCAATGCAGGAGACCTGGGTTCCATCCTTGGGTTGGGAAGATCCCTTGGAGAAGGGAAAGACTAACCACTCCAGTATTCTGGCCTGGAGAATTCCATGGACTGTATAGTCCATGGGGTCACGAAGAGTCGGACACAACTGAGCAACTTCCACTTTTGCGTCCCTGCTCACAAATTCACAGGCTGGAGTCC
This sequence comes from Bubalus kerabau, assembly GCF_029407905.1. Classification (NCBI taxonomy): domain Eukaryota; kingdom Metazoa; phylum Chordata; class Mammalia; order Artiodactyla; family Bovidae; genus Bubalus; species Bubalus kerabau. The sequence goes on along the minus strand of NC_073631.1, from coordinate 120,486,257 downwards.
TAACCCCTAGGACCTCAGAATGGGACTGCATTTGGAGATGGGGGTCCTTAAGGAGGCAATTATGGTTAAATGAAGCCATAGGGGTGGGCCCTGATGCAGTCAGACTGGTGTCCTGAAAGGAACATGGGACACAGATACATAGAGAAAAGACCGGGAGAGGACACAGAGGGGAGGATGCTGTCTGGGGGCCAGGGAGAGAGGCCCCAGGGGAAAGCAGCCCCCCAGCACCTGGGCCTGGGACTCCCCGTCCCCAGGAAGGAGAGAAGGCGTCTGGGGCTCGAGGGGGCCGCCCCGGCGCCAGCGCAGAGCAGGAGCTCAGTGTGGGGCAGACCTGGGACTTGAGCCTGGGCCTCCAGCAGCGCCTGCTGGTGGACCGCCCACCTGCTCCCGCTCCGCCTCGGGGGAGCGTGTGTTCACACTCGCAGGTCTCAGTGTGCGTGTCTGTGTGACGCCACCTCTGACTTCTTTGAGTCAAACGCACAGGACCAGAGACTCTGAATGGGAAAGCGACAAGTCAGCCGTTTCCCTGGGTCAGTTAAGAAACTAAAGGGGTGCCTCGGTGGCCCCCGCTGAGCCAGGGCCGATCGCGAGCACAGCCTCAGCCCTTCACCGCTGGGCCTCCCCAGCTGCCCCCCGCCCCTCCATCCCAGTCCCGCTGAACCTCCCCGAGGGCAGTTTGCAGTCCTCCTGGCTCCGCCTGCGGTCAGTCTGCAGTCTCCTGGCACGCTTCGTCTCTCCTCCGCGGGTTAAAAACCTCAAGTGTGATTTTTGACCGGATCCAAACCCTGTTTCTCTGCGTTTCCAGCCACCTCGGCCCCCTCTTCCGCCCCTCGGCGCTGGCCCACCGTGACGACCCCAGGCCCTCTTCCGAGGCTGTGCACGCACCTCTCCGTCCTCTCTTCCTTGACCACCCGGCCAGTGGCTGGGCGCCCCTCACTGGAGCCCAGGGGGCTTCTGCCACTTCTCATGTGCCAGACGCAGTCCTGATTCCCCGGATCTGTGCCTTCCCTCAGTTTACACATCCGTCTCAGTGCCTCTGGAGCCCAGTTCTTTGCCCTGCTTCCAGGGTGACCTTTCCAAGCATGGGTCGGATCCTGACACTGGCCCTCCCTGAGCCCCTTGGCGTTCTGGAGGCAGGATGAGTCCAGAGCCTCTCAGACACCACCCGAGGGGGCTGGGGTGAGCTTCCTTCCTGCCCCCGGACGCAACGACCCGGATGCTGTTTAAGCGGCATCTCCGTACCCAGTCCCCCTCCGGCCTCTGGACCCATTTCTTCCCATTACTGCATCCTGGCTCAGACGTCTCTTCCTCCGAGAGGCTCCTCCCCCATCTCTACTCACTCACCTGGCTTTTTTTTTTTTTAAATGTTGATTTGTATTTATTTATTTATTTGGCTGTGCCCAGCCTTAGTTGCGACATTCGTTGCAGGATTTTTAGTTGCGGCATGCGAACTCTCAGTTGTGGCATTTAGAAGCTAGTTCCCTGACCAGGGATGGAACCTGGGCCCCCTGTGTTGGGAGCACGGTGTCTTAACCACTGGAACACCAGGGAAGCCCCCCTCACCTGGCTTTATCTTCCTTTCATGTCCCTGGTTACCACCTGCAAGTGTCCTGTGTGATTAACTACGCTCAAGGTAATTGTCTTCCTCCATGAATGCAAACTCTGGAAAAACAAGGGCACTGTCTCCACCGCCGTGTTTTCCCCGGTTCCTACAAGGGTGCTCGGGACATAGATGCACGCGGCGGACAATTGCAGAAGGAACGAGGGCCATCTCCCTTCACGGAGGCACCAGTAACCCCACGAGTCAGGAGGCTGCCCTCTGCGTTCTCAGCCCCTAGCACTGACCGTGGGCGTGGCAAGTGCTCGTTACATGCCGCGAACATGTCAGTAACGTCTTTCACATTTAAAGTTTCTCAAAAGAGCGCTACCCAGAGATCTTTTAAGTTAGATTCTTCTTGTCCCAGCTGCCACCTTTGGCTTTGTAAATAAATGTGCTTTCTTAACACTCATGATCAGGATTGCTTTTAAGTTTTAATAAGAGCACCCTGGGTCCCTGAAGCTAATAAATTTCTTTGGTGTCATCTGAGAAAGATCCATACTCCTGAGGAAGTGCCTGCACGGCCCCTCTGTGGCCCCGAGGTTTGCCATGCTGGTCTGGAACTCACCGAGCAGGAGGACAGGAAGGCTGGAGAGTGGCTGCCAGAACATCTGCACCCCCTCAGCACTTTAACCGGTGGGTGTTGTGTCCTTTCCAGGTGCTAGGAAGTTGACCGAGGAGGCCAGGACCTGGGCCAGACTGGCCTACTCACCTCGGGGAGGATGGTGGGGAGCTCTGGGGGTGCTTTGGGGACCGATGCTGAGCAGGTGCTGGATGTAGATGTGGGGGCAGCGAGGTGCCCTCAGGGTGCAGACAGCGGCGAATGGGCAGAGAAGCAGGAGGACTGGAAGCAGGAAATCACAGACGACTGTGCGGCAAACGGACCTAGGGAAGCCGCTCCGGAGAGTGGCTCGGAGGCTCCGAGTGGTCTGGGTGAGGGGAGACGCAGACCGCCTCACGGGTGGAGGGTGCGGCACCCGGGACCGGCTGGGTGTGGGTGAGGCTTGCATCCCCGACCCCTGGCTCGGGCGGGCAGGAGCGCAGTGGTGCCGTCCAGTGGGTCAGAAATGTAGGCAGGGAGCAAGGCTGGGGCAAGAGACGAGCTGAGGGTTTTGTTTTCAGTGGTGATAGGTTACACTCACACCTAGCATCTAGCAGCCCAGCCACTCCCAAGCGCAGGGCTCTGTGGTTTGACGTGCGGCCGCTCTGTTGTGGGATTCTCACCGCCGCTCGTGTCCAGACTTGGTCATTTTCCTCACCTGAAGCTGTCCCTGTGCGACTCTAACTCCTCCTCCCCCAGCCCTCGGCCCCCAGCATCTGTCTTCTGTCTCTGTGAATCTGACTGTGCTAGGGCCCTCGCATCCCTATTACTAATCACACAGTATTAGTCCTTTTATAACTGTCTTGTGTCACTAAGCGTCCTATCCTCTAAGTCCATCCATGCTGTGTGTGTGCGCGTGCGCGTGCTAAGTCGCTTCAGTCGTGTCTGACTTTGCAACCCCATGGAATTCCCGCCAGGCTCCTCTCTCCATGGGATTCTCCAGGCAAGAATAGTGGAGTGGTTTGCCATGCCCTCCTCCAGGGGATCTTTTCAACTCAGGGATCGAACCCAGGTCTCTTACATTTTTCTTCACTGGCAGGTGGTAGCAGGTGTCAGAATGTCCTTCCTTTCAAAGACTGCATGAGTATTCCACAGTCTGGATGGGCCACATTTCGCTTATCCATTTGTTCATCTGTGGACACTGGTTGTTTCCCTCTTTTGGCTGTTGTGAATAAAGAGTATGACTCACAGATATCTCCTTGAGACCCTGCTTTCAGTTCCTTTAGGAGTAAACCCAGACATGGGATGCTGGACCATAATTTTTTGAGGAACGCTACGCAGTGAGATGTCGGGGTGGAGGGGACTGAGCTGGGAGTTGGGATGGGGGCCACTGGGACGCGGGGCCGCAGGCCCACTGGGGCCTGTAAACAGGTTGCTCTGCGGAGGCAGAAGTCAGAGTTGATGACTTCAGGGGAGGGGCGGTTCATGGCGATGACGGGCCTGGGTGGACCACAGAAGCCAGGCCTGTCACAGACCCGGCTGCAGTCTGGCATCGCTGGAGGGGGCAGAAGTAGATGCTGGAGACTGTTGGCTTCACTAGTGAGGCCTCTCACGCTCCCCACAGTGGCGGGGTGATGCAGAAGCTGTGGGAGCCCCGTGAGGAGCACAGGCCGCTTTCTGGGCGCTGGGTTCCTCACCCATTGTGGGTTCAAAGCCACGGCCGCGTCCCCTGCAGAGAGCCACTGGAAGAATTGGATGAGAGATTTTGAAAAAGCTTTATGTTCATTAAGTGCTTTTGTCTCAAGTTATCACATTTATATTAAAGACACCTATTAAGTGTTGAATCAAGTCAAAAGGAAAAAAAGAAGGGATTCTGTGCAGATCGTCCCCCCTCACCACCCCTGTATGTCCCGGTATCCTCAGCATTACAGAACCTCAATTTTCAAGAATCTGCCTGCAATTTAGGGGCCTCGGGAGACATGGGTTCAATCCCTGGGTCAGAAAGATCCCCTGGAGGAGGGAATAGCAACCCACTCCTGTATTCTTCCCTGGGGAATCCCATGGACAGAGGAGCCTGGTGGGCTACAGTCCATGGGGTCACAAAGGCTGAAGCGACTTAGCACACCCCAACATTGATTGAGACAGGAGGAAAAAGGCAAAATTCTAAATCTGTTAGATTAGCTATGCAGTCACGTAAAGGAGAACGCCAACTAATAACAGCATGAACAAGATAGACGGTTCTCTCATAGTCAAGAAGCCGGAAGCATAGTGTCCATGGCTAGACGAGTGTCTCTCAGTTCAGGGAACTCCATTCCTTCTAAGCCTACTCTTCCAGTCCCAAGTTTACTCTATGGCCCAAGAGAGCTGCCAGAGCACCAGCTATCAGGTTCATGTTCCAGCCAGAAGGAAGAGAGGGCGAGGAAGGTGTTACCTTTAAGTACATTTCCTGGAAGATCTGCAGGGCAAGTCTATCTCCATCTCACTGACCTGACCTTGGACACGGACACAATTCACGCTTGAGAACCTGAGAGATGGACTCTTTCTTCTAAGTGGCCCCAGAGAGGGCCAAGAATCGGGTGTTCCCTTACGGAGGCAGACAGAATGCATACTGTGGCCCAAGAGAACTGGAAGAATGGTGTCTTAGAATGATAAGGGATGACTAAAATTTGCTGTTGCTTGAAATGCTTTTTGAAAACAGAGTGGGTGATAATAATAATAATAATAATAAAAAGATGCTGATGAACCTTGACCCTTGAAAGAATGAGTCTATCTGAGCCAGTACTGGAAAATAATTCCCAGGCGTGGGAAAGAAGGATGGCACTCTGATGTCCGGTCTGTGTTTCAATGCACGGCTGACCATAAACCCTGTTCTGATGTTTATGACGGGCATGAGTCAGAATCCTGACGGGGTGGCCAGCGCCGTTCCTCCAGTGACGCTCCAGAGAACGCGTCCCTGAGTGTGGGCTGCCTCCATGTGACCTCGCACCCCGCTGGCTCACCCCAGTCCCCGCATAAATTGCTCTCCCAGCGTGGTTACTAAGCACGGCACTTTTGCTCTCCAGAGAGTGCTGGTGTGGACAGTGACCACCTGCACCAGCAGCGTCTGGGAGTCTTACAGGAAATGAAGGTTTCTGGGTTCCAGCTCAGATCTAGGCTTCCCCGGTGGCTCAGCTGGTAAAGAATCTGCCTGCAGTGCAGGAGACCCGGGTTCAATCCCTGGGTTGGGAAGATCCCCTGCAGGAGGGAATGGCAACCCACTCCAGTGTTCTTGCCTGGAGAATCCCATGGACAGAGGAGCCTGGTGAGCCACAGTCCATGGGGTCGCCGAGAGTTGGACACGACTGAGCAACTACACAACAAAACCAACAGTGACTATAGCTCAGCTCCAACCAGCAGAACCTCTGGGTGCAGGGTCTGGAATGTCGTATTTGAAACAGGCAGGCAGTAAAGTCTGAGAAAGAACCATGTCCCACAGCCACATCTGCTGTAGACAGACAGGGATCTGATGACTGGAAGTGGAGTCCAGTGGTTGAGACCGAACTGATGCTCCCTGCCAGTTTCTCTAGGTTTCCTCCTCACACTTCCGCTGCTGGAAAGGTGCAGGGTTGAGCCCAGGTCCCTGGTCCACAGGTGCTCTCAGGTGGAACAGGGGGTGTCCACGCCACGGTGACCTCGGGGTCACTGCAGAAGTCAGACGAGGCGCCGGATGCCCAAGTCGGCGCTTTGCTAAGACGCAGTCCAGGCGAGGGCTCATTTCCCAGGGTTGTCATTTCAGTGTTTTGAGTGGGGCTGTGCTTCCTCCTGTCTGCATTTTCTTGGATGATCTAGTTTGCGACAAGGAGATAGTGAGGTGCCCTGGTGGGAGCGTGGGGGCACTGCGTTGGGCTGAACGTGCAATTCTCTAATGAGTAAGAGGTTGAGCATCTGACCCAGGCTGAGGCCTGGCACTCCAAGTAAACAACTGGTGGAGAGGTTACCGAGGCCGCCGAGAAACCAGTTCCCCCACACTCAGCCTTCCTGGCCTCATTCCTGGGAGGGTAGTTCCCTCCAGCTCCCTGTGACCCGGCACCGCCCATATTCCTTGAGGAAGCCCAGCCCGCACTGACAGGGCCTGCTGTTTGCTAAACTTCAGCTGGGGTTCTGCCTGTAGGCCCTGCCTTCCTTGCCTGACCCACGACCCTGGCTGACATCTCTATTTTCTTGGTCCTTGGTAAGAGCATATGAATACCATCAGCGGGTAAGTCGCTGGACGGCAATACCAGTGACAGGCCCCAGCAGAAGCCAACAAGCTAGGGGTTGACCAGTGTCAAGTCCAAAGTTACCTGAAGAAACCTTTTTTTTTTTATTTTTGCAATTGGTGAAATATCAGATAAGTGTTTGCTTAACAGGCTAAAACATTCTAGTAGGAAAGAACTTGCATTCAATTGCTGCAAAGTCCTTCAGGCCAGAACATCCCAGATAATTCTTCTGGAAACATGGCTGGAATGATCTTTATTACACTGGACCAGGTTCAGAATTTGTGATAATTCAGATACCAATACCTCTGGCTTCCCAGGTGGCCTAGTGGTACTGAGCCTACCTGCCAAGCAGGGGACGCTGGAGACATGGGTTCAATTCCTGGGTTGCGAAGATTCCTCTGGAGAAGGAAATAGCAACCCACCCCAGTATTCTTGCCTGGAAAATTCCATGGAGAGAAGAGCCTGGGGACTACTGTCCATGGGGTCGTAAAGAGTCAGACAGGATGGAAGTGACACAGGACGAGATGCCAGTTGGTCTGCAGGTGGCTTCATCACTGTCAATGGTCTAAGATTTGCCAGCAAATATCTGAATTATTCAGCAATGTGTTTTCAAGTCCTTTACAAGCAGTTTTTCAATGTCTGACCTGAAATGCTAGTTGATTAGAGGCCCAAGGCCATGGCTAAGGCACGACTAAGAGTGAGAATTGAGTCTGGGAGGTGTCTCTTGCTGGCCCTCTGCCCTTGATCCCTTGGAGCTGTTTACTCACCTGTCAGATGGGAGGGTAGCTACTTCAAAGGCGTTCTCAGCCCTGAACAGCATAAAGGCTCCGTAATAAACTTTTCAAGCTACCGCCTCTGCTTCGACTCCACCACCCAGAACACTGTTTGTCTACTTTGGGGAAACACGCAAAGAGCATTGGCAATTTCTGCTGTCAGTGATATTAATGGTGTTATTGTGCTGCGTTGATACAAAGCCAGCAAGAAACACACAGACGGCCAAGCGTAGGGATGAAGAGAAAACAGCCCAGCGTTAGGCAGGAAAGTGGGTCGGACCCACTGGGTACAGCCTCCTGCCCCTGCCATCACTTCTCTGCCCCTTAGTAACACGGTCCTGGGGTGAGCAAGGGGGCTCTGTGAGTTTTACTGCCTTAACAAATTATCACAAATCCCACGGCGTCAAACAACATAAACGAATTATCTCACAGTTCCGTCGTTCACAAGTCCAGCATGGTCTCGTCGGAGAGCTGGCTGCTGGTGGAAACTTTAGAGGAAAACTGCCTCCTGGCTTTCTTCAGCTTCTAGGGCCCGCCGCCCACATTCCTTGGCTCGTGGTGCCTTCCATGTTCAGAGCAGCGGCAGCTCCTGCCCCAGCTCCTGCCGCAGGGTCTCTCTCTGACTTTCCTTCTGCTTCCCTTCTCCCCTCCTCAGGGCCCTGGAGACTCTCCCTACTTAAGATCATCTGAATGGCACCATGAATTCATCTGCATCTTTAGTTTTCTTTTCCCATGCAACCTCAGATACAGGTTCTGGGGAGCAGGACAGGAACCCTTTGAGGGTCGTTATTCAGCCAACCATGGGGTGGACCAAACGGGTGATACTGTTTGGGTTTCTGCTGGTTAAGATGCAAAGACCACTTGGCTTTGCCAAAGCAGCCGCGGTGGCCAGCCAGGAACGACTGTGTCCACCCCTCACTTCTGGGCTTTGGCCAAGCAGTTAATTCCTCACTCTGGACTTGTCCCCATGACTTGCTGTGTGTTATGCTGTGCTCAGTTGCTCAGAGATGTCTGACTCTTTGATCCTATGGACTGTAGCCGGCTAGGCTCCTCTGTTCATGGAATTTTCTAGGCAAGAATATTGGAGCTGGTTGTCATTTTCTACTCCAGGGGAATCTTCCCGACCCAGGGATCAAACCTGCGTCTCCTGCACTGGCAGGCGGAGTCTTTACCACTGAGCCACCTGATAAGCGCTGTCCCCATGGCTTGCTTCTTGTTAAATCTTGAGGAATCCAGTGCTTTGCAGTGGCTGAGGCCCGTTCATCTTCACTCTGGCCTTCATCGGAGCCAATGCCCTCAGTCCCATGGTAGAGACCCAGAGCCAGGGTGTTGTTCCTCCAGAAGACAGATTCCGGGTGCAGAAACACATGCAGACGGAGTGGCATCCAGGCTGCAGCTGGGGGCATCCTGTTAAATCTTTGGCAGTGCCCTGCGGTGTGCACAGGCCCCAGCGACTGAATCCCCAGGGGTGCTGGGTTAACAGGCAAAGCCCTGCCCCCTGCCCGCCCCCAGCCCTGCAGAGTCAGGGCCGGTGCTCCATGAGGCTGGGAAGATGCAGCCTGCCACCTCTCTGTGTGATTCTTATGCACAAGGGGGTTTAGGAGCCTCAGCATATGGACAGAGCCCCCCGGCAAGGTAGCCAGGCGGACAGCACAGTTGAACATGAGCAGAGGAAGCCCAGGAGGCTGTACTGGGCCATGTCCTTCCAAAGAGACGTTCAACGTGCTGTTTTATCCACTTCTGCTAGCATAACAGGGGGCAGGGTGAGGGTTTTTCTCATGCAGTTGCTAAGTCGTGTCTGACTCTTTGTGACCCCACGGACTGCAGCACACCAGGCCTCCCTGTCCTTCACCATCTCTTGGAATTTGCTCAAACTCATGTCCATCAAGTCGGTGATGCCACCTAACCATCTCATCCTCTGTCATCCCCTTCTCCTGCCCTCAATCTTTCCCAGCATCAGGGTCTTTTCCAATGAGTTAGCTCTTCTCATCAGGTGGCCAAAGGGTTGGAGCTTCTGCTTCAACATCTGTCCTTCCAATGAATATTCAGTGTAGATTTCCTTTGGAATTGACTGTTTGGATCTCCTTGCTGTCCAAGGGACTCCCAGGAGTCTTCTCTAGTGCCACAGCTCGAAAGTATCAATTCTTCGGTGCTCAGCTTTCCTTCTAGTCCAACTCTCACACCCATACATGACTACTGGAAAAACCACAGCCTTGACTAGATGGCCTTTGTCAGGAAAGGGTGAGGGTGGCACGTCACGAGTTCCTGAGCCTTGGATGGAGGTTAATCTGGAGCCAGTTTAAGAAGCAAGGGTGTGTGGCGATCCATGGCGTGTTGCAGGAAATGGACCGTTCATGCGGTTTTATCATGAGGGTTTGGGGTGGAATTAGTCATTTTTGGAGTCATGAAGGAATTGGCCACATGCAAGAGCTTCCTCCAACCCGAATATTTTTGTGGTATCAATGTGTTTCTTTCTTTTGTTTGTAGAGACAATTTTTTCTAAGCTTTTTCACATTTAGATTTATGGGCATTGCCACGGCCACTAAAAACCCGCCCTGAACATAATTCATAAGGACTGCAGACTGTGCCACTGTATGAATGAGTCACCATTGGCCCAAACTGCCTTTTGTTAGGTCTTTAGTTGAGTGACATATTCTTCCTGACCAAGGCTTTTGCTGACACACGCGGACGTGACTGTTGGTGGTGGATCTTGCCGGCTTACCTAACAGGGGATCCGTCCCCTTTTGTCTAGACTGATGCTGTTTAAGGTATGTCATGCAGAATTGCCAAGATAACCAGAATTTAGACGTTTTCATGAACATCAATCACGTTGGCCCCACAAAGGATGCCTCTGTGGGTACAGGATCAGGCAGTTCATTGGCCAGACATCCCCCACCCCAGCCAATCACCACGCGGTGTGCTGGAGAAGTTGGTGAGTGGACATCAGTCCTGGGGAGGTGGCATTCCGGAGTCTGAAGCCGCACGGCAGGAGGTGGGGTGGGGGGACCAGATGGCCAGTATTTTAGGCTTTTCTCTGCTTTTTCATCTGACCGGGATCAGAGCTCAGAGCTGGCTGGCGCCTTGAGCTTCAGCCCCGCTTCACTTCCCCAGGAGATCAGTGTTTGAGTGTGTGATGCTCACTGTTCCTCTCCTTCTTCTTCAAATTAAAAAAATTTCAGTTTGAGATACACTTGACATACAAAGTTGTGTCCATCTCTAGTGTACAGGGTGAGTTGAGTTGAGATTTGTCTGTATTGTGAAATGATCACCAGGATAAGTCTAGTTGACACCATCTCCTCACAGATACAGATTCTGTTTTCCTTGTGATGAGGCCTTTAAGACCTACACTCTTCAGTTCAGTTCAGTCACTCAGTCATGTTTGACTCTTTGCAACCCCACGAACCGCGGCACGCCGGGCCTCCCTGTTCATCACCAACTCCTGGAGTCCACCCAAACCCATGTCCATCGAATTGGTGATGCCATCCAACAATTTCATCCTGTTGTCCCCTTCTCCTCCCGCCTTCAATCTTTCCCAGCATCAGGGTCTTTTCTAATGAGTCAGCTCTTCGCATGAGGTGGCCAAAGTATTGGAGTTTCAGCTTTAGCATCAGTCCTTCCAATGAATATTCAGGACTGATTTCCTTTAGGAGGGACTGGTTGGATCTCCTTGCAGTCCAAGGGACTCTCGAGAGTCTTCTCCAGCACCACAGTTCAAAAGCATCAATTCTTTGGCGCTCAGCTTTCTTTATAGTCCAATTCTCACATCCATACATGACTACTGGAAAAACCATAGCCTTGACTAGACAGACCTTTGTTGGTAAAATAATGGCTCTGCTTTTTAATATGCTGTCTAGGTTGTCCTACTCTCTTAGCAGCTTTTGAATATGCAGCTCCGTGTCTGAACTGTGGTTGCCATGCTGTACACACATCTCAGGATGTGTGCACCTCACAACTGGGACCTAGACCCCCTCCCCAGCTGTGTCCCTGCTGTTCTTGGTCACAGCATGTCTGGCACCAGGCCAGAGGCTCCTGGGGCCGAGGTGAGAGAGACACACACCCTGGCTCCCACTCGAGTGCCCCCCCTTCCCAGAGTCTTATCCCCCACACCCCCCACCCCCACACACAGAGTGCCCGCCGTGGCCGTGACCCTGACCTGCATCCACCCGCCTGTACCCAGAACGGGCCCCCTTCATCTCAACGCGAATGGTTTCTGCAGTTTGGCCCTTCACCTTGAACCGGGACCTTTGGCTAAAATGAAGCCACTCCCTTCCTGAGAGCTTGGGTGACTCCGTGCCAGGGAAAGGGCCTCAGGGACAGGGGTGGTAGGCACTGCCGTTCCCCAGGGGCCTGGGAACCACAGAAGCCGTAGCAGCCTCCACGCCCCTCAGTACCCAGCCCTCCCCTCCTCCTCTCCCTGCCTGGGTTCTCTCCTCGCCTCTGTCTCTCTCTCCCTGTCTCTCTGTCTCTGCTTCCCTCTGTTTCTCTGACTCCTTGGGCACTCTGCATGCCTGCTTCCTCTGGTCAGCAGCCCCCTGCCCCCTGGGGCTTCCCCATGGGGTCTTCACAGCCTGAACCTGCCCTGACCTTCCCCCTCCCCACCCCCCGGATGGTTTCCAAGAGGTGCCTGGCCTGCCCAGGTGTCCGCCCCGGGCCGCTCAGTGGCCTGGCTGGCGTGGCTCCTGGCACCCACTCAGCAGATGGCTGAGGTCACCCTCTGCGGCCCTTGGTGACGGTCAGAGCCCTCCCCTGCTTCTGTGTGCTGTGCCTTCCTCTCCGTCCCTGGGTCTGGCTGCTCGCAGGGCCTTAGTGGCTCATGCATTAAAAGGCGTGGAGATTCTCCAACCCTGTTCGCTTGCCCAGCGCTCACGCTCTCCTGTGCAGACAGGACCAGGGGGTCTTTGTAGCCCACCAGGCTCCCCTGTCTGTGAAATTTTCCAGGCAAGAATACTGGAGTGGGTTCCCATTTCCTACTCCAGGGGATTTTCCTGACTCAGGGATTGAATCTGCGTCTCTTGCCTCTCTGGCATTAGCAGAGAGGCAAAAAAAAAAAAAAGAGCAGACTTTTTACCGCCACCTGGGAAGCCCCTTATGTATATAAAACTCCGGATAAATACAGGGTGGGCCGCAGAGGCCCCTCTGCTGGTGCCTTCAGTTTATCGCTGCAGAAAAGCAGAAAGTAGCGCCTCTCACTGGATTCGGACAGCAGACCAGGTGTGTCGCTGGCTTTCAAGGGTTCACTCCTCCCCAGGTAGCATGTGCCCCACGACTTGGGCAAGGCACCACCAGGCAAGCAGGGGCTTCTGCTTCTCTCCCGGCTGGCCCTGCCCTCCCCGAGGCACTTCTGTGTTTGCCTTCCTGAACATCCTTCCAGAGGTGGGATGAGGGCGTCCAAACCCTCTCAGGTGATGTTTATTCATGGCACGCTCAATTCCCCCCGGGCTCTTCTCTGCAAACCTTTCCAGGGTTGTTACAGAGCATCTAAAAGGCTGCGGCCCTCAGCTTTGATCTGACTGCTTAATTGCCTTTACTAATCACACTGACATCAAGTAGATAAAAATAGCCTCCAGGGTCGGGGGTGAGCGAGTCACCCTCATGTGGGGTCGGGGGGCAGCCGTGCTGAGAGCTCACGTTCTCCTGGTGGCCAGCCTCCTGAAATCATGGCTCTGATTAAGTAAGCCAGCCATGACCGCTAGAGCTGTACTAACATCCTGACCTCAGGTTTTGAAGTATTTACTTATGGAGAAGCAGAGCAAAAGTGGGGAGGTGCTTCCTGGAAAAGATTTCTAGTTTATTTTCTTGGGTTCCAAAATCACTGCAGATGGTGACTGCCGCCATGAAATTAAAAGATGCATGCTCCTTGGAAGAAAAGTTACGACCAAACTAGAGAGCATATTAAAAAGCAAGCAGAGATGTTACTTTGCCAACAAAGGTCCATCTAGTCAAAGCTATGGTGTTTCCAGTAGTCATGTATGGATGTGAGAGGTGGACTATAAAGAAAGCTGAGCACAGAAGAACTGATGCTTTTGAACTGTGGTGTTGGAGAAGACTCTTGAGAGTCCCTTGGACTGCAAGGAGTTCTAACCAGTCCATCCTAAAGGAAATCAGTCCTGAATATTCATTGGAAGGACTGATGCTGAAGCTCCAATTATTTGTCCACCTGATGCAAAGAACTGACTCAATGGAAAAGACCCTGATGCTGGGAAAGATTGAAGGTGGGAAGAGAAGGGGGCGACAGAGGATGAGATGGTTGCATGGTATCGCTGATTCAGTGGACATGAGTTTGAGCAAACTCTGGGAGTTGGTGATGGACAGGGAGGCCTGGCGTGCTGCAGTCCAAGGGGTCGCAGAGTCGGACATGACTCAGCAACTGAACTGAACTGAACTTAATTTATGGAGAAGTAGAGTGAAAACCGGGATGTGCTTCCTGGAAAAGATTCCTAACTGGACGTGCTCCCTTCCCAAAGTGGAAAGGCCCGCTGGCCCCGCCCCCTGCCTCTCCCATCTCTGTCTTGTCTCTCTCCCTCCCACCTCCCCATTCCCAGGGCTTTCTCAGAGTTTTCTCTTAAAGCAAAACTTCTGAATCATGGGCTTCTGGTTTTGAGCCCAGGTCAGTGCTTCCTCTCACCTGGGGGTGTTCATCCCCGCCTCCTCATCTGAGCAGCGGCCCCTGCCTGTGGCTCTAACCAGCTAACCCAGAAAGTCTGCTGGCCACTTACAGATGACGCTGCAGAGGGAAAGATGCTGGACCAAGAAAGAGAGGCAAGTGCCCGGAGGCCAGCTGCTTCCCCAGGAGGCGAGGAAGGGCTCCGCCCACAAGGACAAGCATCTGACCGTCATCTGAGGCTTTCAATAAGGTGAGAATCTCACAGTCAGGTGTCGGGTGCCTCCAAGAGGTGATTAAGGTAAATGAGGTCTTATGGGTGGGTCCTGATCCGATCTCACCGGTGTCCTGATAAGAAGAGGACACCGTGTCACACGGAGGGACAGCCACTGGAGGACAGGGGAGGAGATGGCGTCTACGCAGCAAGGAGAGACACCTTGGGAGGAATCAGCTCTGCCCACACCTTGTTCTTGGACTTCTAACCTCTAGAAATGTGAGAAAACACATTTCTGTGAGTAAGCCAGTCAGTCATCTTGTGTTACAGAGCCCTAGCAAACTCACACACTCACATACACACATACACAGACACACACACATACACACAACCCCCCCACACTTACACACATACACACTCACATACACACAAACCCCACACACACTCTCACACACATACACACTCACATACACACATACACGCAAACCCCACACACACACTCACACACACTCACACACACTCACATACACACACATACACAAACCCCCACACACACTCACACACACACACTCACTCATACACACACACTCACACACACAAACCCCACACACTCACATACACACACACACATACTCACACACATACACACTCACTCACACATATACTCACACACACATACACACAAACCACACACACATACAAACAAATGACACACATATACACACACAAATTCCCACACACACACATACACACTCATACATACATACACACATACTCACAGACACACATAGACACATACACTCACTCAGACATACACATCATACTACACATACTCACACACACATACACACAAACCCCACACACACACTCTCACAGTCACACACACATACACACTCACACATACACACACACACTCACATACACACACACACACTCACACACACACACCCCACGCACACACTCACAGACACATACACACTTACACGTGCACACTCACACATACATACACTCACACACACACATACACATAAACCCCCCACATACTCACATACACACATAATTACTTACACACACACACACTCACACTCACACACATACACTCACACACACGTACCCCTCACTCACACACACACACACATACTTATTCATACTCACACACACACTCACATACACACAGACACACACTCACTCACACATGCTCACTCACACACACACACACACACACACATATGCCAGGCCTCTATAAGCCACGAGGACGGTAACGTCTGTGAGTGGAAGCCACTGGGCCAGGCCATCGCAGACTGTTCTTAAACGGCACGCGTGGCTCAGAGCAGATGTGGCCCGGGGGGGTCGCAGCACTCACTGTGGTCCTTTTGCTGTGCGAGCAGCACAGCCCGTAGGCTGAGCCTGGACTCTGCAGCCCCCCTGCCTGGATGGGACCCTGACCCCGTCCCTTGGCAGCTGCGTGCCAAGCAGCAAGTGTCCTGAACTCCTCTGTAAGCAGGGCTGATAACAATGCTGGCCTCTTGGCATTATGAAAAGTCAGTTAATATTTGCAAAGGACTTAGAAGAGCGCCTGGAGAGTGGGGAGCGGGGTGAGTGTACCTCCCTCGCCTCACCTGAGAGGCTCAGGTGACAGGGACACAGGATGCTGGTGTGCTGGGGGGTGCGCTGCGGAGCAGGGTCCTCAGCCCGGTCCTCAAGCGCCTGGTCTCGGGACGTCTTCACACTCAGAAGTGCCCGAGGGCCCCAGAGGGCACCCATGTATGTGAGTGGTATCCTGTGATATTTATCATATTAAAAACTACCAATCAGAGTTTCACCATATTACAAAATTAAACTGAGAACATTTTAAACATTTCTTCATTTATTTAAAAATAAAAATCATAAACCTTTTATATTTTAACATAAATATTTTATGACGAACAGCAACAGTTACAGTTTTGCAAATATCTTTCCCGTCTGGCTTTAATAGAAGAGGCTGGGCTCTTTCCTGCCTGCTTCTGCAGTCTGTCCGCCCTGATGTGTTGCTTTGGTTGGAGAAGGTGCAGATCTTGGCTGCGGACACCCACCGGGCTCGAGAAGGGCTGCGGGCCCCCGGGGTCAGGGTCGAGTTCCAAGGTGCTCCGCAGAGCCTGAGGGGTGAGGCCGCAGGGGGTGGGGCGGGGCAGGGAGGGGAGCGGGGGCAGGGGCGGGGGGGGGGGGGGTGGGGGGGGGTTGGTGGTGGGGAGCTCTCCGCCCTGCAGTCCAAACAGCTCCGTTGCTGGCAGGCTCCCCACTCAGTCTCCTGAGTCGTCTGATCGGGGGCATGGGGCTGTTCTGGGAGGTTCCACCAGGGAACCCACTGGGGCCCGGGGAGGGGAGGGCTAGAGGCCTCCAGGTGTGCGCAGGAGGGCAAGACAAGGCAGCTGTGTGTGCTGGCGGAGCGCTGCGCCACCTGGGGCGCCCCCACCGGACCTAGGGAAACACCACGGGCAGCCTCGCAGAGGACGGTGGGGCAGAGGTGGGGGCCACGGGCTGCTCCAGGGTGGCCCCAGAACCTCCGAGCACACCCTCCCCTGGCCCCCCATGTCCCCAGAGCACCCCCTCCCTGAGCCCCCATGTCTCCAGAGCACCCCCTCCCTGAGCCCCCACAGAGCTCACCCTCCCTGAGCCCCATGTCTGCAGAGCACCCCCTCCCCTGGGCCCCCGTGTCCCCAGAGCACCCACTCCCTGAGCCCCCCCAGAGCTCATCCTCCCTGAGCTCCCCCAGAACTCACCCTCCCCTGAGCCCCATGTCCCCAGAGCTCCCCCTCCCTGAGCCCCCTCAAGTTTCCCCTCCCTGGGCCCCCCCAGAGCTCCCCCTTGCTGAGCACCCCCAGAGCTCCCCCTCCCTGAGCCCCGTGTCCCCAGAGCACCCCCTCCCTGAGCCTCCACAGAGCTCACCCTCCCTGAGCCCCGTGTCCCCAGAGCTCCCCTTCTCTGAGCCCCCCCAGAGCTCCCCCTCCCGGTAGCTGGCCCCACAACAGGCTCCCAGCTGTCCAGAGCGAACAGTGATTCGGCCTGGTGACCTGACCCCACCCCTGGCTCCCCCCAGGCACCTCCCCATGGCAAGTCCCTCAGTGCCCCGGCAGCGGCAGCAGCGTGCTGAGACCCCACTGGCTTGTGCGAGCAGGGCCACAGGTGGGCCTGGCCTTCTTGCCGTGTCCAGGCCGGAGGCTCAGTCCGTGCTGAGGCTGAGAGCCCCTGTGTGAAGCCTGCTGTCCATGTGCGCTCCCCGGAGGTGGCCAGCGTCCCGGGGTCCCGGGCTCACGCTGACCGGCGCCTTCGGTGGCCAGGCGGTCATTGTCGCATCCTTGCCGAGCGGGGTCAGGAGGCCGTGGAAGCTGCGAGCTTCAGAGTGATGAGCCCAGCGGGGAGCCGGATCCTCCCTAGAGGACCAGTAGCAAAGATCAACGTGCAGGTTTATGCCTTCATGGTAAGGAACTGGCTCCCATGACTGCAGAGGCTGTGGGGTTCCCCCGATCGGCCGTCTGAGAGGGGCATGCGGGTGTGAGACACAGTGTGGGTGCAGAGGGGAACCCAGGTCCCCGCTGCAAATAGACGCAGGGAGGGGGGTCTCCCACCCCACTTTTGCTCTGTCCCGGCCTCCAGCAGTTTGGATGAGGCCTCCTCACAACATGGGGAGGACTGTCTGCGGCAGTCAGGCTACAGATTCAAGTGTTCACCCAGGAACACCCTCACCAACACACCCAGCATACCGTCCAAGTGTCTGGGGGCCCGTGGTCCAGTCGAGCTCAAGTGTGAATCAACCACCTCCCTCGGTGGAGGCGGCCCCGTCTCAGTCAGCGGCGGGGCCTGGGCCAGCCTGCCTGCCAGCCCCCTTCCCGACCCCGGGAGCAGGACGGCACTGCCCTGACCACTAACTGGCTCCTTCCGGCCAAGAGGCAGGCCCTCGCGCTCCGTTTGTACCACCTGTGGCAACCAGAATCCTCCCATCCACGTTCCCAGTTTCCAGGGCATCTGCTTCTTTTGGTAACTTCCCCCAGAAATTTGCTTCCAAGAAGCCCTAGCTGAAATCAGTGCAGACATCTCTATAGTCCATCCGAACGGAGAACCGGGCTTCCGTTTCCAGGCTTTGCCACTCACTCGGGAAACAGCCTACTAACTGCAACGAGGCACCCACATGCCAGGGGAAGAGCCCCCCACCAGCCACCAGGGGATGGGCCCGGAGAAGTGAAGGCAGAGGCCTGGTCTTTCCATCCAAGCCACCCCCCTCTCCCCACTGGCTGCTTGATGAAAGGTCGGGAAGCAGAACAAACTCTCAGCAGATATCATCGTCAATTGAGATAAGCATCAAGTTTATTGACCTAAGAGGTAGATATGACGGCGCTTAAATACCACATCAATCTTCACCTCTAGGGGCAACCCAGCCTGAAACTGCAGCTGGGCTTCTTGTGCTTAAACCCACCCAAAAATCCCCCACGTCCACAGCAGGCCTGCGGGCCATTCCCGCAGCCCCAGAAAACCTGAAAACGTGGTGCTGGTCCGTTTCTGGAGGCAGTAGACCCTAGTGCCTGCGGGAGCCCTAAGTCACGAGGGAGCACTGACTACTGACCCCTGCAGCCGGGGTCCGAGGCGACACACCCGGAGCAAAGCAGAGACCGACTGGCACGTTTTGGGAGAGGTTCACCCAAGAGGAGATGACGGTTCCCCGCAGAAACGCACCAAGGACCTGCCCGCCAGCCTGGCCCTGTGGCCGGCACCCGCGTGGCATGTCATCGCTGGGCATGCCCCCCTCTCCCAGCTTCTCAGCTCCGGGGGTGCATCCTCCGCTCCGGACAGGAGTGGTGTGGACTGTTGGCTTCTAAAGAGAAGCCGTGGCAGGTGTAGATGATTATGAAAAGATGATCCAGGAAAGAAGCCATGCGTTCAGGTTGGGTGACTCTACCTGTTAATGACCCCGCCCCCAGCTGTGCTTTGGGGGAAAGGTTGACATCGGTGCATTCTGAAGGGGGTGGTCCTGAGCCTGCCTGTCCACGCCGCCCGTCCTGGAAGTGTGTCTGCCCACCCAGCTCCATCCCCCCCCACCCTTGACCAGACAGAGAACCATCCAGAGGGCCAGAAGGTCCCTGTCTTCAAGGTCACAGTTTCCTGCTCCAAGCCCGGCAGGTTTTCACCCAGAGCTGCCACCCCCAGGCTACACATCTGCTGCTGACCACTTGCCACCAAGGCCCTCGTCCCAGGAGGGGCCCTGTCCCCCGAGATCTCGCCCCTCCTGAGGGCAGCCCGGTGCCGCTTGCCCACTGGAGGCCCTGGCTGGGTCCTTTTCCTTCCCGGGGCCCCCCAGCATCTGTCTGAGCCCAGGTTTCCTCATTGGTGAGTGAATTCTGGCACATTCTGCCTTTGAGAGTTCATTATAAAGAGGCAGAAAGTGAAAGTAAAGTCGCTCAGTCGTGTCCGACTCTATGTGACCCCAGGGACTGTAGCTCACCACGTTCCTCTGTCCATGGGATTCTCCAGGCAAGAATACTGGTGTGGGTTACCATGCTCTCCTCCAGGGGATCTTCCCGACATAGGGATCGAACCCAGGTCTCCCGCACTGTAGGCAGATGCTTTTACCGTCTGAGCCACCAGGGAAGTCAAAAGAGGTAGAAGACTCTGTATCAATAACTGAGGCATGAGGCTTGTTCAGAGCGGCTGCCCCGGAGACGAGTGGTGGAAGGTGTGGTCACTACGGCCATCCTGGCACGTCGGAGGCCTCCCCCAGGACCGGCTCGTGTCCCCAGGCCCCAGCTGTGCCCGGGGCTCGGGTGTGACTGCACAGCGGAGGCCCTTGGAGCTGCCGCGTCCAGACGCTAGGCCCCTGCCCACCGAGCCTGAGTCTCCAGCTGCAGCTCGGCTTCTGAGCCACCTGTGAGCGACGACTGTCAGGGCCCCAGGCGGGAGGCCCCCCGAGCTCCTGATGGCCGACCCCATGGCCCCAGGCTCCCTTCTGCTCTGTAAGGCCTCCCGCCTCCCCATGAGGCTCCTTCTGCTGACCAGCCCAGCCTCTCCAGGCTTCTTCTTCACCTCCATCCTCTTAATTTAAAAAGCCTGTGGAGTAAATGAACATATCTCACTGTACAAAAATTCGTAAAATACACTCAAGAAAAAATAAAAGCCCTTCTTCCATGCCTTCCGTCTGCTCTCCTCCCCAGCGTGGCCACCGTGAACGATGGCCAGTTTTCCCAGCAGACATTTTGCCGTGAAGACCTGCCTGTATCATTATAGCTAAATAAATCACCATTATGGTTTTTCTGATTTTATATAAATGGTGTCAGGCCATAGACAGGGGTCTATAGTTCAGTTGGATTCAGTCTCTCAGTCGTGTCTGACTTTGTGAACCCATGGACTGCAGCACGCCAGGCTTCCCTGTCCGTCACCAACTCCCGGAGTTTGCTCAAACTCATGTCCATCATGTCAGTGATGCCATCCAACCATCTTATCCTCTATTGTCCCCTTGTCCTCCTGCCTTCAATATTTCCCAGCATCAGGATCTTTTCCAGTGAGTCAGCTCTTCGCATGAGGTGGCCAAAGTACTGGAGCTTCAGCTTCAGCATCAGTCCTTCCAATGAATATTCAGTACCGATTTCCTTTAGGATGGACTGGTTGGATCTCCTTGCAGTCCAAGGGACTCTCAAGAGTCTTCTCCAGCACCACAGTTCAAAAGCATCAGTTTTTCGGTGCTCAGCTTTCTTCACAGTGCAACTCTCACATCCATACATGACCACTGGAAAAACCAGAGCTTTGACTAGAGGTCTGCAATCTCATCTCGTGTAATGGGATGACAGGAGAGCTTCCAGATTAATGAAGCAGAGCAATCTGCCCAATCTGCCCGTCGTTGCTGCAGAAGATTCCATGGCTGCACTTCTCAAACTTTTAGTCTCGGGACCTCGGGTCACCCTTAAACACCACTGAGGACCCCAGATAAATATAGTTGACGTGGATGACGCTGCTTTTATTTTTCATAATGGAAGCTAAAACTGGGAAACGAAAATACATTCATCCATTTAAAAATAAAATCAGACACATGACACATTCATGTAAATAACACATTTGTAGGAAAACGAACTGTATTCCAAAACAAACTCAGCAAGGCAAATGGTATTGTTTTATATTGCAAATCACCCTCGTGTCCGCGTTCTCGTATCTTCCCTGCGTTCCATCTGCCGGGACTTTGCACACTGTGGCGGTGCCGGGAAGCTCCACTGGACGCTCAGGAGCAAACGAGCATGGAGAGGACATGTAACATCTTTGTCTCACGACAGTGGCTTTGACCTCACGGGTCCCGAGGAGACCTGGAAGCCCCTGGGTCCCGACTGCACAGTAAGGATGTCCCAGGCATCGAGTGAGAATTCTCTGTATCAATTCTGTGTTGCTTGGCTCATAAGGAACCTACCTGACCCGCAATTTTGAGCTCCGACTTCATCCCTGGCATCAGGGCGCAGGGCTGACGGCAGTGTGCACCCAGAGCTTTCCTCTGGGAGTGGGTGACAAAGCGGACCCACAATGTGACTTCAGGAGGGGACAGAGCCGGTAGAGGATGACTCTGTCACAGCGACAGGAGAAAGGTTTCAATCAGCGGTGAGGAGGGGCTGCGTGGGGATGTCGGGAGGTCAGCTGTGGGAAGAGGCTGCGGGCAGCGGGGGGAACAGGGAGCAGGAATGAGCCAGCCAGCGTGAGGACCACAAGGACCATCCTGGAATACAGGATGGTGGTGTGACAGGAGCTGGGGAGGGGGGCTGCAGAACAGCCTGTGGATCCACTCCAGGTGAGACGGACACTGTCTCAGCTCAGGCCATGGAGCAAAATACCCCAGACTGGTGGTTTGAGGGCTTCCCCAGTGGTTCGGTCGATAAGGAATCCGTCTGCAGTGCAGGAGATCCAGGTTCGAGCCCTGGGCCGGGAAGATCCCCTGGAGAAGGGAATGGCAACCCACTCCAGTATTCTTGCCTGGAGAATCCCATGGACAGAAGAGCCTGGTGGGCTACAGTCCATGGGGTTGCAAAGAGTCAGACACGACTGAAGCGACTGAGCATGCCTGCACGGGCCATTTGAACAGTAGAAAAGTATCTTCTCCCAGTCCTGGAGTATGGAGTTCAAAATCGGGGTCCTGGCTGGTTCGGTTTCTGGTGAGGACCCTCCCCTTGGCTTGCAGATTGGCACCTTCTCACGTTTCCCATCTGCGGGCTCTGAAGGGCGGTCTGGAGCCTGTGCTGTGGAGTAGCACGCCAGGCTGGGGACTCCAAGTTCAGAAGGGGCGACTGAGCGGCATCACCGGCAATGGTGCTGGCTGCCTGCGGCGCAGCCTCCTGGGCCCCAGCGCACGCCTGCAGCCTGTGGCTCGCTGGCCTGTGGGGACCCCAGGGTCCTAGCCGAGCAGGGGACGTGATGCCTAAACGCTTGAGCTGTTTCCTCCTGTTGCGTTTTCGTGTCTTTGGGGACAGGGTGAGCTGAGCCATGTGAGTAGCCGAGGCTCACACACCTAGATGCTAATCTGGAAGCACAACCACCATGGAGACGCCCTAAGCCTGCAGCCCGCCAGGAGGACAGAAAGCCTCCCTGGGCAGTACAGACAGAGGTGGTCATCGGTTGCCAGAGCTCTGCGTAATCACCCCTGAAGAATGGGGGAAGATCCGGAGGCCGCTCTTGGGGACCACCCCACCGGATCTGGAGATGTAGGTCTCTCCAGGCTGCAGGGAGACCTGGGCGCAGTGCCCTGGAGGTTCTTGGCTCAGGGTGGGTTTCTGCAACCTCAACCCTCACAGCAGGCCTGTGGGGTCAGTGTTCTCATCTCATCCTGTTGCAGACTCGAGAAATCAAGCACCACACTTGGAGAGTTGGAGAGCTCAGGCTTATTAGGCCGGTGGGCCCAGAGGAGTTAACATGCCAAGCTCTGAGCCCCGAGTTTTTATTACATGGACAGGCATGATGAAGTGGGTTTGCAGGTTTGCAGGGGCTGGGTGATTGCAAGGAGCAGGACAAGGGTGAGTGAGATAAGTTCCAGGTCCTAGTATTGTGAGTCCCCGTTTTCTGAGACCAACGTGATGCAGACTTGGCAAGGATTAGGCTGAGTTGCAGAGGCCGAAGGAGCGGGAGGTGATGTAAAATTTTAGCTTTTCCTCTTCGATACTTGGTGGATGGGAAAACCGACACAGCTCTTCCCTTGAATGTTTGTTCATCCGTGCGAGCCCCCCTGGAGCCTGGGAATCTGAGCGTGTGGATGCACGGCCCCAGCCTCAGCACTGCTGCAAGTCTGCACCGGGTGGGTCTGTCCTGGGCCGCCTGCGCACAGCTGGGTGTGAACAGCTGGCCTCTCAACGCTGTTCATAGCAAACTGCCCTCCAGCAGTCACAACGTCCCCAGGATTGTGGAATGTCCCCGGGGGCACGTTCACCCCGGGTCAAGAAGTCTCCTCCTGGGAGCAGAGCAAGGCGTAAGGGTCAGGCAGCCATCTATAACTCCCCCGCCCCACACTGCCCTACCTGGAGACCCAGCCACGGCGGGGCTGAGGTCAAGGCCATTCCCGGTCCTGTAACAGCTTTTGGGGGAAGGCTGGGGGGGAGGGGGGAATCCCCAGGCTGCCGGGGCCGCGCTGGGAAAGGACTTGGTGGAGGCGGGCTTTGGGAAGAGAAGTGACTTCAGTTCGCGTCCACTGCCCTGCTCTGGGCACAGGTGGAACACGACCAGCTTCCCACACTCGTGAGAGGAGATAAACATGTAACTGGCACGTTCGGGGCAGCCTTATCTGACAAAAAGTTACCGGGTTCAGCCGGGAAAGATAACCTGGAAATAGTGATCTGAAGAAAAGCTATGGAGCAGAGAGCCACCGCCCAGCCAGCAGCGCCGTGCGTCCTGGTGTGGGCGAGGTGCCCCCACGTCCTCTTCTGCAAAGTGGGTGGGCTGATGGAGGCCCGCCTCTCTGTGTCTGCTGTCTTCCTGACGTCTTCCCTACGTCTTCCCCAGGGAGGGATGTGGGCCTGGAACCGCAGGGAGCTCTGAGTTAGAATCACCGTTGGCATTGAAGGGACTCTGAGGGGCTGGAAGGGCTGACAGTCAGGCTGACGACGCCCTGCCAGTCTCATCGGGTGACTGGCAACAAAGATCAAAGGGCATTCGTGTATTCGTTTTTTTCCCCTAACCCACAGTTTCCTCTTCTCTAGCTCAGTCCAGTAAGAGAAGAATGGAATACTGGGTATCATGTACTCCTTTTCAGCTTCCTTCTTGCAAACCACTTTTCTGCCTAAGAAAGAGGCAGGGGTTTGAGACCTTGAAAGATCAGTACCCGTCTTGCTCCTGCCGCTGTGAGCCCTCTCAGGGTAAAGTGGTCCAGTCCCAGAGGGAACTGCCGGGGTGATCTCACGGAGAGGCGGGGCCAACGCCAGAAAGGTCCGCATCCGCTCCTACGCCCAACCCATCGGCATCAGGACCAGGGCAGCATCAGGTGCCAGCCGGGGCGGGGTTCCGGCCCCACCCAGGCAGTCATGGGGCCTCGTAGGGCCTCAGGGTCTCACCCGTAAGTGGGATAAATACAGGAATCGAGATGCTAACAGCCGCTGTGCCGGGACTCTTGTAAGAGTCAGCGCAGTAACTGTGGCAAGCAAGCACTTAGAGCCCAGGGGTCATCCGACGTGTGTCCCTTTGTGGGTCTACTTTTTCTCCTTTTTTTCTTTGATTAGGAACTAACCAGCTTTTTACATTTATTCATAAATTCATCTGTTATTCTATAAATCATTTTTTTTTTCTGTTATCCTTACTGAGTCTTTTTCTACTTTGCTTCGGTGTATTTTATTCTTCTTCCAACTTTCTAAGTGAGATGATGGATTGACTCAAAAAGAAAGAGTACTTTCTTTTTACCAATGTGAATATTCAAGTCTATGAATATGCTCTATTTATGGTCCATACATTCCATCTAGTATTTTCATTGTTCTGTTTCCCAGAAATTCTGCAATTTCACTTCGCATTTCCCTCTGACACAAACATTGATTAATAGGGATTTTTAAAATTTCTGGGTGAAGGCTTGTTTTGGTTTTGTGATTTTTGTCAACCTCTAGTTTTATTTCACTAAAAAACATTTTCTGCACTATTTCTCCCTTTTGAAATTAATTAAAATTATATTGTGGCTTATAACTTTCCCAATTTTGTGAATAATAAAACCTGGGACACCATGATAGGCTCTTTCCCTCCTCTTAAATTGTTTAAAATGCGTGTGACTCTTGAAGGCAAGATTATGACATCTTCCGGGTTTATGAACTCGAGCCGGGATACACACGACAACCGAAACGTAGCGGGCGAGGGGAAAGGACACTGAAGGGTTGGGAGGCTTCTGCGGTTGACAGAGGTGATAAACATTACCCTTTCGGGTGTGAGATGTTAGGGAAGTGTATTGCAACTGCTGATAGAACAATGCAAAAAGAGGTAAGAAGACGTTAGAGCACCTAAAATGAAACACTAAAAAACAAATCGGAGAACTCAAAGGAAGCAGGCAAAGGGGAACACAGCCGGGAGAAACAAGCAAAAGCTGCTGCAAGTCCTGTTTCCGCCTATTTTCCTTGTGTCTTCGGCAATGGCTGCTCTTTAAAAGCTTTACAGTATTTAGGGTAAGAATATTCACAACTGCTATACCTTTATTATAAATCATGATGCTCACGGGCTCAAAGTGCCTTTGCTTGACCTCACTGCACGTGTTTTGGCTGAAAAACTACCTTGTCCCACATTAAGACTGAGGCTGCAGCCTTTTGGGTGGAGGCGGGGTATGCCTTTGCCTCAAGACCTGGGTGAACTTTGGGTGAATCTCTCGATGGCACCCGCAGAGGCGGGCCTGCTTCCTGACCCACCTGCACGGCCAGCCTCCGCCAGGGCTCCTAAGCCCCTAGGCCCGGCGGCCTTCCTCCCTTGTGGGATCCCCTCCTGCATTGGCCGGAGCTGCCCTGTGACCAGCAGATGGAGCTGCCCTGTGACCAGCAGATGGTGGTGGGGAGCGCGGGTGCAAACGGGGACATGCACTGAAGTGAGGAAGCCTGGCTTTCCTTCCCTTGTCTTCTGTCTGGATGTCTACAGCACTTTCCCTTGGCATGAAACCCCACAGGGCACATTATCCTCGCAGGCGCCAGCCTGGTCAGGGGGCAGCTCCTTCTAACCCCCAGCTGGGCATGTCCTGTTCCTCCTGGGACTCCAGCCAAAGCAAGAGGAATTTGGGATTTGGGGGAAAAAACACCTGGGGTTCCAACCCCAGCTCTGCTAGTACTGGGCAGTCAGGCAGCCTCTCTGAGCTGCATCTGTAGAGTGCGTTCAATAACATCTCTGCCTGCCTCGTCCACGGGTTTTAGGCTTGATCAGACTGGCTGGTGCAGGTGACACGTGGGGTAGAGCCCACACCATGTCAGAGAGCGTGGGTGCATTATACAGCTGTGCCTGCAGCCCCAGCTTGGCTTTCTGCTAAATTGGCCAGTTTATAGGTGAGGGGTCAGGAAAGTGACCCCAGGAGCTTTGTTGAGGCAAGTCTAGAGGGGTTCTGCACCCACACAGAGAACTCACGTTTGTCCCTGCACATCTCCACCTTCGGGGACTCCACCTGGTTGAGGCTTCTCTCCAAGCTTTGTTCAACTTGACAATTTCATTTACTTTGTTACCAAATCTTTGTCCAGCTTACAGATGAGATTCTGGCCACATCAGGGCCCCGGACAGAGTTCTGAGTGACAGGGCCTTCCATCTGGCCTGACAGCCGTCACTTACCTGAGCTGGTTATCCTACCTCTCCTGGGCTGCAAGGATCCACCCCATCGCGAGTGGCCTGGTCGACTCTGGTGCTGTCTGCACCGACCTGCTGGTCCGTCTTGCCGGTTGACTTCCACTAATGGGATGCTCTCTAAGCATGCGGCCAAGAGGTTGATTAAGGTCTGACTGTGCTGTCTGCTCCCAGGGGCGTGCGTGTGATCAGCTATGTTAACAGCAGGGGAGCACCCTGCAGCCGGCTTTCTCAGTGGACGTGCCTCCCCACCTGTCTTGTCGCTGAGCCCAGATCCTCAGTCATCTGGGGCTGCACCTGCATCTAACTTGCTCTGATGGTGGATCGGGGCCTCAGACTCTGTTACATGACTTGTTAAGTTGTGGATTTTTTAAATCAGTAGAGATGCAAATGATATCTATCTACCTATCTGTCTATCTAGAGAGGAAGAGATGGAGAAAGAGAGACAGTCACCAGAAAGTGCTCACCTGAAGCCTGAAGCAACCGGTGTTGGCTCTTGATTTCCTGGATGTCCAGGTGATATGATGGTGAATTCCATGTGTCAGCTTGGCTCAGCCACAGTGCCAGATAATTGGTTAAACACCAGTTCAGATGTTGCTGTGAAAGTGTATTTTAAATGTGGTTGTTGTTCAGTCTCTAAGTCATGTCTGACTCTTTTGAGATCCTGTGGACTATAGCCCACCAGGCTCCTGTCTCCAAGGGGTTCTCCAGGTAAGAATAATGGAGTGGGTTGCCATTTTCTTCCCTAGGGGATCTTCCCAACCCAGGGATCAAATCCACCCCTTCTGCACTGACAGGTGGATTCTTTACCACTGAGCCACCTGGGAAGCCCATTTTAGATGAGGTTAACATTTAAATCAGTAGATTTTTGAGTAAAGCAGCTTGCCGTCCATAATGTGGATGGGCCTCATCCAATCAGCTGAAGGTCTAAAAAGGAAAAGAATGAGGTTCCCTAAGAGGGGGAAGTTCTGCTTCCTGACAGCCTTTAGACTCGAGCTGCAGTATCAGCTCTTTCCTGGGTTTCCAGCCTCCAGATTTCAGAATTGCCAGCTCCACAATCGTGTGAGCCAATTCCTTAAGACAAATCTCTCTGCCTCTCTGTCTTTCCATCTCTCTCTGTATATATATATACACACATATATATGTACATATACGTGTGTGTGTATATATATATATATATATATATATAATCTATAGATATTTAGAGACAGGGTTGGGCAAAAAGTTCATTTGGGTTTTTCTAAAACATCTTACAGAATGTATGATTTCCCAGACAGGGCATATCACCCCAAGTTGAGTCTCCACCTGGGGATCGGGCTTTGCTGCCACCCACAGCCCGCTCCCCAGGGTCCCGGGCACCCCCAGGTCTGGCTCCCACAGAAATTCAGTGTGGGCTACACATATAATTTGAATGAGCTGGTAACCGTACGGAAGGAATCACAAGAAACAGGGGAAATAACCAACATTTTATGTAATCCAGGGCTTCCCTGTGGTTCAGTGGATAAAGAATCTGCCTGCAGTGCAGGACATCTGGGTTCGATCGCTGGATTGGGAAGATCCCCTGGAGGAGGAAATGGCAACCCAGTCCAGTATTCTTGCTTAGAGGATTTTATGGCCAGAGGAGACTGGCGGGCTCCTCTGTTCACAGGGTCGTGAAGAGTCGTACATGACTGAGCAGCTAACACTTTCACTTTCTTTCACTATGTAATCCAGTGTAACCAAATATCCTTTAGTCAATACAAAAATGAACCAACACGAGTTCACATATTTTGGGCCTTAAGTCTTCGTAATTGGTATGTGTTTTACGACTACAGCACATCTCAATTCCAATACTAAATTTTCAACCGTTAAAGAGAAATGCAGTCCCACCAGAACAATAGAGGTGCATTAAATAAAAAATAACTCGTGCTGTTTCCATCTTTCAAGCTGAGTTGATGAAAAGAAGAACCGGCTTCCGCCTTGCTGGCCTCGGTGCAGGCTGGCTCTCAGAGCGCGAGCCGCGTGTGGGGTGCCCCCCAGTGGCCACGCCTGGGATTGGACACCATCCTGAGCGCCTGCTGTGATTTTGCGGCTTGAATTCCTACGCACACACTTCTGAGAGTACGAGGGCGCGGGGTGTGTGGAGAAGTTTGAGGGAAAGTAGTGATGTGTGTCCATGGGACTTTCCAAGCCAGAATGCTGGTGTGGGTTGCCATTTCCACCTCCAGGGGATCTTCCTGGATCACTTCTGGTTCCCAGATCGCCATGGTGACTGCAGGCCACGTGTGCACTCTCATCCGTGTCCTTAAGCGCCTGCCGTGCTGACTGTGATGAGCTGAGCTCCTGGAAGGCGGTGAAGCTGTCCAAGCCGGAGAGCAGGGCTGCAGAGGTTGTGGCCCCTCAGTCAGCTCAGGTGGCCAGCACAAAGGACCTCAGACAGCTGCGAGGCTGGCAGCCCGAGACCAAGATGCCGTCAGGGGGGGTCCCGGTGAACCCTCTGTCTTGCATAGCATTTCCTCATGGTCTGTGCCCTCGGCCTTTCCTTTGCGAGCACTCAGAGAATGTTGCCTTTGTTTAATTACTATGTCGTGTCCGACTAGTTGTGACCCCGTGGACTGTAGCCCACCAGGCTCCTCTGTCCATGGAATGCTCAGGAGTGGGCTGCCATTTCCTTCTCCAGGCAAATCTTAGCAGTCCAGGGATCAAACCCCCGTCTCTTGCATCTCCTGCATTGATTGGCAGGAGGATCCGTTACCGCTGGCGCCACCTGGGAAGCCTCTTGCATTCAGAGAATGCTCTGGTGTTTGTTATTTCTTACCAGTGTCCCTCCTTTAACCCAAAGGCTTCATCTCCCAACACAGTCACACTGGAGGTTACAGCTTCCACACGGGGATTTTGGAGAACATAACAGTGGCCGTGCCCCACTTCAGAGCGGCCGAGGTCAAGACTGCTTGAGCTCACACAGAGCCAGGAATCGCCGGTTGTCTAGCTCCCACGCTCCCCTTCTCCATGAGTGTGATTGGCTTCTTTGCCTCTAACTCCATCCACAAAAGATAGATAAAAACAAAAATAACCAATGGTCAATCTAACAAAAAATGGAAAATTTTGTTAGCAGGAATCAAAGGCTTCTAGACCGGCTGTCCCACTGGTCTGCTCTGGTCCAGGGCATGGCTCCTCTTGTCATCTCTTCCATGCCTGGAGTTGGACGATCACAGTCACTGACCTTTTAGAATGATGTATTTGATCAATCGTTTTAGTCCCTCAGTCATGTCCGACTCTTTGCGACCCCATGGACTGTAACCCACCAGGCTCCTCTGTCCATGGGATTCTCCAGGCAAGAATACTGGAGTGAGTTGCCATTTCTTCCTTCAGGGGATCTTCCTAACCCAGGGATAGAACCTGGGTCTCCTGCATTGCAAGCAGATTCTTTATTGTCTGAGCTACCAGGGAAGTCCTTAAGTTGCCTAAACATTATTAATTCTACTTGAGGCTCAGTCACACATTTGGTAATGCAAGAAAGGTGAAACAGACAGACTACAAGTAACATAGCTAGTAACACTAATGAAGTCATGAATACCATTTAAGCTGAGAACCTCCATGAGGTGTGCCAGTGTCTCCCCAGGTCACCTGACCAGTCTGTTCTCTTTCAGGGAAGCGATGTATCGACTTTGCACATAAAGTTCACCAAAGCTGTCTGCATGTTCAAGGTGAGCGGTGGGTCATTATGACCCCTTACAGGACTGAGAAAGGAATGTTACCTTCTGGCACCAGAAGAAGATAACTTGGTCTTTACGGTTGGGCAGGTATTTCTGGTTAAAACATGAGGTAGATGCACAGTGCATCCTGGGGAAACTGGAGTGGGGAAAGGAGGCGCAGGCAGGCAGGCAGAAAAAAGGTTTGCATTCAAGTTTTCCTTGTCTTGTCCTAATATATGAATTTTTATTTCATCACCCCCACACGTGTTTCTCCGAATCAGTACCTGCCCCTCTCCTTTCAAG
This sequence comes from Bubalus kerabau, assembly GCF_029407905.1. Taxonomy (NCBI): domain Eukaryota; kingdom Metazoa; phylum Chordata; class Mammalia; order Artiodactyla; family Bovidae; genus Bubalus; species Bubalus kerabau. The sequence continues at coordinate 120,455,548 of NC_073631.1, read as the reverse complement.
CTTGGGTTTCTTGTCCCTCAGATTAGGGAGCAGAACATCAAGTTCAATACTGGCTTTTTTTAAATGGGTATGCTATTATATTAACATTTAAATTTCACCGAGAGTGCAAGTATATGCTAGCCTCATATTTTTTATTTTTTTTCTTTGTGTTTTTCATTTTTGCAATGAAGATGAAATAGACAAACAGCTTTAAGGGTTCAATGTGTTTAACACTGCACACTATATTCACAGCTGGACAATCTAGGGGGTTGGGTAACTGTACACTTCGGAGTACAAGTGTGGGGCCAAGCTCTGGAACTGGGAGGAAAAAAAAGTCCACCATTCAGGACTGTGCAGAGGCCCTTGGTTGCTGATTGACTTCAGGCTTGAGATGAGCCGAGGGAGTCTGCCAGTGCACCAGAAACCCACTGAATTCAGGAGAAACAGCGACAGGTAGATTGGCCCACACCTGATTGGACTGTGGGGCCTAGACAGAAGCGAGCAGGTAGGCTGGAGGCTGGAACTGTTTCAGCGGAAATCACAGAATCTGTAGATGAGAGTGGCTATCTTCTAAAAATTCTACGATTTCCAAAAAAAGTCCCTAAGATGCTTTTTGCAAACAGGGCATTCATGACTTTTATTAGTCCTGCCTTTTACAAACCCAGTTTGTGTCCACAGTTAGATTATAGAGGAAGGCAACAGTAAGAGTAGAGAAGGCAATGGCACCCCACTCCAGTACTCCTGCCTGGAAAATCCCATGGATGGAGGAGCCTGGAAGGCTGCAGTCCATGGGGTCACTGAGGGTCGGACATGACTGAGTGACTTCCCTTTCACTTTTCACTTTCATGCATTGGAGAAGGAAATGGCAACCCACTCCAGTGTTCTTGCATGGAGAATCCCAAGACAGGGGAGCCTGGTGAGCTGCCGTCTATGGGGTCACACAGAGTTGGACACGACTGAAGTGACTTAGCAGCAGCAGCAACAGTAAGTGGCTTACATACCACTTCTAATTACCTGCCTTGAATGAATCCTAGAAGAGTCAGAGCAAAACTCATTCAAAATGCAAATATTCAGACTCCATCCACCCCAGAACTGCCAAGTCAGAACCTCGAGGCAGGGCAGTAATCATATCTGAACAAGCCTGACGGGGACTGACGCTGGGGAACACTCAAGTTTGCAACCTGGCTCCCCAGTGGTCAGACCTGTCCCTGCAGCTGAACTGCCCTGGGGTCTTGACCTTCACTGGGGCCTCTGGTGGGGAGGCGTAGCTGGAGGCTTAGGCATAGGTGAGGAAAGTCCTGTGGCCTCCTGTTTCAGGCTGCAGGGCTGCAAAGTCAGGACAGCATGGAACCAATGGGCGGGCCTCCTGGCAAGCCCTTGACTCCTTGGGAAACTGGTTAGACCTGGAGCATGGCGTGTCCAGAAATACGGGTAGTGGTGTGTCCCTAGACACAACTCACATCAGCCAAACATCGGCGACTGATGTATAAAACCAAATGCCAGTGGTTATATTATGTTAAAGTGAGAAACAAGTCTGTATAAAAACCAGCTGGCCCTAAAGGCAGGCCCCAACCATCATCAGAAAGTTGTCGACCGCAGCTGGAGTCAGAACTTGGGAGTTCTGAGAACTGAAGGTCTAGTGGCATCAAGCATTCGTGCTCAGGGTAGGGGCTCCCTCCCAGCAGGCGGAGGCTGGTGAGCAGAGACTCACCTGGCACAAGGGAGTGAGCGTCTCACTCAGGGTCACACAGCAGGCGGCAGGTCCAGGTCATACTCTGGCTGCCCCCCCAGAACTTGGGTTGTCAGCCACCATCCTGAACCCTGAGCTCAGGTCACGTGGAGCCCTGCTGTGGCGCACCTCTGTACTTCTCCTCTGCTTCCCATGTGTGTGTGTGTGCCTTTGCACCTGCTTGTGCTTTCGTGAGCCTCCCTGTCCCGCCCGCCTGGGCTTCAGCCCTCACTGTGCATCCCCTCCTAATGAGCGTTTCCAGCCTCTGAGCCCCTCCCCATCCCCCACGCCATCCCCCGAAGCAGAGACAGGGCCTTCTGTACCTTCCAAGCCCAGGCCTCTCAGTGCCCAGTACAAAGGAGAGAGAAGGAGGAAACCACCCCAGACCAGCAGGAAAACAGTTGCTTATGCTGTTAAATTGCTTAATGCTCGGTACCACACAGAGCTCTTTCTGGTTAACCTGCTAGAACAATCTGGTACCTTGCTGTTCATCCACGAACGCTCATCCCACCCCCTGGAGCACGTGACTGTCATCCTCATCTATCTGATTAAAAATCTACAGGCCCTGGAAGTGCTGAGACTTTACAGGCCTGTGGGGTTAGGTTACCCTGAACACACTGGTTAGTTGCCATTTCGTAGCTCTGGACAGAAGACAGCCACAGAGCATCCTTAGACCCTGCGGGATGTTACCCGGTCAGCCCCTCTGGAGCATCTCTCCAGGCATCCCTTTCTGGGATGACTGTGAATCTCTGGCCCTTAAGTACCACCTGGACCAGCTCTTCTGCCTTCCTGCTTATTCTCTCTTGACAGTGGGAAACTTTTTTTTTTTTGACTCATGCTAACAGAATTTATTTGAGAATTTTGAATTAATTGTTGTTTAGTCGCTAAGTTGTCTGACTGTTTGTGATCTGACTCTTTGCAACCCACAGACTGCAACACGCCAGGCTTCCTTGTCCATCACCAACTCCCAGAGCCTACTCAAACTTGTGCCCATTGAGTCAGTGATGCCATCCAACCATCTCATCCTCTGTTGTCCCCTTCTCCTCCAGCCTTCATTCTTTCCCAGCATCAGGATTTTTTCCAATGAGTCGGCTCTTCGCATTAGGTAGCCAAAGTATTGGAGCTTCACAGCAATCCTCTAATTCCTGTTTGTTAGATGTATGACTGAAACGTGAATGAATGTGTTCTTTTGGGTGGCTTGGTTATCATCAGCCTCCAGGAAAACCTAAAATAGTGATGAGGCCGCAGTGACTCATCACCAGAATGAGTCACTCTGTGATGTCCAAAGGGACATCTCTGTGCTGCAGAAAACTGTGATGGCCAGTTTCCTTCCTAAATCCTGGACAGAAGATGCAGCTGCTGAAAAGAGGGGTGACTGTCACGAGATGCCATGAACCCAGGCTTTCCAAGGCGACCCCTGTGTCCCTCAGCCCCGCCTGACACTGTGCTGGGGGGCGGGGCTTTGAGTGTGTCAGGCACAGGTAGGACCTCACCCCGTTCTCACATCGGCCTCCTCGGCAGATGCGGGACATTCAGGCCCTCTGCCTTCACCAGGGAGGCTAGTCTTGCATCAGGACTGCACATCCATGACCCCCAACTTGCTTCTTGGTCCCCGACTGACCCATCCTGGGGTTCCTCTCCCTAAGAGGGAAGGGAAGACTTATGGACGACACCTTCCCACCAGACACCCACTCCTGCCTGGCTCCTGGGGGATCACTGATTGAATACACACACACACGCCTCCCAAGAGCAAAGGATAAATTTCAGGGACAATGTGCTGTAAACGCAGTGTTTTTTGTTTTTTTTTTAAATAAAGAAACATTTTCCAGAAGGAAAGAAGCATTTTCCCAAATGAAACGGTCTTCAGAGACGTGAATAGGCCCATAGCACAGACTTGCATAGTTACAGAGCCGTTTTGGCAATTCCTTCATAGGAAATTTATTTCTGGAGGGAAAAAAAGATCAGTAAACTTGTTTTCCCAAATGAGACGTCTAGACACAAAGATAAAGACTCCATGTCTGGGTTGAAAAAAAAGTACTTGTACCTATGTAACATGGTGATATTCAACCGGCTCGCCCGCCGTCGTTAGCTGTCAACATGCCAGCGGCAGTTGCCGCCGGACCGGCCTCAGCCAGCCCACGACATGCAATAGCTTTAATGAACGTAATCCGTGTGTCTCCACCTCTGTTTGGGCGCTGAAAAGACACAGCCCTTTCCTTGGCAGAGCAAATACAAAACACAACAATTACAGTTAAGGGAGGGCCCAGCCTAGGAGGAGCTGGGTTCTCACAGCAGCACGTGAAGCAGAGATTACATGCATGTTAAAAAATTAAGATAAGAAAAGAAATAGAATCTGTAGCTCACTAAATGGTTAAAGGAAGCAGAGGAAATAAAGCAAGCATGGTTCTCCCCTCCCTCCTGTAAAAAAAGGGAAGGAAAAGAAAACCAGAAACATCCGCCCTGCCAAGGGGATGTCTGTGCCTCCCCAGAATCCATGTGCTGAAACGTTATGGCCAGCGTGATGGGGCTAGGAGGCGGGGCCTTTGGAAGGTGATGGGTCACGGGGGTGGAGCCCCCTGAGTGGAAGAGTGTCCGTGTGGAAGAGCCCCGACAGAGCTCCCGGGCACCTTCCGACCTGTGTTACTGTTGCTGTTGCTGTTCAGTCGCTCAGTCGTGTCCGACTCTTTGCAACCCCATGAATCTCAGCACGCCAGGCCTCCCTGTCCTTCACCATCTCCCAGAGTTTGCTCAAACCCATGTCCATCGAGTCGGTGATGCCATCCAACCATCTCATCCTCTGTCGTCCCCTTCTCCTCCTGCCCTCAATCTTTCCCAGCATCAGGGTCTTTTCCAACGAGTTGGTTTTTCTCATCAGGTGGTCAAAATACTGGAGCTTCAGCTTCAGCCTCAGTCCTCCCTGTGAATATTCAGGGTTGATTTTCTTTAGGGTTGACTAGGTTGATCTCCTTGCAGTCTGAGGAACTCTCAAGAGACTCTCACTCTGTCCTGTGAAGCTGGAGCAAAAGACAGCCATCTAGGAAGTGAGCTCTCATCAGATACGAAATCTGCCAGCACCTTATCTTGGGCGTCCCAACCTCCAGAAGAGTGAGAAAGAAATTCCTGTTGCTTATAGCCCACCAAGTCTCTGGTACTTCATGATAGCACCCTGCACAGACTATGACCCCCTAGAAAACTTGTCCCATCTTGTCCAAGAGGTGGAGTGTCTCCTTTAGGTCCACCCAAGCTGCGTTTACTGCCCTGCAGTGACCAGGGGGTATTTAAACAGCCCCTGCGGGTAAGTTTTGTTCTCAGAATTTAGCCAGGGTTTCCCTTAGGAGGGCCTGCACAGAAGAACTTTCGTGTGTTCTCCAGCCATTCCTACTAGAAAGCCAGCGCCACCTACGGAGAAGAGCCTCAGTTAGCAGAGCCTCCATTCACTGATGTGTGCAGATGGGGAGGTTCCCTGTGACTCAGTTTAATGGATCTGCTACAGGCCGGGACTTGAACATGCATTTTTAGCTCACCTACACCATTATTCTTCAGCTCCGAGGGCCCCGCTGGCCTGTGTGTGTGACGGGGGCCCAGCTTGTGTGACGACGGCGCTTTAGCAGAGTCTTCTGGTTCCCCCAGGTGACAGCTGGCACAGGTCCCCCGGGGCCAAGGCCTCTGAACCCCCGGCCGTGTGCGTGTCTCTGTGCCCATCCTCGGGTCTGAGGGCTGGCACCCTCCCCCAGGACTGGACTGGGGAATGGCGGCCCTCTGACCCTCCAACCCTGTCCCATCCTTCGTCCATCCCTGACGTCACCCTGCCACCACACCCGCCATGCAGCTGGGCCCCGAGGGGTGACAGAGAACCTTGTCGAGCGCATCTGGAGAAGGAGAGGATCCGGCATCGGTGCCAGCTGAGGGTGGTGGCACCCGGCAAGCGTCTGGTGGTCCTTCCCGGGGCCAGTGGTCCCTGAAGTCCCCTGACAGTGCGACCTGCAGCTGCTCTAACAAAGGACCACAAACTAGGGGGCGGGTGGGGGGGCTTCAAGCACAACGCTTACTCTCCCTCACTTCCAGATCCAGAAGTTCAGGGTCAAGGTGTCGGCAGGGCCGGGCCCCTCTGGAGGCTGGAGTGGCGGCAGGGAGTCTGTCTGGGCCCCTCTCCTGGCTTCTGATGGATCTGGCAGGCTTGGTGCTCACTGATCTGGAGACGCGCTGCCCAGGGCTCCGCCTCCACAGTCACAGGACTGTCCTTCCTGTGCGTGTGCCCTATTCTCTCCTCCGTCAGGACACCCCCTGCCCTCCACGCCAGGATGATCTCATCTCGAGAGCCTTAACTGAATTACATCTGCCAAGACCCTTTTTCCGATTAGGGTCCCATTTGTAGATTCCCAGCAGATGTGTATTCTGGGAGACAGCTCTCCACCCACAGCACCCGGTCAGCACAAGCGGTGGCACGGTGAACCTCTTGCCCGGGGCTACAGTGTCCTTAAACACCGTGCTGCAATGACAAAACTTAATTTTTCCTGCTTCCAGGCCTGCAGTTGGACTGGCCCCACAAGCCCTCCGGGCTGTGTGTTGGGCTCAGGTCTGCCCCACGTGATGGTGGATGGTTGGAGCTCAAGAGGTGAAGACAGAACACTCAGGCACATCTGAGGTCTCTGCTGCTATCCTGTCCCTCACACCTGCCACCTGGATGAGCCAGGGTGGACGGAGTGGGGTATGCACGCCTCCGCTTGATGGGGAGTGGTGAGGTGACAGGGTGTGAATATGCAATCCCACTGCAGGGGGAGAAACGGGACCAGGCGCCCTGCTTTCCAGAGGGTGCACTTAGGAGTGTCACGGCGGGGTCACAGGGCGTGCAGACCCCACTTGATCAAGCAATGCCAGGTGACCCCCAGTCCCGCGTCCACCAGGGCTGCAGGGGGCCCTACATTGCCATGGGCCAGCCGACGCTTGGCACCTCCAGATCTCCAGCTTGTGCCAATCAAATGGGTATGAGATGATATCACGATGTTTTAATTTGTGTTTATCTGATGAGCTGTGGCATGAACGTTTCCTTATTTGCTTAATGTCTCTTTGGATTTCCTTTATGTAATTAGCCTAAGACTCTTCATCCATCTTTCTGTTGTCATCTTTTCCTAGTTGGCGCAAGAATGCTTTTTTATTGTTTGTCTGTTTTGGACATTACACTGTCTTCCTCCAGCCCTGCTGTCTATTCCTCATAGTGTTTTTCTTTTTCTGGTATTTTATTTTAAATTTATATGTAATTTCCTTTTATCATGCCTCATAGTTCTTTATTTAGAAGTTTCATTTAAGAAGTCCTTCTCTACTTTCAAGGTCACAGAGACATTTATCTGAATTTTCTACCATGAACATTATAGTTTCATCTCTCAATTGAGGTTTTTCTTTTACCCAAGTCCATCTTCTTGTGTAGGGTCTTGTAGGGATCCAGTTTTAATTTTCTTTTCTCCAGGAGAATCAATTTTAATTCATGAAGTTACTTACACTTTAATTTCTCAATTTATTCCTAAGGAGAGTTTTTTTTCCCCTTCTAATAGATGCAGTTATCGTTTTTCTCCTGGAAAAAGACTGGTAAGATTTGTACAGAAAATCAGAGCTCTCATAGCTGGTAGCTACAATTTCTTGTGAAAATACAGAGTGTCTACTGGTGACCTAGCTGTGGCACCATAAATGAGTTTTAAAAATTGATTTCTAGCTTAGCAGTTGGAGGAATCATTAAACTTGACATTTTGTTTGAAGTTGGAGCCCTTATAAGAACTAAAAATAATTCCAATTTATCCTGTGTCCTGGAAGGGTGATTTCATGGCCTATATACTAAACATAATGAGAGTGAGGCATTTCCAACTCTAATTGCAAAAACTTAATTTCATCACAATAGTGACTGGGGATGTAGTCACTGCTTTCTTTTTGTGTCCTGGTTTTGTTGCTTTCAGTAAAAATGCTGATTTCTTATCCCCCACCCCCCGCCTTTCTCTGTTTTCTTTTGGATTCACACACCAACTTCCTCCTTTTTTCTCTTTTAATTTGTAGTTTATTAGGAAAATTAAGAAATGTGAGTAAGCAAATATCTGAGTAAATTCACCTTTCTCCTTTTTCTTTACTGACTTTAGTTGAAATATAACCATATACAGAAAAATGCACAAGCCATAAATTTCACAAAGTGAAATGAAAAGCTATGAATTTCACAAAGTGCACACATAACATAACCACCTGGATCAAGAAACAGAAATTACTGCTCAAGACCTGCCTTGGTGCTTTTCAGTAGTTACCCGCCCCCGCCAGGGGTGGCGCTGTTCTGACTTGTGCATGCGTGTGCGCGCGCGTGCGCGTGTGTGTGCGTGCGCGCGTGCGCGTGTGCACTCAGTCCTGTCTGACTCTGCAAACCCAAGGACTGTAGCCCACCAGGCTCCTCTATCCATGTGGAGTCTCCAGGCAAGAATACTGGAGTGGGTAGCTGTGCCCTCCTCCAGGGGATCTTCCCAACCCAGGGATTGAACCCAGGTCTCCTGCATTGGCAGGTAGGTTCTTTCCCACTAAGCCGCCTTCAGCAGAAAGATTTTGTGAAACTCACCCACATTGTGTTGCGGGTCAGGACGTCACCCATTTGCATTCCTGTGTGGTAGTCCATTGCTCAGATGTACCACAATTTATTTATCCACGTAATGCCTGCAATGTCTGCTACTGTTACCGACATTCATTTATTTCTGCTTGGGCTCGTGGGGGATGCTGCCGCTGTGACCGTTTTACTTGTGTCTTTTGGTGTAAGAGTGAGCTTCCCTGTTGGGTATATACTCTGGGAGTGAAACTTCTGGGAGACAGGATGTGTGTGTATATCCTGCCAGACAATTTTCTGAAGTGACTGTACCAGTTCACACCCACTAATGTGCGTGCGTGCATGCTAAGTCGCTTCAGTCATGTACGACTCTTTGCGACTCTGTCCATGGGATTCTCCAGGCAAAACTCCTGGACTGGGTCGCCATGAGTGCGTATTCTGAAGTCTTCATATCGGTGCTAACGCTTGTCCTGTCTTTTTCATTGTGTCCTCCTTTTGGGTGGGGATTTAATTGGTGTGGTTTTCATTTGTTCTTCTTTGATGACTAACAAAGTGGAGCACTTTTTCATGTATGTTGGCCATTCACCCTCTTTTGTAAAGTTCCTATTTTTCTATTATTTATTGGTTTGGCTGTCATTTCCTTATTGATTTATGAATTGCTAAAAAAATATGTTTTCATAATATCAGTTCTTTATGCATTACATACATCTCCCTCACTTTATGGCTTGCCTTTTTCTTCTCTCTTAATAGTATCTTTTTATGACTATTATAGAAGTTTCTAGTTATGATACAGTTCAGTTTGTTGTCTTTCTTCTTTATGATTAGTACTCTGTGGGTCTTGTTTAAGAAAAACATGCCTGTTTCAAAAGCTTGAAGGTATCCTCCTAGGTTTTCTTCTGAAAAACCTTATTTTTTTTTCATATTTTGATCCGCATCACTCCTGGAACTGATTTCTCCGAGTGAGTCGTTTGTAACATAGGTATCAAGATGCATTTTGCTTTGTATTTGGATATTTATCAATATTTAACTAGCATCATTTATTGAAAAGACTATCCTGGTTAGCATCAGTGACTCAATGGAAGTGAATTTGAGCAAACTCCACGAGACAGTGGAGAACAGAGGAGCCTGGTGTGCTGCCGTCCATGGGGTCACAAAGAGCCGGACACCACTTAACTACTGCACAATAACGACGATCCTTTCCCCTCTGTGTAGTGGGGTCGCTTTGGCTCAAAGAGGTGAGCACATCTGCATGTGCAATGGCAGACACTTCATCCAGCAAGAGGGGGAGCCTGTGTCCCTGCTTCCCACCCCTTGACTCCGAGCAGGCCTTGTGCCCCATCCTGACAAGAAAATATGGTGGGCCCAGCTGTGCCAGTTGTGGGCTCAGCCCCAAGACACCTGGCACATCTACCCTCATGCCTGGGGAGGCCAGCTGCTGTGTAAAGAGTCTGACTGCTGGAAGAGCGCTCAAGCGAGCCACTCGGAGACCACAGTGGGGGAATGGATGCCCATGGCCAAGGGTCAGAGCTCAGGCCTGGCTAGATGGCCATGGCCAGCTGTTCTGGCCAGTTCCATGGAGTCTGGGTTGCTCCAGCTGAGCCCTAGTCATTGTGGGGCAGAGTGAGCCGCTCGCTGTGCTCTGGCTAAAATTCCTGACAACGACCTCTGGGCAGCTTGCCACACAGTGACGGACCTATGAAGTAGCTCTGCGTCCTGGTCTGTGGGTCTAGTTTCCCCCTGTGACAGCACCTCAGCATCTTAGTTACTGCCATTCCACATCAGGCCTAGAATCTGCTTACATGGGTCCTCCAGCGTTCTTCTTCAAGACTGCCTCGGCCATTTCTGGTCTTCTACATTTTACAATATATTTTAGAATTAGTTTGTCAACGTCAAGAAACCCACTGCTAGGGTTTTATTGACACCTCGTTGAATTTCAATCCATATTGGGAGCTGTTTGTAATATTGAGTCTTCCATTCTATGAACATGAAGTGTGTCTCTAGTCATTAGGTCTTATTTCATTTCAGTGATGTCGGACAGTTTTCAGAGCAGATGGTTAGATTTATTCACAGGTATTTGAAGTTTCTGATGCGTGTGTGTGTGTGTTTTACATTTATTCACTACTTTTTGCTAGTATATAAAAATACAATTAAATTTTGTACATTAACCTTGTATTTAGTGACCTTGAAAATTTTGATTGTTGATTCTAATAGATGAGATTCTTTTGAGTCTTCTGCATATAAAATCATATTATTTGTGAATAATAATATTGTATTTCTTGTGCTCCATGTGTATGCTTTTTATTACGTCTTCTTGCCTATTGCTGGCAAGAACCTCCAGCAGAATGTTAATACGAATGGTGATGGCAAGCAGTGGATGTCTTTACCTAGTCTCTGATTTCTGAGGGAAAGCTCTCATACTTTTTCACAAGTATTTTGTAGCTATTCTTTATCAGATTAAGGACATTCTCTTTTTTTTCTAATTATAAGAGGTTTTATTTTTAATCATGAAAGGATATTGAATTGGACATTTTGCCATGTTCAAACAGCTTTTGATCAGGGTAAGTTTATACTAGAGAGATACAAGCCAGTAATTATCATTAAAGGTGGGTGTTGGGGACCAACAGGAAAGTTGGGGATCAGGAAAGCCCAACAGGCTGGGACTAACAGGATGTCCCACGATTTCAACAGGTGTGTTTCATTTACTCATCCCTTCAAAAAGTGTCATTGAAGGTCTACTGGTTGCTGGTTACTGGGATGGGCTTCCCTGGTGGCTCAATGGTAAAGAATCCACCTGCCAACGCAGGAGATACAAGAGACATGGGTTTGATTCCTGGGTCAGGAAGATCCCCTGGAAGAAGGCATGGTAACCCACTCCAGTATTCTTGCCTGGAGAATCCCATGGACAGAGGAGCCTGGCAGACTATGGTCTATGGGGTCACAAAAGAGTCAGACATGACTTAGTGGCTAAAAACCACAAAACAAGTTACTGGGGTATGATAGCGCATGGTAAGGAATTGACACTTGTCCAAAACAGGTCACTGGATTCCTGGTGGCTCAGTCAGGTCATTGCCCTTGGCACCTTGTGCAGGGGTCCAGCCCCGGCTGATCCAGGGTATTCGAAGCGGGGACGGTGTCAGCGAATACACTGGCTTTAATTAAATATTAATTAGAGATGTAAAGAGTAATAGCATGAGGATAGCTCAGTAGGAAAATTCAGTGGAGAAAAGAGGCTGAGTAGCTTGGTTTACGCGGGAGACCAATAAAACTTCAAGACAAGAAGTTTGCACCACTTACGTAGGCTGCAGGCGTCCTTCCGTTCTCCTGAAGGAGAGGAGACACTGAGGCTTCCCCGGTCGGATCTTAGAAGCCCAGGCAAAATTAGTAAGCTTGGTGGGTTCCGTGCTCCAGATGGAGACTCAGCCAGAGTTTGAGAGAGAGAGCGACATGGGGAGACCAGTCTTTCAAGGAACTGATCCCAATTCTTTATTTTCCAGAGTCTGTTTTTATACACTGAGATGTTATACAAAAGTCACGTGGGGACAGCAGTCCTGACTTTTGCTTCATACAAATGTATACAGAGGTCTTGGGGTGTTACATCATCTTCTCCAGGGGGGCCTGCTGACAATTTATGACCCTCTCCTTGTGACAGCGGTCAGTCAACCAGAACACTTTTTTCTCCAAGGGTGATTATTCTTAAAACAGACGCCACCCAAATAAAGTTAAATTCCTATAGGGTGAGGGTGTAGTGGGTTTTAGTTAAGGAAAGAATTTACTTAGCCTAAGATCTAACGTGATTTATATCAAAGGTTAATACTTATTTCTTCTATATATTCATTAATGTGTATAAGGGCAGGGGATGTGGAGACTTAGCAGTAAGCATTGGCTCAACAAATGAAAAACCCTTCACCAATACAATTTCTAATCAGCCCACTATAATTATACTAATAATTTTCTAACTTCTCTAAAGAACCTGTTTTTAGAAGGTTTAAAGCATCTCGTGCCTCTCACGGTTGGGAGGCTGTGAGCAATCACATGTGGCCGGACAAGACTGTCAGGCAGGCTAGAGAAACTTCAGAGGAGTTTGTAGGTTGAAACACTCCTATCACGCCCAGGAATTATTATTAACTGGAGCTCTAAGTTAACTCCTTCTCTGAAAGAGGTGGTGGGGGACAGCCCCCCGTAAAGTCAGAGGTGTAGGTGAGAGCACAAAGCAGTAAAGTAGGCAGGCTCTGGTTATGGGGGTAGATGCTTGAGGATTTCCAGGGGGACTCTTGAGGCTCGATCCCGCCTTTGCGTATGTCGAGCCTCCTTCCTCATGACCTTTGCCACAGGCAGAGTGTCTCACGCTGGCCCCCAACAGCCTGGGGTGTAGTCTCAGAGCCCCTAGAACGTCCTGCCTGCTAGGAGCACCTGTTTGCCTGGGACCTTGGTCACACTGGACAGTCTGACAACGTCCTTAGATGGGGGTTTGGCCGAGTAGAGGTGGTAGATCCCCACGGAGATTGGCGACTGAAATTAGCCATGTGGTCAATAAAGTCATCCACGTGGCTCAGTCAGTAAAGAATCCGCCTGCCAGTGCAAGAGATACAGCTTCAATCCCTGGGTGGGAAAGATCCCCTGGAGAAGGGAATGGCAACCCACTCCAGTATTCTTGTCTGGAGAATCCCATGGGCAGTAGAGACCCTGCCAGGCTACAGTCCATGGGGTCATAAGAGCTGGACACGACCTAGCGACTAATGCACCGCCATGTGACGGAGCCCCGTGAAAGCTCTGAAGCTGGGCATGGCTGGCTTCCCTGGTGGCTGTGTTCCATGAACTCTGCTGCCTGCTGATGCTGTGAGGGTCACCCTGTCCTGGCTTCACGGGGAGAGAACGGTGGATGCTCTGCGTTTGGGCCCCTCCTGGACTTTTCCTTGGTTGATTTTTATCTGCAGCTTCTCCCTGTAACACATGGTAACTGTGGGTATAACAGCTTTTATGAGTTCTCTGAGTCCTTCTAGCAAGTTATTACATTTGTGGGTGATTTGGGGAACCTCAAAGTTTACAACTGATGTCAGAAGCGAGGTGTCTTCTGTGGATTGTTCTAACTGATCAGTTGGCTAACTCTTCACCAACAGTGAGAGTATGCGAGTTCCTGCCCTCAGCAGTAGATGGTCTAGCGGGGACACTTATCCTTCAGGGTCACACTCCCCAAACTGTGTCCAGATGAGGGCCAACGAAACAAGATTCGAAGGTCAGGTAAATTAACACATCCCTCATCTTCCACTTGAAGAATCATACCAGTGGTTTCAAACCAAAGCCCCTGAAAAATAGGTGTTAGAGAAGCTGGTTGATATTTTTAGCTAGCTTTCCCAAACGTGTCTTTATCTCATGGCATTCTTTATCTTTCTTGATCTGATGCCTGGTAATTTATTGGGGAACAATGTGCTTTGGAAAATGCTGCCCCAGGAGACGATGACAGGTAGTGTGTACTGGGAGCTTCCCAGCTGGCTCAGTGGTAAAGCATCTGCCTGCAAATGTGGGAGACCCAGTTCCATCCCTGGGTTGGGAAGACTCCTGGAGGAGGGTATGGCAAGCCACTCCAGTATTCTTGCCTGGAGAATCCCATGGACAGAGGAGCCTGGCGGGCTGCAGTCCATGGGGTTGCAGAGAGTAAGACACAACTGAAGCGAGCAATCAGCAGCTGCAGCAGTGTGTATCAGAGCTCTTCCCGTGTGCTGCATGCCTTGCAGAATGACCTCATTTAATCTTTACTACATCCCTGAAAGCACGTTCCACCCCTGTTTGACAAATAAGGAAACCAAGCTGCAGCAAGAACAAATATTTCCTACAGAACCGCAGTTTGAAAGGTGGGGCTCAGGTTGGCCTGCCCCTGGAGCCCTCTCCTCCATACAGGAGGATGGCTGGCTCTCCAGGTGTCCTTGGGGTGGGGAGGAGGAGAGTTTTGTAGGTAGAGGGCCCACAGCTTTATGCAGACATCCTAAATCTTCCATCCTGAGAATCTTGTAAGATGGAAAGCTACAGCCATGAGGGTGTGAGGTGCACTTCTGCAAATGGACATTTTGCGATCGGGGGCAGTATTTTTCCGATTGATAGGATGCGTCCTTTTCAGGGACACTTCTAAAGAGGAGCCAGCACTTTTACTACCTTCCTTCCCCCTGAGCACAGAGCAAATGGTCAGCCTGTGCGACGTCCAGGGCTGAGCGGTGTGGACCCGGCCCCGGGCGTGGGAGGATGTGGAGGTCAGGGTTTGGGGTGGACAGTCCCCAAGGACTGTTCTTGTCAGCAAGGGCTCGGGAGGGGGAGCAGCGCAGGGGCGTTTGCACGGGCGGAGGCAGGGCGAGAAGCCTTGCGGGGGGTTTTCCGCGTGTCTGCTTCACACACAGCTTCCGGTGATTCAGTCCTTTGCCCCCAGGGGAGTCCACTCCAAGGGAGGACCCCTGAGCCCTGCAGCACACGTGGCTGCTATGGGACACACACCTTAAGCTCTTCTCTCATCCATCCTCTCAACCGCTTTCTGAAGAAAAAACTGCTGTTGCTAATATTTTCCAGGTGAAGACCTAGCCTCGGAGGGGACAAACGGCTTGCTCAAGGTCACCCGGACGGTGAGGGGACGTCTGGGGTTGGAAGCAGGCTGCCTCCGGTCTGCTGATGAACGAGCCGGAGGCCCTGGGGCCCCAGGAGGGTCGCGTCATTCTCTGGAATCCCTGGAGTCAGGTTCTGTTTCTCCTTTTTCCATCTGTTGGCTCCAGCAGCTTTGGCCATATGGTGACGTCAACTCCCGGGCAGGTTCATTTTCTTCTCAGGAAGGGGCGCTAAGATGCCGGGTGTTGCAAACCGCAGAGGCAAAGGGGAGGGAGACACCTGGGGCGATGCTGCGTCGACACAGAAGCTCAGAGGAGGGGCATGCTGGGCATCTTGGTGGGCACGTGGTGTGCCACAAAGAAGCGACATCCAAGCACTTCCCACATGGTCCAGTTGTTAAGACTCCACGTGTCCACTGCAGGGGCAAGCGTTCGATCCTGCATGCCACTGTGTGGCATGACCGAAAAAAGAGAACAAAACCCTGTCAATTCAGGGACATCTAGGATGAGATGGTGAAGCAGGACTCTGACCGAACTAAGGACCCAGGCTCACGAATCTTTATACAGAGTTCTTTTCACTAGACACTGGTGCGATCTGCAGGACCAGGACTCAGAGAACCCCAAGCACCTGTGTAGAGTGAGACCCCCTTCCCTGCAAAGGAGCAGCACACTCGTCAGCCATGCTCTTAATTTAATAGAAAACCGGAGCCCTTCTCGCTGCCCAGCGCCGGCAGCCCTAGGTCACCATCAGCCCGAGTACATTTTTCATACCTTTGAATCCACCTTCCAGGACTCTGGAGGCTGGGAGTCCAAAGGTGTGGGGTGTTCTTACTTGGAAAATTGCCATTTTTAATGATTTGTTTGAATCTTATGAAATGGCCGTTTTGTAGGTCAGCTTGGCCGCATGTCAAAACTTCACTCGGGTCCAGCGAATAATGAGAGCGTGAATGGTGGAAGGACCTCTGTGACGTGCAAGAGGGCTGGTGGAGAGTGGACGAGCAGGGGGCTGGAGGGGCAGCTGCTCTCCGCGGGCGGAGGGGCTGCTGGAGTGGGTGCTTCCAGGCACGGTGGGGAGCTGCGGAGCTGGCGCTGGGGCTTCAGATAGCGGGTGCCGGCCATGGAGGCCAGGGGGCCTGGCTGAGAGCGGCGGATCCCGGAGCAAGGGCGGCAGAGGTGGTCCTGGCTCTCAGGGCTGGGGCTCTGGTCGTTCTTAGACGGGCACGAGGCGGGCGCCGTCAGCACTCCCATCCTCCTGAGGCCAGAAGCGTTTACGGATATTTAAGGCACTTGTGTATGTGGACAAGTGCGTGTGTGTGCATGCTAAGTCGCTTCAGTCATTTCCGACTCTTTGCCATCCTATGGGCTGTAGCCCACCAGGCTCCTCTGTCCATGGGATTTTCCAGGCAAGAATACTGGAGTGGGTTGCCATGCCCTCCTCTAGGGGATCTTCCCGGCCCGGGGATGGAACCCGTATCTCTTGTGTCTCCTGCATTGGTGCTCGGGTTCTTTACCACTAGTGCCGCTTGGGAAGCCCGAGCATAAGCTAATGTTACTTTCAAACTGCTGTCAACAAGTCATTTCTACCTTTCCACATTCTATGTTTCCTTCACATTCTGACTCTTTCAACAAGACTCGACCCCTGAGGGTGCCCTGGCGCTGACCCTTCCTTGACTCGAACTGGAAACATTGAGGTAAATAGAGATACTTTCTATTGTCTGCTTCAGCCTCTCTCTAGGGTCGCTGGCTTGTTCTCGCCTGCTCATTTCCCACCATAGTCAGGGCAGGACTGAGCTCCCGCCAAGTGCAGCGTTAATCTAGGACATCACTGGCGCTGAGAACATGAGGCCAAGCTTGACCCAGAGGAACGAGCTAGATTCAGGCCACACTGGAGTCCACCCAGACCTCTGGGGTCCTGAGTAAAGACTGGAAGGAGCTAGGAGCATCCCAGCACAGAGAAAGTGATGCTGGAGGGCTCCTCAGACCTGCGTGCAATGGGGCACTGGTATCCACTGTGTGAATCCGAGAGAGGCTCTGTGTCTCTATTGGGCAGGGATGGGGCAGGGGAGGTACGGACTTGAAAAGAGACATCACCATCATCACTGATGGCTGCCTCCAGGCCGGCCGGCACGCCCCCTCCTGAGTCTCTGGTACGTGCTGAGCCTTTCAGGAGCCTTGGTTCTGAGGGACCTCAGCATTCCATGGGCATCAGGAGCTTTGGGGGGCAAGCGTGTGGGTCTCATGATGTTTTTACTTCAAGCCGCAGGTCGGGGAGCAGACAGGATGAGTTTAGGGAAAATGAAGCGTGGGAAGGTGGCAGCCTAAACTTGACTCCACCCCGGGAAAGGGGTCCTCGCAGGGACTCCCTCCTCCGTTTCCATGGCTACGCAGCATCCTGAAGGAGGCCCTTTCTCAGTAAAGAACTCTTGCTCAACAGTGTCATTTTGTGTAAAGATGTTCCAGAATGCCAGTTAGAAAGTCAGTTGCAAGAATCACACGGTCTGGGGTCCCAAGTAGTTTCCCTGACCTGCCGGTCACCCCTCCCAGGGACCCTCTGCCTCTGTGACGCATTGAGACGCTGTCCACACTGGTCCCACCTCCTCCCAGCGAACCCTGAACCGACCTTGGGGGGAATCTCAGCTCTGCATCACCTGGCTTCTCTGCAGAGGCTGCCACTCCTCCCAAAGTTCAGTTTTGCAAACTTGTAATGTATTTTACAGAATAATGGCTCTGGATCTCAAATTCTTCCTTTCTGTAACATAAAACATCATTTTGTTATACTTTGAGGATAAATGTTATGTTTATTCAACTGTTCGAAAAGATATGTATGTACATGTGTGTGCATGGGTGCTGAGTTGTCTCAATCATATCCGACTCTCTGTGACCCCATGGATTGTAGCCTGCCAGGCTCCTCTGTCCATGGGATCCTCCAGGCAAGAATACTGGAGTGGGTTGCCGTACCCTCCTCCAGGGGATCTTCCTGACCCAGGGATCAAACCCACGCCTCTTGCATCTCCTGCCTTGGCAGGCGGGTTCTTTATCATCGGTGCCACCTGGGAAACCCATGCATGTATACACTAAATATCAATGTAAGTTGCCATTAAATTATAAAAATCAGTGATTTATTTATCAGTTGCTCATTATATTTTGTAAAGAGAACATATTTAGAATCTTTAATAGCACTTTGTTACTGTTCATCTTTGAAATATCCATACATTTTTCACAATTTTGAAACTAAAATGGTACCAGCATAGATGCTGCAACTCACTCTCCTCCCTTCTCTACCTCCTCACCTCCCAGCCACTGCCAGTCCACTTATTTTTCCCTCTGGGTTTTCTTCATGAGTCTCCTTGGTGGGGACCTCCTTGTCTTTGTCAATAAAGCTTTATTGGAACACAGGTGGCCCACCTGTTCACATTTGTCCTGCAGTCCACAGAATTCCAGCCTCAGGCACCATCCGGCTGGCTGACTCCTTGCCTATATTAGTTTTGCTGGTGATTACCTTAGGTCTTTTGAAGCTGCTCTTGTTCATGTTTGTTTTATTCAACATTTTATTCATTTATTTTTGAGATTTTGTGGTTTTCTCAAGACTGTATTTTTAAACTTTTTCTTTTCTTTTTTTTTAATGACTGATGTGATTTGACCTCTGCTCTGCATTCTGCTATATGAACCGTTTAGGGGAAAGCATCTATCTTACTAAGGCAAGCAGGGATCGAGAGTCCTGCCTCGTGTGCCGTGAGGTCAGCCCACCTTTCTGGCTAACTGGCCGTTTGCAGCACCTTCTCTTACTTGGTCCTTCTGCGTGACAGCGGGTGTTGATTTTCCCTCCTCCCCCTGGCTACTTCTCACCTTTTCTGGGAATGACACAGTTTCTTGAGTGTATTTCCTGCTTAAACAGAAGGAAACAAGTAGACACTCATGCTTCATAAGCTGACAGATAAAATTAATAGAAGAGACAAAACATCCGAACAAGCAAATGTGTTCTGCTCACTAGTATCAATAAAGACTTACGACCTACACCCCAAGGTAGCACCGCTTCCGTTGCTCTGCACCACTTTGCCATGGGGTGCGTCTCTAAGTCACTATAGCTAACCCACATTTCTGTCCGTTGTCTTATTTACTATGTGCTTTCCCTGAGCTAGATGGCAGCTCACCCATCTCCCGCAGGCCAGGGGTGGTAAGTGGCACAGCACTGGGGTCTGTAAGTATTTCTCGCCCAAGTCAGTGAATGGGAGAGTCTCGGTGGGGTCCTGGGGAGGTCTAACTGTGTTCTAGGGAGCTTGCAGGCATAGGGGCGGAGCCTGGAGGTGCATGAACTTGGGAGCCTGGGGCGACGGCTCTCTTAGGTTCACAGGTTACCGGTGTGCCTTGGGACCTTCAGGACACCCTCGCCTAGGCCAGGCCCCAGACACAGAGCAAGGGGAGGATGGTCGTGACAAGTGAAGGCAAACGGGGATTGGGGGCAGGTCTCAGGCTGGGGAGGTGGCTCTCCTGCCACGTGGAAATTCTGAGTCCCTGAAACTGAGGGAAATGTGCACGACCCCCACCTCCCACCCCTGAAAGAGTGTTCAGGTTAAGGTCTACCGCGGCTCTGGCAAGCCAGGCTGGCTCTTCCCAACCTCTGCCCTCCCTTCTTCTGGGCTGAAGCCAGCCTGAGCCCTGCTGGGCCCCAAGGGCCTGGCTTCACCCTCAGCCGTGCCTGTTTCACCTGGGCCTGCCCGGGACTCTGGGACCGATGCCCAGGAGCCGGACCTCTGCTGTCTCCTCTGTGACATGCCTCTAGGGGAGTCCAGTGGGCACCTCTGCTTATAATCACCTGCCTTAATTACAGGGGGCCTCTACCTGTGCCGGCGGCTGCCGCGTGCGCAATGCACCAGAGTTGAAAGCACAGGGAAAGGAGAGGTCTTACAGGCGGGAGGGGAAGTCCAGACGGGGCTGCAAGCATCCGTCACCCACCCGTCGTCCACCCACCGCGGCTGCCTGGAAGTGGGTGTAATTATTGTGCATTAGATTATAACCTGCAGGGATTTGTGGGCAGTTCAGAGAGAGGCACCCCAAATGACACCCCGTCTAATCAATTCTTTTGAGTTTCTGTTATTTCAAATTGGGCTCTGGTTCCAAATCTTGATATGACCCACGGGCAGGAATTACAACTCCACACCCCTTCACGGCAGCCGAGCCCGATGTCAACACATAATTGCCTGCCTTTGGCCCATTATTTCCAACAGTCAGTCGAGGGCCCGTGGCTCTCCAGCCTGGATATGTTTTGATGATGTCAGGGCTGCCTGGGAGTTGATGACTTAATTTTCTCTGAAACTGCGACATCATCTGTCACTGCCCAAGACAATGAACATCACAGCGGGGGTGCAGTCACTTCTGATTTGGGGAAGGCGGGTGAGGATGGACACGTCCGGCTCGGTCTGGATCAGCGGAAGGGGAGGGGAGCTGTTTAACATCCTGGTGAAAATTCTCCTGGTTGGAACGTGGCAAAAAAACCCCACAGTAATTTCCCCGGGAGGAGCAAGAGCCCTGCTGGCCTTCTCGTGCTTTAGGAAGACAATGTTGATCCTTTCACGTCTATTTCTCTCCCTGAAACGCACACGCTGGAGAGCTGGGTCACAAAGGCTTGGGACCACGGAGGATGAATCCTCATAGGACTGCACTGCAGCCACTGAATCAGGAGGAGAAATCCCAGCAGACAGCGAGGCCTCGACCAGGAGAGCCGTGAGCCCCGCTCCCGTGGCGGTGATGGTGGGGCTGGCGTCCGGCAGGTGTGGGGACACACGCTTACATGATGTCACAGACACTTCTTGTCGTCTCTGGGCCCTCCTTGTCACAGCTTCATTCTCAGGTGGATGTGCTCCACAGGGCAGGAAAGCCGACCACCGGCAGAGCCAGTGGATTCCCACCAGGAGACACTTCGGAATCCCGCCAGGAGACAGTCCCTCTTCCTACGAGGAGCACGCCCAGACTGCAGGCAAGGCTCCGCTGGCCCTGGTGGGGTCGCTTGCTACCCGGAGCCAGTTACACAATGGGGGGTTGGTGGCGCCAGCCTGAGTCATGTGGGTAGAGGGCACCGTGATTGTGTTCTCCCAGGACCATCTTGAGTGGAAAAGCAGTGACACCCGTGTCCCTGAGGTCCCAGCTAGAGCAACAGCACAGAAGAAAATGTAACGCATGCACTCCACAAAAACAAGAGCCAAAGGGGAGGGTGAAATTCCCCTAGGATGGGCAACAGCAGGAAGCGGTTCCACCTGCAGGCCTCCAAGGGGATGGAGTGGTGTCCGAACTGCCCAGGATGGAGGCTGGCCCGGCCCAGCCCAGGCGCCAACAATGCCACCCGCTGACGGCCGCCCACAGCGACGCACAGGGGAAGCAGCCGATTGCCATCCACTCACTCGCTGTCGGGTACAGTCAGCCTCCCGGAGTCTCTGTGGTTTGGGGAGCAGAGGGCGGAGGATGGACTGGGGTAAGTGGAGACAGTCCACAGAGCACCCCAAGAGAGGCGGTGCTGGGAGGACGAGCTGTTCCCCGCAGCTGCAGAGAGGCCGTCTGCAAGGCTGCAGTCATCTCATCACACCTAGCTCCTCACTTGATCATCATCCCCATCTCATCTAATTAACAGGACGTGGATTGTGCCAAGATGACCCAATGAGTGTGAAAGACCCATGAAGACTGGGGAACTGCAAGAAAGGAGACGAGAGGGGCTTGCTCTGCAGCCCAGGGCAGTCCTAGTGGACAGAGAGTGGGAAATCCCGCATGAAGTCCAGGCGTCGGGGGTTCCTGCAGTGTCAGCCGCTCAGCAGCTGTCTGAACGCGGTTGTGGGGGTGTTCAGTCTCCCCCGCCGGCTGTCCCTGCAGCCAGCACAGCATCTCCATGGCCTCGCGTCACTGGTGACTAGCTGCCGTGTGCTCCTCGGACACCGTGTGCTCCGGCCTCGGCCTGACTGTATGTGCCCTTCCCTCCCACACTAACTGATTAGCAGAACTGAGCAGACCAAAGGACTGAACGGCAATCACATAAGAGCTTCCTGGAGGCGAGCAGTGGGCAGGAGGTTCTGGGTCCCTGGAGTAAAGCCTCCCCTCAGTTCCCCCCGCCCATCCCTCCCTCCTTGGGGCACACAGGGCCTTACTGCCTTAGCTGAGACAGACCTACATACAAGGATGCACGCTACCTGGGCCAAGCCTTTTACCTGTTTCCAGTTAACTTTCAATTTATCTGCTCCTTTCCTGGCACATTAGACCCCAAGAGAGGGCATGCTTCTGAGATGGCCCTGTACCCAGCCATTGTACAGTCAGATTTTTTAAATTAACACTGATTGAGCCCTTTGTACCAGGCTGTGGGCTAGGCATCTAGCATGAAGGTGAATGAAACACTGCTATGCCTCCAGGTGGGGACCCAGACGGATAAAGAGCAACTGCAACATCAGGGCACAGCTCTGCACAGGGGAACTGTGCATGTGTGACTGTGGACACATATGTGAGCAGGTGCAAGCATGTGCACATGCGTGAACAGGTGCAAGCCTGTACACGTTTGTGAGCGTGTGTGAGCAAGTGCATGTGTGTGAACAGGTGTGAGCATTTGCACATGTGAACAGGTGAAAGCGTGTCTATGTGTGTGAATGGGTGTGAGTGTGTGCATGTGTGAGTAGGTATAAGCATGCACATGTGTGAACAGGTGTGAGCATGTGCACTGTGTGAAGAGGCATGATCCTATACACGTTTGTGAGCGAGTGCACGTGTGTGTGAGCCAGAAGCCCACCCAGGGGGATTACGTCTGCACTGAGCTCTCAAGGAAAACTAAGGCTTACACGCAAAGGAAGGGGTATCACAGGGACAAGCAGAACGGCTATGAAGACCTGACGAGCGAAAGGAAACGGCGCTCTGGCGGGAGTCACCCTGCCGCTGCTGCTAAGTCGCTTCAGTCGTCTCCGACTCTGTGCAGACGGCAGCCCACCAGGCTCCCCCGTCCCTGGGATTCTCCAGGCAAGAACACTGGAGTGGGTTGCCATTTCCTTCTCTAATGCATGAAAATGAAAACTGAAAGTGAAGTCACTCAGTCGTGTCCGTAGTGAGAGAGTCATTTCCTAGGCAGGTTGATAGGAAATCTAGGGGTCCCCAAGGAGAGAGGGGTCTCCAAATGGAGGAAATAGCCTGCAAGTGTCAGACATTTTTATCTCTCTTAAGCGGCAGGAGGAAACAAACTAGCAATATTTTTTTCCTTCTCTATACAAATTTAAAGGGAGGTTTCTCTTAAAATACTGTGTTGCCATAATGACACCTGGTTTCGCCTGAAGTTAGCTATTCTTGAGCCTAGAGATAACCAATGCCTTTTTCTTATGGAAATGTTTGTCTTAAGCTATGCTAATGTACTATGCCTTTACCCCAAACTCTGTCTCCATGTCAGTTCTGCCTCTTGGCCCAGAACCTACTTGACAAACCAGTATGTTATACTCAGATATTGTTCCCCTAATCTATGTAAATGAAACTATTTGTATGGTGGTCTGCCCTTCTTTAAGATTCAAGTTAATCATTTTATGGCTCAGGATAAGCCATTTGGTGCCAAGATTATCCCAAAATGCATCTTATGGGTGAGGGGCCTGGTGCCATTCTGAATTTTAAGACATTCCTTTCTTTCCTTAACAGACTGCTAGTGACTATATAACATCCAGCTGAAGACTAGCAGGGGGGTACTCTTTCTGCCCCCTTCTGATGCCTATGTCAGAAGCTTTCTCTATCTCCTTTATACTTTAATAAAACTTTATTACACAAAAGCTCTGAGCGATCAAGCCTCGTCTCTGGCCCTGGATTGAATTCGTCTCCTCCGGGGGCCAAGAATCCCGGTGTATTCGCGTGATTCAACAACAACCTTTCATCTTGGGGGCTCATCCGGGATCCTTCAGGACAAGGTAAGGATGCTTGGAGCTTTAGTTCTTTGTTCTCTTAGCGAACACATTTTCTGCTGTGCTTTGCTAACTCTACTGTGTGCTTGTGTGAATGAATGGCATGCCCCGAGTGAAGCAAGTAAGGGGCCCTGCTCTGCGGTTTCACGGTGATCTCATACGGCTTATGGCAAAAACCTGTTGGGACTTTATACCGACCTGCCAATGCCAAGAGGCACCCAATCTCTCCTTCGGGAACCGACCAGAAATGGGCAAAGCGTGTGGACCGAACTCTCCTTTCTCGGTCAAACCTTTCGGTCTCTTTGACCATTTCATAACTCCTTGGGAATTAGAAGTACTAACCTAATCTATCGGATCATAGACTTTCAAGAGACTTGTGATCTATACTGTTACTGTGTACTGTGGCTTAGGTCCCAAACTTGGATTGGTAGTCAAGAAAGTGTCTAGCCTTGCTAGGAATCAAAAGTTCAGAAGCTAGATGGAGCTCTAGCTCCCAGAACATCTCTGAGGTTAAAGGTTACTCAGATTGGAACTGCAATGGGTTTTTTCCTTTGGTAATGCCGGCTCTTAGTGGATCAGAGGAGGCTGTTATACTGGTGTGGTGATGCTTGGAAAGAACATCTCAGTTTTATGTTTGCGTTGGTCTTATTGTGGTCAGGAAATACTCAGGGTCGTGCACAGGCACTCAGGTGACAAATGTTTCCCACAGCGGTCTTAGCTTGGGAGACATTCCGGAAGGTTACTCTGATTCACCCCGGGTGACATCAGAGGCAAGCAAGGTTGAGGGTGAAGAGCTGGACGTCAAGTAGGGATGCTACCAAGTCTACCCCTGGTACATCCCCACCCCATCTCGGTGGTAGAACCGGGAGGGACGAGTACGGTGCCTGCGTCGGTAAGGGACAGACTAAGTCCGACCAGGAAGGAAAAGCTTTTGGTGTAACGTCTGTCTATACCCCCATCTAGAGCAGGGAGGGACGCCTCCAGCAGAAAAAATGGCACTGGTCGCTTTTTTTTCTCATCTTACAGATGGGAGCTAACAATTCCAGCCTCACTCCTTTGAACTGTATCCTGAAAAACTGGGATAGATTTGATCCCCAGGGCTTAAAGAAGACACACCTGGTCTTCCTATGTGATACTGCATGGCCACGGTATCCATTGGAGGATGGCGAACAGTGGCCAGTTGGAGGGTCTTTTAAGTATAATACTGTTCTACAATTAGACCGGTTCTGTAAGGAACAAGGGAAATGGGTAGAAGTAGCATATGTGTTGCCCGTTTTCTCTCTGCGAAATATGCCAGACTTATGTCCTAAGGGTACAGATTTGGGCGTGAAATCTTTAGCTCCCTCCTGTCCTCTTACTTTGCCCCCGTACTGGGGACTCCAAACTGGGATTCAAACTGCCCACATGGAGGTCCAAACTACTCCTGTCTCAGTACGACTTCAGACTACTCTGGTTTCAGTAGAAACTCAGACCATCGAAGTAAGAGATGAGATGGAGGACAGGAGACAAAGAGAAGAGGAAAAACAGGTTTCTCCAATCTATCCCTGGGATCATATGCGCAGAGCAGCCAGAGAGACTGAGGAACAGCCACACAAGCTGTTGCCTCTTTATGAAACACCCACCGGGAGAAATAGTCTGTGAGAGTTAATAAGCCTTTTTCTTATCAAGAAATACAAAGAATCAAGGAGGATCTGGGAGACTATTTAGAGGACCCAGAAAAATATATTAGCGCTTTTAAAGGTGTTACTCTGCTTTATGACCTCACTTGGAAGGATGTGATGTATATCTTGGGACAAACGCTGACTCCTGAGTCAAAGACTCGAGTTTTGGGAAAAGCGGTTGCTTATGGAGATGAGTGGCTTGGTAATAAATCAGTAGGGAAGAGGGAGAACGAGATAGCGGCCCTCCCCACTGGGAATCAGGCGGTCCCAACTACAGAACCAGACTGGGACTACAACACAGCTAAAGGAAGATGGGATCAGAGTCATTTTGTTAGATGGATTCTTGAGGGACTTAGGCAGGCGTGTTCTAAGCCTTTAAACTATGGCAAATTGGCAGATATAGAACAGGAGGAGAAAGAAGCTCCTGGTAAATTCCTAGATAGACTGAGAGAAGGCCTTCGCAGATTCACTGAGATTGATCCCGAAAGTGAAGAGGGAAAAGTGATCTTAAAGGATAGATTTCTCACTCAGTCGGCTCCAGATATCCGCCGCAAGCTATTAAAACAGGCATATGGACCAAATCAGTCTTTAGATACTCTGTTACAACTGGCTCAGACAGTCTATTATGGTAGGGAATATGAGGAAAAGAAAGAAAGGCAAAAAAAAGACAAAGGAAAAGGCGGAAGCCTTCGCCATGGCTATGAAAGACGTTCTTAAACAGCCTGAGAAAAATGCCCAGAGGGGCCCAGGTGAAAAGGGATGGGATTGCTACTACCGTGGAAAGGAGGGGCACCTCAAGCGGGATTGCCCTCAGGCATCTAAGCCGCCCCCGGGTCCATGTCCGGTCTGCAAAGGACCACACTGGAAGAGAGACTGCCCCCAGAGGCGTAGGTCTCCCAGGTCGGACTCTCAAGACAATCAGGACTGAAGGTGCCCGGGGGTCCCCACACAAGCTCCTGTCCTAATTACACCTGAGAAACCCCGGGTATTAATAGTTGTGGGGGGCCAATCCGTCGATTTCCTTTTAGATACTGGGGCAACTTATTCTGTGCCTACTGAAGCCCCTGGCCCACTTTCTTCCCGATCCACTTCCGTAATGGGACTGTCTGGATGAGCCAAAAGGTATTATTTCAGTTATTCTTTATCTTGCAATTGGGATTCTGTGCTGTTTTCACACGAGTTTCTGATTGTGCCAGAATCTCCCTCACCCCTTTTGGGAAGAGATATACTGAACAAGGTCCATGCTTCTGTTTTCATGAATATGGAAACCTCCCTTTCTCTCCCTTTAGTTGAACAAAATGTAAATCCTAGAGTATGGGCTGATGGAAAATCTGTGGGTCGAGCACAAAATGCTATTCCTGTAGTTGTTAAGCTCAAAGACCCACACGTATTTCCACATAAGAAGCAGTATCCACTGAAACCTGAAGTTAAGGAAGGGTTAAAACCCATCATCAAAAAATTTAAAGGAGCAGGGACTATTAATTCCCTGTAACAGTCCTTGCAACACTCCTATTTTGGGTATAAAGAAATCGAATGGTAAATGGAGACTAGTTCAAGATTTACGAATAATAAATGAAACTATTTGTATGGTGGTCTGCCCTTCTTTAAGATTCAAGTTAATCATCTTATGGCCCAGGATAAACCATTTGGTGCCAAGATTATCCCAAAATGCATCTTATGGGTGAGGGGCCTGGTGCCATTCTGAATTTTAAGACATTCCTTTCTTTCCTTAACAGACTGCTAGTGACTATATAACATCCAGCTGAAGACTAGCAGGGGGGTACTCTTTCTGCCCCCTTCTGATGCCTACGTCAGAAGCTTTCTCTATCTCCTTTATACTTTAATAAAACTTTATTACACAAAAGCTCTGAGCGATCAAGCCTCGTCTCTGGCCCTGGATTGAATTCTTCTCCTCCGGGGGCCAAGAATCCCGGTGTACTCGCGTGATTCAACAACAACCTTTCAGTAGCAACCCCATGGACTGCAGCCCACCAGGCTCCTCCGTCCATGGGATTTTCCAGGCAAGAGTACTGGAGTGGGGTGCCATTGCCTTCTCCGGGGAGTCACCTGGAGCTCCGCAAATCTGGAGATTCACCTTGACACCAAGGGCAGCCCACTTACCCTGTGGACCTGGGACTTGCTTCAATACTGACCTGTAACCTGCCTTCACCCACCAAGCTCGCTTTAATTATCTTTACAAACACGTGCCTGCCCTCCAAGCCTTAAGAAGTCCAAACAGGTGGATGTCTGTCCCCGCCATTTCTCAGCACCTTAGGGTCAGCCGAGTGCACCATGAGTTCTGACTGGTTGAGACAGGTTGGGACCCCCATCCTCCCCTGACCCTCTCACTGGGCATGCGCGGTCCTGCCCCCTGACGTCACGGCCGGAAGTTCCGCTGGAAGGCCAGGGCGCCGCCATTTCCAAAGACCGCCTGCTAAGGACCTGGAGTTCGGGGTCGCCAGCAGAGAACGACGATTCGCTGGGTTCGTTCCTCTTTCCAGTCACATTTCGTGGCCCCACAGCCTCCCGCCACCCTGTTTGTCTGTCCCGAAAACATCCCGGCCCCTGCCGTTCCCCAGGAGGCCTATTCTCTGGGCTTCCTTCCTCGGGCAAACCTCGGTTTCAAAAGGGGTCCCGCAGTGTGTGGCGCAGAAGGGTTGGTCACCTCTGTGCTGTGCCGCCTGGGGACGCCCAGGTCCCTCCAGGTAGGGGGCCGGCCTGCCGCACGTAGACGGAGCTGCGAGTCCAGAGAGACGGAAGCTGAGGCCCTGGCGAGGTAGTGTTGTAGGGGAGGGCGACGCGCTGGGGTCCTGAGAGAAGGCGCGGGAGCAGGCGTGTGTGCGTGTGTGTGTGGTGGGGGTGGGGTGGGGGGAAGCTCGCCTGGACGCTCACGGGTGTGTGTGTGTGGGGGGAGACGCTCACCTGGACACTCACGTGTGTGTGTGTGTGGGGGGGGCGCTCGCCTGGATATTCACAGATGTGTGTGGAGGGGGGAGGAACGCTCATCTGGACACTCACGTATGTGGGGGGCGTCGCTTGCCTGGACACTCTCGTGTGTGTATGTGTGTGTACGCTCGCCTGGACATTCACAGGTGTGTGTGTGGCAGGAGGAACGCTCACCTGGACACTCACTGGTGTGTGTGTGTGTGTATGCTCGCCGGGACACTAATGGGTGTGGGTGTGGACACTCACAGGTATATGTTGGGGGGAGGAACGCTCACCTGGACGCTCACTGGTGTGTGTGTGTGTGTGTGTGTGTGTATGCTCGCCGGGACGCTAATGGGTGTGGGTGTGGACACTCGCCTGGACACTCACGGGTGTGGGTGTGGGTGTGGACACTCACCTGGACATTCACGGGTATGTGTGTGTAGGGGAACGCTCACCGGGACACTCATGGGTGTGGGTGTGAACGCTTGCCTGGACATTCACGGATGTGTGTGTGCAGGGCGGGATGCTCGCCTGGACACTCAACGTGTGTGTGTGTGGGGGCACTTGCCTTGACACTCGTGTGTGTGTGTGTGTACGCTCTCCTGGACACTCACAGGTGTGTGTGTGGGGGGAGGGGCGCTCACCTGGACACTCACGGCGTGGGGGTGGGGGGGGTGGTGTGTGTGTGTGTGTGGATGCTGGCCTGGACACTCATGGGTGTGGGTGTAGGGGGAGACACTTGCCTGGACATTCACGTGTGTGTGTGGGGGGGGGACTTGCATCGACACCCTCGTGTGTGTGTGTGTGTGGAGGGAGGGACGCTCACCTGGACCGTCACGAGTGTGTGTGTGGGTGGGTGGATGCTCCCCTGGGCACTCAACAGGTTGTGTGTGTGTGTGTGTGGACGCTCACCTGGACACTCACGGATGTGTGTGTGTGGGGTGTGAATGCTCGCCTGGACACTCACGGGTGTTGGTGGGGGGACGCTTGCCTGAACACTCACTGGTGTGTGGGTGGGGGATGCTCACCTGGATACTCATGGGTGTGTGTGGGTGTGGACACTCGCCTGGACATTCACGGGTGTGTGTGTGTGTGTAGGGGGGACGCTCGCCTGCACAGTCTCGTGTGTGTGTGGCGGCACTCGCTTTGACACTCACAGGTGTGTGTGTGTGGTGGGGACGCTTGCCTGGATACTCACAGGTGGGTGTGTGGGTGTGGGTGGGTGGATGCTTGCTTGGACACTCACAGGTGTGTGTTGGGGGGTGGACGCTTGCTTGGATACTCATGGGTGTGTGTGGGTGGGGGAAGCTCACCTGGACACTCATGGGTGTGTGTGTTTGGGTGGACGCTTGTCTGGACACTCAGAGGTGTGTGTGTATGTGGGTGGACACTCACCTGGACACCCACAGGTGTGTGTGTAGGGGGGACGCTGGCGTGCTGGTGTGTGTGTGTTTGTGTGTGTGTGTGGTGGGGACGCTCATGTGCTGGCCTGGACGTGGCGCGGTGGGAGGAGGAAAGGCCCAGGGGAAGTGAACCTCAGGGAAGCAGGAGGAGGGGTAGCGGTAAGGAGAGGGTGAAGGTGGGAGAGGAACCCGGAGCCACTCCTGCGGGAGCCCAGGACAGATTCCGAGCTCGGGGAGGCCCTCCCTGCCCCTGTCCCCACCATCTGCCGGTCCCTCAGCTTCCTCTCGTGCTCACCTGCGTCTCTGTCCTCTGCAGCTTCCCCTGCACTTGCTAGAAGGAGGCCGGATTCCTTTTGCCACTTAGCAGGACTTTTCTGTTGAAACGAGGTGTTCCTTTGTTCGTTCTCTCCTTGGCTGCGATCAGGCAGGGCTACCATCAAAATCATTTTGACCATTGGTGGGCACGTGGCCCAAATAGGCCAACAGGATGCTTATCGTGCAGTTTGCAGCGGGAACACAGTGAGAACAGAGTGACCGAAACACAGTTGGTGTTGATGTGTACACTGCAGCATGGAGACCCTGGGACACCTATTCACCCGCTGCGCCCGGGGGCGTTCCTCCTCCCCACCTGGCTCTCTAGAATTGCCCTCAATTCTGCATCCTCTCTAGGTGCTTCCCATAAGTGTCTTCCTGCCTAACGTGCCTGGTTTCACTGTTTTATTTTGTTGGCTTTGCTGTGAGGCTTGCAGGATTTTGTTCCCCAACCAGGCCTTGAACCCAGGCCAGGAACCCAGGCCACATCTGTGAAAGCCGGAGTCCTCACCACTAGATCTCTGGGGAACTCCCAGGGACCCACTGTTAATTGCTGAAGGGGCAACAGGAACCTTGACTGAGTCCTGACCAGTTTGGGAACACCTCCCCACCCCTTCCATCTCTTTCTCTTTGCTCCCCTTCACCTTGCATTTCTAACTGTAAACTTGTTCTGAAATGAAGAGAGTCCTCTGAGAGCAGGCCCAAGAGCTTGTTCTGGGTCATGTGGGGACCCCCTCCTCAAAGTGAGGGCTTGTCTCATTCCCCCAGCAGGAAGAGCTGCCCTAGAACAGACACTGGGCCATGCTTCAGGCCTGGGTGTGCAACTTTTATGAACCCTGACCCCAGGCGTTGGGGTGCCCCAAGCCTCTACCTCTAGGGCAGGCACCCCCAGCACCTGCTGCCTGGCATCTTGATGTGCTTCCCATGGACAGAGCAGCTTTCTCATGCTTGCCCCATGCAAAGGTCACCAGCAGGAGCAGTGCTCCTCTTCTGCCACTGGCACCCGACCTGGGTGGGGCCCAGCCCCACCCAGCACACCATTCTTGGGGAGCACATTGAAGGAGGAGGCCGTTGCTGACAGTCTTTGGTTTTCACTTTCCCAGTGAAGATTAATTTCTCACCCTATTCTGTGAGACACACTGGAGTCCACTCTGAAGCCCGAGGCTTCACTACCCTTGTTTTCAGATGCTGTTCCAGCATGGTTCTTGCTGTCCTTTGTCTTAAAAGTGTCTTGGTTTGGACGGTAAGTTACAGCCATTCCACTCAAAAGGGGCACAACACAGATGAGACAATGCCCTGCTGGAATTCCCTCATGGTTCCCAGTGCAAACGTGCTGCATTAAATCTCATCTATGTGCGCGAGTCCAGTGCTAACTTAACAGTTACCTCTAAAAATGTAACAGTGATAGCAGTTCTGTTGAGTTAGACATGTGAGAATGTCATTTCTAAAAAGTGCTGCCTGCCACCTGGACTTGAGCGTTTACAGAAGCAAAATCACCCTGCAGCATTTGCATCGTGGTAGAAGGCTAGGATTGTGATCGGGTGCCCCTGACCTTGTATGTTGAGGGTGGCAGTTTATCTCACTTCTTCCCACACCTACAAGCAGGGCAGGAATGGGGTGAATATTGTAGTTGTTTTTAAAGAGAACTAGGGATGCACTGAAGACTGCCCTCTACCGAAGGGCGAAGGGAACAGTCAACAGAGTGAAAATACAACCTGCGGAGTGGCAGAAAATATCTGTGCATCATATGTCTGTTAAGGGGTCACTTTCCAAAACATGAAAGGAACTCCTACAGCTCAACACTAGAGAAACTGACAGCCTGATTTTAAAAAGGAGAAGACTTGAGTAGACATTTCTCCAAAGAAGACATGAAAAAGGCCAACTGGTAATATGGAAAAGGGCAGGATGTCTCTAGGCATCAGAGAAGTGCAAATCAAAGCCATAATGAGATACCACCTCGTACCTGTCAGGATACCTGTTATCAAAAAAGTAAAAAGTGTCAGCAAGGATGTGGAGAAAATGAAACCATTAGACACTGTTGGTGGGAATGTAAAATGGTGCCACTACTATGAAAAACAGTATGGAGATTCCCCAAGAAGTTGAAAATGAAACTTCCATATGATGCAGCAGTTCCACTTCTGGGTATTCATCCAAAAGAATCAAAACCAGGATATCAAGAGACACTTGTACATTCGTGTTCATGGAGGCACCATTCCCAAGTGGAAGCACCCAAATATCATAGGGAATTTCTGCATCAGTGCAAACCAGTGAGTGAACACACTGCTGACCCAGGGGAATTCCCCATTGGTGCAGACCAGTGAGTGATCATGCTGCTGACCCAGCGGGATTCCCACATAGCGCAAACCAGCGAGTGAACACACTGCTGACCCAGGGCTCTTCTCCAGAGGGCACACTGAACACACTGACTTGCTAGGTAGATATCACTTGAAAACAAAGATTTCTGATCATTCCCTGTCCTAAGGGAAACATCGGCTAAACTCTGTGGGTAAAAAACACCATTCATGTTCATCAGTAGGTGCTGTTCAAACACCAGGTGGTCATAGCAGGTCTGTAAAAGCTGCAGCCTTGGAACTTCTCCAGTGTTAGTGATCATCTTTTGCTTCTTGGTGGAAGCACTTCATACCTTGAAAGTATATTCTGGCCTTTCTCACTAATCAAGGATTGAAGAAAGGATCAATGATGGTTGGCTGGGTTGGTGGATGTCCCCAGCATCTGTACCCTTTTCATGCAGCTGGGGCCTATCTATGAACCAGGAGTTACCTGCCACCTCCACAGAGATGGCTGAGGCCACATCTCCTTCCCTTCACCAGGAAGACCCCGTGCCTCAGTGGCAGAACCAGGCTTAGAACCTAGTTGTCAGGCCCCCTTTATTTCCTACATTGTGTTGTTTTGAGATGATCTCTGGTGCAGTGAATCAGAAGTCCTGAATTAAAAATCACTTATGGGTATCTTTGAGAAGATTTAGGGTAAGGCTAAAAAAAGCAGTAAAGCACAGTTCTGGATATATTTTCTAAGAAGTCATCAAGGGATGATTCTTTAACCTGACAAAAATAGGTTCATCTCAACCACAGAACCAGTATAAACTTGGTTATTATTTTAGGTTCTATAACTGAAAAATCCAAGACAAGAATCCAAGCCCCAAACCAAAAAACTTAATGAGAAATAAGCTTAAAGAATTGACAAAATCCATGCAAGGGGTGTTTTTAAATACTCCTGAGGGATACAAAAGACAGTTCAGCAGACTGAAAGTTGTGCCATGGTCTTGGGTAGAAAGACCCAATGTCTGTGTGCATCCAGCCCAGATCTCCCTCTCAGGACTAAGGCACTTACTTCTTGAGCTTCTAGGAGTGTTGTCCTCAGAAGCTGCCCTTGGCCTCACCCGAGAGTAGCTCTCTCCTTGAGGACAGCTGTCCTTGCCAGTGAGTGGCTGATCTCGGGTATAAGGGCTAAGCCATGCTTGCCTCATTCGAGCGTGTCTCTGAAGGGCTATCCCAGCTTCAGAGCTTGCCGTGGGATGGCTGAGCTCTCTGCAGCAGTTCAGCTGTCTTTGTGCAGTCTGTTCTATCTGTTGATCTGAGAGGAGTCCATCACTCTCTCAAAGATGCTGATCCAAAGAACAGAACAGTTCAGTCGCTCAGTTGTGTCCGACTCCCCACGACCCCATGAACCACAGCACGCCAGGCCTCCCTGTCCCTCACCAACTCCCAGATTTCACCCAAACTCATGTCCATCGAGTTGATGATACCATCCAGCCACCTCATCCTCTGTCGTCCCCTTCTCCTCCTGCCCCCAATCTCTCCCAGCATCAGGATCTTTTCCAATGAGTCAACTCTTCGCATGAAGTGGCCAAAGTATTGGAGTTTCAACTTCAACATAAGTCCTTCCAATGAACATCCAGGACTGATGTCCTTTAGGATGGACTGGTTGGATCTCCTTGCAGTCTAAGGGACTCAAGAGTCTTCTCCAACACCACAGTTCAAAAGCATCAATTCTTTGGCGCTCAGCTTTCTTCACAGTCCAACTCTCATATCCATACATGACCACTGGAAAAACCATAGCCTCGACTAGACGGACCTTTGTTGGCAAAGTAATGTCTCTGCTTTTCAATATGCTATCTAGGTTGGTCATAACTTTTCTTCCAAGGAGTAAGCATCTTTTAATTTCATGGCTGCAATCACCATCTGCAGTGATTTTGGAGCCCAAGTAAATAAAGTCTGTCACTGTTTCCATTGTTTCCCCACCTATTTGCCATGAAGTGATGGGACCAGATGCCATGATCTTCGTTTTCTGAATGTTGAGCTTTAAGCCAACTTTTTCACTCTCCTCTTTCACTGTCATCAAGAGGCTTTTTAGTTCCTCTTCACTTTCTGCCATAAGGGTGGTGTCATCTGCCTATCTGAGGTTATTGATATTTCTCCCTTCAAACTTGATTCCAGCTTTTGCTTCTTCCAGCCCAGTGTTTCTCATAACGTACTCTGCATATAAGTTAAATAAGCAGGGTGACAATATGCAGCTTTGGCATACTCCTTTTCCTGTTTGGAACCAGTCTGTTGCTCCATGTCCAGTTGTAACTGTTGCTTCCTGACCTGCATATAGGTTTCTCAAGAGGCAGGTCAGGTGGTCTGGTATTCCCCTCTCTTTCAGAATTTCCCACAGTTTATGGTGATCCACACAGTCAAAGGCTTTGGCATGGTCAATAAAGCAGAAATAGATGTTTTTCTGGAACTCTCTTGCTTTTTCCATGATCCAACAGATGTTGGCAATTTGATCTCTGGTTCCTCTGCCTTTTCTAAAACCAGCTTGAACATCTGGAAGTTCACGGTTCACATATTGCTGAAGCCTGTCTTGGAGAATTTTAAGCATTACTTTACTAGCGTGTGAGATGAGTGCAATTGTGCGGTAGTTTGAGCATTCTTTTGCATTGCCTTTCTGTGGGATTGGAATGAAAACTAACCTTTTCCAGTCCTGTGGCCACTGCTGTTTTCCAAATTTGCTGGCATATGGAGTGCAGCATTTTCACAGCATCATCTTTCAGGATTTGAAATAGCTCAACTGGAATTCCATCACCTCCACTACCCTGAAATTTTTTCCCATTCAGATCTTCATCTCAGAATGTTCCCTGGGGAAACTGGATTACACAATGTCGTCTGGTTTTATGTAATTTCTCCCTAACAATTTATAAAGTAATCACAGTAATCATAATTTTGAGATTAATGAAAGATGGTTGCAAGAAGTGTCCTATGCCAAACTTAAAGGTTATGCCAAACCCTTTTATGGTTAAATTAGACCAATGGAATCGATCAATAGAGCATAAGGGAAAATTCAGACTAGACCCACATTCATTCATATAGAAACTTAGTGTAAAAAAAATGCCATCTCAAATTAGCGGGGAGAGTAGATTGTTCAATAAATGGTGTGTTATATGTGTTAGCTTTCTGTTGCTGCAGAGCAGCTCATCCCTGAAGTTTGTGTCTTAAAACATCATGGTACATGGGCAGTAAGTATCTCGCATGAATTCTTGGGTCAAGAATTCGCTGGTGACTCAGCTGAGTGGTTCTGGCTTAATGTCTCCTCTGAGGCTCAGTGCAGCTCTTGGCTGGGGCTTCAACTGAAGGCTGGGGCTGGGACATTTGTTTCCATGGTGCTTGTCCACACGTGTGTGTGTTGAATGCTGGCCATCAACCGGAGACCTCAGTTCCTCCCCATGTGACTTCTCCACAAGGCTGCTTGAGTGTCCTCACAGCGTGGCATCTTGTGCCCCCAGAGCAATACCCAAGAGAGAGCTATGCAGAAGCTGCAGTCTCCTCCATGACCTGGTCTCAGAGGCCATAAACCTTCACTTCTGCCACATTATCTTACTTAAAAGTGAGTCTTTAAGTCTGACCTTCACTCAAGGTGAAAGAAATTAGCCTCACCCTTTGAAGGGAGGAGGGTCAAAGAATTTAAAACAACCACAGTGGCTGCAGCGGCGCACATAGCGTGGCCAAGAGGAGCTACCCACCGCCGCCCCGAGAGGAGCTACCCCCCCGCCAAGGCCAGGGGCGGCGGTCTGGAGGAGCTACTCCACGCCTGAGGCCAGGGGCGGCGGCCAGGAGGAGCTACCCCATGTCCAAGGAGCAGTGGCTGCGTGGGCGCAGGAGGGCCTAGAGGAGCTATTCCACATTCAAGGTCAGGAGGGGTGGTGGTGAGGAGCTAGCCCTCATCCAAGGTAAGGAGCAGCAGCTGCGCTTTGCTGGAGCAGCCGTGAAGAGATACCCCACGTCCAAGGTAAGAGAAACCCAAGTAAGACGGTAGGTGTTGCAAGAGGGCATCAGAGGGCAGACACACTGAAACCATACTCACAGAAAACTAGTTAATCTAATCACACTAGGACCACAGCCTTGTCTAATTCAATGAAACTAAGCCATGCCCGTGGGGCCACCTAAGACAGGCGGGTCATGGTGGAGAGGTCTGACAGAATGTGGTCCATTGGAGAAGGGAATGGCAAACCACTTCAGTATTCTTGCCTTGAGAACCCCATGAACAGTATGAAAAGGCAAAATGATAGCATATTGAAAGAGGAACTCCCCAGGTCAGTAGGTGTCCAATATGCTACTGGAGATCAGTGGAGAAATAACTCCAGAAAGAATGAAGGGATGGAGCCAAAGCAAAAACAATACCCAGTTGTGGATGTGACTGGTGATAGAAGCAAGGTCCAATGCTGTAAAGAGCAATATTGCATAGGAACCTGGAATGTCAGGTCCATGAATCAAGGCAAATTGGAAGTGGTCAAACAGAAGATGGCAAGAGTGAACATCGACCTTCTAGGAATCAGCGAACTAAAATGGACTGGAATGGGTGAATTTAACTCAGATGACCATTATATCTACTACTGCGGGCAGGAATCCCTTAGAAGAAATGGAGTAGCCATCATGGTCAACAAAAGAGTCCAAAATGCAGTACTTGGATGCAATCTCAAAAATGACAGAATGATCTCTGTTCATTTCCAAGACAAACCATTCAATATTACAGTAATCCAAGTCTGTTCCCCAACCAATAATGCTGAAGAAGCTGAAGTTGAACAGTTCTATGAAGACCTACAAGACCTTTTAGAACTAACACCCAAAAAAGATGTCCTTTTCATTATAGGGGACTAGAATGCAAAAGTAGGAAGTCAAGAAACACCTGGAGTAACAGGCAAATTTGACCTTGGAATACAGAATGAAGCAGGGCAAAGACTAATAGAGTTTTGTCAAGAAAATGCACTGGTCATAGCAAACACACTCTTCCAACAACACAAGAGAAGACTCTACACGTGGACATCGCCAGATGGTCAACACCGAAAGCAGATTGATTATATTCTTTGCAGCCAAAGATGGAGAAGCTCTATACAGTCAACAAAAACAAGACCAGGAGCTGACTGTGGCTCAGATCATGAACTCCTTATTGCCAAATTCAGACTTGAATTGAAGAAAGTAGGGAAAACCACTAGACCATTCAGGTATGACCTAAATCAAATCCCTTATGATTATACAGTGGAAGTGAGAAATAGATTTAAGGGACTAGATCTGATAGATAGAGTGCCTGATGAACTATGGAATGAGGTTCGTGACTGTATAGGAGACAGGGATCAAGACCATCCCCATGGAAAAGAAATGCAAAAACGCAAAATGTCTGGCTGAGGAGGGCTTACAAATAGTTGTGAGGAGAAGAGAAGTGAAAAGCAAGGGAGAAAAAGAAAGATATAAGCATCTGAATGCAGAGTTCCAAAGAATAGCAAGAAGAGATAAGAAAGCCTTCTTCAGTGATCAATGCACAGAAATAGAGGCAAACAACAGAATGGGAAAGACTAGAGATCTCTTCAAGAAAATTAGAGATACCAAGGGGACATTTCATGCAAAGATGGGCTCGATAAAGGACAGAAATGGTATGGACCTAACAGAAGCAGAAGATATTAAGAGGTGGCAGGAATACACAGAAGAACTGTACAAAAAAAGATCTTCATGACCCAGATAACCATGATGGTGTGATCACTCACCTAGAGCCAGACATCCTGGAATGTGAAGTTAAGTGGGGCTTAGAAAGCATCACTACGAACAAAGCTAGTGGAGGTGATCGAATTCCAGTTGAGCTATTTCAAATCCTGAAAGATGATGCTGTGAAAGTGCTGCACTCAATATGCCAGCAAATTTGGAAAACTCAGCAGTGGCCACAGGACTGGAAAAGGTTAGTTTTCTTTCCAATCCGAAAGGCAGGCAATGCCAAAGAATGCTCAAACTACCACACAATTGCACTCATCTCACACGCTAGTAAAGTAATGCTTAAAATTCTCCAAGACAGGCTTCAGCAATATGTGAACCGTGAACTTCCAGATGTTCAAGCTGGTTTTAGAAAAGGCAGAGGAACCAGAGATCAAATTGCCAACATCTGTTGGATCATGGAAAAAGCAAGAGAGTTCCAGAAAAACATCTATTTCTGCTTTATTGACCATGCCAAAGCCTTTGACTGTGTGGATCACCATAAACTGTGGGAAATTCTGAAAGAGAGGGGAATACCAGACCACCTGACCTGCCTCTTGAGAAACCTATATGCAGGTCAGGAAGCAACAGTTACAACTGGACATGGAGCAACAGACTGGTTCCAAACAGGAAAAGGAGTATGCCAAAGCTGCATATTGTCACCCTGCTTATTTAACTTATATGCAGAGTACATCATGAGAAACACTGGGCTGGAAGAAGCACAAGCTGGAATCAAGATTGCCGGGAGAAATATCAATAACCTCAGATATGCAGATGACACCACCCTTATGGCAGAAAGTAAAGAGGAATTAAAAAGCCTCTTGATGAAAGTGAAAGTGGAGAATGAAAAAGTTGGCTTAAAGCTCAACATTCAGAAAACGAAGATCATGGCATCTGGTCCCATCACTTCATGGCAAATAGGTGGGGAAACAACGGAAACAGTGTCAGACTTTATTTTTTGGGCTCCAAAATCACTGCAGATGGTGACTGCAGCTGTGA
The DNA here is from genome assembly GCF_029407905.1 of Bubalus kerabau. NCBI lineage: Eukaryota > Metazoa > Chordata > Mammalia > Artiodactyla > Bovidae > Bubalus > Bubalus kerabau. The sequence goes on along the minus strand of NC_073631.1, from coordinate 120,416,470 downwards.
AATTAAAAGACGCTTACTCCTTGGAAAGTTATGACCAACCTAGACAGCATATTAAAAAGCAGAGACAATACTTTGTCAACAAAGATCCATCTAGTCAAGGCTATGGTTTTTCCAGTGGTCGTGTATAGATGTGAGAGTTGGACTGTGAAGAAGGCTGAGCGCCAAAGAATTGATGCTTTTGAACTGTGGTGTTGGATAAGACTCCTGAGAGTCCCTTGGACTGCAAGGAGATCCAACCAGTCCATTCTGAAGGAGATCAGCCCTGGGATTTCTTTGGAAGGAATGCTAAAGCTGAAACTCCAGTACTTTGGCCACCTCATGCGAAGAGTTGACTCATTGGAAAAGACTCTGATGCTGGGAGGGATTGGGGGCAGGGGCAGAAGGGTATGACAGAGGATGAGCTGGCTGGATGGCATCACTGACTCGATGGACGTGAGTTTGAGTGAACTCCGGGAGTTGGTGGTGGACAGGGAGGCCTGGCGTGCTGTGATTCATGGGGTCACAAATAGTCGGACACGACTGAGCAACTGAACTGAACTGACAGTGGGAAAATGGATCAATAGCTGTTGAACAATTGACACCAGGATAAATTCCAAATGGATTAGAAACCTAGAGGCAAGAATGATAGACCCCCTAAGTACCAGGAGAATCAGCGGGAGAGTTCTTTCCTGGTCTGAAGTTGCAAGGCCTAAGAACATAAAACATAGAAGCTGTGAAATTAATATGACCGCTTATGGTGCTTTTGCCATACAGAAATTTGTGTATTTGTATACAGTCAAAGTATCAGGTGGGAAGAGCACTTGGCTAATAACATCCCAGAAAAGGGGTTGATTTTCATAGTATATGAAGAGTGTCCACATGTCGCTGTAAAGACTCATGTCTCTACAGGAAAGTGAGAAAATGAGGAAATAAAGAAGGCTCATAAAATTGGAAAACATGCTCAACTTAAGACAGCAAATGCAAATAGAACTATTTTCTGATTCCATTTTTTACCCTCAATATTGGCACAGATTTGAATATTTGATAACATTGATTAAAGTAGGGAAAGAGGTGCCTGCTTGTCATCTGTAAATAGATACAGCTGTGGAGGTCAAGCTAGTAATGCTTATTAAAACTCATACTCCTTGACCAAATAATTCTCCTAGGAATTGTAGATGATTTATTGTATATATGGGCTTCCCTGGTGGCACAGGCAGTAGAGAACCTGCCTGCAATGTGGGAGACCTGGGTTCGATCTCTGGGTCAGGAAGATCCCCTGGAGAAGGAAATGGCAACCCACTCCAGTATTCTTGCCTGGAGAAGTCCATGGACTATACAGTCCATGGGGTCACAAAGAGTTGGACACGACTGAGTGACTTGCACTATTGTATAAATATCCACCAGAAGAATGAATGACATGTAATACAGAGCCCCTGCACCCCCCCTCCACCCCCAGTGCATGCATGTGTGCATTGCTCACACACACACACACAGATGGAATTCCTCTCATGCTGATGTGGAAAGAACACCACAATATATTAAAAAGGGGAGAAAGGTAGATGTCAGTATAAATTTACCATTTTTGTTGTGTATGTGTAAAGGATATTTTTACCTGCTAAGAGTGTGAAATTCTAGGTATGTGTTCACTTACCAAGTCAGCCTGATTATATTGAGACATATCCCTGTCCACTTCTCATGTGTAAATCACCATTCATATTCTGTGTCGCCTGTGTTTCTGGACAAGTAGATTGTCATAAGAATTGTTTAAGAGGCATTACCCCTCCCACTTGAGGCCCACAAAACTCACTTCAGGACAAAGATTTAATTAAGAAATGTGTTTTTATCTGTATCATTAATGTTCAGACGTTGCTACAGTGCCAGATGCAGCAGTGGGCTCCATAGAAGCCAGCTAGATGGTATTTAAAAAGAGCAGATGCTCCTGAACAGAGGAAAGGGCAGAAAATGAAAAAGCAGTGATGCAGGTGGCTCCTGAATTGTGCCTGGGGAGTTTGCATGAGCCATCGGGCAAAAAACAAAAGCCCCAGCAGGTGCTGCTGTCTGCCCAAGCTTGGGCTCCTGGAACCTGGACAGATGTGTGCAAACTTCACAGATGCTGGAACGGGAGCCATGATTCTCTCCCTCGTTTTCCTGGCAGGGCTAATATTCAGCCTCATGTCGTTATTGGACCCAGATAAAACATCTCTCGTCTGAACCCTGAGAACGGTGGCCCAGGCTCAGAACTGTCCTGAAAGTTGGGAAGAGGCATTTGCTCTGGAGCGTACCATTGGAGACTGATGTTGGTTAGTCCTGAAAAGCTGGCCTGGGGGCTTTCTCTCCCCTGTGTTGTGATGGAGCACAGGTTGACTCAGAGAAAGGCTGAGACTCAGTAGAGGCCAGCAGAGGATGAGGGGGGTCCCTGGTGCCACAGCTGGAGCTCTCTGGGGACAGACTCTGCGATGGAGGTGACCGTGCAGGGCAGTCCCTGGGATGTGCCCTTGGGTGCATCCTTGCAGGGGAGCAAGGGAAGCAGGGCTGGGCAGAGGGACAAGGGGACCTAAAGGCGGTCCCCACAGAGGTTCAGCAAAAAAAAAAAAAAGCCTTGCCCTGGAGTCGGTAGCGTTTCCACAGAGCTCACACTCATGAAGTTGGAGAATTGCCAGTGAAGTCTGTTGAGTTGAGCTACCGGAGCAGGTCCCGAGACATGTGCGTCCTCCTTGCCCTCACTGTGATGGAGGATGGCACCTTTCCTTAAGAGAAAGGGAGCTAGCTTTTGTCAGTTTTGCCAGCACCAGGAGGATGCCCCTCTGGAATTTTAATTGCTCCCTCAGGAGTGAGCAGCAGCTCCCAGAAATGTCACTGAGTCCTAAATGGCCACAGGAATAACTGATATTGTCAATTTCCCTTCCAGTGGTGAGAGAAGCCCTTTATTCTTTAGGAGAAAGCAAAAATAGACTGGTTTCACAGACTGAGCCCAGAGAGAAGGCACACCGAAGACTGAATAATTATAAATGCAGTCGTCAGTCCCTCACTAAACGTGGCACTGGATTAAGAATTTGTACCGTGAATCCAGAGCTCTGGTTACTGTGGTAGTATAAACACCAGCAGACTGGACGGGTTGATAGTCGCACTGAATTGGGCATCAGGTTGTGCATGATTAGAGGACGAGGTGGTCAGTGTGGAATCTCACAGCTACAAACAAACAGAACCTTCTAGACTGAGTCTCTGTATGCACGCAGAAATAAGGTGATCACTCCATGAAAAGGTCACAAAGATAACCCGAGGTACCAGGTGCTGCCCACCTGCCCCCTCCCCCACGCTGGTTTTGCAGGGCGCAGCTTCCTGGGTGTGGAGGTGTGCCCCTGCTCTTTCAGCCTGATGTCCAGGTGCTCACCTTCCTCCACGTCTAGCCGCTGCTTGGATCAGTGGCTCCTCTGGCTCCAGAGCTATTTCCCAGCTTCCTCTGCGTCTCCGCGGTCACAGAGCAGCAGCCCAGCCCAGATCTCCCATGCTCACTGCCCTGTTTCCTTTCTGCAGGGTGGAGCCAGATCCCACCACGCCTGCCTCATAATTCTGAAATGAGAGCCTGCAGGGGAACTGTAACGTATTTTGCAATTGTAAAGCAATGTTAATGTCATGTCATCGTCTTATAAATCAGTTCTTCGCAAATTCAGGCTGGGGACTTGGAACCTGGGCAGCGAACTCGTTTGTAGGGAATTGGAGGAAACCCATCTGGATGGCGCAACTCACATACTGTGACCAGAGAAAAGCATGTGACACGAGACAGTGGCCCAGGTCAGTAGCCTTGCCCTCAGGTCTAATGAAGGAGTTGTTCAGTGATGACAGCTTCAGAACCTGCAGGAGCCGCAGCCAAACCCATGCTCGTTGCCTCAAGGGAAAAATGTGTTTGTGCTGAAAGCAGACAGCGCCCCTGAGTCTTCCATGCTTGACTCCAGAGGCCTGATTCCACAGGCATTGGGCATGAACAGGTTGTCTTTGCCAGAACTTTAGCACGAAACTGTCCCACCCCAAGACTAGAAAAATTTTTCCATGATGGGGATGGGGTTGGGGGAGACTACAAATGTATGGGGTAGAAATGGAAGGAATTTACCTGTCAGGTTCCTGCTAAGCCCCGAGTGGGGGCACACAGCAGGCCTGTTAGTGGTCAGGGGTGCGTCCGTCTGGCTGCAAGCGAGAACTTCCTGGGAGCAGCTTTATAAGAGTGAGTATACAAGCTGTTGGACATACGCACATGATGGCATGTCCATATGCAAAAATAAGCTCAATGGTACCTCATATGATATAAAAAAACAACTAAAAATAGATCAAAAACCTAAATATAAGAGCTGGAATTATGAAAATCAGAATAAAATGGTTTTATCTTTATGACCTTAAATTTCTCGATGGATTCTTAGATATGACACAGAAGAACAAATGATGGAAGCAAAAATAGATAAATTGGACTTCATTAACATTAAAAGCTTTTGTGTAGCAAATGACGTTATCAAGGAAGTGAAAAGACAACCAGCAGATTGGGAGGAAATATTTGCAGATCATATGTCTGAAAAGGGTCAAGTGTATAGAATTTATAAACAACTGTTACATCTCACAATAAAAAGACCGTTTTCCCATTGAACAGACATTTCTCCAAAGAAGATGTGCAGGTGGCCAGTAAGCAAGTGGAAGGATGCCCCACGCCCTGAGGCATTAGAGAAATGTTAGTCAAAACCACAGTGGGTGTGAGGTTCCATTTTGCATCTACTGGGTTGGCAAGAATAACAAGAAACAAAACAGAAAGTACTGGTAAGGATGTGGAGAAACAGGAGCCCTTACATGTGGCTACTGAGACTGTAAACCAGTCCATCCTTATAGAAATGGTTTAGCTGTTTCTCAGGAAGTTAAACAAGATTACCATATGATTCAGCAGTTCCACTGCTGTGTATATACTCCAAAGAACTGGAAACGGGGACTCCAACAAATACCTGTTACTGGATGTTCAAAGCAACACTATTCCCAGTGCCCAAAAGATGGAAACAACCCAAGTGGCCATCAGCAGACAAATGGATGAACAAATTACGGTGTCCACAGACGCTGGAATATTATTCAGCCACACGAAGAATGAAGTATGGATACATGGTCCAACGGGGATGAACCTCAAAAACCTTATGCTGAAAGTGAAAGAAGCTAGGCAAAAGAGTCAAAGTCATATACTGTATAATTCCGTTTGTAAGGAATGTGCAGAACAGGTAAATCCATAGAAGCCAAAAGCAGGTTGGCTGCTGTGGGGAGGGAAAATGGCAGTTCACCACTTGATGAGTACAGGGTTTTATTTTGGGGAGATGAAAATGTTTTAAAATTATATGAGGGTGATTCTTACACTCGGTGTTGCTAAGTTGTTTGCTTTAGCTAATTTTGTGTTATGTGAATTTCATCTCAATAAAAACAAGTTCACCCTCAAGACCAGTTGAACTCAGAGGAACAGGGTCAGGCATCAGTATTTTTGTTTTTTTTTTAAGTTCTCCAGGCAACAAGAACTTGTAGTTGCGGCTGAGACCTGCAGATCTAGATGGAAACAAATGTTGCTGCCCACATTCCAGGGATGCCACCAGAGGGGGAAGGGCTGCTGCACTCCCAGGGCACGCTGTCTCACTGATCACCACGGGGAACCTGGCTGCAGCCACCCTGGCAGGCTCCTTCCCCTTCTTATGCGCTGGCTAAGATTCTAGAGTTGCACTGTAGCTTGGCAGTCGAAGGGCGCCACCCACCTAGAGGAAAAAGGAATTTAACTGCAATGAAAGTGATAATTTGAGCAAGCTCAAGTTTGTGGGTTGACCTTAAGTGCTGTATGTCCTTGTACGTTTTATTTCTACACACGCTTCCTTACACTGTAAGGTTCTGCAGGGTGTTGCAGAGGGGAATGGAAGTCAGCTGCCATTCAGTTAACATGTGTATTGAGCGTCTACTGAATACTGGACAGATACTGTTCCAAACACGAGTTAAAACAGCTCGCAGATGATCGCCTTTTTACACTCTAGTGGGCACGCGCCTGGGACCTTTGTCCGTATTCTGATTGCCTGCAGCCCATGTGACCACTGTGTGTTTAGTTGAAGGAGTCTCTGTCCTACCTTTGGTTTCCCTCTGGTAGATGAGATAACCTCAAGGTTACTGTTTAATTGCCCTGCCAGCCTTTAACCATCTTGTGACACTTTTGTGTAATAATCTCTAAAACAGCCCTCCAGAGTAAGGTTGGCAAACTTTTGCTAAAGAGCCAGATTAGTAAATATTAAAGCCTTCATGGATAGAGAGGCAAAACTGAGGGTATTGGGGTGGTACTTAGAGGATCCTGTAAAATGTGAACATTTACAAATGTAAAAGCCATTGTTGGCTCATAGCCCTGTGACAAGCAATGGGCTCTGGAGGGTCTTCTTGCCAGAAAGTGGATGTGGCAGCTTAAATAACAGCCTCCAGCCCTACTCTAACCTTTGTCTTAGAACAAGTTTGGGGTCCTTGTAGCGGGCCTGGCTGCCGCAGGAAAGCGGTTAGTAATTCTTTGCTGGGAAGGGTGGGGCTGCACGTGTTACCAGCCTCCCTGGACTCTGCCCACTAGATGTCAGTAGAGCGCCCCTTCCCCCACCAGCCCCCACTGTTAACAACAACCAGACCTGTCTCCAGGCACCCCACAAATTCCCTAGGGCAGAATTCCCTCATGGAGTCATAGAGATTCAGAGTGCAGGCTTCTGTAGGTTTTTTCCAGAAAGTATTACTCAGTAGTTCTTAAAACTTACTTGGTTGTAGATACGGAGCACATATGTTCACATAGTAGCTATTAACATCCCTTGGAATTAGCGTTTTATGAAACACCTTGAAAAGGGCTTCTTGGGCTTTCCTGGTGGCGCAGTTGGTAAAGAGTCTGCTTGCAATGCAGGAGACCCAAGTTCGATCCCTGCGTTGGGAAGATCCCCTGGAGAAGGAAATGGCAACCCACTCCAGTATTCTTGCCTGGAGAATCCCATGGACAGAGGAGCCTGGTGGGCTACAGTCCTTGGGGTCGCAGGAGTCGGACATGACTGAGCAACTAAACCTACCTACCTATCCCCATCCATAAGGGTTATGGCGGAGGGCCATATGGCTGGTGCACAATACTGCCAAGTGTTACTTGGAGAGAAGGCAGCAGAGGACTTTCCTGAAGCAGGTGCACTGAGGGGCATGGCTCATCTCCCCAAGCTTGCTTGCCTTCAGACCTGGGAATTCTCTACTCCTGCGGGTGAGTGTGAAAGAGTAGGTGTGTCCGGAGACTGGGCACGTTGATGTTGGGATGGTTTTCATTCTCTTCCCGAGGTGGAAGACTGTAGGAGGAAGTCCTGTCTGTGTCCTCCTGGGACCCCCATCCCCCATGCAGCACCCAGATGCTCTCCCCTAACCGCAAACCCCTTGGGAACACTTTTCTTTTCCTTTTTCTACTTCTGAGGCTTCAGCTGGTGTCTTAGAGGCCATATTTCACTGTAGAAAAATGTGGGGTGATTCCCCTTCCCATCCCAAATGCCAAGAACAGCCTCGAATCTGCTAAGCGGAACACGGCTGAAGGTGTTTGTTAGCAGCATCTTATCCCAGTGAAAGCCTGCACATGGACTCACATGCCCACGTGTCTCAGCTGGACTTCATGTGAAGTGTCAGAACCTGCTTTTCTGCTGTAGATCTTGGGCCCAGGCAGGAAGAGCTGTGGGGTTGACAAGTTGTTTTACTCCATACAAATGTACTGTTTCTGCCCTACACAGGGCATCAGAGAAACCAGATGTATCCCCTTGAATATTTATGGTCGCACAGCTTCTTCCATGAATAATTCATCCCGCACAGCACTGTCTACCCATCAGCAAGGCTGCCCAGGCGAGGAGCAGGAACAGAAAGGCTCACTCCTCCCCTCCCTGGAAGTCCCAACGCCCGAAGCAGACAGATGGGGAGCCACACGCCTTGCTTGGATCACCCTGTGACAGATAATAAAACACACTTTGTTGGAATTTTCTACAACAAGCCTTTATTACTTTAATAAATCACGGAGGGCAATCATCAGGAAAAGAGCTGTGCTTTTCCAGCCAGACTTCTAAGAGGAACATTTGGCTTCTTTTGTTACTATGGGGCCAAATATTGTTGCTAAATTAGTCTGTTTTGAATACTAAGGAAGCTTTCTCCCTCCTAGAAGTGAGCTCTGTCTCTGGCTGAAAAGCTCTCAAAATTACACCTTTGTTTTTAATTTGAATTATAATCACTGCTGGAGTGTTAGAAGATATTTTAAAAGTTAGGATAAAAAAGTCACTGGTAATCCTAACACCTGGAGGAAAAATATCCTTTATGTCTTGCTCTATGACTTTCTAGGATGTACAACCTTACATATATAAATGTGTACTTAAAAGTAGTGTTAATATTATATTGTTGATTCTTATAAATATCGTTCAGTAGAAATATATTGTCCTCACTTCCTGTAATTTACACAGACACAGTATAGGGACTCCATGGCCTTCCATTGTATATATTTTTCTGTGAGATTTTGTCAGATTCCCTGCTGATTAATAGTCATGTTGGTCCTAGTGTTTTCCTATTGTTAAAATGTTGCCATGTCTTGTGAGGACTTCCTTTCGTCCCCTACCCCATCGTGATAGGGGAATGTCTGTGTCCACAGATGTAACCTTGTCCCGCTTCACTCCAGTGAATGTGGACCAGCAGGTTATGGTGTTTTGATCACTACACCTGAATTTTGTAGTTTTCCCCCCACTGGGAGACCCAGAAGCAGAAGCAGTAAGAAGGACCACAGGATAACCAGGCCCAGGCCAACTCCCTGTGGGCTTGGTGTCCTGTTCAAAGAAGTGGTTGGGAAATTAGTCACATGATCACTCTGGGGAGCTCAGCCTCTGTGATGGGATTTTTTGAACTGCGGATGTGAGCACTTTGGATCCTAACCTACAAATACTGGATTTTGATGGTGTAATACGTTTTCCTGGTGTTGAGGGCTTTCCAGATTGTCTTCTTAATGACTTACAACGAAGAGTGTCAGAGCTTTCAGTAACAGACGTGAGTGGAACAGGGCCACAGGCCAGGAGAGGCCTCTGAGCGTGAACCCCACTGGCAGTCCCGCTGTCCTGACTGCTGCTTCCTGCTGCTGCTCTGCGTCCCCTGCTGCCCCCAGCGCGTGCTGACCTCCTGGGTGCCTCAAGGCCAAACCCCCTCCAGCGCGGGCTCATCAAGACTCTTGGAAGACACTGCTTCCCTCCAGTGTTACTGAACTCAGGTCCAGCTGCTTGCCACTCAGAAGCCCATGCTTGAGAGGCAAGTGCTAGTGGAAAGGAAAGGTTGCTTTATTTCAGAGGCTGGCAACTGGAGGAGAAGGCAGACTTGTGTCCGAAGACCAGCTCCCCACTTACAAGCAGTAGGCAAAAGCTGTTAAAAAAAAAAAAAAAAAAAAAAATATATATATATATATATATATATATATATAAAATTTGGCTGTGTCGAGTCTTAGTTGCAGCACCCGGATCTTTGGGCTTCTGTCTAGTTGTTGCATTTGGGCTCCAGCATGCACAGACTCGGAAGCCTTGTGGCATGTGGGATCTTAGTTCTGGGACCAGGGATCAAACCTGTGTCCCCTGCATTGGAAGGTGGAGTCCCAAGGGCAAAAACTTTTAAAGGGGAGTTTTAGGGGTGCGCAAGTGGAGGGATGGGGCTACATATGGAAACAGCACAGGCAGCTTTGATAGTCATCTTGAAATTGATCATAGTGGTTTGATCAATGTCATCTTGATTAAATAGTTAATCTTCATTTTCGGGTTGGTTGGTTCCCATTTCTTTGAGTCCATTTCTCAGGACTGTGGCAGCTTATGTCATGGCTATAGTCTGCTCATCATGTGGTTAGCCTCTCCCACTTTGAGGGGTTTCAGTATCTACCAAATAGCTCAGAAGATACAGCTCAGAATATTATGTATAGCCTTGAGGAGGAACTAAAGGTCCTTGACTGTGTTTAATGACCATTATTAGTTGGTCTTGTTTGACTGATTTCCTTTGTTTTTGTATTTTCCCATTTCTCTGCTTACGTTTATTTCTCAACTAAATCTTTTCTGCACTCAAAAGGCAGGCAGAGGACATGAGGATGTGAGAGAGGCCTCACAGCTCCAATTCACCAGTGTAATTCTCTTGAAAATTAGCTCACATCACTGCTTCTAGAGTGTGCTGGCAGTGTGCCTTCAGACGTGGGACTCCCGATGGAGACAAACCCCAACTTGTTTTCACACTTTAGAGGCTTGATCATAAAATAGGCATCTCAGTCAGCAAGTCTCGTCCACCCCTTCCATTCTTTCCCAAAGACTCAACCAAAGACTCTTTCCAGAGAAAATATCCCCTTCCCTAAGCAAAATTCATTTTCATTTTCCAGAAATACTGCAGACAAATGAAAGGGGAAACCAAGAAATAACTTCCTGAGGAGGTCAGTACTTCTGGGTCAGATTCTCAGCTGGACTTAAGAGCAGTTACTCAAGCACAAGCACCACTTTCTCTGAAATGTCTTCTTTTCGGAATAGAAAGCTTTTCATTGCTTCCTGGGAACTCATCTCCAATGTGGCAGTGGGAAGAACAAGTAGAATATACACATTTTCAAGCATTTCTTAAATATTCAAGCATTTGTTAAATAGAATATTCAAGCATTTGTTGAATAAAACCAAATGGACCTTCAAAAATACTGAGGCAATTTTTCACCCTCACCAACTGGGAATGAGGGTTCTTATAACCATCCCAGCACTGAGCATGGCTCAAAGATGTTACCATTCTTTCAACTTGCTGATTCTTTTATTGGAGTTTCTCTCGTGGCTCAGATGGTAAAGAATCTGCCTGCAGTGCAAGAGATCCGGGTTCGATCCCTGGGTCAGGAAGATCCCCTGGAGGAGGGCATGGCTAGAGACTCCAGTATTCTTACCTGAAGAATTCCATGGATGGAGTTTAGTATATTGAATACTATTTAACAATATGTTTACTATTTTTAGTATACAACATAGTATTGGTGATATGTACCTTTTTTGAGTTACCTCCTTATATTCTCAGCTCAGTTTTCTATTCCGATGTTTCTCTGGTATAAGACACTTAGCTAATGCAAAACCATGACTATCTAATGTCATTATATATATAATGTAATTATATATAATTAAATGAGAAGATAAGGTCAGTTCAGTTCAGTTCAGTCGCTCAGTCATGTCCGACTCTTTGCCACCCCATGAATCGCAGCATGCCAGGCCTCCCTGTCCATCACCAACTCCCAGAGTTCACCCAGACTCACGTCCATCAAATCAGTGATGCCATCCAGCCATCTCATCCTCTGTCGTCCCCTTCTGCTCCTGCCCCCAATCCCTCCCAGCATCAGAGTCTTTTCCAATGAGTCAACTCTTCGCATGAGGTGGCCAAAGGACTGGAGTTTCAGCTTCAGCATCATTCCCTCCAAAGAAATCCCAGGGCTGATCTCCTTCAGAATGGACTGGTTGGATCTCCTTGCAGTCCAAGGGACTCTCAAGAGTCTTCTCCAACACCACAGTTCAAAAGCATCAATTCTTTGGTGCTCAGCCTTCTTCACAGTCCAACTCTCACATCCATACATGACCACTGGAAAAACCATAGCCTTGACTAGATGAACCTTTGTTGGCAAAGTAATGCCTCTGCTTTTGAAAATGCTATCTAGGTTGGTCATAACTTTCCTTCCAAGGAGAAAGCGTCTTCTAATTTCATGGCTGCAGTCACCATCTGCAGTGATTTTGGAGCCCAGAAAAATAAAGTCTGACACTCTTTCCACTGTTTCCCCATCTATTTCCCATGAAGTGATGGGACCGGATGCCATGATCTTTGTTTTCTGAATGTTGAGCTTTAAGCCAACTTTTTCACTCTCTTCTTTCACTTTCATCAAGAGGCTTTTTAGTTTCTCTTCACTTTCTGCCATAAGGGTGGTGTCATCTGCATATCTGAGGTTATTGGTATTTCTCCTGGCAATCTTGATTCCAGCTTGTGTTTCTTCCAGTCCAGCATTTCTCATGATGTACTCTGCATATAAGTTAAATAAGCAGGTTGATAATATATAGCCTTGACGTACTCCTTTTCCTATTTGGGACCAGTCTGTTGTTCCGTGTCCAGTTCTAACTGTTGCTTCCTGACCTGCATACGGATTTCTCAAGAGGCAGGACAGGTGGTCTGGTATTCCATCTCTTTCAGAATTTCCCACAGTTAATTGTGATCCACACAGTCAAAGGCTTTGGCATAGTCACCATGAGTCAAAAACAAACTCAACAAAAGCATTAAGGCATGAAGTGAGCACTGATCAAACGCAGAAAAGCTACAGAAGAAAAAAACAAAATTCCAAAAGTGAATACTAAATTACAGAAATAAACAATGGAAATGATATAGAACCAAAAGCACAATAAGGAACATAATGGAGAAACATAAGAAATGCCAAGGAGAAAAAAATGATCAGAGAGTTCATGGTACTGAATACTAGCAAAGAGCATCCCACATACAAATGAGTTCCCTAGAAAAATAAAACAGTGGAAGACATTATTTAGAATTTAATTCAAGGAAGGTTTTCTGAGAAAAAAAAAAGGTGAACTGAATATACACATTGAAACGTCCTACTACTGTATAGCTGGGAAAATTGAAATATAACCTAGTGAAACATACGTTGAAGATGATCCCTAGGCCTCCTGGCCAAAAGGAGAATAAAGAAAATGAGTTTGGCATCAGACTCCCAACAGCAGCATACATAGGAAGGAAGAGTAGTGTAACATTTCTTGAAAGTTAAAGACAAAATGCAAGCTTTTATTCAAAGGTTACAATGGAACAATTGAGATGACTGTTCTTTGGGAAGCAAGACATTTAAAGACTTAAAAGATGAATAGTGTAGAAAGTTCATCTGTGGCCCAAATTTGTCACCTACTCTTGTGTGATACACTGGTTAACTGTTCTTTTTTTTTTTTTTTTAGCATGGTTGGAAAAATATGAAAATAATACTTTATGAAACTATATGAAATCCAGAGTCCAATGTCTGTAAGTCAAGTGTTGTTAGAACACGGCCGCTCTTACTGACCTCCGTGTAGTGTATGACTGCCCTGGTGCCACAGTGGCAGAGCTAATAGTTACGGCAGGGACTGCATGGTCTGCAGAGCCTGAAACGTGCGCTTTCTGGCTCTTTATAGAGAAAGTTTACCAGCACTTGATGTAGAATGATGACGGTTCAGTCTGAGTCCAGTGTTGCTCTGAGATTCCTCGCTGCACCGTCTTTCAGAAGGTCTGCAGAAGCTGAGGGCCATGGGCAGCGAGCTTGGACTCGCTGTTTGGAACCATTGTTGGGACGGCATGGACTTAGAGGATTAGGGAGGAGCGAGCTGCCTCACGGGTTGGGGCGCCATCTAGTCCTGTGCATGTTTTGCAGTGTGCGGTCCACTTAAACTTACGTGTCTTCCACAGTATATTGAGTACTTGTTTGGGTGACTCAGCCTCTTGAGATACATGTCCATGGTCTCAGCACATGTTCCTCTCACCCTCTACTCCACGAAACAAGGCATTCCTGGTGAGGGATGAGCTCACAGTCTAGGCTGTAGCGTCTGGATCCACAGTTGTGTTGGTTCTGAAATAGCTAGTCAGGCTTTCTTCCTGGATCATTGACCTCTGACTTGAGATGGTCCCATCTTTCCTCTCGAGATTACGTGCTGAAACCTGGCGCTAACCCTTGGGCCTGCCATCTCAGCCGTTTACCTCTTAGTTTATGACCCCCACCTGTGGCCTCTATCAGTTCATCATCTTTCTGGACACCTGTGTGTTGTCTCAAAACAGCACAACAGGCTGTCCCACCCATCCAGCCACGACTCGGTTACTCTTCACTAGTATCATTATGGAAGAGAATTCATGCATCACTTCTCTGTGGGCACCAAGTCTCTGTCACTCTGGCTCCACGTTGGACCTAAGGCTGAGCTCATACCTGATGCTCCAGTGCAAAGATACCAAGGACACTGCTTCCTCAGTCCCCCACATGTTAGCCAAATCTTTCTAAAGCATCTCAGAAAGGACTGAGAAGTGAGGGCTGTGGTGCTTCACCTCACTGCATTATGTCCAAGTCCACTCTTCATAATTCCTCCAGTGGGAAAGGCAGGGTTTACACTTTGACTTTCATTCAAAAAACATTTGAGAGCTTACTATTGTTCCAGCACTGATACATCACTAACATTGTTATGGAAGAGAATCCATAATAATGCATCTCTTCTCTGTGGGCACCAAGTCTCATACCTTAGCAGCTGTAGACAGGAGAGTTAGCCTCTGGGCTCATGAATTTTATGCAGCATTGGTTCCCTGATATTTGGCTAAATATTATTCTCAGTGTTTCTGAAGGTTTTTTTTTAATTAATTTTTTAAATTAATTTTTATTTGAGTATAGTTGATTTGCAATGTTGTATTAGTTTCTGCTGTATAGCAAACAATCAATTATATATATATACATACCACTCTTTTTTAGATTCTTTTCTCATATAGATTATTACAGAGTGTTGAATAGAGTCCCCTGTGTTATAAGCAGGTTCTTATCTGGTTTACATACAGTAGTGTGTGTATGTCAGCTCCAGTCTCCCAACTCATCCCTTTTACCTCCCTGGCTTGGTAGCCATAAGTTTGTTTTCTACATCAGTGACTCTATTTCTGTGTTGTAAATAAGTTCATTTCTACCATTTTTTCAGGTTCTACATACATGCCCTATCATATGATATTTGTCTTTCTCTGTCTGACTGACTTCCCTCAGTATGACAATCTAGGTCCATCTGTGTCACTCCAAATAGCCTTATTGCATTCTTTTTATGGCCAAGTAATATTTCATTATATGTATGTACCACACCTTCTTTATCCATTCATCCATCGATGGACATTTAGTTTGTTTTTGTGTCCTGGCTATTGTGCAGGTATTTTTTAAGAAGAGACAACATTTGAATCAGTAGACTTGGCATAAAACAGATTACCCTCCATAATATAGGTGGGCCTCATCCAGTCAGTTAAAGGCCTTAGGAGGGAAAGACTGAGATGCCCTGAGGTCAGAAGGCCCTTGGGTCCCAGCTGCAAATCAACTGTTTCCTGGGTCTCCAGCCTGCCAGCCGATGCTGTAGATTCTAGATTCTAGACTTGCCAGCCTCCACAATCACCTGAGCAATTCCTTAAACACCCTTTCTCTCCCTTCCTCTTCCTCCCTCTTCCTCTCTCTCTGTCACTACACATGTATACACCCTTCTGTGGATTTCGTTTCTCTGGAGAACCCTGACTAACATAAACTCTCTACACAAACCTAATTCTAATACCTAGAAAATCTGTTCCTCTCAGAGTTTTCAGGACCAATGTTGTCTTCTCAGAACGCCTATGCAAAGCTGGATGGATCTACCCAGTCCTTCTGTAACAGCTTTAATTTATAGTCCTGGTGGATTGGATACCTGTCATGACCAGGGAGAAGTCTTATTTGCCTAGAAATGTATGAGAACAAGGCATGTGAATATTTTCTTTAAAAAGTATACCAGTTCCTCCTGCATTTTCATTTTGAGCAAGTGACACTGGTGGAATTAGCTCAGGCTACCATAGCAAATACCATAGACTGAGTGGGTCATACAACAGAAATGTGTTTTCTCACAGTCCTGAAGGACTCCTGGGGAGGCCAAAGTCCAAGATCAGTGTTCCAGCCGATTGCGTGTCTGGTAAGAGCTCTCTTCCTGGCCTGCAGATGGTTGCCTTCCCACTGTGTTCACATGGTCTCTTCTTTGTGTGCATGGAGAGAGAGAGGGCAAGCTCTCTGGTGTGTCTTCTGATGAGGGCACTAATCCCATCATGGGGCCCCACCCTCGTGACCTCATCTAAACCTAATCACCTCCCATCTCCCAGTACCATCATGCTGGAGTCAGGGCTTCAGTGTTTGAATTTATGTGTGTGGGGGGGACATTCAGTCCGTAATGGGTTTGCACCTTAGGAGAAAAGTTTGAAAACAAAATTTGCATAGACTAGAAGTTTTAGATAATAGATGAAATCAAGGGAAGGGTTTAGTTGGGTGAAGTTTGATTCCGTCTTTCCTTGGCATCAGCTCCAGTGACCACTATGGAGACTGGTTTTCAATTTGTTGTTGAAATATCAGAGAGTGTTTCTTTTCCTTCACTTTTTGAAAAGTCCTTATTCCAAAGACCCATGTGCAAATGTGACTAGCTGAAAACAACAAGCCCATCATTTATAAAGCAAAGATTCTATGTGGCTGAGTCCCATTATTTCTGCAAGCTCTATGAATAGGGCCACTGGTAAGTGGTTTGTTCAAACAGGATCTGTAAACTGCATTCTGTCATTAGGGCCTCAGCTAGCAAGGGCGCCTTCCATTTTTGGAGACAGTTATCTAAGGTCCAGTGCTTTGGACATAAACCTGACTTAAAGTCTACTGATCGTTGCCCGTGGAGCTGCAGGAGGACCCTCAGAACACAGGAGAATCTGGCTCTGGTGACTCCCGAGGAGGAGGAGGTTAGCTCGTTTATCTACACCAGGGCTGGAGACTGCATCCGTCGTCACAAGGAATATAGAATTAGACATTAAGACCAAAATGAATGTCTCAGAGGCATTCACACCAGTGTGGGCTCAGTCTGGGTGCCAACATCTCCATGTTATTAACAATGTAAAGGGCAGCACCCACAAAATAACGAGGTCAGAGGGGTTTGGGCTGTGTATAGGGTTTGCTTTATGCCTCTAACTTTATTCTGTTTGTGTTTGGTGGGCTGGGGGTGAGTTATCAGGCTTCTTGGGATTTATGGAGAGAAGCAATTGAAGGTGAACTCTTTTTATACTTCCAGAAAACCAATTTCTCCCCGTTGGCATTCTGCTAAGTCTTCTGAAGAGCTTACAGGTTTTATTAGAACAATTATTTTATTGTCTGGTTTTATTATAAGCTGCCTCAGAATGTTCCAGGGACCAAGGAGGGAGATAGTGATTTTTTTTTTTTTGCTAACTTAACACTTCAATTAGAGCACAGAAGCATAGCTTGGAAGTGGTGAATGAAATATGTGTATTATTTATGTCATTGGTTTTCACCAGGGAGAAGATACTAGTTCAGGCTAGTTCTTCTCTTCCCAAGATGTTCATATCTGAAACCTACTTTATTGTGTATCTGGAGAGAGGAAATATGTGATTTTTAGAACCCCATCACCTCAGAGAGGTCTCCATTGGGATTTTAGCCACACAGACCAAAGAACAAGTGCAGTGTTAGTGAGGCAGTAACTGAATCAGCCTGCTGTGCAGCTCCTTGTCATCCGGTGAAGGGAGAAGGACGAAACTGCCTGAACCACACAGCATCTAGTTTCTTCTGTGAGGAGTCTCCCAGAGAATGCATGCACTTGATGAAAGGGTCCTGTTGCTAAATCAGCTTGAAAGCCGGTCACTTGAGCATCTCTGCCCCGCAGCATCACACAGAGCCATCTGGGAAATAAAAGCTACCTGCCCTGGGGTGGGAGCCCCCTGCCCCCTGATCCTCCCCTCCACATCTCACCCAGCCTGGGCTTTAAGGAAAGATGGGATGGAGCCCTGTGGTCAGAAAGAACTTAATTATAATCATCACTTCTTGCTCCTTTCTGACCATAGGGTACAACTGTAGAGGGTCTTCTTTTAAATGGCTTTTCCTTTCCATGTATGTAAACGGGCACCACTCTGCTCCCATTCCCAGCCTGAGCCTCTCTAAGCGTCAAGGCTCATGTATCTTCCAAGGCCGGGCTCCAGATGTTTTCCAGTGATCCCGCAAGAATGAAGTCTTGACACCCCTTGCTTCTCTTCCCCTGCCAGGGACTTCAGGCCCAGTCCCAGGCGGGGTCCCTGCAGCGTGGCCCTGATTGGTGGGGGCGGGGCATGCATAGGGTGGTGATGTGGATATCGTTACTCATGCGGTGGGAGATGCGACTCCCAGGCCTCCCCTACAGGAATTGCCCTCCTGATTTCTAAATAAATTCAGTCTGGGCCACGCGTCAATTCCTACTATCTACTGCTGCCGTGGAACTTGGTGCTGACTGAGGCGTCAGAGCCATCCTTGCAGTGAATGCAAAACCAAACTTCAAACCAAGACCACAAGTGCACATCAGTTCAGTCGCTCAGTCGTGTCTGACTCTTTGCGACCCCATGGACTGCAGCACACCAGGCCTCCCTGTCCTTCACCAACTCCCAGAGCTTACTCAAACTCATGTCCATTGAGGCGGTGATGCCATCCAGCCATCTCATCCTCTGTCGTCCCCTTCTCCTCCCACCTTCAATCTTTCCCAGCATCGGTGTTTTTTCTAGTGAGTCACTTCTTTGCATCAGGTGGCCAAAGTATTGGAGTTTCAGCTTCAGCATCAGTCCTTCCAATGAATAGTCAGGACTGATTTCTTTAGGACTGACTGGTTGGATCTCCTTGTAGTCCAAGGGACTCTCAAGAGTCTTCCCCAACACCACAGTTCAAAAGCATCAATTCTTCAGTGCTCAGCTTTCTTTATAATCCAGCTCTCACATCCATACATGACTACTGGAGAAACCATAGCCTTGACTAGAGGGACCTTTGTTGGCAAAGTAATGTCTGCTTTTTAATATGCTGTCTAGCTTGATCATAGCTTTCCTTCTAAGGAGCAAATGTTAAAACAAATGGACATAGATTTCCTATTTTTAATATGTTAATTAATATGATTTAGTATGTACAAAATAATACATATAACAATATATCTGTACTGTAATAATTCAGACATATAATTTTTAAATGCATGCATTCAGAGAATCAGGGACATAGCAAACCACAGGCTGTTTTATTGTCCAAGACCTTTTTAAAGTTTTGTTTGATCACATAAACACCACATCATGACTTAATTGTCTTGCCTCACCAGTTACATTGACGTGTTCACTAAAGTGTTACCACTTTTCTGCTTTCGTCGTTGCCAGTATCGGTCTCACAGTGGGTGTGTACATACCAGTGCACAGCAGCAGCTAACAGATCAATCACCCATCACCCTAAAGTGCCCCTGGTTGGTGAATAAGCCTTCATAGCCCTTAGTGATGAAACTATGTTTAAGAAGTCAACAATGTTGTGACAGTTTTGTTATTCTAAACTCATGATCCGAGGCTAGAAATCTTTGTTTGGCAACATTTGAATAAATTCTATACAAATGGAACCCATAGTAATAAGCAAATTTGACAGATTCTACGGAGCTAGTAGGTATCTCTGTGTTGTGGACAGTTGATTCAAAACGGAAGGCAGTATTTGATTTGACTTTCAGTTCCAGTTCCAAGCTCTTGGGTTGCATTTTAGAATAAAGTGGCCAGTGGGAACACTTGCCTCTTCCATAGGTTCGGTGTGCACGTGTGTGGGGCCATATTGACTGGTCTTGCAGATGTGCTTGTGTACTTTGATATGTTCAGAGAGAATGTTTCGTGAGCAAATATTGGGACATGGTAAGTACTAGGGTGAACTTTCTGGAACCACGGAATGGAGCCCTGGAAGTGGGGACTGTTCTGGGAAACTCGAAGTTGTGGTTTCCTTCCCCCTAGATGTCCCCGTTATGACTCCTTGCTCATCACTGCCTGTCTGTCCTCATCCTGCCTGGACTGATCTGTTTCCTCCCTCCCCTCTGGCTGGTTTGACTTTTCTGGGATGACGCTAAACCATGCTGCGGTGGACTTTGGAGAGGAAAGGGCACTTGGTGGGCCAAGTCCGTGGCTGTTCAGTGTGAAGTGAGGACAAGCAGATAAATGGGATAAAATGAGGTCCCGGGAACTGCCCGTGGAGACTCGCCTTCCTGCCGGGAGTGCGGCAGTGAGCCACTTGGCTCTGGGGGCCACCCTGGGGACCTCGAAGGCCTGTCTCTGGCAGGTGGTTGCCAGGTGGGGATGGGGAGATGGGCGAGTACCCCATGCCTTGCCAGCCTCACGCTCAGTGGTGCCTAGAGAAGAAGTTCTTGAAGGCGCTGTTGTAGTTCTTGTTGAAGGCCGTGTAGATGAGGGGGTTGAAGAAGGAGTTGGAGTAGCCAAGCCACAGGAAGACACTCTTCCAGGTGGCGGGGACATCGCAGGCGCACAGGGGCCTGAGGAGCTCGGCGGTGAAGAACGGGATCCAGCAGAGCACAAACACCCCGATGAGGATGCCCACCATGAGGGCGGCGCGCTGCTCCTTCTGCTCGCGCCACGTGTCCCCATCGGCCTGGAAGGTGACTGTGGCGCGGCGTGCGGCGAGGACCATCTCAGGCCGCTGAGCCGCGCCCTTCCCCTGGAGAAGGCAAACAGAAGCATCAGGAGGAGCCGCCCCCATCTCACGCCAGGGGCGGGCTGACCTGAGACACCGGTGGGCCTGGTTTCCCGCATGTGCATTTCAAGAGAAAGCTTTTACTTGTCCGTCGCAGGGACCCTCTAGGGTCCTCCCACCCCGGGGCCGACAGAGCTGGGTGTTTGCTCACATTTTGACATCTTACATCTTTGTGATCTCCTTCTGGTTTATCCCCTGCCCTGACTTTTATGGAAAACAAGAGGTGCTAAACTCAGATTCCCTCCACCTCAGCTTGCCCAAGTCCCCTCGAAGGCAGTTTCTCCAACTTCACTACCCTTCTCTAAGGAGGTGGAATTCCTAGGAAAGGAGGCTCTTTCCTCCATTCCAGCTTTTTAATTTTTTTTTTCTCCATATCTTTGGAGAACTGGAATAAGATGTGTCTGATGACGAGGCCCCTGAAACAGGAGGAAATGACGATGGGCTGATGTGCTAAATGAGCAAGTTAGTTGACCCCGTCACAATGTGGGGCAGTTTCTGGGCCGATCCATCATTCACTAGTGGAGAGACTACCCTGACATCAAACTCTGTGCTCTGCAACTCCAGCCTTCTGTGATCCCAGGACACTCGACCTGGAGAGGTACCCACTCACGCCCCAGGAGCGCACAACCTTCTAGGCAGTGGGCTAGGTCACAGGGTCTGTCCCTCTAACCCACGTAACCAGTTCATGGCTGCATCTACAAATTGTAGTCAAGAGGAACTATTTATAACTTATCATATAGAATAATGGAGCTGAAAATAGGAACACTGTAGTTAAGGGAATGTTAGTTCATGTGTGAATTACTAAATTTATACGATAACCTTCCTGTCATCTATTTGAAAGACAGCGAAACCCCAGCGTTATACAGTTAAACATGAGACTCATAAATATTGAAGCAAGTAGTTCACTATTCTTCAGCTCTTAGAAGCGTGTATGAAATAAGTGGCACTGCCACTTTGACCTGTGTCTTTCCAGAGCCGCACCCCTGGGTGGAGCCAGTCATCGTTCTTCTTTTATTAGTGTCGATCATGGGCTGCATTTCAGGAGCTAACTGATAGAAATGCAAGCACAGGATTCAGTTTCATTTTTCAGCATAAAGAAAATAGGAAAAGTCACTAATTCCCTTAGTAAAACTCAACCTCAGAATGTCATCAAGGAAGCCATTTCCCCCCATTTCCCCGAGGTGGCAATGAAACAGTAATTCCAGTCCTGACTCTTGAGTCCTTGAGAAGTTCTGTTTCCTTTCAGACTTTTTCATGGGCGACGCTGGCCACTCAGGGTTTTGAGGCCATTGTGACCAACCCTTAACTCTCTGTAGCACATTTAGTGTAAAGGTGGAGCGTGTAACCAGACTCCACGCTCTGGGGTAACGGCAGAAATGAATACAGCAACACACAGCTGGACACTGTAGCTTCTGAACCACGGCCCCCTCTCGGGAACCTCTGCACCCCCACCCCATCCCCACTCACTGCCTGCCTGCCCCGTGGTGGTCACTGCCGCCCCAGGTCAACTCCAGAAGACCATCTTAGCCCTTCAGATACTCAGATTCCAGTTGTGAGACGCTGTGAGCCCTACAGTAAGACTGCCTCCGTGAGGCCAGCCTTTGGTGAGGGATGAGATACACTCCCAGTGCTCTGCTTTTTATCTGTGGGAGTTTTCTACTGCATAATGGGAAGAGTTACACAGCTTCCATTCTGAGGACCCACCTTCTATCCTATTGACTGAGACTCTGCTGGGACATTCAGACCCAGTCCTGACCTGTATCCAAATGGAATCTGCATCAGAATACAACACAGTACTTCTTTGTTCATCTGAGAGACGAGGGATCACAGGGCTGTTTGTTGTCCAGGTGTGTGCCATACATTCAGGTGTAGGGTATGGGTATGTCTATAAAAGGTGAGCATCAGGGAAGGAGACCCAAGTGTCATAAGACAGTTTCATGGCAGCCCATCCCTTCAGGTCGTCGTCCTCATGGAGAAACATTAAATGCCACATACGGGCCTGCTTGCGCAGGTGTCTGGCAGTTGTACTACAAAACCCTGAATGTTCTGGCCACCGGATGCAAAGAGCCGACTCCTTAGCAAAGACCCTGGTGCTGGGAAAGATTGAGGCAGGAGGAGAAGGGGGCGACAGAGGATGAGGTGCTTGGATGGCATCATCAACTCAATGGACATAAGTTGAGCAAGCTCTGGGAGACGGTGAAGGACGGGGAAGCCTGGCGTGCTGCGGTCCATGCGGTCGCAAAGAGACACTACCGAGCAGCTGAACAACAACTATAAAGTCCTAGATTCTTCCAGCATACTGTACCTAGGTTCTTTTGAATTTGAACTGTTCCCATGCACAGCATATGTTCATTGAATTTGTGAGAATTCCCCACTGTATGAGAATTGATGTGCAAGTGTCTCTTAAAGGTTTCCCAGTTTTTTATTCCTAAGCTTGTCTTCAGGAGGGTTTCTCTTGTCACTAGGACCCACAGATCCATGCTCGCTTTCTCTGAGTTATTAGCATAGCAGGTGGGGAGCACATTCGTGGGGCCCCTTTACAGCAGAGAACCTAAATTCATTTTTAACAATTCTTTTCCTATTCCATGCAGTCTTCTCCCACTTCTTAGAATTCTAGTTTGAATTCAAGTTAAACTTTTTTTCCTAAATACATTGTTTTTATGGTTTGTTTTGAGTCGGAAATTTTTATAGGTTAGAGAACTCCTTGTTTCTGAGAAAAGCATGCTCTCTACGGCTTTGATGAGAGATGTGGATCATTTTGAGAGTCATTCAACACCAGCTCCCCTGGTGAGCATGCCATTGGTCTATAATGGCTCCGCTGGAGGAGGGGCTTTGCTGTTGGGGAGTTTCAGCTCCTGGTGTTAGCAGATGGTTGACTTGGTTGCTTACCCTGTGGCTTTCTGACTAAAGGACTCCTTAGCTCTGCTTGTCAATGATCGCAATAAAGTACTTAATCACGTCTGGTGTATAGACTCTATTGATTACTCTGTCAGTTACTCAGCATGGTTGTTAGTAGATTCACAGAAAGAGAGGTAATGGGGCAAAAATAAGTGAGTGCATTCGAGCCAAGCTTCACTTTCCCGTTTATCTTTGTGGTGTTGGATCATTTCTAAAGCACAAGCCTCACAAGTTAAAACTCCCATGGAAAAAATGTTCTAAGTGAACAGTTGGCCTTGTATCTCCAAACAAATGAATTATTCGGGGGACATGTGCCTATGATTTAGACTTCCCATTCTTCCAAAACGGTTATGTGTTCAACAGTGACCTCCTATATAGCACATGGGGCTCTGCTGAATGTTACGTGGCAGCCTGGATGTGTGTGTTGCGGGGAGATTTGGGGGGAGAATGGATACATGTATACGTGTATGACTGAGTCCCTTATTGTTCACCTGAACTATCGCAACATTGCTAATTGACTACACCCCAGTACAAAATTAAAAGTTTTTTAAAAACTGAAACTTAAAAAAAATGAAGATGGTTATGTGTTAAGATAACTTGTTGCTATCTAAACCAGTCAATCCTAAAGGAAATCAGTTCTGAATATTCAATGGAAGGATTGATGCTGAAGCTGAAACTCCAACCAACTCATTGGAAAAGATGCTGATGCTGGGAAAGATTGAATACAGGAGGAGAAGGGGATGACAGAGGATGAGATGGTTGGTTGGCATCACCGACTCGATGGACATGAGTTTGAGCAGGCTCTGGGAGTTGGTGATGGACAGGGAGGCCTGGCGTGCTGCAGACCACGGGGTCGAAAAGAGTTGGACACGACTGAGCGACTGAACTGAAGTTGTTGTTTAGTCACTAAGTTGTGTCCAACTCTGTTGCAACCCCAAGGACTGTAGCCTACCAGGCTCTTCTGTCCATGGGGTTTCCCAGGCTCAAATAATAAAGTAGGTTGTCATTTTCTTCTCCAGGGGATCTTTCTGACCCAGGGATCAAACCCTTATCTCCTGCATTGCAGGCGGATTCTTTACCACTGAGCCACCTGGGAAGCCTAGTTAAATAACAATTCACTAGTTAATCATAAATCTAGCGTGTCCTTTTACTTCCTCAAACTATTCTGCTTCACCTCCCTATTAATATCACAGATAATCAATAGAGTATCATCAATAGTGGGTATTGCAATTAAGGGATGAAGGCTCTCACCTGGGAAGTGTGGCTTCGGGTGATTGCAGGTGAGACCAGACCATTATCACATGCAGGATGTACCAGTGAGTCAGGATGTTTCATCTGGGAATGATCCTACCCATCTAGGGAGGGCTTTACAAGGGGCAGAATAAGAACATTTCCACAAGCTTAGGAAAAGACCGTCTGTCCTGTAGTTGTGGTAACACAGAGCCTTGCTGCTTGTTTAAACCCCTCCAGTGAACCCAGGATGGTCCAGCTCTGTGAACAGGCATTGGCAGACCAGCTGGTCAGTGTCGGCCCTCACATCTGACAGCCAGCTGGGGCGAGGTGGGCCCTAGTGCTGCGTCCCCGAGCAGCAGTGAACCAACAGTGGCCTCACTGAGTCACCCCCTGTGTGGGGGAAGTCTGCTCGGTGTCCCTCTCAACGCCCTCCCACCCCCGAGCTCAACACTGTCTCCATCGATGATGGGTGTTCTGCTCTGCTCCGGGAGATGGTGCCAGACAAGCGTAGCTTTCTCTCAATCTGTAGCAAACCGTGTTTTTATTTCAGGTGCTATGTGGTGGTTGTACCATCTTCGGGCCGTTCTAGAGGTTTCTTGGATATCGTTTTGAGGACCCTCGACAGGATACTTGGACTACAGGTGCATTCATAGAGCCCTGGACCCCAGCTGCCTTTGGATCTGCAGACGCACACCAGTCTCAATGAGCTGAGTGCCAGCCTGCTCCACTGGGCTCTTCTCACTCTGTTTTGTATCCAAGGCTTTGCAACCAAGTGTGTCTTTGAATGGGCTTCCCCGATGGCTGAGAGTGTAAAGAATCTGCCTGCGATGCAGGAGACACAGGTGATGCGGGTTCAATTCTTGGGTCAGGAAGATTCCCTGGAGAAGGGAATGGCAAGCCACTCCAGTATTCTTTCTAAAAAATCCCATGAACAGAGGAACCTGGCAGGCTACAGTCCATGGGCTCACAAAGAGTCAGACATGACCAAGTGACTAAGCATGCACGCACACATGTGTATTTGAATAAGTTCATTCAGCTTAGGTCTTCCTATCAAATAACTGGACCTTTGTTAGAAAGGTGCACCATCTGGAAGTTGACTTGCATCTTATAAAGCTGTTAGGTCTCTTGCTGGAGGTATACCATTGAGCAAAAATGTCATGCCATAACCTACTTATTATATTGCTGTTTTCTTTTTTTGGCTGTTGTTTGTCTAAATATGCAAACTCTTATTTTCATAGATTTTTTTGGTTTATTTTTTGTCCTGGAATACCTTTTATTTTTCTGTTGAATATAAAAAGGATTGTTCTATAAGGTGCTGGCTTTATAAGCTTCTAATCTTTTCCAAGCCAGACCTGAGGGCTAATGATTTGCAGACCATTAGACTTAATAACCAATTTGTCAGAAAGCAATTGATCAGACTTTGCTTCAAGTTTTTCACAAAACTTAAGTGAGGGCATTCCCTATCTTGTCAGTTTATGGAATAAATATCACCTTGTGTAGTTGGCATTCCAGCTCATTGATGATTGGGTTGGTCATCATATGGCCCCTTCTTGGCCTTTGGTCAAGGATCTGAGAAACCATTCACAAGCACAGACTGTTGGCCAACCCTGGCAGCCTTTTTCTTGTGTGTCGTGCTTTGTTTTAGAGTCTCAGCCTTATTCTTTGTGAACTTCTATTTTAAACTGCACTATAATCCTAACTCTCACTCTTTTCTTGATAAATGTGAAAAAAAGTTTTTCACGTAATAATCTCTGAAAGTCAAAATCAATAAATTAACATTTTTAAGTTAGAAGACAAACACTAAACAGTTGAGAATCAGCTTTTTTAGTTGTTCTGCTATGGCCTTAAAGTCTAACTCTGAGTTGGTCCTAAAGATTTTGTAACTTTCCAAAACCTCCCCTGGACAGGAGACTGTTGGATCCTACCAAAAAAAGATACCCCACATCCAAGGGCAAAGGAGAAGCCCCAACAAGATAGGTAGGAGGGGCAAAATTGTGTTTAGAATCAAACCCCTACCCATCTGAGATGCTTGGAGGGCTCAAACAAAACCTTGTGCACACCAGGACCCAGGGACCCCACAGAGACTGAGCCAGACCTGCCTTTGAATGTCTGAGTGTCTCCTGCAGAGGCTGGGTCAGTGGTGACCTGTGCGGGGACAGGAACTCTGGCTGCAGCAGACCTGGGAGGTGCGGCGTGTGGCATAAGCCCTCCTGGAGGAGGTCACCACTAGCCCTACCATAGAGCCACTGAGCAGATGACCCACAGACTGGAGAACAATTATACCAAAGACATTCTTGCACTGTTGCAAAAGTTCTAGGACCCACAACAGAATTCCCAACCTGGAGATCCGGCAAAGGGACTGAGAACCCAGGGAATTTGACTTTGAAGTCCAGTGGTATTTGCTACAGAACTTCCACAGAAAACGGGCACTTGGAGGGCACAAACAAAACCTTGTGCACACCAGGACCCAGGAGAAAGGGCAGGAACCCGAGAGACTGAGCCAGACTTGCCAGTGAGTGTTTGGGAGTCTGGTGGAGGTGTGGGTCGACAGTGGCCTGCCGCAGGGTCAGGGGCACTGGAGACAACAGTCCTGGCATGAGTCCTTTTGAGGGAGATGCCATTGCCCCTACCATATTTTGGCCTCAGGCCAAACTACGGGGAGGGAACATAGCCCCACCCAAAACCAGAAAATTGGATTAAAGATTCGCTGAGCATGGCCCCACCCATCAAAGCAAGACCCAGATTCCCCCACAGCCAGTCCTTCCCATCAGGAAGCTTCCACAAGCCTCTTATCCTCCATCAGAGGGCAGACAGATTGAAAGCCACAATCACAGAGAACTAACAAAACTGATCCCATGGACCACAGCCTTGTCTAACTCAGTGAAACTATGAGCCATGCTGTGTAGGGCCACCTGAGATAGACGGGTCATGGTGGAGAGTTCTGACAAAACGTGGCCCCCTGGAGAAGGGAACAGCAAACCACTTCAGTATTCTTGCCTTGAGAACCCCATGAACAGTCAGTTCAGTTGCTCAGTCATGTCCGACTCCTTGTACAGGGGGCGGTGATCAAAACCATCCCCAAGTAGAAGAAATACAAAAAGGCAAAATGGTTGTCTGAGGAGGCCTTACAAATAGCTGATAAAAGAAGAGAAGCTAAAGGCAAAGGAGAAAAGGAAAGATATACCCGTCTGAATACAGAGTTCCAAAGAAAAGCAAGGAAAGAAAAGAAAGCCTTCCTCAGTGATCAGTGCAAAGAAATAGAAGAAAACAGTAGAATGGGAAAGCCTAGACATCTCTTCAAGAAAATTAGAGATTCCAAGGGAACATTTCATGCAAAGATGAGCACAATAAAGGTCAGAAATGGTATGGGCCTAACAGAAGCAGAAGATATTAAGAAGAGGTGGCAAGAATACACAGAACTATACAAAAGAGATCTTAATGACCCAGATAACCACGATGGTGTGATCACTCACCTAGAGCCAGACATCCTGGAGTGCAAAGTCAGGTTGGCTTTAGGAAGCACTGAACAAAGCTAGTGGAGGTGGTGGAATTCCAGTTGAGCTATTTCAAGTCCTAAAAGATGATGCTGTTAAAGTGCTGCACTCAGTATGCCAGCAAATTTGGAAAACTCAGCAGTGGCCACAGGACTGGAAAAGGTCAGTTTTCATTTCAATCCCAAAGAAAGGCAAGGCCAAATAATGTTCAAATTACTGAACAATTGCACTCATCTCACACACTAGCAAGGTAATGCTCAAAATTCTCCAAGTGAGGCTTCAACAGTATGTGAACCGAGAACTTCCAGATGTGCAAGCTGGATTTAGAAAAGGCCGAGGAACCAGAGATCAAATTGCCAACATCCACTGGATCATAGAAAAAGCAAGAGAATTCCAGGAAAACATCTACTTCTACTTTATTGACTACACCAAAGCCTTTGACTGTGTGGATCAAAATTCAGTTCAGTTCAGTTGCTTAGTCGTGTCCGACTCTTTGCAACCCTATGGACTGCAGCACACCAGGCCTCCCTGTCCATCACCAAAATAAACCATGGAAAATTCTTAAAGAAATGGGAATACCAGACCACCTTACCTACCTCCTGAGAAATCTGTATGAAGGTCAAGAAGCAACAGTTAGAACCAGACATGGAACAATGGACTGGTTCCAAATCGAGAAAGGAGTATGTCAAGGCTGTATATTGTCACCCTGCTTACTTAACTTCTCTGCAGAGTACATCCTGTGAAATGTCAGGCTGGAGGAAGCACAGGCTGGAATCAAGATTGCCAGGAGAAATATCACAACCTCAGATGATGCCACCCTCATGGCAGAAAATGAAGAGGAACTAAAGAGCCTCTTGATGAAGGTGAAAGAGGAGAGTGAAAAAGCTGTCTTAAAACTCAGCATTCAAAACATGAAGACCATGGCATCTGGTCCCATCACTTCATGGCAAATAGATGAGGAAACAATGGAAACAGTGCCAGACTTTATTTTCTTGGGTTTCAAAGTCACTGCAGATGGTGACTGCAGACATGAAATTAAAAGACGCTTGCTCCTTGGAATAAAATCTATGACCAACCCAGACAACGTATTAAAAAGCAGACATTACTTTGCTGACAAAGGTCCATCTAGTCAAAGCTATGGTTTTTCCAGTAGTCATGTATAGATGTGAGAGTTGGGCCATAAAGAAAGCTGAGCACCAAAGAATTGATGCTTTTGAAGTGTGGTGTTAGAGAAGACTCTTGAGAGTCCCTTGGACTGCCAGGAGATCAAACCAGTCAATCCTAAAGGAAATCAACCCTGAATTTCCATTGGAAGGACTGATGCTGAAGCTGAAACTCCAATACTTTGGCCACCTGATGCTAAAAACTGACTCATTGGAAATGACCCTGATGCTGGGAAAGATTGAAGGCAGGAGGAGAAGGGGACAACAGAGGATGAGATGGTTGGATGGCATCACCGACTCAATGGGCATGAGTTTGAGCAAGCTCTGGGAGTTGCTGATGGAATGAAAAGCATGATGTGCTGCAGTCCATGGGGTCACAAAGAGTTGGACAAGACTGAGCGACTGAACTGACTGAAAACCTCCCACCTTACACATCCACACCCCCCATATTTCTACTCAGCTTTTCCTAACTTCCTAAATGAACTATCTTTTCTGCAGGGGGTTCCTCAGTAAAACAAAATCACATTGTAAAATTGCCAAGCAAGAAGTCAAACTTACAGAATGTCAGTTAAAACTTTGATCGAGAGCTGAGATACAGGCTATACGGAAGAATTTTTCTAAAGTGAAAGCCACTCAATCATGTCCGACTTTTTGTAATCCCATGGACTGTAGCCCGCAAGGCCCCTCTGTCCATGGGGATTCTCCAGGCAAGAATACTGGAGTGGGTAGCCATTCTCTTTTCCAAGGGATCTTTCCAACCCAGGTCTCGCACATTGCTGGTGGATTCTTTACCATCTGAGCCACCAGGGAGGCTGCTAAACTTCAGGGAGAAGGGCAAAAAACTGTTGTAGAATTTAGAATTTTTAAAGAGTACTGAACAAAATCCTTATTGTCCTAGACTGCAGATCAGCAGCACCTAGTGAAATTAATTAAAATTTCCCTTAGATGAGGAAAAATATTTATAACTAGAAGGATAGAAGAGAGAAGAGCTATATAACATGGCTATGCAAATTTAAAATGTAAACTAAAACAATTTCAGAAGCCATTTTTTTAGAGAAGATTGATTGAGGATTCAAAATTGTAAACTATATAGAAAATTTAAAAGCAGCATTCTGATATAAACCTAACAGCTGACGTATGGTCTTGTCCTAAATGGGCTCAAACCTGAATTAGGGAACTTAATAAGAAAAAAATAAATTTAAATATGAAATTGCCAATTTAGAAAATACCCAGTATGGGGCTAGACACTTCCAGAACGTAGATAATAAGGGGTCGGAGAGGGTGGGAGGTTGGAGAGAGGTTCAGGAGGGAGCGGACGTGTGTAAACCTATGGCTGATTCACGTTGATGCATGGTAGAAACCAACCCAACGTTGTAAAACAATTATCCTCAGCTAAAAATAAATTAAAAAAGAAAGTAGATAATTGATACAAGATATGGCTCTCTAGATAAAACATCAAGAAGCACGTCCGTTTTAAAAGATCTGGGTGCCTAGATAAGACTCACAGTAAATGTAAACAGCAGAAGTAACCTTGAAAGCAGCAATATCCCCTTTTGGCTAAAAAAACGACAACCATCTAAAATCTGCCCAGTGAAGTCATCCCAAGGGAGATATTATCACCCAACAACTTCCTGTCCTTCCAAACTTCTAGGGGGAATTGCCTTTAATTGTGGATGTACAACAGTACAGCTTTCTTGTTTATGGTGTGGCTATTGAAAAGGCTTGAGGGAAAAAACCTAAGTTAATGGAAGAATTCAGTGAGAATCTTGAATAATCCTGTGTGCCAACTTGTAGCTGGTATTTCAGGATCCTTATGAGAATCCTTTCATTTCGGTACCACAACTACACATTTACTAAGTAGAATGTGCCTCCAGATAAAATATACTGCTGTCCTTCAACATTCTCAGATTATAACCGGTCTGTTTGTGAGAGTATCTGCACTGTGCGTAATTCAGGACATCACTGGAGAAATAGCAGTGGTCCTAGGGTTCTTGCAGAGAAGAGACACCACAGACAGACTGATGAGAGCAGAACCGAGCATGAGACCTCCCTGGTTTGTCATGATTTTGCCACTTTGTCCCAATGTGAACGTGCTGGGGCACACTCCAGGTGGGCTAATCCAGCCACATGACACCTGTCTAAGAACTATTGCCTGTTGAAGCCCACCCCTCGATTCAGTGATCAAGGCTTTGCCTGTGTGCCTGGGAGATATTACTCGTATCAATTAAACTAGTCAACACATCTTCAGAAGGTTTTTTTTTTTTTTTTTAATTAAACCTTTAAACCTTATATTACCACGTGCAGTAAATCCCCATTGCTAACTGAGACCGCCCAGCATTTTTCTGCTGGTTGGTTAACCTGGTTTAGTGTCCGTCATCCAGAGCTTTGACTGCTGCTGCCCAGCGCTGTGCTGACAAGTGACTGAGCACATCGATCGATGTGCAGTCTGAACATCAGCTCTCCATGGATGAAACTTCAAGGAGAACCAGCAACAGAGCTGAGAAGCTGAGAAACGGTCTTTCTGGAGTGAGGACCAAGAACTGGAGGGTGAGAACCATGTGCTCCTCGAACTTGGGGCGAGTCCACGTGTTCTGAGGCCCGGAGCCAGCTTTCGATGTACTGTCAGTCAAGGACATTTCGTCTTGGTGGGCTCGGTTTTACAAGCCCTCCTGCCGTGTCAGCCCCTCACTTCTGGAAGTTAAGCAGCCAGGCCTGGATTCACTCCAGTAACGCCCGACCAGCAGAGCTGCTCATACAGCTGATGTCAACCCGCTGAGAACCCGGAAAGCCCCCCAGGCCCTTACAGGTGGGAAATCCAGCTGTGTCTTCACGTCAGAGCCTCAGTTGCGGTTTCATCAGACTGTGTCAAGGGCAAGGCCTCTCTCTCTCGTATGTTTCCGGCTTTCATCTCCGTGCCTGACAGCATTTAGGCTTTCAGTGCGCATCTGAGGCAAACTCAGAAGGTAAAGAAGCAGGGAAGAAGTGTTGTGTTTCCCTAGGCAACAGGGCTTGTTGGCGGTAGAACTGTATTTAGAAACTTCGGCACCTGCTACCACCAAGAAATCAGGAAGCCTGACTTTTAATCCACCCTCCACGGTAATGTGAGAACAAGGCCAGCTCCACATGGATTGCTTAGAGGCCTTGCAAAGCCATGGGACCCATTTTTGAAAGTTACCCGGCAGAGAAAGAACATGAAGTGGTGCTTTGCTTCTGCTGTCTCCAGACCTGAGTAGTGATAGCCCCTTTTCCTTCTGCTCCAAGCCCTCCAGGACACAAGGACAGTTGCTGTTCCCTTTTAAAGCCGTTTGGTATTGATCACAAATTGTGTTTACCTGGGTGAGCATCCTGGCAGAAGAGGATCCGTGTAAGGAGGGCTGTGGTAGGCCGTCTGCCAGGCCCCTTGTTCCTGACCTGGAACTGCGGGGGTGCACACACATGGACACTCCAGGTAGTTTGGAGGCACGCCTACTTGTCGGCATTCCTTGTCCAGTTTAGAAGTCTCATGGGCCAGGGTTTCCCAGATTTGTCCCTGTTGACATTAATTTGTCACTAATTGTTTGTTGTTCTGGCTGTGCTGTGCATCCCACCGCACTTGGCATCCCAGGCTCTGCATGCCAGGTGCAACAGCACCCTGTCCCACGTGTGGATAGTCAGAAACAGTATCAGATAACCAGATATTCCGAATGTTTCCTGGGGTAGGTGAGGGTCATTTGGGTGAGACTGTTGTTGTAGATAAAAGGACAGAGGGCCTCTCACCCCTTTTTCCTTCTTTCTTCTAGAATGATGCCCTTCCCCTTCTCCCCTGCCTTCACCTCTGGCTCCTGTAAGCTTGATTGACTGGTTATGCTTGGAATTAGCTGCTGACTCTTGAAAAACACAATCATATCACAGTGCTCACAACACATGCCTCTCTGCCTGTGTCAGACTCTTCCTAGGCAAAGATGATGTCTTTATCATCCTCTTACCTCCAGCAGCCAGCCCGTAGTACTCACTCAGTGTGCTCATTGAATTGATTTTGTTGTCCCAGAGCCGGTAACAGAGATGGGTGCTGCGTGGATTTCTGGTCTAACTTACACATGTGAATTAGGTTCAAAGGGTCACCCCTGGCAATAAGTGGGAGGGGTTGAACTCTGGTGGTTCCTGAATCTTGCATCACAGGGTCAGATTACTAAGAGTTAACAAAAAGCAGGAAAGTGTGAGTGGAGAGAAGATGGGGACTGAGCCCTCCCGGGTGCTGGAGCAGTTGCTGGGCCTTAAATGCTCCTTGCACGGAGCTGGGGAATTGTCTGCCTTAGGTTTTAATTTCCTCCCTCAGCTTTCCTCCTGTGCCAGGAGGGAAGCCAGTGGTCCCCAGCATGTGTGGTCTGACTGGGGATGGGGCTGAGGGTCTGAGGGGTAGCCCCAGAAAGCAGCACCATGGCCCATGGGAGCAGATCACAGATGCAGGCTCTGAGACAGGCGTGTGAGCAACATCTCTGATCTTGCATCAGGAGAGGAGGATGCTGAGAATGACGGTAATCCATGAGATACCACACTTTTGCAAAATTAATTGCTATAATTTGCAAAGAAAAAATTAGATGGGGTTGAAACACTAATGTGCTTTGCCTGGTATATTCCTGCCAAGTCTTCCTGCCAAGTCAGATTACCGCCCCCCTTCCCACCCTGTCAAACACCCCCTCTTAAGCACAGGAGTCTGCACGTTTATCATTTATCTGGTGCAGCCCTGGACACCAGCTTCTTCAGACATTCTAAAGGCGGTTACAGATCCACAGAATTTTCAAGCCTAGTGGAACCCTGTAGAAGTCTATAGTTCAGACCCTCATGCTGCTGCTGCTGCTAAGTCGCTTCAGTCGTGATATGAGGAAATTAATAATGCATGAGCGATGGCA
Organism: Bubalus kerabau; assembly: GCF_029407905.1. Classification (NCBI taxonomy): domain Eukaryota; kingdom Metazoa; phylum Chordata; class Mammalia; order Artiodactyla; family Bovidae; genus Bubalus; species Bubalus kerabau. Next base: position 120,382,497 of record NC_073631.1, on the reverse strand, counting down.
TGCTCTGTGAGCAGAGCAAGTCAGAGCAGAGTGGGTGATGCTTTCTCTCTCCCACTTGACCCCCTTCCCTCCCTCCCCTCCCTCCCCTCCCTTGCCCCAAAATACTAAAAATTTTCCACTTCCTACAAACGTGGGGGAAGGTGTGCCAGAGAAGAGGCCTGTGCAAATGCAAGCAAAGTGTTTTTTAAGGGTCCCTTTAACACCCACCTGCACGGTTTCGGATATGGGTGAGACGCTGTTGGTCTTCCGGGGGCCCACGCGGAGCTTTGCGGCCTTGTAGATCTTCCAGTACACAAAGAGCACCACGCCGAGCGGCAGGTAGAAGGCGCCCACGGTGGAGAACACGGTGTAGGAGGGCTCGCGGCTCACCTGGCACTCCTCGCTGCCCTCTGAGTAGGTCTCCCCCCAGCCGAAAAGCAGCGGGGCCAAGGAGATGACAGCGGAGAGCGCCCAGGTGAGCGCGATCATGACGTTGGAGACGCGCCTGCGGGCGCGGAGTGTGTATTCCAGGTGACGGGTGATGGACCAGTAGCGGTCCAGCGCGATGGCCGTCACGTTCCAGATGCTGGCGGTGCAGCAGAGCACATCGCACGCGATCCACAGCTGGCACAGCCGCCGGCCCAGCCGCCAGCGGCGCCCGGACAGCTCGTGCACCAGGCTCAGCGGCATGACCAGAGCGGCTACCAGCACGTCCGAGATGGCCATGGAGGCCATCAGATTGTGCGGAACGCGGTGAAACGTGCGCACGCGGAGAATGGTCGCCAGCACCAGCAGGTTCCAGGCGAATGTGGCCGCCACCAGGAAGCCCAGCAAGGTCAGGACAAGCACCCCGAAGACGGAGAGCAGGGGCAGTCTGGGGCGCGGGTCTGCTGCGTCGAAGCTGCTGCGGTTGGCCTCTCCAGGGGCGGGGGTGGAGAGGGTGAAGTAGCTGAGGTTCGCAGGCGGGTCCATCTCTGGGTCAGGAGGCCGGCTCCGTGGTGTGTAGGAAAGGGGCGCTCAGGAGAACGCACGGTGGCCACTGTGCTGGAAGCCACTCCCGAGGCTTGTCCCCTCTGGCCAGTGGCAGGGTTTCTGGGGAGCGATTATGAAACGGGCCGATCTCCTGCATCCGTGGGAGACGGTGTGGCAGAGGGGCGGGCGCTGGGCTGCAAGCCGGCGGCAGATCTGAAGTCCTCGGAGGCTGAGGGCTGCGTCTCTTAGCCAGGGCCCGCCTAAGGGTCGCACGCCCAAGGCGCTTCGCCTAGGCGGAGACACAGCAGTTTGTTTGCCTAGAGTCGAGCGTCCCCCAAGTGTCGGGGACAAGCTGCGCGGCCCCGGGGCGTGTGGCCGCCGAGAGGGCTGGTGCGTCAGCGCAGTAGTTCTCGCCGCGTGGCCTCCCCGCTCGCCCCTTTCTCTCCGCAGCGGCGGCGGGCTGCAGCCGCAACTCCGCGATGGGGGAAGCCCGGCAGGGACCTGCCTTCTGCTCGGTCCTGGCCCCTTCCCGCCCCGTGTGGGGCCGCGGCCCCGCAGAGCCAGGGCTGGCGCGCCCACCGGACCCGCCTTATCAAACTAGGGAGCCAGCCTACGTAAAGCATCAGCTGATGAGGCCGCCTCTCGGCCCTGAGCGCGCCGCGCTGGCGCTGTCCCGGGTGCTGCCGGCTGTCCCCTCCCCGGCCCGCGCGCGCGGAGCTTGCTGCTGTCCATGGTGCTGCCCCTTCTCCCCGAAATGAGCGCCCCTCGTGGAGTTTACCAAAGAACTTTCCTTGAAATATTCCCCTAAGCACTCCACACCCATGACCTTTCTAGGGGTGGTCTCGATACCTTGAAAGGGTTCTTCGCTTTCCACAGGTCTTACTTTTAATACCTGTCTTTCGAGTTAAGCTTCCGAGTAAAAAGCTTCCCTGGCGGCTCACACAGTAAAGCGTCTGCTTGCAATGCGGGAGACCCGGGTTCAATCCCTGGGTCGGGAAGATCCGCTGGAGAAGGAAATGGCAACCCACCCCAGTACTCTTACCTGGAAAATTGCATGGACAGGGGAACCTGGAGGGATGCAGTCCATGGGGTCGCAAGGAGTCCAACATGACTGAGCGACCTCACTTTCCGAGTTAAGGGTCTAATGTGATTTCACTGGCTTTTCGGCTCTGAGAGGTTTCAGTGCCTGATCGCATGCTTCTTACACAACACCTGGCACTTCCCTTAGAAGGTTGTTTTCCTTTAAGGAGGAAGAGCAGGAAAGCCGTTGGCTGCTGTCCTAGAGGTGCTGAGGGATTGGAGGTTGCATGTTTAGACCATTTTCTCCAAGTCATAGAGAAGTTGCACAGTCTCCAGTGAGCTCTACCACATTTGCTTCTTGTGAAGGGGAAAAACGGATGCAAGTTGTTATAAAAGCTCCATCTCACTCACAAAAAGGAAGAGGGCACTTTTAACTCTTTCCCCACACTCACATAGCCACACACACAAACCCACAGTGAGAAAATATCGAAGTTCCTATACAGAAGTCATGACTTAAAGCACTCACAGATAGATACATGATATAGCAAGATAAAATAACTTAAAATCAGGAAAGTGAGATGACAGAAAAGTAAGATGGCATGAAGCTTTCTGTTTTTATAAAGTGCATACAATGGGTGTCATTGAAACCTATTCATTCACAAGTGGTTGTCCACAAATGTGGTTGGAAACTTTTTAGCTATTTGAAAATGAGAAAAAGATAGGCTTCCCAGGTGGCACTACTGGTAAAGAACTTGCCTGCTAATGCAGGAGACATAAGAGACACAGTTTTGATCCCTGGGTGGGGAAGATCCCCTGGAGGAGGGTATGGCAACCCATTCCAGTATTCTTGCCTGGAGAATCCCATGGACAGAGGAGCCTGGCGGGCTACAGTCCATGGGGTTGCAGAGAGTCAGACATGACTGAAGTGACTGAGCACACACACACACACACCAGATTCTGCTTCTAAGGGAGTGAAACAAGTCCCAGGAGACTGCTCTGAGAAGAGAGAAGTCCCCTCTCCCCGTGAGCTCAGAGGAGAGGACACAGCTAGGGAATGCTGATGAGAATGTTGTTCATTAAATAAAGGTTATTTGCAGAGCTGCTTCCCCAAATGTCTCCTAGAAACAGCTGATGGTGGCTGCCTTGCGCACCGCTACTCTGCATGGCTCTAGTCATGGGGCAGACGTGGTTGTTTAGAGAACATCATGTTTTTGGAGTCACAGAGCTAGTTAGAAGGAGATGTAGACAGTCTCCTTCTTTGGAAAAAAAAAGTGCTCTGAACAGTTCTGCCTTCTGTTTCAGGGGTCCATGGCTGGGTGGAATGGCTGAGCTGTACTTATGGTTAAGGAAGGCCTGGATAATGATATCTGTCAGAATAGATGTGGAAGACATCATGTGTGCTCAGTCACGGCAGTCCTGTCTCTTTGTGACCCTATGGACTGTAGCCCAGCAGTCTCCTCTGTCCTTGGGATTCTCCAGGTAAGAATACTGGAGTGGGTTGTCATGCCCTCCTCCAGGGGATCTTCCCAACCTGTATCTCCTGTATTTACAGGCAGGTTCTTTAGCGTTAGTGCTACTGGGGAAGCTCTTGGAAGACATCACGGGCTTGAAATGATACCCCACCCCACCCCCACACCCCCCCAGTCCTGCCTGGCACAGCTGTCTGTACTGATCATTAAGTGAGCAGCTGTCCAATAAGGGACATTTTGTGCAAATGGAGCATCATAAACTTGAGAATTGATGAGAATGCTCTAAGAAAGAGGAGATCCAATGGAATATTTCCAGAGGAGCCAATTTCTGTTGAGAAATCCTGTTTTATTTTTTTACACAGACACAAAGGAAAGATCAGAACGTTTCAGCTTTTTAATCTTAAAGCATGGCCACAGGTTTAGCTTGAAAAAAATGCAAACAGGTGTAAAGCTCTCATCTGCCATAAAGCACATCAGAAATGCCAGTTTTGGGGAATAGAATTTTCTTGTTTACTGCATGTAGTCTGTATCTCCTCTCTCCTAAACCCTCATTTTGAAGTCCTGATCTCTAGTACCTCTGAATGTGACTGTATTTGGAAATAGGGTCTTGAGAGATAAGATTAAGTTAGAGTGGGGCTGTTAGAGTGGGCCCTCATTGAATCTGACTTGCATTCTTATAGGAAGAGGAAGCCAGACACACAGCACACCAGGGCTGCTGGCGTACCGAGGAAAGACAGCAAAGACCCAGCAAAGAGGAAGCCATGTAAAGCCCAGGTGAGGCCTCAGAGAAGCCACACCTGGTGATGCCTTGCTTTGGGGCTTCCAGCCTGCAGAACCGTAAAACATAAAGTAAATTCCTGTTTCTTAGGTTGCTGTGTGCTGTTTTGATACGGCCCTCTGGCAAATGGATACACCATCAACAAAAGCTACTTGCTGAAAAGATGCAACCAGATAACGAACTAGGGTGATAGGCTGTGTGGTGGTTTATAGACACATCAACCAATTGTAGGACAGCTACCAAAACATGTCTTTATAGAATGTAATTTGTGGCCATTCTAGCAATAATTAGATTGCAGGCTCAGTTGTCTATTGAAGTTGCTTACAGTTTGTGATTAAGCCAAAGAAGCATATAGAAGACTGCTCATTTCACATTTTCTTATTTTCTTAGTGGGAAAGTATGCATCTGTTTCATTCAAGTAGGAGCTGATTCTTAACTGAAAGTTTGAAAGTAAGAAAAATTTGGAAATGCAGAATAGAACCTAATTCTGCTCCACTTGCAAGGATCTGATGGGTAAGATTTTTTCCTACCCTCCATAAGTACCACAATTTTATGAAATCAATGATTCATTAACAGATAATCCTTCTTACAGAAAATCTGTATTATATATCAGACATTAAATGATATCCCCATGTGATCATACATCAGAAATTTCTATCGGGAATTCCCTCAATGGTTATTTCTCCAATTCCCAAGTGCATGATTGGAATACACTTAATGGCAGTGGGCAGACCCCCTGGTTCCTTGACCTGGGTGGGTAGAAGCTGTTGTAATAAGGAAGGCCAAGAGAAAGTCTCCAAAACATCTCCTCCGACCTGGCAGGCAAGACAGCAGAAAGAGCAGTACACGGCTGAGGGGAGTCCACGTGTGCTTTGGTCCTTGGTCCCGGCAGCCCCAGTGGGGTCCTGTTGGGAGACAAGGGTCAGACCTATGCTCGGTTGTGCAGGACTGCTGGACCGCATCTCAGCTAGCGTGGGTGGGCACAGCCTTCAGCGTCTGGTGGGCAGCCACTGATCCAGCTCCATTCCTATCACTCTGGAGAAACAGAGTGGCTCCGACTCCCTTGGAACAGCCAACGGCAACCAGGACGAAGTTCCTGCACCAGGGCGAGGTTAACTTTCCCTCCCACTGCCTTCAAATGGTCTGAAGGGCCCTGGGTCATCTAGACTGGTGGTTTTCAAAGTGTGGTTCCTAATCCCTTCCAGTGGGTCTGCAAGGTCCAAACTGTTTTCACAATAACAGAAAGATATCGTTGGCTTTTCTCATGGTGTTGACATTTCATCAAGGGCGTGGGTGGATGGGGAGGAGACCTGCCCAGCGCAGAGTGGCCGTGTGAAGCGGCAGCAGTCAGCACGGGCCTTCCTCGCTGCTGTGCTCTCACAGGAAAAGGGGACTCTACAGCATTCACTTATAGGTGTCCTAGGGAAGTGGAGACATTACTTTGCCAACAAAGATCCATCTAGTCAAAGCTATGGTTTTTCCAGTAGTCATGTACAGATGTGAGAGTTGGACTATAAAGAAGGCTGAGCACTGAAGAATTGATGCTTTTGAACTGTGGTGTTGGAGAAGACTCTCGAGAGTCCCTTGGACTGCAAGGAGATCCGAGCAGTCCATCCTAAAGGAAATCAGTCCTGAATATTCATTGGAAGGCCTGATACTGAAGCTGAAGCTCCAATACTTTGGTTACCTGATGCAAAGAGCTGACTCATTGGAAAAGACCCTGATGCTGGGAAAGATTGAAGGAGGGAGAAGAAGGGGACGACAGAGGATGAGATGGTTGGATGGCATCACTGACTCAATGGACATGGGTTTGGGTAAACTCCAGGAGTTGGCGATGGACAGGGAAGCCTGGTGTGCTGCAGTCCATGGGGTTGCAAAGAGGCGGACGTGACTGAGCGACTGAACAACAACATCAACGCTGTTAGCTACTCTCACAGGGCTTGGCGAGTGCAAACAGAAGCCCCGGAGAGCCAGGTTTCTGGAGAAGAAAGACCTTGGTACTTACTATCTTTTATTCTGCTGGCTGAAGTTACTCACTAGCCTAAAACAAATGAGCTATTGACGGTGATGAGACTTTTGAACTAGTGTATGCTAGAAGAAGAGGACAATTCTTACGTGTTTCAGCCTTGAAATGTCTTATGTTCTGAGGGGACTGAGCTTGAATGCTCAAATTACCGTTACATTGGTAAAGTTAAATTGCCACCTTGGGAGGGCTCTAATGCAATGAGTAACTTCACCTCCTGTAAATACGCAAGTGTACTTTACTTCTGGAACAGGTGCAGAGGCCACAGACATTCCTAGTGTGCCTCCCCCAGCCCCTGTTTTCTCCCTCAAGTGTCTGGATGAAAGGGAAAGAAAACAGGACCGCTCAGGGAGAGGGGGGATCAGGCGGCCTCCTGTCTCCGTGCCTGGAACAGGCGGTTTCCAGCTTCCCTGGCTGGCCAGGCATACTTCAGGAAGCTGTCATTTTCTCTGCTTGGCAGTGGGGCAAGCAGCAGCGACCACGGCATTTGGTGAGGTCAAGTCTGTTTTCAGTTACCGGAGTCGTCTGGCTCTTTGAAGAATGGCTGAGGGCACTGTTGGGGGAAATCTATGCCTCCTTTGCACATAGAAGGATGTCGGGACTTCCCTGGTGGTCCAGTGGTTGAGACTCTGCACTTCCAATGCAAGGGTTGTGGCTTCGATCCCTGGGCCGGGAACTAAGATCACAGGTGGTGAAGAACGTGGCCAAAAATATAAGAGAAGAAAAGAACATGGGTTCTTGAGAATCCATGAAGCCCAGAGCTCACAGACTGGCCCTTTCTCAAGCCAGTCTCTGAGTTGCCCACACCTCCCTCCCTGACGTGGGGTGGGGGCGGGGATTGCACAGATCTTGGCTTCTCCCTCGCTTCTCATCCTGGTTACGTCCTGGGTCAGGGAGTTGATGTGGATATTCTGCAGCCTGTAGGTTTTCTGCTCTGACTGAGCACTCAGGAACTGTCTGCATACTCACCGGACACCCCCCGCCCTTGCACTGGGGCTCAGAGTCTCTCATTTGGCCTCTGTAACCCTCTGGCTGGGGGACCACAATGGAACGCGGATGCCCGAGGATTCACATCAACAAGGATACAGTTTCTTATCTGAGTCGCTCCCCATCAAAGCTGAGATGGAGACCTGGGTAATTTGGGGGGAGTTGACCTCAGAGAGCAGGAGTGGAGGAGCAGGGAGAGGGGACAGGAAGCCAGGGAGAGTGGTGCAGAGCTCCTTACAGAGCTGACACCCCAGACATCCAGCTTCCAGTCACCTGGAGATGAGGCATGCCCTTAAAGCTGGACTCACCTTAGCATGGGAGTCAAACATTCGTCCATGGACTTCTCAGTGCGTTTTTGGAATTGCCCCAGGGCTGTCAGCCTCACCACTTTCCTCCTTCTGGACCAGCTATTGCGTGCAGGCCAGCTCAGTCCCCCAGCAGTAAAAAAGCCCCAGGACAGCATTGTCCAGCACACGGAGCTCCATTCAAGAGTGGCAGCCTGGATGAGGGAGGCGTTTGAGGGAGCATAGAGACCTGTATGTGTGTAGCTGAGTCCATTCGATGTTTCGCCTAAAAGCTACCACAGCGTTGCTCATCGCCTATACCCCAATACAAAACAAAAAGCTTAAAGTTTGAAAAAAAAAAAGGAAGAAAGCCCCTGGACAGGAGAGTGGGGAGCCCAAAGGAGCGTGCCATCAGCGTCCTTGTGTGCAGCTGTGTCCACCCGTCCACAGCTGAGGTCAGAGCGGACCCAGCCAGGCCAGCGCTTCCTGTAAAGTCACAGGCCCCTCTGAAGAGGCCTGAAGACAGTTTATAGAATACATGTGTGGCCACGCTGCAGAGATTCTCCACAGGGGCCCAGCCTGCTCCTTGGTCAGCAGGCACTGGTCTGTAATCAGACCTAGGTCTGGGAACTGGGTCAGGGAGCCTGCAGCGTCACCACGGAAGCTGGACCTGGATCTCTGCCTACCAGACCTGGACTTTTGTCTGACTAAAGTAGCCCCTCATTGGATTGAGCCTGTGGTTTACGCCATGCCTGGGTAGCTACCGTGTGGGATCCTGTGGGTCAGGAAACTTTGATGAGCTTTCTGTCCTCAAGGTCTGGTAGACAAATGTGGTCAACCGTGTCTCTGACAAATGTTTCCTTTCTGGGATCCCAATTTTTCAGTTTGAAACAGGGAGCTTATTTCAAGATGCCATTTTCCTTTTGTCCTCTCTCTCTTAGAACTTCCTGAAGATGTCTGTGCTTCCTTTAACAGTGTACTTCTGAAAACTTACTCTATTGTGAAAAGTTTCAATCATACATGAACCGGACTGAAGCGTTTAGAGTGACAACCTCCCGCACCCCCTCACTTAACTCCAGCACACAGTTCATGGCCAGTCTCGCTCCACCCTGGGTGCTTTCTCTCCTGAGCTGTTTTGAAGCAAACCTCATCATATTATTACATCCGTAATTATGTGAGCATATATCTCTACGACAGACTGTGTTAAACAACATAATCACGTGCATTATCACACATAAAAAGAGTAACACCAGTTCCTTAGTATCAAATCTCCAGGTGGTGTTCAAATTTGGAAACTTTTTAAAGTTGTTGAAATCAGGATCCAAACAGGGTCCACACTTTATATTTGGTGTATATGTCTGAAATCTTTTAAAGCTGTATCTCTTTAAACCTACCACCTTTTTAAAATTCTTACAATACATTTATTGAAAAGGCTTGACCATTTGTTGTGTACATCGGTGCATCTCAAAATTTAAAGTTTAGGCAAATCACCTAGGGATCTTTTGAAAACACAGTTTCTGGCCTTCCTTGGTGGCTCAGTGATAAAGAATCCACCTGCCAACGCAGGAGATGCGGGTTCAATCCCTGATCCAGAAGATCCCATGTGCCACAGAGCAGCTAAGCACGTGTGCTGTGCCAGAACTCCTGAGCCTGTGCTCTGGAGCCCGGGAGCCACAGCCAATGAGCCCTCGCACTGCACCTACCGAGGTCCACACACCCTAGAGCCTGAGCATCCCAACAGGAGAAGCCTCCACAAGCAGAAGCCCACACACCGCCACTAGAGAAAAGCCCACGCTGCAACGGAGACCCAGCACAGCCAAAAATATATGAAGACAATTCTAAAAATGCCGTTTCTGGTGGAGTAGGTCTGGCAGTGGACCTAAACATCAGCATTTCCAGCAAGCTCCCTTGGGATGTCCCGGCTACTAGTCCACTGATCAAACTTAAGTACTCCTTTTTTCCTGCAGTTTCAGTGACATGTAGTTAACAGGTTTAAAATGTACAGCATAATGACTTAACATATGTCATGGAATGGTGTCCTCAATAAGTTTAGTGACCATCCATCATCTCACATAGGTACCAAAGAGAAGAAAAAGAAAAAAACTTCTTTGCTTGTGATGAGAACTCTTAGGATTTACGTCAGGACTTTGATACGTAACACACAGCAGTGTTCGCTGCATTCATCACGTTGCACAGTACATTCCTAGGATGTACATACTTTGTAATGGGAGTTTATACCTTTTGACCTCTTCCAGACAGTTCCCTTCCCCCTGTGCCCACCTCTGATAACCACAAATATAATCTCTTTTTCTTTCCTTCTTTTTTTTTTTTTTTGCTGCACCATGAGGTGTGTGAGATCTTAGTTCCCCAACCAGGGATTGAACCCCAAGCCCACAGCAGTGAATGTGTCTAGTTCTAACCATTGGACTTCTAGGGAATTCCCTAATCTCTTTTTCTATGAGTTTGTTATTGAAGTATTATTGACCTACAACACTATGTTAGTTCCTGGTGTACAACATAGAGACTCAGGGTTTTCATAATTTCAAAGTGATCACCACAATAAGTCGTTTCCATCTATTACCATGTAGATATCTATATCTATCTATATCTATATCTATATACACACACATCACATCTTCTTTATCCATTGTCTATCAGTGGGCACTTCCACATTCTGGCTATTGTTAATAATGCTGCAGTGAACGTTGGAGTACATATATCTTTCTGAATTAGCATTTTCATTTTCTTCAAATAAATGCCCAGGAGCGGAGTTGCTGGGCCACACAGTAGTTCCTCTGTTCACTTTTTAAGGCTCCTCCACCTGTTTTCCACAGTGGCTGTACTAATCTACCCTCCCATCAGCGTGAAGGTTCTCTTTTCTCCACATCCCCGGTAATGCTTGTTGTTTGCTGGCTTTTTGATAATGCCTATTCTGGCTTGTGTGAGGCATTATCATGCTGTGGTTTTGAATTGCTTTCTCTGATGCTGAGTGATGTTTGTCTTCCCATGTACTTGTTGGCAGTCTGTTTGTCTTCTTTGAAAAATGTTTATTCAGGCCTTCTGCCCATTTTTTTAAAACTGTGTTGTTTATTTTTTGATGTTGAGTTGTATGAGTATGATATATACAAGTATATTCTTTGCGTATTAACCTGAATTGGACATATTATTTACAAATACCTTCTCTCATTCAGTAGGCAGCCTTTTTGTTTTGTCCATAGTTTCCTTCACCGTACAGAAGCTCTTCAGTTTGATGTAGAACTGTTTGTTAATTTTGTTCTTGCTTCCCTTGCCTGATGATACATATCCAAAAAAATTTACTAAGATCAATGTCAAAGGGCATACTGCCTGGTTCCCTTGTGCTGCAGTGGCTGAGATTCCGCACTTCCAATGCAGGCAGGCTGGGTTCAATCCCTGGCCAGGGAACTAGGTCTCACAAGCCGCAACTGAACAGTCTGCATGCTGCAACGTAGATCAAAAATCTTGTGTGCTGCAACTAAGACCCTGCTGCTGCTAAGTCGCTTCAGTCGTGTCCAACTCCGTACGAGCCCACCAGGCTCCCCCATCCCTGGGATTCTCCAGGCAAGAACACTGGAGTGGGTTGCCATTTCCTTCTCCAGTGCGTGAAAGTGAAAAGTGAAAGTGAAGTCGCTCAGTCGTGTCCGACTCTTAGCGACCCCATGGACTGCAGCCTACCAGGCTCCTCCATCCATGGGATTTTCCAGGCAAGAGTACTGGAGTGGGGTGCCATTGCCTTCTCCTAACTAAGACCCTGCAGAGCCAAAAAAAAAAAAAAAAAAAGAACATACGGCCTATGTTTTCTTCCAGAAGTTTTACGAGTTTTACATCTCAGTCTTTAATCCCTTTTGAATTTATTTTCGTTCGTGGTGTGAGAAAGTGGCCCCATCTGATTCTTTTGTGTGTTGCTGTCCAGCTTCCCCACCACTGTTTATTGAAGACACTGTCTTTTCCTCCTTGTGTATTCTTGCCTCTTTTGTCGTAGGGTAATTGCCCAGATAAGTGTAGGTTCATTTTTGGGCTCTCGACTCTGTTTCATTGGTCTATGATCCTGTTTTTGAGTCAGTACCATACGTTTCAATTACTGTAGATTTGAAATCAGAGAACATATCGAATACCTCCAGCATTTTTCTTCTTTCTTAAGGTTGTTTTGGCTATTCAGCATCTTTGGTGCCTTCTTACAAATTTTAGAATTATTTGATCTAGTTTTTTAAAAACTCTCATGATCTTTTGATAGAGATTGTATAGAATCTGTAGATTGTCTTAGGTGGTATGATCATTTTAACAATATTAATTCTTCCAGTCCATGAACTAGCTGTATCTTTCCCTCTGTGTCATCCTCTGTTTCTTGCATCAGTGTCTGCTATTTTACCGAGTACAGGCGTTTTACAGTCTTAGTTAGATTTATCCCTAGGTATTTTGTTCTTTTTGATGCAATCATAAATGGAGTTGTTTTCTTAATTTCTCTTTCTGATAGTTCATTGTTGTGTATAGAAATGCAACAGATTTCTGCCTATTGATTTGGTGTTCTGAACTTTACTGAATTCATTGATGAGCTCTAGTTTTTTGGTGGCATATGGAGGGATTTTTATGCATCATGTCATCTATAAATAATGACAGTTTTACTTCTTTCTTTCCAGTTTGAGCTCCTTTTACTTCTTTTTCCTGATTGCTGTGACTGGGACTGCCAATACTATGTTGAATAAAAGTGGCAAGAGTGGGCATTCACTTGTTCGTAATCTTAGAGGAAATGCTTTCACCTTTTCACTGTTGAGAATGATATTAGCTGTGGCCTGGTTGTATATCACCTTTATTGTGTTGAGGTATATTCCCTCTATGCCCACTTTGTTGAGAATTTTTCATAAATGGATATTAAATTTTGTCACAAGCTTTCTCTGCATCTATTGAGCTGAGCATAGGCTCTTTACTCTTAGATTTGTTAATGTGCTGTATCACATCCATTGATTTGTTGATATTGAACCATCCTTGCATCCCTGGGATAAATCCCATTTGATCACTCTCTTTTTTTCTCGATGAGGCTGGCTCAGAGTTTATCAATTTTTTTATAGCCTTTGGAAAACCAACTCTTAGTTTCATTGATCTCTTCTGTTGTTTTTTAAGCCTCTATTTATTTCTGCTCTGATCTTTATTATTTGTTTCCTTTTACTATTAATAGTTTGGGGTTTTTCTTGTTCTTTTTGTACTTCCTTTAGGTGTAAGGTTAGGTTGTTTGTGTGAGATTCTTCTCGTTTCCAGAGGTAGGCATGTATTGCTATAAACTTCCCTCTTGGGACTGTTTTTACTGTGTCCCATAGATTTTGAATCACTGTGTTTTTATCTTCATTTATCTCCAGATATTTTTAAAATTTATTCTTTGATATCTTCAGTGATTCATTGGTTGTTTAGTAGCATATTGTTTAGCCGACATGTATTTGTGGGGTTTTTGGTGAGAGTACTTTCTGGATCATGTTATAAGAGACACATAATAAATGGTGATAAGATTAATCAGGGTTCAGGTGAGGTCAAGCAGATCAATCCATTATAATGGTCCCCTTCAGCTTTTCACTTATCAGTTTTTTCCATTTATCTCACTTTAGGTTGCAACGTGGTGATATTCTGTAATTTCTTCTTCAATTAGTAGCTGGAATTTTTGTATAAAAAATGTTTATGAACGATTTATTTATTGAATGCCTTGACATCGGTAGAGTAAGTGATGTATTCTCCCTCTTTATTTCTGGCTGTTGAACACTTGAAGTGTGGCTAGCCCTAATTAGGATGTGCTACCAAGTGTAAAATGCACACCAGATTTCAGACTTACTGTGAAAAATGAATGCAAAATATCCCATTAATTATTTTTTATTCTGACTAGAAGTTGAAGTAATAGTATTTTGGATATATTAATTTAATTTCACCTCTGTCTTTGTACTTTTCTAAAAAAATGTAGCTACTAGAAAGACATTTTGATTCCACAGTGGCTTACTTTGGTGTTCACACACTATTTCAGTTGGACATCTTGGTGCCAGGGTAAGACAGGGAGTGTCCAGCGTCCCCGCCTCACTGATGCTGGCTGAGGGATCCAGGTCCAGGCGCCATTCCCCGTGGTTCTGAGTCCTGAGCCCCGGGACAGGACATCTGCATCAACAAAGTCACCCCAACCCACTCGTGGATTTTGTCTTTCTTAGTCTGGCGCCTGGAGTACATTTCCACAAATCTTGTCTTGAAAAGTGAAAGTTAAAGTCACTCAGTCATGTCCAACTTTTTGCGACCCCATGTACTGTACCCTGTCAGGCTCCTCTGTCCATGGAATTCTCCAGGCCATAGTACTGGAGTGGGTAGCCTTTCTCTTCTCCAGGGGATCTTCCCAACCCAGGGATTGAACCCAGGTTTCCTACATTGCAAGTGGATTCTTTACTGTCTGAGCCCCCAGGGAAGCCCAAGAATACTGGAATGGGTAGTCTAATCCCTTCTCCAGGGGATTTTCCTGACTCAGGAATCAAATTAGGGTCTCCTGCATTGCAGGTGGATTATTTACCAGCTGAGCTATGAGGGAATCTTGTCTTGGTTTCCACCAATTCAAATTATTTAGATCTTGAAATTCTTCCCCATAAAGGTGTTTTCTCCAAAAGCCAAACTGGAGTTCTATGTAAGACCTTGTTTTAAAAATAACTGAACCTCAGGGGACTTCCTTGGCAGTTCAGTGGTTAAGACTCCAAGCTTCCACTGAAGGGGCATGAGGTTGATCCCTGGTCTGGGAACTAAGATCCCTCATGCCACATGGTGTGGCAAAAAAAAAAAAAAAAAAGTATTAAAAAAAAGTAAAAAGAATTGAACACCATTTTCTTTGATCATCTCTTGGGTGCCTCCTGACTCAAAGTCCTCCAGTTCCTTTAAGTTCACCTCATTAGGGTCAACCATCCCACACCATGCTTGCTGGCAGGGGCCACAGTTGGTTGTTGTGCTGACAAGCTCAGGAAGATGGTTCTGCAAAACCGAAGACTGAGTCAAAGCCATGGGCACAGTTTTGCCGCACGTGCCAAATACAGGTGGTCCTAGGACTTGCTCTTTTGAATCGGTTGGAAAATCTAACTAAAACCAGAAAGAAAATACGCATAGTCCGTGTCGCGGCTGCCCCAGGCAATGTCTGAAATGTTCGCCCCGCCAGGACTTGGCCCACACGCAGGCAGGAGGGGCACTGGACCTCGTCTAGTGGAGGGTCTCTCGGCAGGTGACTCATACCCTTGTCTGATGAAAAGCCTCGGGTCCGTGTCTCTCGTCCTCATCTGGGTGCGCGTGCCTGCCGCCTTCCTCAGTAAACGGACGGTGGGGAGTTTCCGGCTCCCGTGGGGTCTGTGTTGAGTGATCGGATGTTAATTTTGCCTCTTTTAATCTTGCGCCATCTTCTCCCTGCCCCATGGAGGCTCCCACGCTCTGATTCAGAACAAGAACTGCACGCAGTCCCAATGCCCCCTTGTCTTCAGCCCCGCAAGGTCGCCCTTCCTTCCAGCTCTTGCGGGAGGAAGAGAGCTGTGAGCACGTTCTTTGAGGGGCTGATGCTCATCTGAGTAGAAAAGGAAGTGAAATCGTGAAAATGGGTCAAGATCTTACATGCTATGCATGCGCCTTACTAGAATTCCCCCAAGCTTAAGCTCAGACATTCCAAGAAAGGATCTATTGGTACAGCTGAGTAAATGGTGTGTATGTGTTGAATATATCCACATATATACATAGCGTGTGTAAATATGCATAAAATATTTAAGAAATTAGACTTTGAAGTGTTTGAGTTCAAATTCCCCAAAGCCTTCAAAACCAATGTATGTCTCGCTGACATTAGTATTCAAAAAAATCACTTTTTGCCGAGAAAACATTTGAGGTTTCCATAGTTCAGAATTTAATGTGTTCAGTACTTCACTTGGAAAAAAAAAATCTGTGTAAATCAAAGAGATGGTTCTAACCATTCAGAACATGATGTCTCAATATTTTCAGTTCCAAACGCTTTGTTTTTCTTACCAGTTTTATACTGCACTTAATTGTAAAAGGGGGAAATACTTTGCATAGAAAGTATAAATTTTCAACAAAACACTTATATTTGATCAGAAATCAGTAAAGAGAAACCTGAAACTAACTTTTAACAACTTTAACCAAAATGATGTGCTGGGGATAACAGTTCTGAAACAAGTACTGGTATATTTGCCTTCTAGGTAATTGAGGCTGAGCATCCCAGAGTCCCAGAGTGGACGGGGGCGTTCGGAGAAAGTCTGTCGGTCGTAGGAAGGATTCCGCAGAAGCTGGAGAGCCTGGGACTGCGGTGGCCACGGACGGGACTCCCAGGAAGTAGCAGGTTAGAAACGAGGGAGGACGGGTCTCACGCCTGCGCTCAGAAGCTGTAGGAGGGGGGAGTTTTACAACATGAGCAAGAATACAGCAGACACGGGGACTTCCCTGGTGGTCCAGTGGTAGTTAAAACTCCACGCTACAAATGCAGGAGGTCCGGAAACTAAGATGCTGCATGCCTTGTGGTGAGGGCAAAACGTTAAACACACACACACACACACACACACAGATACTTCATATGTGAAAATGGCCAAATGTCCGGTAAGAAAGTCCTCAACCTTATTAATCAAAGAAATGAAAACCATACTGCACCACCACCACTCACCCAGCAGGACGGCCAGAATGAAAGAGACAGCGCCACCTCTGGCAGGAATGAAACGGTGCAGCCACTTGGGAAAATGTTTTGGCAGTATCTGTTAAACCCTACGTACGCGGTTCCTCCAACCCGGCAATTCCACGGCCAGACTATGTGTATCCAGCATAACGCGTGCATCTATCCACCAAATGGCATGTGTGGAAATGCTCGTCGTGGCACGTTCGCAGTAACGAGAAGCTGAAAACTGCTCGAATGCCCAAGGATCGCTGTGTGGATAAACCACTGTAGAGCACTTGCCAGGGACTGCGGTACAGCAATATGGATGGAGAACCCGAAATGACGTGCAGGAATATGAATGGCTCTCACAGACTATAATTTTGAGCCAAAGACAAGACACAAAATATGTGAATCTATTTATATAGACTTAGTAACGGAAAAATGGCTCTAAGATATCAGAAGTCAGGACAGGAAGCTGTGGTTTGCAATGGAGTGTAATATAGGCAATACTGTGTCTCTAGCTGGTTACACAGGTGTATCCACCTCGTCAGGGTCTTTGAGCTCTCCGAGTAGGGCTTGTGCACATTATTGTATATATAGTAATGTAATATATATAATGTAATGTTATACATATATAATGTAATATTATATATGTATAATGCTTTATATTATGCTTTAATAAAAACTTTAACAGCAGGAGCAGCTCATATCTTCCAGTTTAAAATGGTCTGTTTCAGGTGAATTACCTGCCTCCAGTACTACTTCCTGCAGTAGGATGGAGCCCGTGTGACTGTCATGAACCCATTTACTTAAAACTATCATGAACCCATTTACTTAAAACTATCAAGAATGTTACACATTGCATTCTTCATAGCAATATGAAGCTTTATCCTACTTCACTAGTCATAATAACCAAATTTTAAAGTCATAATGCTGTGTGCCTATGACAACCGCCTGCCGCTTTGTATTATTTTGCAGTCATGTCTTAAAGCCACTGTAAAGAGCCAAGAGTGCCATTGGAGCACTAGACAGAGCCAAGGACAGAAGGATGGAGGAAGGGACATAAGGAGAACCTTCCCTGGCTTCCCTGGGGGCTTAGATGGTAAAGAATCCGCCTGCAATGTGGGGGACCCGGGCTCGATCCCTGGGTCAGGAAGCTCCCCTGGAGGAGGGCATGGCAACCCACTCCAGTATTCTTGCCTGGAGAATCCCATACAGAGTAGCCTGGTGGGCTACAGTCCATGCAGTCCCAAAGAGTCAGACGTGCCTGAGTGATTAACGCACAGAGAAAGGATTCATGAAGCTTCTTTCTCAGATTCTAATGAACATGTTGTAGATAAGTGGGATAAAATGCATCAGTCACAAAGCCCAAGATAAAATGGAAAGTTTCCATTTATGATCATACTATACACATATTCTCCAATACATTGAAATTTTTCTATAGGAGTGAAACACAGGACTCAATTCTACTTGCAAAACCCTCTGCTTTTTTTTTTTTAATATATGCGTTTATGCAAGTTCTCAGAGCTGCCAGACATAGGCAAATAGATTGAATAAATCCTCCCACTTAGAAATGTATTAGAATTATCCAGGACTCTTATTAAATCATTTAATCCTTGAAATGGCTGGCTGGGAAAAAGGTTGTAAATATAAATGGCTTTTGTGCTCAGTGAGGTGGTTCTTTCCTCTCCATAGTCTGATTTTTCTTTCTCCGCACAGGTTTGGAGCAGATTCTTTGTTCTACATGAGCAGGTGAGTAACAGAAGCAGAAGGATCACCAATATCCCTAACGTTCACCCCTTAGAATTTTCTTACATGATACCTGAACTAGAAGAGACTCTGACATCAGGGAGAACACTCTGGGGCTTCCTCTCCTCTGGTTTTCTGTTCAGCTCATCCTATGGCCTTCTGTCCCTGACCACTAACATCCTAAGCCTTGTCTTCATCTTTCTAAGGAATAGTTTGTTTTAAGTGAGGGAAATGACTGGTTTACAGCAGGAAGGAATTACTATGAGCCCAAGTCAGGAAATCGAATGTGGTATTAGAACTGCTGTGTAGCTGTGTTTTAATATCTCAAAAAATTATC
This sequence comes from Bubalus kerabau, assembly GCF_029407905.1. Classification (NCBI taxonomy): domain Eukaryota; kingdom Metazoa; phylum Chordata; class Mammalia; order Artiodactyla; family Bovidae; genus Bubalus; species Bubalus kerabau. Next base: position 120,364,240 of record NC_073631.1, on the reverse strand, counting down.
TTCAGAGTTGGCTGGGAATTGAACGTTAATAAACAAAGAATGACACTTTTAATTCACAGCCCCTAAATTATATCAACCTCAGATATACAGATGATACCACACCCTAATGGCAGAAAATGAAGAGGAACTAAAGAGCTTCTTGATGCAAGTGAAAGAGGAGAGTGAAAAAGCTGGCTTGAAACTAAACATTCAAAACACTAAGCTCATGGCATCCAGTCCCGTTGCTTCATAGCAAACAGAAGGGGAAAATGTGGAAGCTGTGACAGATTTTATTTTCTTGGGCTTCAAAATCATCGCGGATGGTGACTGTAGCCGTGAAATTCAAAGATGCTTGCTCCTTGGAAGGAAAGCTATGACTAACCTAGACAGTGTATTAAAAAGTGAAGACATTACTTTGCTGACAAAGGTCTGTATAGTCAAAGCTATGGTTTTTCCAGCAGGTACGTACAGATGTGAGAATTGGACCATAAAGAAGGCTGAGCACCAAAGAACTGATGCTTTTGAATTATGCTGGAGAAGACTCTTGAGAGTCCCTTGGACTGCAAGGAGATCCAACCAGTCAATCTTAAAGGAAACCAACCTTGAATATTTATTGGAAGGACTGATCCTGAAGCTGAAACTCCAATACTTTGGCCACCTGATAAAGAAGAGCTGACTCATTGGAAAAGACCCTGATGCTGGGAAAGATTGAAGGCGGGAGGAGAAGGGGACGACAGAGGATAAGATGGTTAGCTAACATCACTAATTCAGTAGACATAAATTTGAGCAAACTCCAGGAGATGGTGAAGGACAGGGAAGCCTGGAGTTCCGCAATCCATGGGATCGGACACGACTTAGTGACTGAACAACAACAAAAATGTGTTACAAGCTTAAAGTTTAAGATTCTTGGTCTTGTTATTCTGTGATTGTTTTCTTTTTGTGAATAAATGTTCATAAGAATGGCTGTCTCATGTTGAAATGTCTGCCTTTATCGCAGTAAAATGATTTTTATTATCTTTGGACGATGTTCCTAAAACACCTGAATTTATCTTGATAGACACTGAAGTATCTTCATTTTAGATTCATGTAATTTCTTTTCCCCATGCACATCACTACACAGTAGGCATGTACACTGGGTACATTCTGAGTAAATTTCACTGTCTTTATTCATTTTCACCTGTGCTGTGCTAATAAGTCTCAAATTAAACAGCTCCATCAAGTCTCAGCAGCTGGCACTGTGCCCCGCTGTGGATCGCAGACTGAGAAAGGACTATTTGGGGAAGCTTCATAATTATCCTAAGATGAAAATGTTGGCAGCCAGGAGATACATATTTTTCAAGATTTGAGAGAAAATTTAATGAAAGTGCCACATGCATATTACTTAGGATGATCGTTTGCAGTTAATATGAGGCTGTTTCCTCTCCGGACTTCAAAGTTTGGACTAATTAATTAGCCCTAATTCCCCTGTCTTCCTGATGGTCAAGCACTCAGACAGACCTCCGGAGACCGCAGAGTTGGCGCAGCCAAGTAGAGGAAGTGCCGGCTGGGGCTCCAGGGACCTGCGAGTTAGTTCACACCTGTTGGGTGTTGTCTTTGGGATGGAGTCTGTGAGCCTGTGACCTTGGATGCCCCAGCCCACAGTCAGCAAGCCGAGGCCCACGGGCTCAAGCTGGCCGGCCGCCCACCTTCGAGGAAGGGGTGCCACTGAGCCAGCCCCGGCCATCGGCACATGTGTTCCTCTACAGCTGCCGTCTAGCTGCAGTGGCGGGGTTAAGGAGTCAGAACGGGTGTCCTGGACCACAATGCCCGCAGTGTCTTCTGTCTCGCCCATCACAGGACAGGCTGGCTGGCCCCTGGCCTAACCTCTCTGGACCTTGTCTCCCCATCTGTAAAGAAAAGCACAGGCGTCAGTGACAGTGGAGCAACTTCCAGTCGAAGAAGGAACTTTCAATTTTGCACAGCTCTGACTGTGTTTGGTGGTGCCTTAACACCAAGGTGGAAAACCCCCAGCAGTGATGTTAGCTCATTCGAAACGCACCCATCTACTCCCTCAGTATCTATCCATCATCCACTTGGCATCGGGCACCATCCTGAGAAGCTGGGGACATACTTGTTCAGAGCAGTAAAACCATTAGCAGTGGCAGGATTATGTGGGAGTTGGGTGGGGGTACTGTGTGAGATGGGCAAGTATTTTAAAATCAAGTCTTTTGGAATTTTAAATAGAAGCACTGGGAGGAAGGCAAGCGCCATTTTAGGTCCCCTGCCTTGAAAACAGATGCGTTGGGCAGCCATGCCACGGAGTGGAGATGAACTCTCTCACAACTTGGTTGGCTTTAGTCAGCCTTGATCCGTCCAGAGAACCCCCAGTTTATGACTTCTTTACCATCGGGAACAGAAGGGACCAAAGCAGTTCTGTCTCAAGGCATCAAAGATGTTTTGCGAAAGGGGACGTTTGTGCATGGACACAGCAGAGGTGTGGCCGGCTCAGCTGTGCATGTGTGCAGCCGTTTCAGGTCGGGGGGGGGTGCGGGGTCTGCACGAAGCCAGGGGGCAGGGGTGTGTGGTGGGTGTGTTTGAGGGGGTTTGAGCAGCCGGTTGGTGGGAAGAGGCATGTATGCAGTGGGGTGGAGGAGGCAGGCTGGGGTGCTGGGTTCTGGAGTGTGTAGTGGGCGTTTGGGGGAGGTCACAGGAGGTCATGGGGGCACAGCCGGCAGGCTGGTGGGACTGAACCTCCTCCGCCAGCCGTGGGAGCTGCTGGAGAGCTGGGCAAGGACAGGAAGCGCTGTCTGGCTGGTGCTGTTCTGAATGCTGCCCTGCCCCACACTGAACACGAGTAGGTATTTTCCAAATGGGAACAAATGAGAGACAGCGTCCTGTGCCTCCATTTCAGCCTCTACATTTGGGGATGAGGATCTGTAGTAGATTCCACGCTGTGAGCCACGTGGGCGGTATTCTGTCTTCCTGCATGGTTTCTCCCTGACGGCCTTCAGCCTACTTCTTTGTAGTGGCTCCCCTGCGACGTCCCCTGCTCCGGGGTCTGGCCTGGTCCTGCCGCCCCACGTTCCCTCCAGGCCCAGGCCTCTGCTCAGGCTGCTTCTCCAAGTGGCCGTTGGTCCCCTCCTTCCGTCATCCTTCAGAGCCCTCTCAAAACTCACCTCCTCCAAGAAGCCCTCCGTGTTCATCCCAGTCCCCATGGTAGCTCCCTGCTTTGAACTCCGTCACCTTTTACTACTCGTGTTGGCATGGAACACATTGTTTCTAGACCGGAGTTCAGGCCTCCCATGGGTGCATGTTGCTGGGCCTTGCTTCTTAAGCCAGGCCCATCTGCAATGCACCTAAAGTCCCTGTGCTTTCTCAGCTGAAGTGAACTTCCTAGAATCAGACTGCTTCACTTTACTACTACATTAGGTCTGAGTTCAAAACTGTGCCCCCGCCCAAGCCTTCTCGTGGGGTTCTCAGTGGAGCTGGGGAACAGTGGTGTTGAGGACCAGTGGGGGTACGCGGTGTGGTGCAGAGCCCGTGTGCCCAGTGGCTCAGACCCGCACCAGGAGTGCTTCTTGGTGGGAAAAAGAACAACTGAGATATATCGTGGATACAGCCTCATTTTCTCTAAAAAGCAGTTATTTCATCTTTTTTGGGGTATTGCTACATTAAAACATCAGTTCAGTTCAGTTCAGTTGCTCAGTCGTGTCTGACTCTTTGTGACCCCATGAATCGCAGCATGCCAGGCCTCCCTGTCCATCACCAGCTCCTGGAGTTCACTCAGACTCATGTCCATCGAGTCAGTGATGCCATCCAGCCATCTCATCCTCTGGCGTCCCCTTCTCCTCCTGCCCCCAATCCCTCCCAGCATCAGAGTCTTTTCCAATGAGTCAACTCTTTGCATGAGGTGGCCAAAGTACTGGAGTTTCAGCTTTGGCATCATTCCTTCCAAAGAAATCCCAGGGCTGATCTCCTTCAGAATGGACTGGTTGGATCTCCTTGCAGTCCAAGGGACGCTCAAGAGTCTTCTCCAACACCACAGTCCAAAAGCATCAATTCTTCGTTGCTCAGCCTTCTTCACAGTCCAACTCTCACATCCATACATGACCACTGGAAAAACCATAGCCTTGACTAGACGGACCTTTGTTGGCAAAGTAATGTCTCTGCTTTTAGTTATCCACAAATTGTTGATATTTCTACATATATAAACATGAAAGAACAAGGCCTATTTGATTTCCATGTCATGCAGTTTTAAGGCTTAAGATTTTACTGTGACCTACCAAAATGTTTTCCTTTCAGTCCACTGACAAGTCTGAGGAAAAACGATCTTTTAATATGCTGTTCAGAGAAGGCAATGGCACCCCACTCCAGTACTCTTGCCAGGAATATCCCATGGATGGAGGAGCCTGGTAGGCTGCAGTCCATGGGGTCGCTAAGAGTCAGACACGACTGAGCAACTTCACTTTCACTTTTCACTTTCATGCATTGGAGAAGGAAATGGCAACCCACTCCAGCGTTCTTGCCTGGAGAATCCCAGGGACGGGGAAGCCTGGTGGGCTGCCGTCTATAGGGTCGCAGAGTCGGACGCGACTGAAGTGACTTAGCAGTAGCAGCAGCAATATGCCGTTAGACCGGGTGGTAACTTCAGAGACTCTCCTTTTCATTAGCATTACTTAGCAGTATTCGGTGATTCATGGCTGTCTTATGTCTATAACTAAAATCACGTGGTTGGGCTATTTCTCACAACATCCTATGTTCTAGGATATTTTGACCTTACATAAAGGATATATCTGTTGAGTTTTAATTCAGCAGAAATTACTGAATCCCAGCTCATGTTTTCACCTGTACCGTGTTTCAGAACAAGTGGGAAGTATCTGGGAAGTTTGCAAGTATCTGGTATCTCGCCTAAAATTCCCTCCAATCTGGCCTGTCCTGCCACTGATCGTAAAGCAATAAGTGTAGAACTCGGCAGTATTCCCTCTTGCCACAGCTTTCCAATTATTGAAAATGAAGTAACTCCCTATAGAGGAGAAATCATTAAATATATAGTAAATAATGAGGTTAATTAATTTAACCCCTTCTAATTAGGAAACTAATTAAATCAGAAAATTAAAACTGACACAAGACATTATAAGAGGGAAATTCTGAACTTAGAGCTAACAATCATCTCTTCATCTTCAATCAATTCCAAGAGAGGACTGAATACGTATTAGCTGCAAAAATATAAATCAGTGGACTATTTTCAACTTCTATCAAGGTATACCTTCCACACCACTAATACTTTGTTTTTTTCTACTTCTATTATATTGAAATTAAATCGTTTGTTTTTTTAAAAGAATGAATTTGAGTAAATATAATATAAAAAGGTGGATTTAGCCCAAAATCTGCTAGCAATTCTCATCATCATCGAGTCACTTAAACTCTCTGAGCCTGTTTCCTCATCCTCAGGATATTCTATTAAAAAGTGAGGCTGACTCACAACATCTTGCAGACGGAAGCACATCTGAGATGGAAGTATATCTAAACAGAAGGATTGGGTCAGAAGCTCGAGTGGGAGAAGACTGTCAAATCCTTGTCAGTGTTTTATGATACGGAACCAGGTCCTAGTCTAGGATTTACTGGTGAACAATCTGAGATGAGACTAAGGATACATTTTCAAAGAAGCCCAACTCTGTCCATGACGGGAAACCATCACGCCCATCAGCGTTACCTCTGGGAATAGCTTCCAACGGCCAGGAAAAGCCTCAGAGCAACCACAGAACTAGACTAAGGTCGTGGTGCTCAGTGCCACTGGCCACGGTGTCTCTACGGTGAAGAGCGTCTGAGCAGGCCCTGCTAGATGCCTGTGGACCCTCTGTCCTCTTTACATTGTCTCATTCTCCATGCAGTTGACAAGCACATGGAGCACTGTGGTCCAGGGCCTTTCTGGGGGTCCCCTCTGGGCATGGTGGCGGGAGTGAGTCCATGTGGATGCCCCAAAGCCGTAACGAGTGTGTTCTAATTCCTGGCCATGTCAGTGCTACCGGGTGCTTCCCATCAGATGGCCGGTACAATTCATAATGACAATTTCTGTTTATGCACTTTACAGGCTGAAAATGAAGCAAGAGTTAATTCTATAGCCAGCCTGCCGCAAAGTAGTTCACCTTCAGTAGCTAGTAAGCTGTTTTTTTTTTCCTGTTAGGACAGCTACAGGTTTATTCTACACCTCAAATTCAACAGCCTGCTCTGGTGGGACTTCAGGACCTTCATATACTTGGCATTTATTTCGTATTATTGCCTATTTGCCCCTTGTATCAAATAACCAATTACTATCTAAAACGTCCAACTTTTCTGTTATCCGCTCCATCTGAGAAGTTTGTCCCATCGATCCTGGCACACAAGGAGCGCTTCTCTAAAGCTCTGCTGCATTTATTAATTCCACCACTGTCAGGCTTGTGTACCCAAGTATTTGTTAGCTTTTCGAGGGCAGGCATAACATTTATCTGGAAGAAAAGACTTCTCAATGTTCCATCAGGTCTCCATGTCTGTTATGTAACTCAGATCACGGCTGAAGCAGCCTACTCACATTAGCATCACCTGAGAACGCGGATTTATAAAGGGATGGCTACAAAGGTGGAGGCAGACGTGTGGGTGGCGGGGGAACCAAGGGTCAAAGGAATGAGGAAGGAAAGGAGAGCGGGGCCTCAGAGGAGGCAGCTGCATAGGTCACGTGACCTTGCCAGCTGCAGGCAGCCTGCCCAGAGGTCCAAGAAACAAACACAGCATCTCCCTCCTTCCTGCCCTCTCAGCTGTGCCGGCGCCTTGTTCAGCAGATTCAACTGGGAGCCTGTACGGTCACCCAGCGAGGTAGGCATCCTGGGTAGGGAACAAGGCCGCGGATGGGGTGCAGACCTGCGGGAGGAGGGGCGCTGGAGGCTGCTGCAGGCCTCCGACCAACGCCTGAGGCTAAGAGGACACCCACCGACCCCCCAACTCAGCATGTGTCTACCAAGTGGCTAGGTGCAAGCATGGCTTTTTAAAATTATCTTTAATAAATTTTTTAAATGTTTTATTGTATCCTATTAGTATGATCTTAGTTTGTTAGAACTGTTTTGAAACTAAAGATGGCAGAAATTGGCAGAGTGCCATCAATCCCATCTCCTTTTCCTGGATACCAGGAAGACTCCGTTTCCCAGCCTCCCCTGCAGGGTAGGCTGGGGTTACAAGACCTGGTTCTGGCCAGTGGAAGTGGGTGGACTGGGCGGTAGGCGGCTCTCTGCAGGCCTGGTGGCCAGGGAGCCTCCGGAGCGATGTTTTGCTTGCTTCCTCCCCTCTGGAGAGCAGGCAGGAAGTGGCTCCCACACAGCAGCCCCGAGGAACGCCAACTGAGCAAGCCCCCAAGCCGTGTCAGAAGCGTTCCGTGTCCTGATCGGGTGGAGGCTGCACGTACTGCCTGTCCTCCAGCTACGCCCCGACAGCGGCACCCTGGGCCCTGTGCACAGGGCGGTCGTTGTGTGGGCTGCCCTGGGCGTCCAGGCCTCTGTCCCTGGAGGCCAGCTATTCTCCTCCCCTCCAGCCAAGATGCCTCCAGGGGCACCACCGCCCGAGCCAGAACCAATGACAGAGTCCTGGTGATGAACACTCACTCTGTGCTCTGCACTCGGTCCTCGAGCAGGGAGGCGGGTGGCGCTAGTCCCTGACCTCGGAGCATGGAAGGAAGAGTGTAGGACCCTGCGCATGGGCTAACTGTGCGATGAGTTTACAGCCCTGAAACCGTCAAACTGGAAACAAAGGCATTCACAGAGTTGGTTATGTAAGTTATCAGATCAGATCAGATCAGTCGCTCAGTCGTGTCCGACTCTTTGCGACCCCATGAATCGCAGCACGCCAGGCCTCCCTGTCCATCACCAACTCCTGGAGTTCACCCAGACTCACATCCATTGAGTCAGTGATGCCATCCAGCCATCTCATCCTCTGGCGTCCCCTTCTCCTCCTGCCCCCAGTCCCTCCCAGCATCAGTCTTTTCCAATGAGTCAACTCTTTGCATGAGGTGGCCAAAGTACTGGAGTTTCAGCTTTGGCATCATTCCTTCCAAAGAAATCCCAGGGCTGATCTCCTTGCAGTCCAAGGGACTCTCAAGAGTCTTCTCCAACACCACAGTCCAAAAGCATCAATTCTTCGTTGCTCAGCCTTCTTCACAGTCCAACTCTCACATCCATACATGACCACAGGAAAAACCATAGCCTTGACTAGACGAACCTTTGTTGGCAAAGTAATGCCTCTGCTTTTGAAAATGCTATCTAGGTTGGTCATAACTTTCCTTCCAAGGAGCAAGGGTCTTCTAATTTCATGGCTGCAGTCACTATCTGCAGTGATTTTGGAGCCCAGAAAAATAAAGTCTGACACTGTTTCCACTGTTTCCCCATCTATTTCCCATGAAGTGATGGGACTGGATGCCATGATCTTCATTTTCTGAGTGTTGAGCTTTAAGCCAACCTTTTCACTCTCCTCTTTCACTTTCATCAAGAGGCTTTTGAGTTCCTCTTCACTTTCTGCCATAAGGGTGGTGTCATCTGCATATCTGAGGTTATTGATATTTCTCCCGGCAATCTTGATTCCAGCTTGTGTTTCTTACAGTCCAGCGTTTCTCATGATGTACTCTGCATATAAGTTAAATAAACAGGGTGACAATATACAGCCTTGACGTACTCCTTTTCCTATTTGGTATGTAAGTTAAGGTACATTTAAAAATGGAGCATTATGTATCCATTAAACGATGCAGATCTTTTATCTACTGACCTGGAAGGACCTTCTTGTTTCTGTTGTTTTTAGGCCAGCAACATAATTTTTTTTCAGGCAAAAATGTATTTGTGTGAGACAGTGTCTGGAAGGATTTCAGTAACACTGCTTCCAGGATAGGATTTGAGATAATTTACTTTTTTCCCTGACTCATGTTCCCTAGTTTTTCTACACTGAACACATGACTTTTGGTGGAAACTGTGCCCTGTGGGTCCGCTGACTGACCGCTCCCATAAAGAAACACATGTTTTTTGGCTCCCAGGTTCTCCTGTGAGAAAATGCTGGCTTGCTGATGCCTCTAACTTAAGTATTCCCTTTCATGAAAAGGTCAAATGTTGTAGTCTATAAACCCCAACTAGAGGTTTACTAAAAATTAATAGTACCTAACTTTAAGGGGTTTGTGACTAGCTGAACTGAACATGAGACCAAGACTGAGACTGCTGCATAGAATAGAAAGATATGCATTAAAAAAAATTTGTAAATACTTAAATAACGGCCTCAAGTTCCTGCCAGTAAGTACAATTTGAGTTAAATATTCTCTACTTTCCATTTCCTAATTTCACACTTTTTTCTGCTAGCTTCAAGATACCCAATTTTGCAAAATAAAACATGAGAAATGTGTATTACCCTATTTATCAAATTAGTATTAAACAGGCTGTTTGTTCTCTGAAGGTTGATTACTAACAAAATGATCATGCTTTGAACTTAGTTGGGAGAAGCTGTAAATATATTAATGCTCAATGTCGCATTTGGGGTCATACATGTACCGAAGTTAAAGAAGTACAAAGCTTTTGTTAAAAGCACTGATACTTCCTCAGAACATGCCTTATCCAGGTGAAGTCAGAATTCATCTAAAGAAGTTTCTTTTATAACTGGCAAAGCAGCAGTGTGCTACATACACCCTACTGAATGTTTTCTCTGTGGGCCACTGACCTGGACCCTCTTGATGTTGGTGAGATAAGGCCCAACGTGTACAACAGTGACCTTGCACAGTTTAATGTTTAACAATCTCTTGACAGGTTGATGAGATTTTAAATAACAGATTTCTTAGTTCCATAATTTGCCTTCTTGACTATCAGAAATCACAGTAGGGTAAAGTTGCCCTGCTGAATGTTACAAGTTCTTTTTTTAACTTACAAAATAAAATACCTGGCTGAGATATGCTTTAAGTCTTTTATTATAAAAATACATGCTTAGTTCCTGTTTAATGAAGGAAGAAAAAAGCTAGCAAGTTCTCTCACACAGGTCAATAAAAGGGGATGCCAATTTTGATTTGATATTTAGAACTAATTTATCCCTCCTACATTTTCTTAACAAAGAAGGTAAAATGTTACAATGCTGCTGCTAAGTCACTTCAGTCGTGCCAGACTCTGTGCGACCCCATAGAGGGCAGCCCACCAGGCTCCCTCGTCCCTGGGATTCTCCAGGCAAGAACACTGGAGTGGGTTGCCATTTCCTTCTCCAGTGCATGAAAGTGAAAAGTGAAAGGGAAGTCGCTCAGTCATGTCCGACCCTTCGCGACCCCATGGACCGCAGCCTACCAGGCTCCTCCGTCCATGGGATTTTCCAGGCAAAAGTACTGGAGTGGGTTGCCATTGCCTTCTCCGAAATGTTACAATGGCCAATATCAAACTTATGCTTGGGTAGTCAAAAGAACAGTATATTCTTACTCATTCAGGCAAGTACCCAATGTTTTTATTATTTGTGAAAACAAAAAAAGTTAGCATCAGAACAGCGTTGTTTCAGACTATTCAGAAGACAGATGAAAAAAGAGAAAACATCAAAATGATAAAACATAAGGATATTTAAAAGGCTTGGGCTTCCCAGGTGGCACAGCGGTGAAGACTCCGCCTGCCAATGCAGGAGACGCAGATTCCATCCCTGTGTCGGGAAGATCCTCTGGAGGAGGCATGGCAACCCACTCCAGTATTCTTGTCTGGAGAATTGCACGGACAGGGGAGCCTGGCGGGCTACAGTCCACGGGGTGGCAAAGAGGCGGACATGACTGAGCCATTAACACACAATGTGCTTACTTCCTGCCCATACAAAAACCACTTATTACACACATAACGAGTGCACAGACAATCAAAGGCGTGTCTGCTGATTAAACAGAGCCAGTGTCCTGGGTACTGCGTCCTGGTCAATGAACTAACCACAACTCACTTTCAGAACTTGTGTCTGATCGCAGACTAAAAAGTGATAGCCTCAGAAATGAGGCTGCCACAGTCATTCTGAAAAGTTTTTTTTTTTTTCCCCGACCAATTCCATTAACATTTACTTCACGATAGAGAACGAGATGGCTGGATGGCATCACCCACTCGATGGATATGAGTTTGAGTAAACTTCGGGAGTTGGTGATGGACAGGGAGGCCTGGCGTGCTGCGGTCCATGGGGTCGCAGGGTCGGACACGACTGAGCGACTGAACCGAACGGCTTTCCGCTTAGCAGGGAGCACCAGCGGGCCTCCCTCACGTGCCTTTCCACCCCCAGGCCCCGGCCGCGGCGTAAGCCCCGGGGGACGCGGGGGTCCCGCCGGCCGCCCCACTCCGCTCCCACCCTGCGCAGGTACGCCCGAGCGCTGCTCTCCGGGCGCCGCCCGATTACGTCACAGCGCGGGCGCGCGTCGCGCCAGGTGTCGTCAGCGGCGCCCGGAGTGAGGAGAGCGGGGCTGGTTCCGACCTCACAGGGTCCCCGGGCAGGAGCCGGCTCGGGCGATGGGGAGAAGCTCAGTGCCCGCGCCCGCGGGACCGGCGCGCCTCCAGCAGCCCGCTGCGCTCGGTCCCCGCCCTCCAGCCCGGGCCTCCCCCTCCCCCACCTCCACTCCGCTCCAGACCGTCACCTCAAGTCCCCGCTGGGCGGCCGCCGGCGGCGCTGCGCTCGCCCGGGCCCCGCCCCCGGCGCGCGCATGCGCAGCGCGTGCGGCCGCGCGGGCCGACGGGAGGGCCCGCCGCGCTGCCGTCCTCCCCGGGGCCGGCCCACTGCAACCCGCCGGGGGGGGCGCGTCTCCCCACGACCCCCGAGCTCCCCCAGGGGCTGCGGCCGCCCTGCGTCCTGCGCTCCGCGGCGGGTGGCCCGCCGCGCTGAGCGCCCCCCGACCCGGGGGCCGCGGCGGAGAGCTCCGGGCGGCGCCGGCCGAGCGGCCCCCGGCCCTCGGCTCCCCCTCGACGGCCGGCGGGATGGTGCGGCCCACGGGACGCGCGCGGCTCCCGCGCTCCAGCGGCGCCGAGGGCGGGGGCGCCGAGGGTCCGACTTGTAGTGCCGGAGCCGGAGCCGCGCGCCTGCTGCGCCGTTGGGGAGCGGGCCCCGCGGGGCCGGGCGGGAGCCGCCTCTGCGGAGCCTCGGGGCTGCCGCGACCATGTCGGGCCAGGTGCCCCGCGTCCCCGAGGAGATGTTCAAGGAGGTCAAGTACTACGCGGTGGGCGACCTCGACCCGCAGGTACTCCGCCTCCACCCCTCCGAGTCCCCGCGCCCCCCGCGCGCGCGTCCGAGTCCCGGGGAGCCCGCGAGTCCGGCTGTGCGGAGAGCAAGGCCGGAGGGGACGGAGCGGGCACCGGAGTCTGCAGCCCCCGCGGGAGGGCACCAGGGGCTTGGGGGGACCCCAGGAGGGGACGTGGGGCGCGTCTGCGGCGTCCCGCGGCGGGCGCTCGGTGGGGGGCCCGTGCCCAGACTCGGAGGAAAGTGGGCACGTGGATAGGTTCTTCGCGGAGAGCCCAGCGCCGGGTATCCCCGTCCCCTCTCCGTGGGGCGACCCCCCTGCCTGCGGTCGCGCGGCGCCTCGCCGGCTTCCCCCCACCCCACCCCCTCTCTCCGCTCCTTCGTGGGCGGAGTCCGGACTGGGACACCCTCCCGCGGCAGCCCGGGCTGACGGGTGGGTCCGGGGTGGGACCTTCGACAGGGTGAAGCCAGTAGGGGCGCGGGTCCCGGGGTGCTCAGGGGACAGTTAGCCGCCCCCGGGTGGCAGCCCCCCGCCCCTCAGCTCGCAGGTCTGCAGCTCGGTCCTCTCCTGTCCTCTCCTAAAGTATTGCATCTGTTTGAATGTCCGCATTTTATGCTTCCACTGTAGGAATGGACTGTAGTTGGGTCTCCAGGTGTTCTCTTCCCTAAAGTTGTGTCTGTACAGTTACATCGCCTGGGTGTCGCCTTGGCTGTGAGTGCTGAGCGTGGAGAACTGAGGCCTGGGCCTCCCGAGTAGAGAGGGGGACTTAATAGATAAACTGGAGGCAGAAGAGCTGCGGCAGGCTGATGGGTCTTGGCCTTCTTAGAGGCTTGTGAGTTGGTGTTCTAGTAACTAAATGCTTGGCAGCCCCCAAGGTGGATCCTTTCTCCCCTCTAACTCTGAAGTAGAGGCTTTGACTTGGATAAACAGGTGGTGAACTCAAAGAGGTGAAAGTAAGTGCCTGTAGCAGGGTGGAGGCTTCTCCCTTCCAGCTTGGGTGCTCTTTCCTCACTGCCTGCTGTCCCTCTCCCCTCTGCCGCCTATCCTCTGGTTCATTTTAAGACTGACCAGAACTGAAGCAAATATTACTTAAAACCTGGAGGAAGCTGAACTGGAGCCATGCTTACTCAACTGTGAATCAAGTCTAAGGGCTTAAAAATGTCCTTGCAACCACTGAGGTCTGAAACTGTTTTCTGAAAGATGGTTGATTCTCTGAATCTTAAAATGTGGATTCCAGGAGTTCACTTGTGTCAGATGAACTTCTAGTTCACGACCACACATGGGTGCTCTCACCACCTGGAGCTTGCGGTGTGCTGCTCAGACCTGACCAGCGGCCTCCACCTGCCCTCCAGCCTCTGCGCCCACCCGGCCTCCGTTTCCGCCCCCCTGTGCTCTGGGATCTTGCTGGCTCAGAGCTTTGCCCCCATCTCTGTCTACACAGATGGCTTTACTCGGGTGGGACCCTGCTGTCCTCGATGCGCTGTGTGTCCTCCTAAATCGTACAGTGGCACCAGAGGAAGCCGTGCCCTAAACTAAAACTTTCTTTCCCCCGTCAGCTCGTAGTGGTGCTTGGGAGCTGTGCTGTGGTGTCGCAGTTTCTTGCACACGCCCCCTCAGTCACCAAGTCTTGCCAATTCCCTTGCATCATTTTCCTGTCCAGTTCGGTAACCTGCCTCTTTCACCTGAGTTATCGCAGGTGCTTCTTAATGCCTGTCCTGCCTTCACTCCCGCAGTGTAGACCTGTCCTTCCACTGGCGGCGGTCTTCCTGTCGTGTCTGATCATGGTCTTCCCTGCTGACCGCCTGCCCCTCAGCCTCTCTTTCAGAAGACACTCTATTTTATTTTGGGGTAAAATACAAAGGCGCAGCATCTGTGCCACACTGTCAATGGTCTGGTCTGTGTTCTGCCCGGCGTGTCGCATGCCGCCCTCTCCGCACGCTGACTGTGTTTCTGCGTGGCCGACGCCTTTAAGCTCCTTGAGATGCGGCTCCTACAGCGCCTCTTGCGGAACTTCTCCATTTATCAGAACTGCCTGTCCCCGCGCCTTTCTGTTGAGACGCTGTGTGTCGGTTGTTCGCCCTTCGTGCTCACCTTGTCTGTCAGTCCTTCTGTCTTCAAGAGGGACACTGTCCACTACCTCGGTCACAGGAGCTCTGTGCTTCCCTGTCAGTGAGTCAAGACTTGCTGCGTTTTGTCGTCCCTGTAGGTTTCCTTGCAGATGACTTGGTGGCAGGTATTAATCCTCTGTGGAGAACGTGGTGGATGTTTATTAGGATTTTCATGGTTCATGATCACTGGTATGCATTGAAATGCGGCGTGTTCCATTGTAACTCGTGTGCTTTTTGTAGGTTATTCAGCTTCTGAAAGCCGGGAAAGCGAAGGAAGTGTCGTACAACGCGCTCGCTTCGCACATCATCTCGGAAGATGGGGACAATCCAGAGGTGGGAGAGGCCCGCGAGGTCTTTGACTTGCCTGTCGTCAAGGTGGGTGGTAAATCTGCCCCGTTTTACACCCTTGGTCGTGTGTCTTGAAAGCGGCGCGCTGAAGCTTCTGTGCGGCTCTTCTCAGGCTGTTGGCTCAGGCTCCCGTCTGGGTGGGGAGCACTTGCAGCACTTGGACGCCTCCGAGGCGTCAGCCGGCAGAAGGCCCGGGCCTCCTCGCTGCAGCTCGTGCAGCTGCTACCGTGAGCCCGTTTGCCATGGGCTGGAAGTTCTCTAAGTCAAGAGAGCATGTTGAAGGCAGTGGATGTGCTGTCTTGACGCAGATGACGCTGGTGAATTCTGCTCGGAAGCTGGATTGACTCCCCAAGACACACCTGGAGCAGGGCTCCCTCGCACCCACAGCGGCCAGGGGCCCTGGTGTCCAGGCAGGCAGGTCTGCTGTTCGCTGTTTTCCGACAAGGGTCACGGTGGCCACTGGTCTCATTGTCCCCCGGTAGCATCTGGTTGTTCCCTGTAGCTCTCGCTTCCACTGCCCAGCTTGAGAGCTGTGGGCCGTTCGCTCTAGAAAGCGGAGCGTGTGCCGGTGGCCGAAAGCTTGGAGCTTGTTGATCTGCGTCCTGTTGCTCTGTTGCTGCTGAGGGTCGAACCAACTGCTGTTAAATGTGGGTTTTTGAAATTTAGGTTCGTAATTTTGATCCTTCAGTTTCATATTAGGCATTTGTTTTGAAATGGTTTTATTCCACTTTTTTTGTTTTTCTCTTTTTCACGCTGTTGCATGTGTTATCTTAAAATCACTGCGGAGGTTGCTGTAGCTTAATACCGAGAGCCTGGCAGTTGGGGGCGAGTGCTGTGGCGGGCAGCCTGCAGGCCGGCTTGCGCTGCGGCCGTCTGCCTCACCAGCATGCAGGCCCTGAACGCTGCCTCGCAGGCGCAGAAGCCCGACTTGGGAGAGTGGGCCTGCAGGCAGGTCTGTCTCACAGGAGGGTCCTTGCCCGCCAGGCCCTCCCGCAGCTGCTGCGTGTCAGAACCACACGCGGTTGCTTTGCGGTGTTGAAGCACAGCAGTCGTTCTGGCTGGCCGCGTCTTTCTGCCTGGCCAGCGGGCTCACTCCACCTGGTCCTTCGTGAAGACTGATGTCACAGGTGTCTTGCCCGCTTCCCCTGTGCCGCCTTGGAATAGTGGACCTGCCTCCGGCACCAGGCGCCCTGGGGCCCTGCTCTGCGTCCATCCTTCCATGGCTGTGGGGACCGAACCTCATCTCCCCCATAGTAGCCTGCAGCCTGTTGTCAATGGTGGCTCCAGGTAGACTGTGTGGACTCTTCATGACCCTTCAAAGGGCAACCCCTTGGTAACAAATTTGGGGTGCCAGGGTCCTTTTCCCCAGCCCAGTTACAGCAGTGCTTAAGTCTGGCGACCCCATCAAGCCCCTTTTGTAGCAAATATTTTGTAGTACCCCGTTTATTACCCTGAAATGAAATTGTTATGTAAGATAATATGTATTGTAAATATACATATTATTATTTATATACAAACGGCCCAAACAGGAATGTAAACAAAAAAAGGGAGGCAGATGGCAGTAAGTCCGCATTTCAGCACAGAGACCCTGGGGGGTTGGGGGGTGGATCCTGGGGGACCTGGTCCTCTGTCCCGCCCACCAGCACCAGCTCTGAGGGGAGTGCGGGCTGGTGACTGGGCGCTGCTGAATTCCTGAGCCCATCAGCACATCCCTCCCGGAGGTCGCTTTCCCAGGAAGGGTGTCCACCACGCGGCTGCCCAGAAGTAGCCATCACGCAGTCGCAGCGCGGCCATCGTGTCCCAGTCGGCTGACCATGGCCCCGCGTCTCATCCCCTCTGCTGCCGGGCACGCTGCTCACTCTCCCTCTCAGTGCGCCAGCCTGCCTTTACCTCGTGGTGCACTGCGCTATCCAGGGCTGCAGTGTGGGGACAGGGTGGAGGAGTCTTCCAGAGCAGTGCAGTGGTCTGCGCTCACTCCAGGACAGCGCGGTAGGCTCAGTCCTCGTCTGACCCGCTTGGTGCGCTGCCAGGCTGCTGGCTGCACTCAGCTGAACGTGGGGCCTGGTGCCCGGGGCTCTAGAGCAGAGGCTCAGGAGTCGTGGCTCTGGGCTTAGTAATCATGGCTCTGAACTTTAGAGCAGAGGCTCAGTAGTCGTGGCTCTGGGCTCTGGAGCAGAGGTTCAGTAGTCGTGGCTCTGGGCTCTAGAACAGAGGCTTAGTAGCCGTGGCTTTGGGTTCAGTAGTCGTGGCTCTGGGCTCAGTAGTCGTGGCTCTTGAGCTTTAGAGCGGAGGCTCAGGAGCTGTGGCCCTGGGCTCTAGAGCGGAGGCTCGGTGGTTGTGGCTCTGGGCTCTAGAGCGGAGGCTCGGTGGTCGTGGCTCTGGGCTCTAGAGCGGAGGCTCGGTGGTCGTGGCTTTGGGCTCTAGAGCAGAGGCTCAGTAATCGTGGCCCTGGGCTCTAGAGCGGGGGGTTTGGTGGTTGTGGCTCTGGGCTCTGTAGAGCGGAGGCTCGGTGGTCATGGCTCTGGACTCTAGAACAGAGGCTCAGTAGTCGTGGCTCTGGAGCGGAGGCTCAGTGGTTGTGGCTCTGGGCTCTGGAGCAGAGGCTCAGTGGTTGTGGCTCTGGGCTCTGGAGCGGAGGCTCGGTGGTCATGGCTCTGGGCTCTGGAGTGGAAGCTTGGTGGTCGTGGCTCTGGGCTCTGGAGTGGAGGCTCGATGGTTGTGGCTCTTGGCTCTGGAGCAGAGGCTTAGTGGTCATGGCTCTGGGCTCAGTAGTCGTGGCTCTCGGCTCTGGAGCAGAGGCTTAGTGGTCATGGCTCTGGGCTCAGTAGTCGTGGCTCCTGGGCTCTAGAGCGGAGGCTCGGTGGTCGTGGCTCTGGAGCGGAGGCTCAGTAGTCATGGTTCTGGGCTCTGGAGTAGAGGTTCAGTAGTCATGGCTCTGGCTCAGTAGTCATGGCTCTGGGCTCTGGAGCGGAGGTTCAGTAGTCGTGGCTCTGGGCTTAGTAATCATGGCTCTGAACTTTAGAGCAGAGGCTCAGTAGTTGTGGCTCTGGGCTCTGGAGCGGAGGTTCAGTAGTCGTGGCTCTGGGCTCTAGAACAGAGGCTTAGTAGCTGTGGCTCTGGGTTCAGTAGTCGTGGCTCTGGGCTCAGTAGCCGTGGCTCCTGGGTTCTAGAACGGACGCTCAGTAGTCATGGCTCTTGGGCTTTAGAGCGGAGGCTCAGGAGCCTTGGCTCCTGGGCTCTAGAATGGAGCCTCAGCAGCCGTGGCTCTGGGCTCAGTAGTTGTGGCTCTGCTCAGTAGCCGTGGCTCCTGGGCTCTAAAGCGGAGTCTCAGTAGTCGTGGTGCAGAGCCTTAGGTGCTCTGCAACATGTGGGATTGTCCTGGACCAGGGATCGAACCCATGTTTCCTGTGTTGGCAGGCAGATGCTTCACCACTGAGCCACCAGGGAAGCCTGGCACCAAGAGTTTTTAAACCTTTTGTTTTGTGGAAATGCTTTCCCCAGTGGCCTTGGAGGCCTCGTTGGAAGCGTTAATTCTGCTGACTTGCAGTGGCTTTATTTTGTATATTGTTGCTTGCTTTGGGGATAAACAGCTCCCTGTTACTGTGCTTTTCTAGCTCCACTTGTGCTTTGGTACGAGTGTGTTCTCCTCCTTAGCTGCAGTGTCTTATCTAGACTTACCTGGATGAGGGGTTGGGGTGAGTCTGTTTATGATGACTTTGAAGCAGCCAGCCCAGCAGTTTTTCAGTGCACCTGTCCTTTCCCCTCCTGCAGCCGCCAGGGGCAGCTTTCGGTGTGACTGCTGCGGGCAGAGTGGTAAGGTGCCAGTCCCCGGTGCCAGCTCCTCTGGCCCGCCCATGTGAGTCACGTGTCAGGGTGTTGACCTGGTCTTCTGCCGTATCCTCCTGCTGTGGACCCAGGGCGGCTGGGGAACTGGTCTCAGGAAGGACACCTGGCGCACCACACGTGTTGGCTGCTGAGGGCTTTGGGGTCGCAGCTGAGATGCCGAATGGAGCGGGAGGCGGAGCCTTTTGGGGGTTCCTGGGAGGCCGGCTCCCTCCCATCACTGGAGTCTCCCCAGGACCAGAGTCACGGACGACGTTACACACCCCTTCCTGCTTGGTGGCTCAGCCACAGAGCCACAACTTTGGTGAAGTGGTGAAATCAGTGTGAAGTGACTCACATCACAGATGTCACACATATGTAGACTTATGCTGAGGAATTGCTGATGTTACCTGGCGTAGAAGGAGAGGGCACTCGGATTTCTGAGGTTCTCTCAAGGTGTCTGTGGTATATTAGACGTGAGTGTCGTACAAGCAGCTGAGGTTTCTGAAGTCAGCCGGCTGCTGTGTGTTTTTTCACAGTAATTCTGTGAAGCAGACCTACCAGAATAATGGTTAATGTGATTTTCAGAATTAAATGTCAAAGTAAGATGATTATTCAAAAATATAATTTACCCAAAAAGGTAGTAAGTAATGTGTTTTGTGGTTCATAGAAAGATCAGCAGACAGAAAGGCCTCATGTGATTTACAAACATTGTATCTCCTTGACCTCCTGAAGAAAAACCCCAAAACTCCCACCTTTAGACCAGCCAGGACTCCGGACTCCAGAGGAGACTTGGAGGGGCCATGTGTGCCTGGCACGTGGGTAGGGTAAGGCTCCAGTTGTGAAGACAGCTTCTAGCTGGACGAGAGGCTTACGCAGCAGCCCAGAGAGTCGGACACACCTGGAGCGACTGAGCAAGCGTGGAAGCCTGGAATAGAAGCTTCTGTATATATAAGCTTTTTTTTTTTTTTTTTAATTTTTTTTGCCATTTTATTTTTTATTTTTATTTTTTTAAATTTAATTTTATTTTTTAAACTTTACATAATTGTATTAGTTTTGCCAAATATCAAAATGAATCCGCCACAGGTATACATGTGTTCCCCATCCTGAACCCTCCTCCCTCCTCCCTCCCCACACCACACCAATACAGTATACTAACGCATATATATGGAATTTAGAAAGATGGTAACAATAACCCTGTGTACGAGACAGCAAAAGAGACACTGATGTATAGAACAGTCTTATGGACTCTGAGAGAGAGGGAGAGGGTGGGAAGATTTGGGAGAATGGCATTGAAACATGTAAAATATCATGTATATAAGCTTTTAAAGAGCCGGTAGCATTTCATTGCACAGGTGGGCTTTTCCCCTTGGGGACTAATAGCTAATATTTGACCCTGATGCTTGAGAGCTGGGACTGCAGTCTGGATGCTGTACCACTGGTGATAACACAGCCTTTCATTTCCAGGAGCAGCACTGGGCGCATGGTGCGTTTTGAATGGGAACCGGAACTGTGTTTTGATTTGCACTTTGTGTTCTTTTTCAGCCTTCTTGGGTGATCTTGTCCGTTCAGTGTGGAGCTCTTCTCCCGTATCCTTTTTGGGGAAGGAGGGAGGGAGGGGGTGACTCTGGGTCCAAGACTCAAGCGCGCCTCACTTCTGCGCTGACGTGTGAGTCGGGAGGTCGTGTGTGTCCTGCTCTGTCCCTCCTGTATCCAGGCGTCTGTTCGGATCCTTGTCGTTCCCCCTGGGGGCGGGGGGCCAGCTGTGTGGAGGCAGCTGTAGCCTGGGCCTGAGGCACAAGTTCTCGTCCCACAAATTGGCTTTAGGACCCAGGCAGTCTAGACCTCAGTTCTGTTGTCTTTGGAACAGCTGGCTTCTGTGGTGTCTGGTTAGATGGACTGTTGCTAAAATTCTCAGTCTCTATGAACCCAGTCACGAACTATTTGAAGAGTAGATGGGCAAAGCGAACATCAGGACAGCTTTAGTTTTATATCATGCGGTGTTGTTCTTTTTATTACGTTGGATGGAAGTATATTAATCCATTTCTACATTAATTCCACCCTTAATGTGGAGGGTCTGCTCGGGGCCTAGTTCTGCAGACAGGACTGCCAGGCCCGCGTTCCTGCCCCAGGGGGCTGCCCTGCACTGCGTGTTTCCCTAGTGTGACTGGAACACACACACGCCGCCTCCCACACGTGCACACACAGCAGGCAGAGGGTTGCCAGGACTGCATTTCTGCACCCAGGAAGCTGCCCCTGCGTTGCGCGCTGGCTCAGCACGCAGAAGTAACGCTGTAACCCATTCGAGGTCCAGACACTCCAGATTCCTTAAAAAGTCATGTTAGCTTTGAACAGACTGTGAAGTTCAGGCCCTGGAGGTCATGTCTGCTGACAGAGAGGCCTGTGCCCGGGGCTGCATGCTGTGAGCGCTCAAAGAATATGTTGATGGAGGGTTTTTTTTTTTAATATTTATTTATTTATTTGGCTGTGCTGGGTCTTTGTTCCAGCACACAGGATCTTTAGCTGTGGCGTGTGGGATCCAGTTCCCTGACCAGGGATCGAACCCGGGGCCCCCTGCATTGAGAATGCGGAGTCTCAGCCACTGGACCACCAGGGAAGTCCCAGTTGATGGAGTTTTAAGAGCCAGAGCTTCAGAATTGGGACAGACCTTGGGAATTACATACATATTCTAATCCTTGTTTTAGTGAAGGGAAAGCTGAAGCTCAGTTGTCTTGCCCAAGTTCACAGAGTATGATGGTGCTAAAACTAGACCTTGGGTTCCTCTGAAAGATTCTTCTAGGCAACAGGAGTAATCATGCTAAAATAGCTCAAGACTTCCAGCGTTCTTTTGGGATAATGCCGGGCCACATGTGGCTGTGTGTGTGTGTGTGTGTGTGTGTGTGTCTCTGTCTGTGTGTAGTTGGGTGCTTCTCCCGCCTGCCCTGCGCTCTTCTTCGGCCAGCTTAAGTCTGCCTCTTTGCTAACGGGATTGAGTGGGAAGCAGAAGGTGGGTGGTGTCCGCACGGGCAGGTCGGAGCTGTCTCTTGGTGGAGTAGAGGTTGCACTGGTGTCATTTCATTGGACTCTTAATATGTGTGCAACAGAGTAAATGGTTTTTCTCCAGAGTCGTGTCAGATTTTTTTTGGAATCACAGCCTGCCTCTCTCAGGTAAGTGTGGCACAGTTCCTCTTGTGTTATTTACGTAACAGTTCTGAATTTTTATATGATTGGACATATGTTGTATTTGTAAACCAGTGTTGCTTAACTAAACTCCATATTCAGTATGAGCTTACAACAATTATTTAAACATTCATACCCAGTCTTAAGATTCAAAGCTTTAATGGGTGAAAATGGTCTTTCTAATCTAAAGAATTACAGAGATTTAAAACTTGAGTATGAAAACATGTTAAAAGTGAAATTAAAAGGTGACAAGGAGACTCCATTCAGAAATAAAAGCAGAGTTTTTTCTCGTAAGAGGCTCATGCAGACCAGTGAAACGTTTCTATGAAGAGGAATTTCAGATAAGTACAGCAAAACATTTGATACACTTTGTGTGCCCGTTAATAGCACTGAGATAAGATTGTCTGCGTCGCAAATGTGTGACAGTGTATTCAGTGCTGGCCGAGCTGTAGCCAGGCTTCCCCGCCCCCCACAGGAGTGCAGATCGGTGAGCAGTTTTCTAGAAAAGTCAGGCCATGTCAGAGCCAGAGGAGACTCAGTTGTTTTCCTTGCAGGTCTCGTGTGTTTAGACGTTTATCCCAAATTGATAGAGATAACGGCAGATTGATGCATAAAGGCAGCATTATTTATGAGAGGGTAAAATTGGAAATAAGCAGATCATCCACGATTTGGAAATGTTTAAGAAACTATTCTGGTCCATTATTAATACATAATAATCCAGCTATCTAGCCAGTTTTGAATTTTGTTTTATAAACGTATGCAGACACATGGGTAATTTTTTAAATGGGGGACAAAGCAGGATATAACATAGTTATGTACAGTATTACATCAACCAAATAAAATATGTAAGAAATATCCGGGAAAAAAGAAACATCTGAAGGGGGACCAAGACGTTGGCATTGATGGATTTTGGAGCGGTGCACGTTCAGCGTCGTTCCGTCCCGGTCTGTCCTCTCAGTCCCCAGCCGGAAACCCTCAGTCTGTAAACAGCTTTTATGAAAGGTCAGGCTGGTGGTGGTCGAGCTTCCTTGGGGTCAGGCGCAGCCACTGGGCAGGAGGAGGCTTGGTTAGCCCGATCTGTTTCTGTAGCCTGAGGACCTCATTCCGTCTGAGGCTCTTATGTTGACACTTTGGGTCTCGCCATCTCTGAGGAGGTCTTCGAGAACAGGGTGTCCAGGATGTTAGGTGAGACTGAAAGGACTTTGGTTAGAATTGTGCCTTCTTACAGCTTTGTAACAGAAGCCTGTGGAGCCGGGCGGCATCAGTTTAGTGCGTTGATTGTCAGCCAGACCCAAGCTTTTGTACAGGTGGTGCCTCCACGGCCCCTTCTCTGCCCAGGCAGTATGTCGACTGATTCTGTGTTTTTTTGTAAATTCTGGAAGTTCTTTAAAATTATAAAATCCTCTCTTTTTTGTTTTTGCTATATCGATTTAATAGAGATCCTTGAAAAGTTGGCTTTTTTCCTTAAGAATAGAAAGTTTGTTGGTATTTGTGTTTTTCAGTGTTTTTCACATCTTTGTAATAAATGTAAATTTATATGATGATGATTTTTAAAATCGGCTAAAATGAAAACCTTTTTACAATGGGTACTGTGGTTGCATGCAGTTTTTATTGTTTTCTTTATACTTCTCTGTATGTTCCAAATTTATAACAAGCATCAGGAAAGTTTTTAAAATGAAAACATTTTATTACTGTTACTCCTCATGCGTAAACAAAATATACTGTGGCTAAAATGTAAAATTTGTATTTAATTATATTTGTACTGATTGGATCTCTGGGTTCATGATTCAGAGCCCACTGTCCAGACAAGAGAGGAAGAGGCCGAGGCAGGGAGTCCTGTGGCTGTTTTCAAGGGTCAAGGTCATAGTGACATGGTCTTTAGCAGACCTGACTTGGAAAAATAAATAAGATTATTCATTGATTAGAATATGAGCACTGTGAATATGAGGCGATGACAGGGTTTTAAATCAGGGATCTGAGTTTGACACTGGAGAGCCTTCTAGTCTTGGGGAAATAGAAACGCAGTTACGTTTGACAAAGGTTTTGGCATATGCAGCGGGTTATACGTAGTCAGTACACTCGGTGTGTGAGGGTCGGTGCACGTGGCTGGGCCGCAGGGGTCACCTGTGAGCTTAGAGAAGGCGGGGCCGTGTGGATGGCAGGGTCCGGACAGCCCGGGTGGATGTGGTGAGGTCTGCGAGGCCACGGCACAGTGGGTGGAGCAGGTGGAGCTGGAGGGGAGAGCAGAGGGGAGGTGGGGGCTCCGAGCACTGTGAGGGCGCCGGCCTCAGAGGCCTCAGAGCGGGGCTGCCTGCTGGGGTGGAGAGGAGAGCTCGGAGACACAGGGGGCGGAAACCTGGGTGCGGGAGGGAGCTCCATGAGGTGCCTGCTTCCCTCCTTAGTTTCTTACGTATTGAGTCTTGATTGCAGATGTTTACATGAGGACATTTGGAAAACACAGGAAGAAAGCAAACAAGTTAAAAATCACTTGCATTCCTGTAGGTGAAACTGATCTGAGAGCCCTGAGCAGGAACAGTGGGCGGGGTGGGGATGGGGTGAGACGGGCACTGGAACCCAGGTTAGCACCGTGTCCCTGAAGACAGCACAGACCTGAGGAGTGGGTGGACGGGAGTTGGAGGGTCTGCGTAAGGAAAGGTGGGGGCACAAAGGAAGAGGAGCCGATGCTCACAGTGGGCCTCTGGTGGGTGTTCCACAGAAGGGCACGGCCGGGTGACTTCCTTTCCCAAGTTAGGAGCATCGCTGGGCCTGGGCTGCAGAGGGGAAGAGATGAAGTCAGCCTGAAACCCAGTACTGTCCAAGCGCAGGGACCTGGGACTTGCGTGAAGGCTGAGAAGTGCATCCTTGCAGAGGAGGGTGGAGGGAGGCGCAGGCTCAGGAAGACACCCTTGAGTGGGGAGACAGGAGGCTTCAGAGTGAGCAGAGACACTAGCGGAGGCGGGCGGGCGGGCGGGGCAGCTCTAGGAGCCAGGGGGTCAGGCCCCGCATGGTTTCATCGCTGGGGCCAGTAGGGGGACACATGGAGTGTCAGCTTGAGTCCCTCTGCCCGGCTCAGTGCTGCGGGCAGGGGGCTGGCTGCGGCTGCATGCGGGCTTGGGGGTCTGTGTGCACCTCCAGCTCTGGGTTGAGAAAGCTACAGGTGAGGTCAGCATGGGGGAGACCGGGGACCCCAGGAAGAACCTGAGAGGCATCTGGGGTCGACGGGCGGGTGTCAGGGAGGTGGCCCGGCTGGGGGGCTTGTCCAGGTGTGCACTTCACTGTGGGGGGTGGCTGGGGCCCTGGTGGACAAAACAGCGGATTTAGCGAGATGGCTGACAAGGGTTTTATGGCCCTGAAGCAGATTGATCAGGTGTGCCGTTCAGACCCCAGACCCTTCGTGTGAGCGTCACTGTGATGGAGCTGGTTTTTGTGGGTCCATCGCTCGCTGCACTTACTCTCACCGTCCGCCATTTGTGGCCAAGGCAGCTGTGCTTCGTCGGAGTCGATGGCTCAGCCAAGAGTGAGGAAACTCAGAGCACGCTGGGGACGCTAACTCTGGCTGCTGACACTCGCTCACTCAGTTGTGAGATGGATAACACGTGTCTGTCCAGCGTGCAGCTGCAGGCCCCGCCCACCACGCCTGTGCGGGTGCTTTGTGAAGCGGGAGGCAGGTTCCCCTCAGGTGGGGGCGCAGGGTGTGGGTGGCACCGGGGATGGGGTCAGCACGGGTAACCTGCCCCGAGCAGCCTCTGCAGCACGGGCACACGCACACGCAGGCAGGCAGGCAGGCAGGCGGGGCTCCACCGCCGCGGAGGGACTGTTGTTGGCGGTTCTCAGTGACCTTCTGTCTTTTCCCGTCAGGGTGTTGAGACGCTGGAGCTCTTGTTGGAGTCTTCCAGAGCGCTCCAGGGAGAGGTAGGGAAGGGCGCTTGTGCCGGCAGAAGTTGGGAAGCACAGACATCACCCGCCTTCTCCCGAGCCAGTGTTGACGCAGGCTGCGGCCGCGGTTGTCGTGTGCTGGGTAGGTGGTGGGCAGGTCCCTGTGTGTGAGAGCCTGCCAGGGCCTGACTGCACTCTGGGAGGCCCTTTCCATCTGTATCTCAATCAACAAAGAATTTCTTGACTGCCTACCCTGTGCCTCGCACTGTACTAGGCCCCAGCCGAGGTTCTGAGGTCAGGACAGGCCTCGCACCCGAGGCGCTCCTCCCTGGTCGGCGGGCTGAGAGCTCGTGCGCAAGAGGGACGAAGAGGGGCTCATGGAGCTGCACCCCAGGAGTGTCTGGGCGGGAGACCTGGAGAGGGGGCCGTCCTGGTGCAGAGGGAGGCCCTTTCCCACGGGGGCGCGGCGAGGAGCACCCTCTGCTCAGGGTGGAGGGGGCTCAGTGCCCCTTGAGGGCAGCTTGCTGTGGGAGTGCAGGGGCCAGGGGTGCTGAGCTGAGAGAGTAGTGGCCCAGGGTCAGGGCCAGCCGCCTGGGCGGGGGCACAGTGAGGGGGCAGCCGTGCACAGGTCGGGGTGGAGGGGGGTTGCCCGAGACACTCTGGAAGCGCTCAGATCTGAGCCCGATGGGTCAAGGAGACGTCCAGGCTCTTTTAGCTGAGCTGATAGATTAGTTTAGGAAGATTGCTGTTTTAAAAAAGAAGAGCATTTTTTTCCCCAGTTATAAATGCTTTTGAAAATTTGGAAAATACAGAAAAGTATAAAAATGAAAATTAAAATGTCCCCATGACCCCGTCACCACCAGGTAGCTATTGTTAGCAGTTTCGTGTGGAAAGAGCATTCTCCATCACACTGTTAGAGATTCACTGGATGAGCTGGTGCAAATACGTTCAAGTCACTTAATGCAAACACAGGTTGATGAAGACTCTGATTCCAGGAAGTTTTCCAAGTGGATACAAGTTAGAGTTTGGGGGCTTGGTCCATGCAGGGCCTTGCCTCCCCCATGCAGTGTTCTTTCCACAGCAGCTTGCTATGCTCTGTTGAAACCCAGCCAGGGTCCAGGCCGTAGGGTGGAGGACTAGTCAGTGAACTAAAAATAATAAAGCCACGTCTAGATTGCGGTTTTTATTTCATTTGTAATAAAGATTACATAACGATTTATTAGAGTTGTATGTTTTATCATGTAATTAAATCTCACCACCAAATGCTGCAGGATATGTTTTTGTGGAAGTCACTATTAAAAATAACACCTTCTGATCAAGTCTCCTGAAATGTGTCACTGACTAAAGACATACAAAATAATGATTTTAAGGTGACTTTGTAAAATTAATGTGTTCTTGTTAGTATTCACAGAGTAGTATGGAATGCAAAATAATTTCTAGAAATATTTGTAAAATAGAGAGTAGATACAGGATGTTAGATTTTCGGCAATCTGAATAATGACAGTTAAAAAGAAAAATTTTGTTAAACTTAAAAAAAATTAGCTTGAGACAAAGTTCAGAATTCTTAACTATAATTCACAATTTATAGTAAGTTACCTAAAATTGACTTCAGTGATTATCTTAGAATTAACACCTTTGTTTTCCTTAAATGTTTCTTTTGACTTTCAGATGATAAAGTTTTATTTTTTAGAAATTGTTTTTAGTAGGACCTGCCCTTAGCGAAGCAGTCTAGAGCAGTGGGAAGCACAGTTTGGAGTCAGGCCTGGGCTTAGGCAGACCTAGGTTTTACAATGATCAGCTTTGACTTCTGTGAGTTCGTGCGTCCTCTGCTGGGTCGCAGGGACGAGGAGCCCCTGGCACAGTTCCTGGCACATAGTAGGCAGGCAATAAATGGAGCTGTTGGTTCTGGAGTGAAAGCCTCTGTCACAGCATAAGCCATCGCATCTGCGTCTCAGCTTCATCACTTGCGTGCGCAAGCATAGGAATTACGCCTTTTATGCTTGCCTCATTTTCTGTGTGCTTGGTAATTATGTTTTCCCCTGAGCTTATACGCCACTGTATTTTTGTCTTTTATTTTTAATTCATTTCATAATAAGCATTTATTTGTTATCCATTAATTCTTAAGGAATCCCTTGAATATGATCTTTATACTACTGTATTGAAACATTTTAAAAAATGACAGAGTTGGAAGATGGAGTGTGGGGTACTAGTTCTGTGTCCCTGTCATTTCGGTATGTAATGAAGTAATCCTCCACTCAGCCCCTAGAGTGTAGACGTAAGTATTTTTTAGTTTTACTTGGTGACAAGGCAAAAAAGGTGATGTTTATAAAACTTAAGATAGAAGTAAAAGTTTACTGTAACAAGCACATAGGTGAAAGCTCATCGCTTTTTCCCACTAATATGCTTAGGTTAATTTCATTTAAGAAGGAAAAAAGTAGATGAGCACAGTGGTTATGATGTCACATAGCGTGGGCAGGCAAGTCGGTGAGTGTGATGGAAGTATGATTTCTGGTTCCTGCCAGGTGTCGCCTGAGGACCGAAGCGCCCTGTGGGCGATGCTCACCTTCCACGGGGGCGGCTGCCAGCTGAACCTCAACAGGAAGTGCACGCACCTGGTTGTTCCCGAGCCAAAGGGGGTAAGCGACCCATGTACGTTCTCCTTTTAAATGTCTTCTAAGCATTTCCAGTCATCGCATGTCTTCTTTGAACTTCTTTTAAATTAACTGGATTCTGTTTGCAAAAGCTGATAATGTGAGTTTATGTCACTTGTAAAACAGCTTCATTCCACAAAGGATGGGAGATGACGAATTTTACTTTGAACCGGATGTAACTTTTAAATACAAAGATTGGACAGATTTTTTAATCTTTAGGTTTCCTTTCACATCGACTAAAACTTCAATTTTGTGAAAATGTGTGTTAGTGCTCTTTACAATTTTTACAAAGGGTCATACTGAGTATAATTATAAACATGCATTTGGAGCAGTTCTCAGTGTACTGTCCTTCTTAATAACCTGAAATATTTAAGCGGTGTTGATCTGCTCGAGCCCAGGGCTCTTCTCTAAGCACGGGTGGGGCTGTGGGGATTGAGGTTCCCAAGTGGGGTGCAGGTCAGCAGCGCAGCCCCGCAGGACGTGTTAGGGCTGCAGGCTGGCCTCCCGCGCGCCCCAGACCGAGTGAAACAGGACCTGCTGGGGTGGGGAACCCGGGGTTTCTGCCGCAGCCTCATGAGGTGCGAGCACCGCTCTCGCGTGGAGGCCGAGCTTTTCTCCTCCCATGGACAGTTATTTAGCACTTTGAGAATGAAGTATAGTGTGTTCATAGTAGGAAGGTCTTTTGACAAGTTACTGTTCCCGTGTCAGTCGTTACCTCCATATTTTTTATTGCCCTCAGTCTGAATCAACACCACGTGTGTCTTACCCGAGTGCACTAACTCACTGAGTGGGAGGTGGGCGTGCGGGTCTGGGGTGAGGGGGCGTGGAAGCAGAGAGACCCACCTGCCAGGAGGGTCCCTTTCCCTGGGCCCCGGGAAGCAGGGCAGCCCGTGGATGTGTACCGTTCAGAGTGCTCATTCTCTGACGAGAAAGTGAGCTGTGAGCTGGTGAGTGTGCTTTAACGTAGTAAGCCACATAATCCAAGGAGAAGCTCTGAAAATTTGGGGCTAATCTTAAAGTCTACTTAAGTAAAAAGTTGTATCTTATATGACAATTTAAGAGATAAGTAGTATGCTTTGATTAGAGTATAGGGTTTTTTTTATTTTCTATGAACTGGTTTATAGCTGAAAATAAATCCTTTGATTTTAGGTAGCTAGTTTAAGGGGAATGAAATGTTTATAAGTTTTAAAACTACGAGAGAATACTTGTAAAAGGTCACATTACAGTTGGAGGCAGTATATGAATCGAGTGGATTTGTCAGACCAGCTGAAAGTGAAAGTCGCTCAGTTGTGTCCATGGAATCCTCCAGGCCAGAATACTGGACTGGGTAGCCTTTCCCTTCTCCAGGGTATCTTCTCAACCCAGGGACCAAACCCAGGTCTCCTGCATTGCAGGTGGATTCTTTACCAGCTGAGCCACAAGGGAAGCGGAAGAATACTGGAGTGGGTAGCCTATGCATTCTCCAGGGGATCTTCCCGACCCAGGAATCGAACCGGGGTCTCCTGCATTGCAGGTGGATTCTTTACCAACTGAGCTAGCTGACTATATACACAAAACTAAATGGCACTTTTAATTTTTTTCATTTTTGATCAATTTATGGAGAAAATACATAAATGGCATGATGAAACTGTTTTCTGTATTCTTGGATTTTTAAAATGTATTAAATTGAGACAAATGGAGGAATTTAATAACGGCCAAAACACAGGGAATGTTGCTCAGTGTTCGGCGGAGGGAGCTGGTTTCCGGGTGTACATGCTCCACTCCACTGAAGGCGGAAGGCGGAGCTGGGGAGGGTCCTCGGGTCCTCCAGCCCGCCCCTGGCCCTGGCGTGCAGCCGGAAGTGGGTGTAGTTTATGGCCCCAAATAACGTGTTTTCCCGAGAATGGCTGTTAGCCGAGGCTTTAGCACAGGCGGGTCGGACTCGGTCGGTTCACCGAGCCACGTTTACGAACGGGTTCACTTAAAGCTGCTCTATCACATTGCTCTCGCGTAGCGTTTCCTTCGTCTCTCTTCCCTCGGGCGTGCCTTCCGCTTTGCCCTGTCCCCTAGGAGCGTCCTCCTGCCAGGCGCCCCCGCTCGCTGCCCACAGACCCCGCCGGGCCTCCCTGCCCGCGGCCCACGCGGCTTGGCGCTGGCTTCCGTCATAGTCCCGTCGCCTGTTTGACTTCTGTGCAGAGCTCAGTCGGAAGCCTCGTGGGGTCAGAATCATTGCGGCTTTGTGTTTATAGCGGAACGAGCTTGGTGCACGCCGGTGCCTGGTGGAGCGGTGTCCTCACGCCCCGTGACTGCCTGTGGTCCTGGGCGCTCTGCCCACCGCAGCACGGCTCCGAGCGGCTCTTGGTGATTACCACGCTGGACGGCAGACACGCCTTTCACTCTTGAGCGTCTCACGGGAGTCCTGGCGCTGCGTGTTGTCAGAAGTTGCGTTTGTAAACAAGAATTGAAGCACAGTCTTTTCAGACTGCTGTTGGCACATGCGACGGCGTCCTGTGACCCCTGATACGTGGTTCTTCTTGTCTCCTGTCTGAAGGGGTCTGAGTGGTTCCTGTGGGTGAAGTGGCCACAACAGGAGTTGACTTTTGTCTTCCTAGAGTTCTTGCTTTGCGTCCGTGATTCTAGGAGATCTGATAAACCCCGCAGCTTGTTTCTGTGTGTGTCTGTGCTTCACCCACAGGAGAAATACGAGTGTGCTTTGAGGAGAGCCAGTATTAAGATTGTGACCCCCGACTGGGTCCTGGATTGCATCTCCGAGAAGACCAGGAAGGACGAAGCCCTTTATCACCCCCGCCTCATCGTCTACGAGGAGGAGGAGGAGGAAGAGGAAGAGGAGGAAGGGGCGGGCAATGAGGAGCCGGACTCCCCGAACGAGGGCAGCACTGACGGGAAGTCCAGCCCGGCCAGCTCTCAGGAGGGCTCCCCCTCCGGCGAGCCGCCGTTCTCACCCAAGTCGAGCGCTGAGAAGTCCAAAGGGGAGCTGATGTTCGACGACTCCTCTGACTCCTCGCCGGAGAAGCAAGAGAGGAACTTAAACTGGACCCCAGCGGAGGTCCCCCAGCTGGCGGGGGTGAAGCGCCGGCTGCCCCCCGGCAAGGAGCCCGGGCTGATTAACCTGTGTGCCAACGTGCCACCTGTCCCTGGGGGCATCCTGCCGCCCGAGGTCCGTGGAAGCTTGCTGGCTCCGGGACAGAGCCTGCAGGGCCCCGAGAGGCCCGAGGTGATGGCCGCCTGGAGTCCGGCCATGCGGACGCTGAGGAACATCACGAACAACGCCGACATCCAGCAGATGTCCAGCCGCCCCTCCAACGTGGCGCACGTAAGTCACTCTTAGAGACAGAAATGTAAATGTCCGATTTCAGTCATCTTAGGATATCCGATTATTTTCTGCTTCTTCAGAACAGTTAACATACAAGCAGGGTTTCTTTGCCCGAGGGCGTGTTCTGCAGTCTTTGTGTCTGCACACGCGTGTGTTCAGTGTTGCGGACTCCCAACGAGAACAGTGACAGGCCCTGACCCCGCTGAGCGGCATATGCCCCGCGGCCAGGCTGCCCCGACGGTGGCACCAGAGGAAAGCCTGAGGCTGCCCGCTGTGCCTTGGTGTTTACCACGAGCTGTGGGTCAATAGAGGGCATGGCATGGTTTGCTCATTGATTGAAGAAGCCTCAGTTTTACTTGACAGTTTTGTGATGGGAGTCTGCTGTACAGAATGGACCTTAAACACTTTAGTAGCTGTTTTTCCATTCAGGACAAAAAGAAGGCAGTTGAGATGTATGTGTGTCCCTATGTGTGTGTATGGGGGTCCCTGTGTGTGTGTGTCCCTGTGTATGTGGGTCCCCCTGTGTGTGTGTGGGGGGGGGCGGTCCCTGTGTGTGGGGGGGTCCCTGTGTGTGTGGCGGGGGGGGGTCCCTGGAGAAAAGGTGGTGAGTGAGGACGAGGAGCCCAGCCCCTCTCAGGTGCAGAAGACAGGCAGGGCGAAGACAGGTCTGAGCAGAAGGGCTCCCCACGATGTGGGTGTCTGGACGGTGGTGCCAGGTCTTGTACCAGCCGCTGGCTGGGGAGGCTCCTTAGGTCAGGCACTTAACCCCAGGTGGCCCTGGCAGAGCTGAAAGCGAGTTCTGGGTGGGGGGCAGCCCTCAGACCCCGAGCAGACTGACTCGGCCGTGTCCTGAGGACTGGAGGGGCCTGGCAGGCGGGGCCTTGGCTTCTGTGGTGGGGAGGCCACGGGGGGATAGTTTGAGAGTCCTGTTGGTTAAAAGTGTGTAAGAAGTGTCCCTCCCTGCCTCCTTGTCTTGGGGTAAACAGTGACAAGTGGATAGTACCTGGTCCTTGAGACGCTGGAGGGGTGGCCCCGGCCAGGCTTAGGGGTAGTGTGGGGGGGACATGGGGTCAGGGACTTGGCCGAGTGTCCCGACATGGATGCGAGGTTCCGGACACGTGCTGGAGCTGGTTAGGAGCCAGGGTGAGGGGGCACCCTACCCTGGGGTGTTGGCAGAGTGTGCGCGGTGGGCGGTGGGGTGTGGCCCACGGTGAGGACCTGGAAATGCTCAGTTCATGGCGGGGCACACGTCTGCCTTCCCGCCAGTCGTCCTGCAGGTACGACCTCCAAGGAAGACAGTCTCGCTCCGCCCGCGGTGTGGGTGGGGTAGGGATCCATGCTCACCAGGGCAGGGCTGTGATACTGGCCGGAAGCCTTTGGAGACCTTCGCAGAGCTCTTAGTGTCGGAGCATTGGGACATCGCACTGCTAGATGTGGAGAAAAGGAATCTTTGAAAGTTAGAAGATTTAGTTTAAAATTAGATCAGGAGGTTGGGAAAGACAGCAGCCATCAGACTCCTGCTGAACTTGCGCGTTTCTGGTGGTTGGGAGCTGTGCGTGTGTATGTCAAATGTGGCGCTCAGCGTCAGGAACTTAAATAAGGACGGTGACAGCACAGAGCGGCGTCCAGACTTGGCGTGCCCCGAAAACTGCAGTCTGCAGTGCGGCACGCCACACGCTCGCTCAGGTGGACTCAGGCGGGTTTCCAGCCAGACGCAGATTGGAAAGCTGGACACAACGTCTGGTGGCCGGGGACGGCACTCCCGGGCCTCTCGGTGGCGGGCGGGCAGGTGCAGGCCCTCCGGGCGGCGCCCACCTCAGGCCGGCTGGGCCCTCGCCTGCCTCTCCGCCTGCCCCAGGCGCGCCGGCTCCTTCAGATGCCGCCCTCGGGAGCCCCTCGGGAGCCCTGTTGCTGACGGCAGACGGGCAGGCTGTCGGGTCCGCGCGGGCTGCTGCTGCTGAGGGGAAGCAATGCATGCACACAGGTTACATTCTAACGGTGGTGGTGGTGTAGTCGCTAACTCGTGCCTGACTCTTGCGACCCCGTGAACAGAAGAGCCTGGCAGGCTGCAGTCCATGGGATTCTCCAGGCAAGAATACCATAGTGGGTAGCCTATCCCTTCACCAGGGGATCTTCCTGACCCAGGAACCGAACCAGGGTCTCCTGCATTGCAGGCGGATTCTTTACTAACTGAGCTAGCTACAAGGGACGCCCATTCTAATGGTCCCCAAGGCTGTAAAGTGGTAATAACCTCCCTGAAGCCCCCCCTGCCCCCCAGGTACGGGACCAGCGTGTGTCCTCTGTGTGGGCTCCTGGCCCCCGCCCACTCCTGCCTGCTTCTCTGCAGGGTCAGCATCCCAAGTGCTTTTCTCTGCTCGGCTGGGTCTGTGGTGGGCTTCATTTCTGTCCCACTTGACTGGGTATTTTTTAATACTTGCGTAGAGAAAAGAGTTATCCTGTTACTTAAAAATGTATTTAAATCTGCTTTTTCTGCTCAGAGCTCAACTGCGAAGTTTTCAGAGTGCCCGGAGATTCTCCTCTTACCTGTAGGGTGATTTTTAAGACAGATGTACTCAAACTCTTGAGTTTAACTTATTTCAGTTTTAATTTGTTTCATCACTGAATCCAAGGCCTGTTACTCTTGCAAATTACATAATGTTTATGTTTTGGAGTCTGTTTAAGTGAAAGATGTATGTTAAAAACATATTTGAGATTTTTTTATAACTTTGGTTTATGTTAAAGTTGAATTTCCAGAGTTTTACTTAAATGACAGGGATACAAAAATAGGGATTGGTTGTATTGGTTGACTTTTCAGTTTAGTTCAGTCGCTCAGTCGTGTCCGACTCTTTGCAACCCCATGGTCTGCAGCACGCCAGGCTTCCCTGTCCATCACCTACTCCCGAAGCTAGCTCAAACTCATGTCCACTGAGTTAGTAATGCTACCTAACCATCTTATCCTCTGTTGTTCCCTTCTCCTTTTGCCCTCAATCTTTCCCAGCATCAGGGTGTTTCCCAGTGAGTCAGTTCTTCAGTCAGGTGGCCAAAGTATTGGAGCTTCAGCTTCAGCATCAGTCCTTCCAATGAATATTCAGTACCAATTTCCTTTAGGATGGACTGGTTGGATCGCCTTGCAGTCCAAGAGTCTTCTCCAACACCACAGTTCAAAAGCAACAGTTTTTTGGCCCTCACCTTTCTTTATAGTCCAACTTTTACAAACATACATGACTACTGGAAAAACCATAGCTTTGGCTATACGGGCCTTTGTCAGTAAAGTAGTTTCTCTGCTTTTTAATACACTGTCTAGGCTTTTTGTAGCTTTTCTTCCAAGGAGCAAGCATCTTTTGATTTCATGGCTGCAGTCACCATCTGCAGTGATTTTGGAGCCAAAAAAGTAGTCTGTCAGTGTTTCCACTGTTTCCCCATCTATTTCCCATGAAGTGATGGGACCGGATGCCATGATCTTCGTTTTCTGAATGTTGAGCTTTGAGCCAACTTTTTCACTCTCCTTCACTTTCATCAAGAGGCTTTTTAGTTCCTCTTCACTTTCTGCCATAAGGGTGGTGTCATCTGCATATCTGAGGTTATTGATATTTCTCCCGGCAATCTTGATTTCAGCTTGTGCTTCATCCAGCCCAGCGTTTCTCATGATGTACTCTGCATATAAGTTAAATAAGCAGGGTGCCAATATACAGCTTTGACATACTCCTTTTCCTATTTGGAACCAGTCTATTCTTCCATGTCCAGTTCTAACTGTTGCTTCCTGACCTGCATATAGGTTTCTCAGGAGGCAGGTCAGGTGGTCTGGTGTTCCCATCTCTTTAAGAATTTTCCAGTTTGTTGTGATCACACAGTCAGAGGTTTTGGCCTAGTCTATAAAGCAGAAGTAGATGTTTTTCTGGAATTCTCTTGCTTTTTCTATGATCCATCGGATGTTGGCAGTTTGATGTCTGGTTCTTCTGCCTTCAGCTTTAACATCTGGAAGTTCTCAGTTCATGTACTGTTGAAGCCTGGCTTGGAGAATTTTGAGCACTCTTTTGCTAGCGTGTGAGATGCGTGCAAGTGTGTGGTAGTTTGAACATTCTTTGGCATTGCCTTTTAGTAAAATCTGTTTGTTACTGTTTTTCTTGACCATAGGAAGTTGGCTTCCAATTTCTTTTGAGCATGTAGGGAAACTTCATTGTAAGACAGGTTTCTTTCGTCACGTCCGGCGCTGAGCAGGTAGTAAAGTAACATGGGATGTGACGCTCTGCGAGGTGATATCCCTGGTTCCTGAAGCTTGTTGGGTGCTTGTCGGGTGCTTGGCCGACGCCTGTCCTGAGGAGGGGGCGAGCCCAGGGGATGCTGTGGCCGGCGGGGGCTCCAGCCTGAGGCCTTCTGTCCAGTGTGTGTGCACGGGCTGTGAGCTGGGGAGGGCTGCCCGCATGCACACACCTGGGGCTGGGCCTCTCCTGTCCCTCGTGTGTGTGGCGGAGCAGGGCGGCCGCGGACGGGGCGGGCTGGCGGCTGCTGTCTGGGGCTGCAGCGTCCCATGCCTTCATGCAGGTGGGGTCTTGGTGTCCTCTGGACCCTTTGTTTGTTGGGAAACGGCAGCTGTGGGAGGGAGGCTTGGTCAGGCTGTGTGGCCCGGAGGAGGTGGGGTGTGGCGGGGTATCGTGCTCGCAGCAGGACTGTGGGGTCAGCGGGACAGAACAGCCCCCCACCAGCAGCCCCAGTCCTTCTGCTCTGGAGCGAGTCAGCCACTCTAGGGAGTGTATCTGCCCACATCCGTTCTGTAGCCTCTCCCGTTTTACTTACTCCGTTCCACGTTTTGGTGAAGAGGTCTCAAGTACGAGCATGTCCACCTCACTGAGCTGGCAGTGTGTATGCACGGGAGAGAGGCGGGTGAGTTTGAAGCCTCCTGCTGGTGGGGGTTAGCCCATGGCGTGTCGGGTGTGTGCTCCGCTCTCTGAGGGGCCTGTGAGGTGAGGGCAGCAGCTGTTGACGCGCCCTTGCCTGACCTCTGCTTCCAGATCCTGCAGTCCCTCTCGGCGCCGACGAAGACGCTGGAGCAGCAGGTGAACCACAGCCAGCAGGGCCCCGCGAGCGCGGTGCTGCTCGGCCAAGTGAAGGTGGCCCCGGAGCCGGCCCCGGCACCGCAGCCCATCCTGCACCTGCAGCCGCAGCAGCTCCTGCAGCTCCAGCAGCAGCATCTGGCGCAGCAGCCCTACCCCCCGCCCCCACCGCACCCGTTCCCTCCGCCACCGGCCCACCCGCACCAGTTCCCCCAGCAGCCCCTGCAGCGCCCCCAGCCACCCCTGCAGCAGCAGCAGCTCGCCCACCTGCAGCAGCAGCACCTCCAGCACCTGCAGCGCCTGCAGCAGATGCAGCCGACGCCGACGGCCCAGCCGCCCGGCCCGCCAGCCCAGGCCCTGCAGCCCCCGCCGCCCCAGGCGCAGGCGCAGCCCCCGCTGTTCGGACACGACCCGGCGGTGGAGAGTTAGTAACATGCATCCTTCTTTCCCTCTCCCGAAACCCTTGTGCCTGCTCTGAGAGCGTTTGAGGTCAGGCTAAGGATTCGCCTCGAGAAATAGTTAGAAAATGGGGACCATAGTTCGGAATTGTTAGGTTTCTCGGCTCTGGGCCTCCGTCCCCACCCTGAAGTGAACACTGGTGTCCTTGTAACAGCGGGCTGCCGCAAGGAGCGCTCGGTGCCCAGACGTACTCCGTGGTGGTGCCCGGGTTTGAGTCACGTGATGGGGGCGATCGAGTAGCTCCATTTGTAGCAGCTGCTGCTTTTGAGGGCCTTCTGCAGAGGTCCTCGACTGGTGGAGACGTCATGGGCAGGCGTGACTAACTTCATAGATTCACGTCGAGCTCTGCAGAGTGCGCCTTCTCATGTTCCATGCACACGTTCACAGCACGCAGGCTCTGATTCATTTTCCTTGTGTGATTCTGTTCTAGTCCCAGAAGAAGGCTTCCTACTGGGGTGTGTGTTTGCAATCGCAGATTATCCAGAACAGATGTCTGACAAGCAGCTGCTGGCCACCTGGAAAAGGGTGAGGTCACTGAGATACACACACCTGCGTGCGCACACACACACACACACACACACACACACGTGTACCTATGCCTATACTCACACTGGGTTGGCCAAGAAGGTTGTTGGTTTTTTCTGTAAGACGGCTCTAATAGCGCTTAACTGACTTGAAGTTCATGCAGAACAATTTTGTTAGATTGTTCTGTGACAGCTGTCTTATCAGCTTGTATTCTTTTAAAAAGTTATCAAAATTGGTGAATTTCTGTGTAGCCATTTTAATATTGAAGATGAAAGAAACAAAGGAATATTCTTCGCATATTATGCTTAATTATTTCAAGAAAGGTAAAAACACAACTGAAAAGGAATAAAAGAGAGCTTTGTACAGTGTATGGAGAAGGTGCAGTGACTGATCAAATGTGCCAGAAGTGGTTTGCAGAGTTTCCTGCTGGAGGTTTCTTGTGGACGGTGCCCCATGGCTGGGTAGACCAGTTGAAGTTGATAGTGAGCAAATTGAGACGTTAGCTGAGAGCAGTCAACGTTATACCACATGTGAGGCAGCCGGCACACTAAGGACATCCAGATCCAGCACTGAGAGAGTTGCACCAGCTTGCCTGTGTTCATTACTTTGATGTTTGGGTTCCACACAAGTGAAGCGAAAAAAGCCTTCTTGATCTTTTTTTCACATGCAGTTCTGTACTGAAATGTAACAAAAAACGTTTTGTTTTTAAAACAAACTGTGACCAGTGATGAAAAGATACTGTACAATAGTGAACAGAAGAGATTTGGGGGCAAGTGAAACGAACAACCACCAACCACACCAGAGAATGTGCTGTGTGTATGGAGGGGGTGGAAGGGAGTCCTCTGTTGTGGCTCCATCTGGAAGACCAAAGGGTTAATTCCAACAAGCACTCCTCCCGATTAGACCAGCCGAAAGCAGCACTGTGTGAAGAGCACCCGGAATTAATCAACAGAAAACTCAAACGCTTCCATCAAGATAACTCAGACCTCATGTTTCTCTGATGTGTGATGACCAGGCAAAAACTGTGAGAGCTTGTCTGGGATGTTCCGATTCATCCACCATATTCACCAAACATGGCACCTTCGAATTTCCATTTATTTCGGTCTTTACAAAATTCTCTTATTGGAAAAAAATTTTTCCTTTGAAGACTGTAAAAAGGCACCTGGAACAACAGTTCTTTGCTCAAAATGATAGAAAGTTTTGGGAACATGGAATTATGAAGCTGCCTGGAAAGTGGCAGCGGGTAGTGGGACAAAATGGTGAACACATTGTTCAGTCAAGCTCTTGGGCCGCATTAAAAATACGCCTTTTAGTTAAAAAAATCAAAGGAACTTTTTGGCCAACCCACGAAAGTTCTCGCCCTTTTGGTAACAGCCTTCCCCTCAGTGCCACACGACCATGCAACCATTGCGATTGGGATACAAGACAGTATGAAAAAATTCAGAAATTCAGAAACTAAATTTAACTTCGTGTTGCTTTGCTTTCTTTTTTTCTCTTTAGAATGAAGTTTCTTTTTTTTTTACTATATTTATTTTTTTTTAATTTTATTTTATTTTTAAACTTTACAATATTGTATTGGTTCTGCCATATATCGAAATGAATCTGCCACAGGCATACACGTGTTCCCCATCCTGAACCCTCCTCCCACCTCCCTCCCCATACCATCCCTCTGGGTCGTCCCAGTGCACCAGCCCCAAGCATCCAGTATCGTGCATCGAACCTGGACTGGTGACTTGTTTCATATATGATATTACACATATTTCAATGCCATTCTCCCAAATCATCTCACCCTCTCCCTCTCCCACAGAGTCCAAAAGACTGTTCTATACATCAGTGTCTCTTTTGCTGTCTCGTACACAGGGTTATTGTTACCATCTTTCTAAATTCCATATATATGCGTTAGTATACTGT
This sequence comes from Bubalus kerabau, assembly GCF_029407905.1. Classification (NCBI taxonomy): domain Eukaryota; kingdom Metazoa; phylum Chordata; class Mammalia; order Artiodactyla; family Bovidae; genus Bubalus; species Bubalus kerabau. The sequence continues at coordinate 120,324,821 of NC_073631.1, read as the reverse complement.
ATTGGTGTTTTTCTTTCTGGCTTACTTCACTCTGTATAATAGGCTCCAGTTTCATCTACCTCATTAGAACTGATTCAAATGTATTCTTTTTAATGGCTGAGTAATACTCCATCGTGTATATGTACCACAGCTTTCTTATGCATTCATCTGCTGATGGACATCTAGGTTGCTTCCATGTCCTGGCTATTATAAACAGTGCTGCGATGAACATTGGGGTACACGTGTCTCTTTCAGTTCTGGTTTCCTCAGTGTATATGCCCAGCAGTGGGATTGCTGGATCATAAGGCAGTTCTATTTCCAGTTTTTTAAGGAATCTCTACACTGTTCTTAAAGGCAGCGCTTCTGGCCCCAGGGACCAGTTGGCACTGTCTGAAACTTTTCTCGCTGTCCCAGAGAGGGAAGTGCCCTTGGCACCTGGGTTGGGGGTCGGGGTGCAGCCAGCCCCCTGAGACGTGGGATGCCCCACAATGCAGAACAGCTGGTTTATCTAAGACATCCACAGCACCCTGTCTTAGAAAGAGCATCTCACTCTTCCTCCGGAAGTTCAGATGAAACAGGGCTTAGAGTTCGTCTTTGCTGTGTAGTGCTGGCTGAGAAAGCCGGTGAAAAAACTGATGGTTAGTTCTCACTTTGGGAAATACACTGTGTGCATACGTCGTGGGTCTCGTGAACTCTCCCTTTGGAGATCGCAAGGCCCTTCCCCGGGTGCGGGAGCTGACTGACCATGGGTCTCATGTGTGTGCAGATCATCCAGGCGCACGGAGGAGCCGTGGACCCCACGTTCTCAAGCCGCTGCACCCACCTGCTCTGCGAGAGTCAGGTCAGCGGGCTGTTCACACAGGTGAGGGCTCGGCTCTGCTGGGATCAGGGGGGCTCTGAGTGGTGCTGGGACAGTCGTGCTTGGAGAGGACTTTCTCCCACCTCTGAAGACAGGACACTGCTGCTCGCTCATTTCCATCTGCCTTTGGCGTGTGGACACCTCTGTGGCCCCCGGCTTCTCTGCCCGTGAGGACCGGGGCGGAAAGGCAGTTTTCCCAGTGGGGGCGAGGTGGACACCGTCCGCCCCGGCAGGGCCCCATCCTGCGGTTAACTTCAGGAGCAGTTACGTTTTTGGAACTTGCTGTGGTCTCACGGGGGAATCTAATTCTGCTGATTGGGAGTGTCCTCTCCTTCTGTGACTGAATTAACTTCCTGGGCTGTCAGCTTTCCCCCCCGCGGTTGGCTCTTACTCCTGTGTAAACGGTAACCGTTTTGGGTTGTGTTCAAGTTAACCGGTGACGCTGTTGCAGTTTATTAGTGTAGTGCGTTGGGCGCTAAGCTCCTGAAACTCCTGTATTGATAGGACTTCCAGCAGAAGTGACCTTGTAGTTCACAGCCTCACAGCTGTGTGTCGCCTGCGGTAAAGCCCCCAGCGACCGGCCCGCACTGTTGTGTTTGCAGGCGATGAAGGAGAGGAAGAGGTGCATCACGGCACACTGGCTCAACACGGTCCTGAAGAAGAAGAAGCTGGTGCCGCCCCATCGGGCCCTGCACTTCCCCGTGGCCTTCCCCCCGGGGGGCAAGCCGTGCTCCCAGCACGTAAGGCTCCCCCCGCCTCCCTGGACGGAATAAGCATCTTGTTTCCTTCTCTGTCCCCTGTAACAGTCCCAGCTTCCTGACATTTAACGGGTTCTCCCGAGTCTCGGACACTGTTTAATAAATGCCTACTCCCTGGTGGCTCCGATGGTAAAGCGTCTGCCCACAATGCGGGAGACCCAGGTTCGATCCCTGGGTTGGGAAGATCCCCTGGAGAAGGAAATGGCAACCCACTCCAGTATTCTTTTCTGGAAAATCCCATGGACGGAGGAGCCTGGAGGGCTACAGTCTGTGGGGTCTCAAAGAGTCAGACACGACTGAGCAACTTCACTTTCACTTTACAATTAAGTGTGTTACACCAGGAGTGGCCACAGCCGGCCAGACGTGCTCTCCTATTGGTTCTCCTGGTCAGATGAGCCCAAAACCAGGGTCAGTAAGAAGAGCTGACCAGTATTCCTAGGTAGCTCTGTTACCGCGATCGGAAGAGTGTCGCGCTGACACAGGGAGGCGTTCCCCCTTTGGTGTGTTTGCTTTTCGTGCCCCCGGCTGGCTCGTGTGCAGCGTCGTCGCCAGTAACGGCGTTGTCAGAGGTGGTGTCCCGACATGCCCATCAGCGCTGGAGGAGGGACGGAAACACGTGTCTGCAGCACAACTAATGGAGAAGAGTCATATTAAGCGGGTTAAGTCGTCGTTCCGTCTTGACCTCACTGGGCCTTTTCCCCCTCAGATTATCTCTGTGACGGGGTTTGTCGACAATGACAGGGACGACCTGAAGCTGATGGCGTACCTGGCGGGTGCCAAGTACACGGGCTACCTGTGCCGTAGCAACACCGTCCTCATCTGCAGAGAGTAAGCGCAGCGCCACCACGGCCGTCCTCAGCCCGCCCGGTGCCGCCCGGGTTCCTCGGTCAGCCGGGGCTCCGTCTCTCCCCACATGGCCCTGCCCCGGGTCCCCCTGTGCAGCCGGGGCTCCGTCTCTCCCTGCATGCCCCACCCCGGGTCCCTCGGTCAGCCGGGGTTCCGTATCTCCCCGCATGTCCCGCCCTGGGTCCCTCGGTCAGCCGGGGCTCCGTCTGGGTCCACACGCCCCACCCCGGGTCCCTCTGTCAGCCGGGGCTCCGTCTCTCCCTGCCTGGCGCCGCCCAGGTCCCTCGGTCAGCCAGGGCTCTGTCTCTCCCCGCACGCTTCACCCTGGGTCCCTCTGTCAGCCGGGGCCCCGTCTCTCCCCGCACACCCCGCCCCGGGTCCCTCGATCTGCCGGGGCTCCGTCTGGGCCCGCACGCCCCGCCCCAGGTCCCTCTGTCAGCCGGGGCTCCGTCTCTCCCCGCACGCCCCGCCCGGGCCCCTCGGTCTGTCCGAGGTCTGGGGTGGACGTCAGAGTCTGTTGACAGAGCGGCAGTGACGGTGGTGGTGATGCTGGCAGTGGAATGAAACGGGATGATTAAGGGGCTGTGGCCAAACTAGGTGGCGGTGCTGAGCTGACCGCAGGCCGGGCGATGGCCTCACGTCACGGGGACACCTCCTCACAGCCCCGTCAGCTCTGCAGACCCGTCCCTGCCACTCCCGTGTGAGCAAGTGTCGCCTGGCTTGTGTTAACAGAAGTACAAGTGTGAACACCGGTAACGCTAATGAATGTGTTTTCTCTCCTCTCCTCCACGCCGCCCCCCACACCAAAAAAGACCGACTGGTTTAAAGTACGAGAAGGCCAAAGAGTGGCGGATCCCGTGCGTGAACGCCCAGTGGCTGGGGGACATCCTGCTGGGGAACTTCGAGGCCCTGCGGCAGACGCAGTACGGCCGCTACACCGCCTTCGGCCTGCAGGACCCCTTCGCCCCGACCCCGCAGCTGGTGTTGAACCTTCTGGGTAAGCGGGTGGCTCCCCGTGGTCGTGGGCTGGTGCTCCAGGCGCCACTCTTGGCTTCAGGGTGGTGTCGGTTTTTGTCTCATCTCCCGCTTCCCCTCGGTGCTGCCTTCTCTGCGCCGCCCTGACTGTGCTCCAGACGGCGCTCAGCCCGTTCACGCACCTGAGCGCCCCTCCAGGGAGTGGTCACTCCCAGCTGCTGGAACATGCGCTCCCGTGACGGAGCCCTTCCAGCTCTGGTCCTAATGGACTCAGTCGCAAGAAAGCCCTCCCTGGTTTTGATCCACCGTCTGCCTGCTTCCTGGGGACAGACCTGGGTGTGACGTCCGCTCTGAAGCCATGGTGCAGGCGCCAGGCCCTTCCTCGGTGACACTTGTCCTCGAGGGCCCGGCCAGGCCGCCGCCGCCACGCGCTGTGCTCCTTACAGACGGTTTCTCGGACGCCAGAGCACGGGGCTCCCAGGATTGTCCGGGGTGCAGCCCACGCGGGCGGGCGGTGCCTGCACTTGGCTGCGGGCGGGTGGTTTGCTTGGCTTTGTCTCACACAGAACCCTCGGCCCCTGCCAGGCTTCCCTGTGAACTCAGGAGTAGTCCTCACGGCTCACTTCCTGGAGGCTGTCACCCGAGCCTCTGCGTGTCCAGGATGACCCGCGCCTGGAGAGGCGTCTCATTTCTGTTGTTACTGATACACCTCTATTTTTAATTGTTTTTCTATTGAATATGGTTGATTTACAATGTTGTGCTAGATTCAAGGGTGCAGCAAAGTGAATCAGTCATATTTGTACATACATCTGTTTTTTTAGGTTCTTTTCCCATGCAGCTATTATAGAGTATTGATTCGAGTTCCCTGTGCTGTATGGCAGGTCCTTATTGTTAACTTGTTTTATATATAATAGTGTGTAGGGGTCCTGAAAAGGCTTTTATATTGATTACGGGTCCTTTACACAGTATTTCTGAAAAGTAACCTGTCTTTTCAGATGCTTGGAGAGTTCCGTTGAAAGTGTCATCAGAGTTGTTGATGGTATGTCAAATTAGTCACCGTGCTGTGGCGTTAACTGTGTTACGAAGAAGTAGGGGTGTGTCTGCATCTGTGCCCTTGTAGTAACCGGCTGTCATGGCAACTGAGGGCTGACTCCTCGCCTGGTGGAGCTGTTCAGTGCGCCCTTTTCCCTCTTTGTTGATGGTACTGGGAGTTCCTCATTCACACGACACCCGTTAGCCCCATGACTTCTTCAGAGGGCTGCGAAGGTCTGCAGAGCAGAAGAGAGGGAGGCCGAGTGTCTCTGTGGGGCTCGGGAGGCGGAGACTGGGGCACCAGTGTGTCAGCCCAGACCGCGGCTCCTCACTGTGGCGGTGGGCTTCTAGCCCGTGGGCTGGGGTCTCTGGTGGGCTGCCTTCGGGTGGGCCGTTCTGCACTGGAGTGCCAGGGGTTGGTTGGTAGGAATGAGTAGGGGCTGCCCTTCACTCGGGGCAGCGGGGTCACCGCCACCCTCACCTCCGGTGGAGAGGCGGTTGCTTCCGACAGTAGATAAATGAGTGTGGTGTGGGAGAAGGTCTGCGTTAGAGGCCAGGGTGAGGCTGGCTGTGGGCGCCTCAGGCACCGGCTCCCCTCTGGGCTCGGCATCTCCGCAGGTCAGGGCCTCCAGATGGCGTTAGGAGCGCGGGCACTGTGCCCGGGTCTTGGAGTGGCTGTCAGAGGCCTGCCCTCGTCTCCAGAGTGCTGTGACCCAACCGTCCTGCACCCTCAGAGGGGAACCTCCGTCTTTCTGGAGGGGTGTAATTGCAATCATTATGTTTTGCAAATTCCATTGGGACACAAAAAACAAAATGTTTGTAGTAAAAAGTGTTTTGAAAAGTTCAGGGTTGAGGATTAAATCTGTCACGGGCGCTGAGGGGGTGAAGACGCCTTAAAGCACCGTTGGGTCAGGTGAACAGGGAGGGTGGCCAGCGCCAGGGCCTCCCTGGGCAGCTCGCGGCCCGTGGTCTCTGCCGGTTGTGCAGTGGGGAGCATTTGTGTGTGAGGTGAGGTGGGTGGAAAGCGCTCAGAAACTGCTGTGTTATTGGGGAGGCTGACTAAGGTAAATCATCCTTTAATTACAGGGTGTAAGACTACCTCCCAAAGCGAAGCAGAATGAAGTGACTAATGTCCAGCCTTCTTCCAAAAGAGCCAGGTAGGAAGCGTCGCCTTGTTTTTTCATGGCTGATGATCTTGCACAGTATGGTCCAGGAAGTGGTGCAGTGGGGTTTTCCCTTGGAAGAGTTTCCCCGGTGACACGGGTGCTGGGGAAGCCGCCGCTGACGCAGCTGACAGAAGGGCTGGCTCAGTCCCTGGGTCGGAGGAGCCCCTGCAGGAGGGCGTGGCACACGCGCCAGTACTCCTGCCTGGAGACTCCCATGGGCACAGGAGTCTGGTGGGCTGCAGACCATGGGGTCACAGAGAGGCAGACACGACTGAGCAGCTGAACCACCAGGACTTGGAAGGATCTGCTGCTTGCTCGCATCGCAGCTGTATCGTGACAGCCTTGGATTCACTGCTGGAGACAAATGGGGAATAGCCAGTGTCTTTTCCTTTCTTATTTAAAAAAAAAAAACCAGTCCAATCTTTTTTTTATCTTTTTTCTATCTTACCGGAACCCCCGTTCTGTGAAATGAGCTGCTGTGGTGGGCCGGGCGGGGGCACTGGAGCCCAGCCCCAGGCTTCCTCGGCGTGGGCCTGGGAGCCCGCGTCGACCCCTGGCCCGGGTCGGGAGGGGGAGGAGCCCGTCTGTGGGGCTGGGGTGGGCTGTGCCCAGACTTGTCCTGGTCTCCTCTGCTGAAGCTAAGCCGGTGGTGTACCTAGAACCCAGAGACCCCTGGGCCATGTTGAGTGAGGGTCTTTGTCTCCTCAGTCCCCTCCTTGCAGTCCCCACAGCCACCCAGGCTGGGGATCGTTGGATTCTCTAATAAAAGCCTAATTATGTGACTATATCCATCGTTAAAATGCTACAGGTTTTTTAATTTAATAGATTGTCTCAAATATAACCTAAAAATAAGATTTGAAAAAATTTAAGGAAAGGGGAAAAACTTTAATATAAAGCGTGTGCTTGAGTCAACCAGCTTTGTCTTGCGTCAGAGCTTCTGGGGTGAGATGGGGCCTGTGGGAGACAGTAGGGAGCCGGGACCACAGGGACCCCTGGGAGCCCCCGCTCCCGCCCTCAAGACCCCCAGGGCCAGTGCAGGCTGGGGGTGGGGGTGGTGCCTGATGGGCCCCTCTCCTGGGGGTGCCAGGCGAGAGCCCTTTGGGGTGACTGTGTAAATGGTGGGGAAGAGCGAGCAGATGAGCTACGGCGCTTTCCCTTTACGGAAAGAGAACCACACAGGTACAGCTCTCAGAGCCTCTTAAAGCTGTTGAAACCCCTCGTTTGGTAAAGAACACATCAGGGAAGCAATAGCCGTTCTCTTCTCTGTGTGTTTCATAGAATCGAAGATATTCCACCTCCCACCAAGAAGTTAACCCCGGAACTGACCCCTTTTGTGCTTTTCACTGGATTTGAGCCTGTTCAAGTTCAGCAGTACATAAAGGTGAACTTTGCTTCTGTTTTGCGTAAGGACTTTTAGGAATGTCGCTTTCTGTGTATTTGCTTTAGGCTAGCCGTCTCTTTAAGGTAACGTAGTCAGGAACACCGTGCTGCAGCGGTGCTCACGGTGTGCGTTTACTGTCGCCGTGACACTGTCGCCTTCCCGCCTCGTCTTGCTGCGGCTTCCTCCTTAGACGCTTGCTTTCTTGTTAGGACGACTCAGGTGAGGAGGCCAAGAGCAGCCTGGTAATCACACATTAGCAAAGCCACGCAAATCCCATTTTCATAAGGACTTCAGCTTACGAGAGTAGCTGTGCTCCTCAGGTTTCCTGAATGAACCCACCATCTTCTCGAGACTTGTTCTCTTGAGTGTGGCGGGCCCAGGGCTCAGCGATGTATTTGTATTTATTTACATAAACGCACTTCTGGAAGTAAAACTGGGAGGGATTGTGGGCTTGTGTTTTGTTATGTGGCTGGGGAGGGGATGGTTAAAGTTAGTTGACCTGTATCACAGGGATTCAAACATTTCCCTTTATTTTTTTAAGGAAGAGAAACAATTATAAATGCTACTATAAAATTCTTTTACTTTTAAGATTCAGTGTAAAGAGATCAGCTCTTGTGTGTCTATGTCTTAGGTTGATTTTTGTGTCGTCACTTCTTAGAGACTGTGTCTTAATATGCCTTACCAACGCTCACGTGGGCGTAGGCAGCCTGGGGGGTCTGCAGAGCCTCCTGCTTCTTCCCAGGGGTGCCCTCCGGGTGTCGGGTGGAGGGCCCGCTTTCCTCTTGGCTTGTGCGGCACTGATGAGGGAAATGTTCGTTGCCACTCCCAGCTTCCACCTTGCTCGTGCGGTGGAGTACGTCTGGCTTCACCGCTTTCACCATTTTCCGCGGCCCAGAGCCCCATTCACGGTCTAGACAGGTCCCAGCTGCGGGTGGGCGGCTCTGCAGATAGGATGGTCTCACGTCTGCTCTGTGTTCCCGGCCTGCAGAAGCTGTACATCCTGGGCGGGGAGGTCGCCGAGTCAGCACAGAAGTGCACCCACCTCATCGCCAGCAAGGTCACGCGGACGGTCAAGTTCCTGACGGCCATTTCCGTGGTGAAGCACATCGTCACGCCTGAGTGGCTGGAGGAGTGCTTCAAGTGCCAGAAGTTCATCGGTGAGGGGCCGCGCCGCGCCTCGCGGACTGGGCACCCAGTTAGGAGGGGTTTGCCTTGAATCTGTCCCCGTTTTCATCCCAGCAAAGGCCGAGTTCATTTTTTAAGTCTGTGAATTTAAATGGATAAGTAACAGATTACCTCATGTCACAGCGTGTCATTTGGTGCCTCTGTATCTTGCTGTGAAATAGGAAGGCTGTGGTGATGGGGGAGGTGCCAGGGAAGAGCTCTGTGCCCCTGCCCTGCTGCTTCCTGATGGTTCGTCCTCTGCTGTGCTGGCTGTCGAGTGGGGTTCCAGGCATGGGACTGTGGACGGAGCAGGGCCAGGGTGCCCAGGAGTGTCCTGGGAACACGGGGCGGGTGGCCTGGGGGTCAGTGTGGGGCACCCACCCCAGGGCAGGCAGGGCATCTGCGGTGGGACCATCACTCCGCTGCTGTGTGCCCCCCGCCCCTCCCCCTCATGCCTCCTGCCGGGGGCTGCACAGGGCGGACCTGTGCTTGGGTGGTATCCACGGTGGTCCCCTCTCTGCCCCGCCTGCTCTCGAGTCATCTGTGGGGAGCACTTTGAAGTCTGCACTTGCCGCTGCCCCACAGCGTTTATCCTGTTTATCCCGTTTCCTCACGTCTCCTTGCCGTCTCCTTGCCGTTCCCACACCGCCTGCTGTGACCAGTGGCCGCTGGCCGGGCTGGCCTTGGTGCCCTCTCCGCTTTTGCTGCCAGTCGTGGCCTCCTGGTAGCTTTTGGCGAAACAGAGCATCCTGGGCTCGTCTTAGGCTCTTCTGCCCCGAGGCCAGTGCCAGCATGTCCCAGGGACCCCCACCACCCCCGGTTCCTCAGGGCAGACCGGGGAGCTGACGGCGCTCGGGCCCGTGGGCTCTGGCTACGCTGAGCCGACTCCCACGGTGCGCCTCATGCCCGTCCGTGCGGTGCAGGCCCGCAGCACAGGCCTCATGCACACCTCCCCCTCCCTGCGCCTGTGCTCCAGCAGCGAGGCGCCTGCGCCCCATGTCCTAAACTCACTCGCTCCCGGGACGAGTCCCCTGTGTGGAGGCAGCCCCTGATGGCCGCCCGTGCACCCCCAACCCTGCAGCACGGCCCCCGCCTGGGCTCTGACAGCTTTAACACTGGGCGCTTCCAGCCATGGGGGCAGGCGTTTTGACACTTTGTATTTGTGTTTACATAGTCTGAGACGCCAGTTGTGCAGGTTCTTTCTTTCTGGGGTGCACATGCCCTTTGCGCTGCTGTGGCAAGTTTGATTTTCAAGTCGACTCTTGCCACAACTCCGACCAAGTTAATGTCACTCAGCCGCTCCTCTTAGAAACCCAGGGTTGTCGTAGCCACTGTGTTCCTTTCAGAGTCCTCTCTCTCCTTACGCACGGACTGCTTCCTCTCCTCCGTCACAGCTCTTCAGCAGGCCCAGCAACCTTCATCCTGCTGTAGACACTAAGATTTCAGATAAATCCCTTCGTTCAAGTATATCACTTCATGCATGACAGTACTTCTTTGTTCATTTTTTAACTTCATTTTTAAGACATTCTTCTCTTCTTTCACTGAGTGTACTGCCTTTTTCTGCTGCTGGCTGGTGGACTTGCATTTCTAGCAGTTGTTAAATCTCAGTGTCTCCCGAGTGACGTGATGGAGTCAGCAACTGTGGTCTCTGAGCTGAGAACGGTTTCCTCATTTTTAAGGTGTTGTTTTAGGAAGAGAAGGGCGAGGGACAGACTCAGCATGTGGCCCGTCAGCCCTGCAGCGTGTCTTCTGACTCAGCCCAACCCTGGACTGTTTGGTTACGATGATGAAATGAAACGCTTTTCTGAATGAGATGTATTCATAAGATTAAAACATTTTGTGATCTTTTTTGACAGATTAGGTATTATTTAACAATTTTAGATTCTCAAGATCTGGTAAAACCATTTTTTGTAAATTGCTGTATGTGTTCGTGTATAAAAGGAGCTTGTTTCTGGTACACCTGTAAACTGTGACTATTGACTCTCAGCCGGAGTCCAGTGGCTCTGAACTCACTGATCCCTGCAAGCACACGCCGGCTGTGAAGCTGGTTCCCGGGCTGTCCCTCCGCACAGGCGCCCTTCACCTGGGTCTGGGTTGGGGCGCTGTGGCCCCCCAACAGTGTGAAGTTACAGCTGAGGGGGTGGGGAGCCGCCCATGGATGAGAGGAGGGTCCACGGCTTTCTGGACATTTGTTCCTAAAAGCTAAGAAACCCTGGTCCAGGAGGAAGAGTGTCTTTGGCCTGGCTGTTTTTGGGAGGAAAGGAACTGAAGTACAGTCAGGGAGACTTACTCATCCACAGGTTTCTCCTGGGGTGCCTGGAGCCGGTCGCCCGTGGTGCACCCCAGTGCCAGGCCCTTTCTGAGGCCGTGCTGTCTTCCTTTTCAGACGAGCAGAACTACCTCCTCCGAGACGCGGAGGCCGAAGTGCTTTTCTCCTTCAGTCTGGAGGAGTCCTTGAGGAGGGCCCACGCTTCTCCGCTCTTCAAGGTACGCCTGGACGGGAGCTCAGCTCAGCTGCTGCGGCCGCACGGCCACAACAGAGCGGGCGGCTTGCCCTGAGAGCCGGGCGCTCCCCTCTCCCCTGCGCGGTCGGGCCTCCTCCAGGGTGTGTTCCAGGGCTCAGAGAATTGATACGGAGAGAGATGCATTACACATAACCTGGGTTCAAAGAGTATGTTATGAATAATTTGTAAGAGATTAAAAACTTTTTTTTTGCTTTTAACAATTCTATTCTCATAAAACGTTTATTCAGCTGGAAAATGGAGACCATTCTTGAGAAAATATTAACTGAATATGTGTCTAATAATTCTAGACTATGGTGTTTAAATGTTTCTAAGATAGAACAGTTTGGAAAATTTTTTTTGTATCTAACAGTGGCTTAGTAGATTAATAAGGTAATCAGTTTTTTTTTTAACTCTTAAGGAGCCAACTTAGGAATCAAAAGAGATTTGTAGTATTGAGTTAAGAGTACATTACCTAAAATAGTCTGTTTTATGTTTGAGGAGTTTAAAACAAAATGGTACTTTTGGTACAGTTAAGAGTAAGGGTGTTAGAAAATTTTAACCATAAAAGTCATTTTGTACTCCATCTTAGCTTTAGAATTTGTGAAAAATGTTCTTATTCTTGCTCTTACCACAGAATACTTCATGTCTTATAGGAATTAAAGTCCCAGTCACTTTTTAATAATAGGTCACATGTAGCATATGAGGGTGCTTATTTCTGAAATGCCATGTCTGGGTTATGCCAGGCCCACTTCATGTGGGGCACTAAGGGGGCTCTAGGGCCATTTAGCTCCGTGAATTTAGGCATTTTTGTCAAAATTTTTAGGTAGAATGAGAAATTACGCACGCTGAGAATTCAGTTTGAAACCAGTACACGTATTTTCATTTTTAGGCGAAGTACTTTTACATCACTCCTGGGATCTGCCCGAGTCTGTCCACCATGAAAGCGATTGTGGAGTGTGCAGGAGGCAAAGTGTTGTCTAAACAGCCATCTTTCCGGAAACTCATGGAACATAAGCAGAATAAGGTACACTAAAGTGAAACCCTGTTGAGTGCATCAGTGTCGTGTGTGAGGCTCAGTAACCAAGAAGCTGCTCTTCTTTTCCTTAGAGTTTGTCAGAAATAGTTTTAATATCCTGTGAAAATGACCTTCACTTGTGTCGAGAGTATTTTGCCAGAGGAATAGGTACGTTCATTGCTCTGCTGTGTGTTGGCGAGGGTGCAGGCAGGTGCGTCTGTTTGATGGGTTTTGTCTTTGTTCCTGGCAGATGTTCACAACGCCGAGTTTGTTCTCACTGGAGTGCTCACTCAGACACTGGACTACGAGTCATATCCTTGGGAAGGCGGTGGGTGGGCCCCTCTCAGCGCTCAGGAGCCCCCCGGCTAGGGCACCCTGCCAGGGCTAGCGGTGGGGCCGCTGGGAGGCTCGCTGGATCCCGTGGGCTGTCCTGTAGAGTAGGCGCTCTCACATCCCTCCAGGCTCTCCCCCGTCTCCTCCATGTTTCCGTCCGAAAGTCCGTGCTGCGCTGCTGTTCCTTGCGGAAGGAAGACTCGGCGTAAAGCTCACCCGAGCCACCTGTGGGTGGCCCCTCGGGCCTCTCGGCGCCTGCAGCCTGAGAGCAGCTGCGTCCTGCTGCTGCAGGCGGGGGCCTGGGCTGCAGGGGAAGGTGGGGCCCGGTTTCCGGAAGCGGGGCTTACGGCATCCAGGGTTCTGTCTGCACGCGGCCGTGCTGGGTGTGGGCCTGGTCTGCACTGCTGTGGGTTGTTTTCCTTAACATGCCTACATATAAATTCAACTGACGCCCCTGTGCTGCAGCCAGGAGCCGCGGCCTGCCCCTGGCCGTGCCCGCAGACGCCCTTGTTTTCCAGCTGCTTTCTTCGGGACAAGCGTTTTTAAAGCAGGAAGACAAATATATTAAATATGTTGCATCTTATTTAAGATGTGTAATTTTATTCTGAGGAAACATAAATTATGTTTTGTATTATATGACTTTTAAGAGCCCACATTAGGTTTTATGATTCATTTGCTGGGTTTTTAAATGTTTTCACAACACTGTTAATGGAACTTTAGCTGCAAATAGAAATGATGTAAATAAAGATCTTGCTGTCTCTAAATTATGGATGTTAAAGATTTGAAATGTTTTGTACTTTTATTTTTATTTCTTATACTCTTTTCTTTTATATTGAAATCTTGCCCACATTTTAAATAAATGTACTTTTGAACTTTACTTAGAATTGAGTGATCCTTTCTTATGACACATTTTTTTGGTATAGTTTATAGGGTTTGCATGAAGGTGGATCACATTTTAAGTAATTTCAAGGCAAAGTATTTTCTGGTAGGATTTTCTCTCGTGGAAGTAATTTTCTGTCAAGGTGAGACACGAACTCCTGAGCAGAGGTGTGTTCACAGCATTAGCAGTTTCGACAGCACAGGCATCCACCGGCCAGACTCATTACCACCACAGGAGCCCACATCCCTCCTGCTTCTGTTCCAGATACGGTTCTAATACACTTCCTGTCGGGCTGGAGGTAGAAAAAGGCGAGTGGAGACCATCGTCTAACCAGCGACTACTGACGTTCGAGCGTGCTGAATATACTACAGGTATCCGTATGCTCCGGTCCAGCTGCCAGAGGCTCGGCCCTGCCCCCGTGTCACCGCCCATCCGCGTGCTCCTCAGATGCTGTGCTTGCCTCCACGGCAGTTGCTGAGGTGTCTTCCCAGGACGAGCTGGAATTGGCTCCAGTCTGTCCTCCTGTCGTGCAGTCCCTACTGTTTAATTCCCACAGTGGAGGGGAGCACGTGCATTCAGCACATCGGGACTTCCACGTCACAGGAGTGGTCAGCCCTGCTGCAAGGCTCGGGCGTTGCTGAGGACGTGGGACGTCCTCCCGGCTCTGCCGTGGAGCCACGTGGGGTCAGTCCTGCGCTTCACCACGCCGCGTCACAGTGAAGTGAGGCTCCACACCTGCGACCTGACCTGTGGCGACTTCACTGTGACCCGTCTCTTGCCGTGCGGGTACCGTTAAGTCTCTCAGCACTTGTGCGTGACACACCGATGGTCTACTGGAAACAGTAATATATCAAGCTCTTTGAAACACACCCCGTTGGCACTTGCATCTGTAACAGAGTATCTCACAGTGTGTGTCCATTGTGGTTCCTACTTTTGTACCTAAGCAAACAAACTTACTGTAGAACTGACTCTTCTCATGAGCCGCAGGTGGAACGAATGTTGATGTGAAAGAATGGAGAATCTGTAAGGTTCTGGAAGTACGGCAGGAGTTCCATGAGTTGGCACAAATGTTGATTGCTCGGTATTCAGAGTATGGGCCTGCTTCTTACACCCTTGAAGGAAAGTGAACGTGACCATGGCATAAAAGCCTCTGGGTAGAGTCTGTGCATCTGTTCAGTCTTCAGTGAAGACGGGGTTTGTTTAAGCAACTTGCAAGTCTGACTGATTTGATTAACCTTTCAATGAGTGTTTTTTCAAAAGCTGCCAAGAAATACTCCTTAAACACTCCAGGAGCTGTCTACAGCCAACTGGCCCGCACAGCTGCTGAGCGCTGACTTGGAGGCTCAGAGGAAATTACATATGAAGATTTAAGAAAAAGATAAATCAACTTATTCGGTTGATTGGGTTATAAAGTTATTTCTCATAAGAAAGGAAGTCTCTCACTCCTGTTGTTTGGTCTGACTCAAGATTTAGCAGAAGTATAATGTAGATCACATATGTAATTCTAAAGTTTCTAGTGGCCACAATAAAAAACCTTTTAGATTTTAGTTTCTACAGTTTAATATATCTGAAGTGTTACTTCATTTATAAGTAATATTTTTAAAATTTTTAAAAATACTTCAGATCTCAGACCACTTACAGTTCTAAAAGTAGATTTGCATACCCAAGTTACTCTAAGTGAAGGTTTTTTTAAAGTTAGTTAACGGTAAGATTGACAGTTGAGCCCTCCTCTCACACCAGGCATATGTCCAGTGCGTGGTGAGCTGGTGTGGTTGGTCTGCACCGTCTCACTTTGCAAATGGGTGGGAGAAACACAGATACGACTGAAGACGGCCCACTCGGTATCCGAACAAGCCTCCAGGGTTATCTCAAACCTCTGCGTAGACGAGTACATGACTTTGAATCCAGATGGCAGAACAGAAGGACGTGGACCTCACCTGCCACAAATACATCTACATACGGAACAGTTCTCCCATTACCTCCTGGCGGGAAAGCTCAGGCACCGAGGAGCACAGGAAAGATCTCCAGGTAACCCAGGGGGATGAAAGGCGGTGGTGGGGGGGGGAGGGAAGAAGAACCAGGCCTGCGCCCTGGGAGGAAGCTCTGATAGGGGGACAGGTTCCGGCCCCCAGAAAGGCCCTCACCCAAGGGGGGGACCAGCCGGGGCAGAGAGGGGGTCAGAGACTCAGAGGAGCACGTAGCAGGCAGGGCAGAGAGCCCGGCAGAGAGGCTCTGTGCTGCCTGCACGCAGCCGGCCTCCAGCGGAGAGCGTGCCAGCTGGTTTATGCAGGACGGGCCTGGGCCAGGACCACGGTTGGCTGCGTGAGCAGCCTGAGGGGTGCAGTGTGGCGCCGCTGCAACTGGGGTGGCATGGAAGATGCCCCAGCCATTGTGGAAGCAAAGCACCGATGTGAAGGAGCATGTGAAGGGCAGAGTGGGCCCCCAGCAGCCTCCACACTCCCCAGCGCAGCCCCCCACCACAAGCCCCAGGAGCACTCGAGGGACACCAGCGGGGCCCTCGCCTGCGGAGCCGTGGCCGAGCCATGGGCCGGTCTCTGGCTCTGTCCTCACGGCGCCTGCAGGGCACACGAGTGGACAGCGGCGGCTCCCTGGCTGGGGCAGGTTCAGCCCAGGCAGCCGTGGGTTTGTGGGTGCACCTGGTGGCCGGGCCAGGCCTGAGCTGCTCCGCAGCTCCCACTCCAGGCCTGGGTGCACAACTGCTGCTTCCAGAGGATCTGCACTGGTGGCTGTGAACGCAGCACCAAGGGCCGCCTGCCTGCACCCCAGAGGCTGGGGTCCCAAGCAGACCCACACCAAGACAGAGGGTCATGGAAATGTCAGAAGTGAAAGGGGTCTAAAGCAAGCATTCAGGTGCCTGAAGGATTCATTACAAAAGAACCCCCACAAGGCTGCCAGCGGACTCCTCCAGAAACACTGCAAGTTAGGAGGGCATGGCCAGGTAAGTTCAGAGGCCTGAAAGGGAAAACCGTGCCGCCTAGGATACTCTACCCAGGAGGACTGTCATTTAGCATGGAAGGAGAGGAAATTTCTCAGATGTGATGCCACAAGATGAGCCCCCCAGGTCAGAAGGTGTCCAATACGCCACTGGGGACGAGCAGAGGGCAATTATGAATAAATCCAGAAAAATGAAGCGACTGGGCCAAAGTGGAAATGATGCTCCATTAACGATGTGTCTGGTGGTGACAGTGAGGTCCGATGCTGTGGAGAACAGCCGTGCCTGGGATCCTGGAATGTCAGGTCCATGGCTCGAGGAAAATTAGAAGTGGTCAAGCACGAAGATGGCAAGAGTGAACATTGACATCTTAGGAATCAATGAACTAAAATGGACGGGAATGGGTGAAATTTAATTCAGATGACCATTATATCTACTGCTGTGGGCAAGAATTCCTTAGAAGAAATGGAGTAGCCATCATAGTCAACAAAAGAGTCCGAAATGTTGTAGTCTCAAAAATGATAGAATGATCTGTTTCCAAAGCAAACCATTCAATATCACAGTAGTCCAAGCGACCACTAATGCTGAAGAAGCTGAAGTTGAACGGTTCTATGAGAACCTACAAGACCTTCTAGAACTAACACCCAAAAAAGATGTCCTTTTCATCACAGGGGACTGGAATGCAAAAGTAGGAAGTCAAGATATCTGGAGTAACAGGTTGACCTTGGAGTACAAAATGAAGCAGGGCAAAGGCTAACAGTTTTGCCAAAAGAATGCACTGGTCATAGCAAACACCCTCTTCCAACAACACAAGAGATAACTCTACACGTGGACATCACCAGATGGTCAGTATCAAGATCAGATTGATTATATTCTTGGCAGCCGAAGATGGAGAGGCTCTATACAGTCGGCAAGAACAACTGTGGCTCATTTCATGAGCTCCTATTCCAAATTCCCACTTCAGTTGGAGAAAGTAGGGGAGAAGAACTAGACCATTCAGGTATGACCTAAATCAAATCCCTAACGATTATACAGTGGAAGTGACAAATAGATTCAAGGAATGAGATCTGATAGACAGAGTGCCTGATGAACTATGGATGGAGGTTCGTGACATTGTGCAGGAGGCAGTGACCAAAGTGATCCCCAAGGAAAAGGAATGTAAAAAGGTGAAATGGTTGTCTGAGGACGCCTTACAAATAGCTGAGAAAAGAGAAGCAAAAGGCTAAGGAGAAAAGGAAAGATAGACCCCTCTGAATGCAGAGTTCCAAAGAAAAGCAAAGAGAGGTAAGAAAGCCTTCCTTAGCGATCAATGCAAAGAAACAGAGGAAAATAATAGAATAGGAAAGACTAGAGATCTCTTCAAGAAAATTAGAGATACCAAGGGAACATTTCATGCAAATATGTGCTCAATAAAGGACAGAAATGGTATGGACCTAACAGAAGCAGAAGGTATTAAGAAGAGGGAGCAAAAATACACAGAAGAACTGTACAAAAAAGATCTTCATGACCCAGATAATCATGATGGTGTGATCACTCACCTAGAGCATCCTGCAATATGCAGTCAAGTGGACCTTAGGAAGCATCACTACAAAGGTAGTGGAGGTGATGGAATTCCAGCTGAGCTATTTCAAATCCTAAAAGATGATACTGTGAAAGTGCTGCACGCAATATGCCAGCAAATTTGGAAAACTCAGCAGTGGCCACAAGACCAGAAAAGGTCAGTTTTCATTCCAATCCCAAAGGCAGGCAATGCCAAAGAATGTTCAAACTACCACACAGTTGCACTCATCTCACACACTAGCAAAGGAATGCTCAAAATTCTCCAAGCCAGGCTTCAACAGTATGTGAACAACTTCCAGATGTTCAATCTGAATTTAGAAAAGGCAGAGGAACCAGTGATCAAATTGCCAACATCCACTGGGATCATAGAAAAAGCGAGAGAGTTCCAGAAAAACATCTGCTTCTGCTTCTTCATTGACTACACTAAAGCTTTTTGACTTTTGACTTTGACTGTGGATCACAACAAACTGTGGGAAATTCTTAAAGAGATGGGAATACCAGACCACCTAACCTGCCTCCTGAGAAATCTGTATGCATGTCAAGAAACAATAGTTAGACCTGAACATGTAAAAATGGACTGGTTCCAAATTGGAAAGGAGCACAACAAGGCTGTGTATTGTCACCCTGCTTATTTACCTTCTGTGCAGAGGACATCATGAGAAACGCTGGGCTGGAGGAAGCACAAGCTGGAATCAAGATTGCCGGGAGAAATATCAGTAACCTCAGATATGCAGATGACACCACCCTTATGGCAGAAAGTGAAGAGGAACTCAAAAGCCTCTTGATGAAAGTGAAAGAGGAGAGTGAAAAAGGTGTCTTAAAACTCAACATTCAGAAAACTAAGATCATGGCAGCTAGCCCCATCACTTCATGGCAAATAGATGGGGAAACAATGGAAACTGAGAAACTTTATTTTTTTAGGCTCCAAAATCACTGCAGATGGTGACTGCAGCCATGAAATTAAAAGACACTTGCTCCTTGGAAGAAAAGTTATGACCAACCTAGACAGCATATTAAAAAGCAGAGATGTTACTTTGCCAACAAAGGTCCATCTAGTCAAAGCTCTAGTTTTCCCAGTAGTCATGTATGGATGTGAGAGTTGGACTATAAAGAAAGCTGAGCACCAAAGAATTGATGCTTTTGAACTGGGGTGTTGGAGAAGACTCTTGAGAGTCCCTTGGACAGCAAGGAGATCCAACCAGTCCATCCTAAAGATCAGTCCTGAATGTTCATTGGAAGGACTGATGCTGAAGCTGAAACTCCAGTAATTTGGCCACCTGATGTGAAGAACTGACTCATTGGAAAAGACCCTGATGCTGAGAAAGATAAAAGGAGGAGAAGGGAATGACAAAGGATGAGATGGTTGGATGGCGTCACCAACTTGATGGACATGAGTTTGAGCAAGCTCTGGGAGCTGGTGATGGACAAGGAAGCCTGATGTGCTGCAGTCCATGTGGTCTCAAAGAGTAGGCCATGACTGAGCGACTGAAGTGATCTGACAATTGAAGTGCATGTGTGTGCTCAGTCGCTCAGTCGTGTCTATGACTCTGCAACCCCATGGACTGTAGCCCACCAGGCTCCTCTCTTCTGTTCATGGGATGTCCCAGGCAAGAATACTGGAGTGGGGTACCATTTCCTACTCCAGGGCATCTTCCTGACCCAGGGATCATACACATGTCTTGTCTCTCTTGCATTGGCAGGCGGATTCTTTACCACTGAACCACCTGGGAAGCCCAGAAGTGAAATAGAATCTGCAAATTAAAAAACAAAAGACTCCCTACAACAAACCAAAGTCCAGGACCTGATGACTTCACATGGGAATTCTACCAAACAAGCAAAGAACTTACACCGATTCTACTCAAACTCTTCCAAAAGACTGAAGTGGAGGGAACACTCCTAAAGACACTCTATGAAGCCACCGTCACCCTGATAGCAAAATCAGACACTGCAAAGAAAACTGTAGGCCAATATCTTTGATGAATACGTTGTTGTTTGATTCATCTTTGACAAATATAGATGCAAAAATTCTCAACAAATTAGCAAGCCAAATCCAACAAGACATAAAAAGGATCATACACAATGACCAAGTCAGATAAATCCCAGCACTGCGAGGATGGCTCAACATATGCAAAATTAATGTCGTACACCACAGCAACAAAAGCAAAGACAAAACCCAAGATCACATGATCCTCTCAGTCGATTCAAAAAACGCCTCTGCAAAAATTCAGCATCCATTCATGATTTTAAAAAAACTTGCGATATAGAGGGACTGTATCTCAACATAATAAAAACTATTTATGGCAAAACCACAGATAGTATAATACTCAACAGTGAAAAGCTGAAAGTCTTCCCCCTAAAATCTGTAACAAAGATAGAACTCACCACTTCTATTCGACATAGTATTGCAAGTCCTAGCCACAATAAAAAGACAAGAAATAAGGGTATTTAAATTGGAGGGAAGCGGTGAAACTGTCATGATATGCAGAGGACAGGATACTATACCGATATATAGAAAACCCCGCAGACTCCACAGAAAAACTCCTAGAATGGAGAAATGAGCTCAGTAAGGCAGCAGGATACAAGATTAACATACAGAAATTGGTTGCATTTCTTACATTAAAAATGAAATATCAAAAAGGGAATGTTTAAGAAAAAACAAACTCCCTTTTAAAATTGCATCCCCCACCCAAAATAAAGTACTTAGGAATAAACCTGATCAAGGAAGTGAAAGAATTACACACTGAGAATTAATATAAAACATTAATAAAGGATCCCTCTGTTTTTCACTTCAAACTATCACCAACATTGTTAATCAGCTATATCCCAATATAAAATAAAAGGTTTAAAACAATAAAAGGACTAAAAAATGTTAATAAAGGAAACTGAAGATGGCTGAAAGAAAGTGGGAAGATATCCCGTGCTCTTGGATTGAAAGAACGAATGTTAAAATGGCCATACCACTCAAAGCAACCTACAGATTGGATGCGGTCTGTAGCAAATTGCGCATGACATTTTTCGCAGCTAGATAATCCTAAGACCTATGTAGAAACATAAAGACCCAGAACTGCTAAAACCATCTTGAAGAAAAAGAACAAAGCGACTCACTCCAGTACTCCTGCCTGGGAAATCCCATGGATAGAGGAGCCTGATGGGCTACAGTCCATGGGGTTTGAAGGAATCAGACTCAACTCAGCAGCTAAACAACAAACTATCCTCTATAGATAACTTTCTTCGGAAAAGGACATTATTCTAAGAAGGATAAATACTACTGCCCGTAAGCCGAGGCTTGGGTCTCCTTCGTTTTAGCGTCTAACGGTACCAGGTGGTAGCGATGACAACCATCATAATTTCCCGCTGAAGACGGTTACAGCAGCGGGTCTCAGCACACGCCCGTCAACCGCTCAGGCGTCCAGGTGGCACAGTGGCAAAGAGTCCGCCTGCTAATCCAGGAGACGCGGGAGATGCGGGTCCCGTCCCTGTGTGGGGAAGATCCCCTGGAGAAGGAACTGGAACCCACTCCAGTACTCTTGCCTGGAGAATCCCATGGACAGAGGAGCCTGGCGGGCTACAGTCCACGGGTCACAAAGAGCCCGACATGACTTAATCGACCAAACAACAACAGTCCACTGCTCAGTTCACGGCCCTGGTCAGATTCCCGGAGAAGAAGCTCCTGTAAGAACACGGCCTGTCCACAAAGAAGAACCAGACACGCAGCAGGAACCAGGCGTGCCAAGGACCAGCTCGGAGCAGCGGTGAGGCCTGGGGGAGGACACAGCCCTCAGGAAGGGCTGCAGGGCCCCCCCCGGACGCCCCCAAGGCCTGGGAATGCAGGTGGCACTCACCGAGAAGCCCAAATGGGGCAGTTCTGCCTGAAGCCGACCTTACCTGGTGTCTCCAAAATGGCAAGCCTGTGGAGACAGCGGGAGTCAGTGGTCCTGAGTGCCGGGTCCCAGGGGAGGCTGTGCAGCCGGTCCCCAACCCGTTCCTCCTGGCGGCTGCTCAGCCGAATGCAGAGGCCCCAGAGCTTGCTCACAAGGCGGCCGAGCAGGAGACAGGAACAAATCAAGTCTGCCTCCCAGAAGGCCTGGGGCTGGGGCATTTACAGGATGAGGAATTAGGAAACCGCACGTGGGGAGCACGGGGAAAGGTGATTGGGAAAAGGTGTGGACTGGTCCTTTCACACGGGCTCACAGGGCCTCAGGCCGCCCCACGTGCCAAAGGCCCCGGGCACTCGTGCAGGCCCAGCTGGAAGGGCCCTGGTCCCATCTGGCCACAACCAGCTCAGCACCAACTGGGCACAGCTGACCCCCCAGTTCCTAGGAAACAGCCACACAAAGGCAAGCACATTCCTGTGGAGGCGCCAAGCTGCCTGCAGGATGCACGGGTCCCCACCGCCCTGAGGGGTGCAGGCAGGGGAAGGGGCTTCAGAGTCCAGTGCCTGAGCCACAGCGTCCCGGGGGCGGCCGTGCTGCGGCCTTGGGGGGCCTGGGCATCCCCCGCACACGAGGCCCGGGCCAGCCGCTGGTCCCCAGGGTTCTCCGGGACCCTGGGCGCTCCCCGGCCCGTCTGGACACGGACTGCAGGCACAGCTGCCCCGGGGCAGAGGGTGACGCTGCCCTGTTGGGGTTTCGAGTTCTCCTGCGTCCTTGGCTGCTTCCTCGCCCCAGCAAGCCTGTGACAGGGACCCGACCAGACAACCGGGGCACGCCGGGGGTCCCCGAGTGAGGCCTCTCCCGCCCCGGCCTCTGTGGGCTTCAGGCCACAGCGTCAGCTCCCCAGCAGGTGGGGGCGGTGAGTGGGTGTTCCCTGGGTGGGGGGCTCCCTTTGCTGGCTGCAGCTCTTGACTCAGGCCTGGTGGGGGGCCCTCCCCCAGGGCGCAGGCTCCGCCCGCCGCTCCCCCGGCCCGGTGTCTGCAAGGCCTGGGGCAGCCCCACTGTGACCCTGGCCCGTGGTCCCCCGCGGAGTACCGCCCCCCACTGCCCCACTTCTTGGACCCGTGCCCTGGGGGACCCTCAGCCCACCCAGCACTCCCCCACGGTCTAGAGCCCGCCCACCTCCTGCCCAGAAACCTGTTTCCTAGAGGTTCTTCAGGTTGCAGTTTTAAGAAACTCAGAATGCAAACTGTCAGAAATCCTTCCAGCTCTTTGGGTGAGACGAGGCTCCCAGGCATCCTGAATCACATGCCACCCACGTCCTCGTCCCCTCTGAGCTGGCCTCTGCTTCCTGAGGTGGGGCGGGGGCCCAGAGAGGCCAGGACACCTGCCCAGGACACACAGCAGCCGGCAGGCAGGTGGAGGGCGGCCCTCTGAGTGTGGAGCCTGCGGCCAGCAGGCTGCACCCCGCCTGTCTGCCCTCACGGCCTCTTGGGGAGGCCAGGGGACCGGACGCTGGTCGGGGGCCAGCCCATCCTTGCTGGGTGGGTTTATACCCCGCCTCTCGCTGACCGTCAGAAGGGCCTCTGTCCACTCCATCCTGGGAGATGGGATGGGGTGTCCCTACGGGGCAGCAAGCCCGCCCGACCCTCTCCCGGGTGTCTGCCTAGGAAATCTCCCCCTGCGCCTGGCGGGGTATTCTGGTAGAAACCACGATGCCAGGGGCAAAGATGGCTCCCTCAGGCCCAACTGCCGTGGGACCCGGGTTCCCAGGCCATGCCTGACGTCCAGTGAGGCCGAACAGAACCTGGAGCAGACAGAGGTTTCCGGCCGGGGCCAGGAAGGAGGGTGGGCGGGCGGCCCGCACTCAGGAAGCCCGAAGCCCTGGTGGGAAGGCATCTATAGGCAAGACTGGGGCGGGCAGGAGGGCTATACCTCCCGAGGGTCAGTAAGCTGCTTTGGGGATTTTCTAGAATTGAAAGGCCTTCAGTTGCCCGTGGGAAGCCCTGGCAGGCCCAGGAGCACGTGCCTGGGGTGGGGGGTCAGGCCCCTCAGTCCTGCTCCTGCGGGCCTTCCCGTGTGGGTGTGGCTGCGGGGCCCACAGCCTTTCCCTGAGCCGTGAGCTGCCGGCAGGGCTATGGATGGCTCCCGGCTCCACCGAGGTGCACATTGGGAGAATCCAGACGGGAGTCCGGAGGAAGTGGGGAGCCCTGCAGGGTCCAGGGAGCTGTGGCTGCCCCTTCCCAGAAGCGCACAGATCCCTCCAGGGGCAGCCTGTCTGCTGGAGTGGCCTCTCCCTGCAGGGGTCGAGGTGGGAGGACAGCCCGGCTCACGGACCCCCAGGCCTGCCGCCACCTCGGGTCCTGGTCACCCCTTCTTCCTCCACACCCAAGCTGTCCTTGGCAGGAAACCCTGCATTAGGGGCTCAGTTGTGTCACTGCCCCCAGCCCCCACCCCATAGTAATTTACCCGCAGGGCCTTTGAATGGATGGGACCTTCTCCAGGGGTCTTTGCTCCACCATCACAGATGAACAAGTGTAGATATGGCCGGCAGGGTGGCTCCTGACCATGGGAGAGGTATCCTCATGGAACAGGGAAACGTGGACACGGGCAGGCTAGGCAAGGCCGTCTGAAGGTCAGACGTCTTCCACCCCAAGGAAGGGACCCCCAGAAGCCGGGAGGGGGCCCACGCCCCAACACCTCTGTCAGGGGAAGCATGCTGACTGAAACCGCCCTCCCTGGCCAGGCACCATGGTAACCATTTTCATGAGTTGTTTTTAGGACAGGAGGTCCTGGTAAGGAACACGGTGGAGGCTGACGTGTGACCCACTCAGGGTGCTCTGCTTCCAAACCCTCAGGGGCTTCAGACCCTGGCCTGGGACACAGATACAGCGTCTACTGCTTCCTAGGCTGATCCACTGAGATCCCAGGAAAGAGGGCTGAACAGAAGGGGACTGGAGGCATCCATGGATCGGTCGTTTGCTCGGAACAGAGACCATGACACCCATTTCCAGAAAACCTGGCTCTGGACTGGGGGCTGGGCTTGCCTCCCACACACACCCAGAGAATTGTGCTAGACCCTGGAGGGGGGCCTGGGCATCACTCCTCAAGAAAGAAACGATGAATGTGCTGCCTTAGGGCTGCAGCTGCCTTGCTGTGTGACTTTGGGCAACTCCCTTGCCTTCTCTGGTCTTCTGATCCCCTATCTATGTAGTGAGTGACAGGATTCAGACGGTGGTTGGCTTCTTTGAGCCTGTGGTTTGCAGAAGGGAGCCCAGGTATCTCAGGGCCAGCGCCCGGTGGCCCGCCTGTCCTGATGCTCTGAGAAGCTCCCCTCGGGAGGCCGTGTCCTGGAGGCTGGTTCCTCCTCCAGCCCCAGGGTCCCTGCTTCTGCTCAGCAGCTCTCCTGAAACCTTTCTCTCAGGGATGCCAGGTGAAGATGAGAACCTTGGCTTTGGATGGAACGTACGTGTCTCCCTCCCGCCCCAACTTCACCTGTTGAAGCTCTAACGCTAACAGGATGGTTCTTGGAGACAGACCTTTGGGAGGTGGCTGGGTACAGATGAGGCCCCACGATGGGACTGGTGGTGGTGGTTTAGTTGCTAAGTCGTGTCTGACTCTTGTGACCCCCATGGACTGTGGCCCGCCAGGCTCCGCTGTCCATGGGGATTCTTCAGGCAAGAAAACTGGAGTGGATTGCCACTTCCTCCTCCAGTATGGTGGGGTTAGGGGCTTTATAAGACAAGGAAAGTCCTGAGCTCTCCCTGTCTCTCTTGGGTGCAGACACAGCCAGAGGATTCATCTGTGAACCAGGAAGAGGGTTCTCCCTGGGAACCTAACTTGCAGCACCCTGACTGTCAGCTTCCAGCCTCCAGAGCTCTGAGAACTCGGCTCCTATTGTCCAAGTCGCTAGCGGACTGATACCCACCCACAGCAGAGCCTGCAGAGGCGGCTTCCTCAGGGCTCCCAGAGCCGGGGGTCAGCTGCCCTTGCGTGTGCTCGGTGGATGCAAGAGGCAGGCGGGGAGCAGGACAGCTCTGTCGTGGGAGGGGGCTTAGGGGTGCCGTGGCGGGGGCTGGGGCAAGGCTGCAGGTGGGGCTCCCTGCCGAGGGACTGCCGAGGGGAACGTGTTAGGCTCTCCCCAGCCGGTCCTACGTTGGAAGTGGGGACAGATTTCGGCCTGTACACACGGCCTGGACGTCCTCAGCGTCCACACTGGGCGCTAACAGGCTTCCTGCTCTTTCCTCCTGTGACTGGCCCAGGAGCGCACAGCCAAGAGCTGCCGGAGGAGGGCCAAGGGCCTCCCTGAGAGGCCCCTGCAGCCTCTCCTGGGACCCTGAGGTTTCTAATGGGTTTGGGGGAGGTGACCGATCCTTCGTGAGATCATTTTTCTGGGACTACAGGTCAGGCAAGAGAGGAAGGGGCTTGCTTCCAGGCCAGGGGCACACATGGCCCCCTGCCCACCTCCATGGCACCTCTGTGAACGGGGCAGCCTCGCCCCAGGAGATGCCGTGGGGGAGAAGCGCCCCAGGGTCAGGGCTGTGCTCCCTGCGCAGGGCTCCGGAGCACCACAGCTCTGTGGTCGCACCCCAACATTTTAAAGCCAATTGAAACCTGAAATAAGCAGCCACTCAGGTGCGTCACACAAGCCGCCTCAAACACACAGGGCAGGCGCTGGGTCCAGGCCTCCTTTGAGGCCTTCTCCTCCCTCCCTGGGGGGAAGTCAAGGGCATTCGAGTGGAGCTGGGGTGGTCCCACCCGGGGGTCAAGGTCAGAGTCTGCTCTCAGGGCCCGTCTTATCACCCTACACCCAGTGTTTCCAAAAGAGGGGAACATGCGATCTTCTGCAAAACCATCAAGGCCCACCCGACAGGGAGGCGGTGTCCTTCCTGGGAAGGGGGCAGAGGCCGTGGGCACCAGGGTGAGCACGCCCGGCTGGGATGCGCCCAGCTGTGTCTCACCCCTTGGTTGGGAGGGGTGCTGGCATCCAGCGGGGGTGACCAGACGGGTGGCCGGTTTCTCTGGGGCAGCGGGGGCTCGATGGTTTGGACGGTTCAGTTAATCAAGCTCTCTGCTTCCAGGCTGGGCTACATCAGACTTACTGACTTAAAAACAATGACAAAGTGAATGAGTTTCTAGCAGATGCGGGTTTGCTGACGCCTTCTAGCGAGCAATGCGGGGGCCTCAACGGAGAGCCAGTTTTACTGCTAGTGCTGGGCAGGGGCTCTGTGTCTTCCCCTTGAAACTTAAGACACGAAACTCAAATTCACGTCCCTGGGTGATCTGGGACTTTGATGGACTTAACCGGTCCCGCCCTTTCTACCATCAGGGCTACTGCTGCTGTGGACACAGGTTTTAGGAGCTGCACGCAGGCCCCTGAGAACACATCAGACCTGGTCAGGGCCCAGCGAGGACCGCGAAGACTTCTTCAATGTCGGCACGCTTTTGGAGGTGAAGGGGGGTGGAGGATAAGCAAGAAAAGAGCTCTCGAGTGGTAAAATAATGTTTTATTCCATGGATGAACAAACACTACCATGCCACACTTCACTCCCTCCTGCCAGACCTCATGGCCAGAGCCGGCCTCCCCTTTCAGACTGAGTTGGCTGTGCAGTTGGTCAGGCCCCCTGACAAGACAAAAAGCACGGCCAGGTGGCACTCGGAACGGTCCTGCGGGCGGCACCTTCATCCTTTTCCCAAACGCTGATGTATCACCTGAAACAATCCCATGACGGAGATCTTCCAGCCGGACCAACTGCAACTGACATTCAAAGCTCGTGGAGATGAAACGCAAACCCCCGAACACCAAAGAGCGACACGGACCTGTCTTCTCTGCAGACAAGGATGTCAGGGACCCCCCGCTCCCCAGCGGGAGCGGGACCTGGAGACATCGGGACTGACGTTCAGGCTGTCAACAGGCTCCAGAGGCGATGACGATCTTCGGTGCATTTCGAACTGGCACTCGTAGAGACAGCAGCTTGGCCAGGCTGCGGGCATGCAGGCGAAACATGACGAGGGCTTGGCAGAGGGTGGGGGCAGCGGCGATGGCTGACCGCAGTCCTGTCTCTATATACAACGGAGTGAGATACACGCGGACGCTGGCTGTGCCTCTGAGCAGAGGACGCCTCACGAGGCCAGGCTGGAACGTCGCCGAGGCTGCTTGCGTGCAGGGGGTGGGGCGGGGGCGATGCTGGCGCGGCCCCCGCTTCCCTCACCCGAGCACACGTGACGGGCCTGGAGGTGGAGCCAACGCTTGGTCTTTTCATGTTCTTTAACCAAATGTCATCTGAAAAGACGACCTACCCAGGAGGAAAAGGATGGGCTTCAGGACGCGTGGAAACGGACGGTACGAATCTGAGCCAGACCCTAACGCACTTGGTGGGAGGTGGGTTTTTATTTACGACCCTTTAGTGAACAGTGCTGGATGTCGTTTGCAGTATTTTTGAAATGTCCCCACAGAGTC
The DNA here is from genome assembly GCF_029407905.1 of Bubalus kerabau. Classification (NCBI taxonomy): domain Eukaryota; kingdom Metazoa; phylum Chordata; class Mammalia; order Artiodactyla; family Bovidae; genus Bubalus; species Bubalus kerabau. The sequence goes on along the minus strand of NC_073631.1, from coordinate 120,297,084 downwards.
TAGAGATGACCTTGAGGAGAAAGCGTTACTTCTGATCTGGTTTTTTTTAATCCAAACAAGTGCAAAGCCTACATACTGACTGAACAAAACCAAGCAAAACAAAGCAAAGCAAAAAAACAAAAAAAAGCGCACAGCAAAACAACCCCGTGACCAGAGACAGTGTCAGGTAAAAACCATAGAAAAATACAAACAAATTCCAGAAGGTTAACCATTAGCATCAGCTACAGTGTCACTTTGTACAGCCCCTTAAAACGCGGGATCTCCTCATTACAGAAAGGAGCGGCCAATCGAGGGAGAGGTACTGAGAAAGTAATTGTGCTCTGGTTGGTCCATGGCGCGGTGACCGTCACGAGGGGGTGATGCTCCCGGGTGGGCACGGGACTCTGGGGGAGGCCGGGTCCCACGCTGCCGCTCGCCAGCTCCAGTTCCAGGGCCAGCTTCTGCTCTGCCGTCCAGGCTCCGCTTTGTTCCTTGGGGAGGGTCATGGGGAGGCCCAGGTCACGCTGTGGCGGGGAGGAGGTGGTGGTTCCAGGCTCCGAGGAAGCCCCTCATGAGCGGCGACGCACCTCCACCCGGCAAGGAGCTTGTTTCTGGAGCAGAAATGCCTTCGGACCCGAGACACACATGCGATGAAGGAGGCGCCCCCACCTCTGCGGGACAGGCCGCGGGGTGCCCGGGGCAGCGTGCCCTGTCCCAGGAGGGGCCAGGCGGTGCTTCGTGGGGCTCAGTCCTCCTCCTCCTCCTCTCTCGCTGTGACTGCGGGGAGCTTGTCCTGGATCCTGAAGCACTCCACAAAGAAGCCCAGGATGGAGCGGTACAGGTGCTGCTGGAGGGCGGCGCTGCTGAAGTAGTGACTCTCGTCCGGGTAGATCTGAAAGGGGCAGAGAACTCAGCCACACGGCCGCCCCCATGGCGGCCGGGTGCCCGGGAGACACGGAGACCCCCGACCGCCCGCGCGGCCAGACTCGTAGCTCCGACGGCACAGGGCATCCTCAGAGTATCAGGGAAGGAATCGGACGACACTCTGTTTAGTAGACTCGGCGCATCTGGCTCTGCTTGTTCGGATCCGCTACATGGATCCAGGCTCAGGGACCACAGAGGCCGTGGCTGGGCCTGCAGGGGTCAGGACTCCCAGAGAACTGGGGGGAACCGCGTCTCTGCGACCCCAGTGAGTGCAGGAAGCTCCCGGTTCACCAAGCACAGGGGCTTTCCTGGACCTCAGTGTCCAGAGGTGTCCAATGGAGACGAGCATCATCATCAGATCTAACTCATTAAGCTTGGTGAGGATTAAAAGACATAAAATTTCCGTGAAAGGCTCAGAACAAGGCCTGGGACACAAAATGTTGTGTTCAATCGTGTCTGATGGTTTGTGACCCTGTGGACTGTAGCCCACCAGGCTCCTCTGTCCATGGGATTCCCCAGACAAGAATACTGGAGTGGGTTGCCATTTCCTTCTCCAGAGGACCTTCCCGACCCAGGGATGGACCCCAGGTGTCTGGCATGGCAGGTGCCCTAGGATACCACGGGGCTGAAAAGATGGCAGCTGATCATCCCGTCCCCAAGTGTGATGACCCCAGGCACCCCGGGCACCACCTGGCTTCCCCATGAAGGGCCCGGTCCCAGCAGAGAGAGAGAGCCAAGTCTCACTGGCCCCAAAGCCTGCGGTCCGGCCAGGAATCCGGCCTGCCTCTTGCACATGCACCCCGTCCTTCTCCTGTGTCTTTGGCGCCTTTGTGACGCCCACCTTGGTCTCAAGCCCGTCCTTTTCCTGTGTCTTTGGCGCCTTTGTGACGCCTACCTTGGTCTCAGTATTTAGGAAGGTGGTCCTTAAGCTAGTGCCTGTGCCTTAAACCTCAAACAGCTCTGAGGGTGCAGAGCAGGAGGCACGTGTCCCCCTTGCTGGGTGCTGGGCCCTGGAGCCCTCAGCTGGCCCTGTCGCCGTTGCAGGCTTGAGCATGGCAGCCGCTCTGTACCTGCAGCAGCACCCGGGGCCGGGCCCCGCCTGTATCTGCGGCGTGCTCCACGCCGGCGCTCAGAGCTCGGCCGCTGGGCCTGCTGGGGCTGCGACGTGCACACGAGGCAGTTGGCCTTGTAGTGTGACCTGAGCGCGTTCAGCGGAGCTCAGATGGCTTGTGAACTACGCAGGACTCTGTCCTGCAGGGAAGCGCTCCCCCGGCGGTGTGGGGCGGGGGTAAGGGGTGTTCTAAAGGGGTCCGAACGCAGCCCCAGAAGAGAACCGAGCTGCCATCTGTTGCTGTTGTTCAGTCGCTCGGTCGCGTCCGGCTCTGCAGCCCCATGGACGGCAGCACTCCAGGTTTTCCTGCCCTTCACTATCTTCAGAGCTTGCGCAAACGAACAGCCCCGAGTCAGCGACACCATCCAACCATCTTGTCCCCCGTCGCCCCCTCAAGCCCTGCTCATCCCACCCGATGTGTCCCCAACCGCCTCCCAGGACCGGGCCCAGCAGCGTGTCCCTGCAGAGTGGCAAGACTGGGTGTGTGGCCCTCCTCCGTTGGGGGGCAGGGGGTGTCTCGGGCCAGCCCCGTACCTGTAAGCTGTAATTAGCCTTTCCCTTAATGAGCTGTGTGATGAGCTCTGCCGTGTGCTGGAAATGGATTTTTTCTGTTGAAAGGAAGAGGACAGGGTCTGTCAGAGCCCGTGGCAGCGCACAGGGCGACGATCCCCGCAGCCCCCAGGGTCAGGCGCTCACCATCCGCGGTTGCGTGGATGACCAGGAACTGCTGCCCTTCCAGTGCGGACACCCGGTGTGCCACCTTGGCCATCTGCAGGCGGGGAGGGGGGTCAGCATGAGGCCTGGCCGGGCAGTGCAGTGGGCGCTCTCTCCCTGCCCTGGTGGCCTCACCCGTTCAAGAAGAGGACGGGGCAGGAGATGAGGGGTGGGGGGGAAGGGGGGGGCAGGAGATGAGGGGTGGGGGGGAAGGGGGGGCAGGAGACAGGGTCCCCTCCCCTGCAGGAAGCCTGGGGCTGCCATCCCGCCGGAAGTGACACGCTAGCCAGAACAATGTCCGTGTGTGGCTTTCAGCCCCGAAGCCTCAGCGGCCTCCGGGGCCCCAGGTGAGGAGAGGCCTGGGTGACCTCCGCTCTCAGCTGCTGCGCAGGGACTTGGGGGGTCAGAGGCACGTCCTGCCCACTCCCTCTCATCCAGGGCTCACTCTTTCCCGGAGAAGAAGCAGCCTTGGGGGCAGAGCCCATGCATATGCCAGCCTATGGACCCCAAGACAGACTCCCCCACCCAAACCTTCCCCGCTTCCTCCTCTGCCCTCCGGCTCCAGACGGACAACCAGATGCACCTGGGAGAGGGCTCGGTCACCCATATCCTCAGGGGTGGGGCCGGGGGCTTTCTCAGAGCGAGCTGTGCTGGGACATGGGCCGGCAGGGGGCTAACAGGGGACCGTCCCAAGCAGCGGCCATGCCCAGACATACCTCGTATGCTCGGTTGTCAAGTCCGTGGAGGCCCAGGTACCTCTCGGAAAATGCGGACGCTGGACGGAAGCAGAGGGGAGAGTTAGCCCTCGGCCTCGGCCCCTTGGACTGTGAAATAGCTGGAGTAAAGCCCCCAGAGAGCCTTGCTGAATTTGAAAACACAGAGTATGTCGCATGTATTCCATGGGGGCGATCATTCTAGGCTATTAAAATCTGGAATTAGGCGAGTTCCTGTATGGTTTTCAGCTGAAATGTGCACGAATCACTTCCCAAAGATGAAAGCGTCAGCCGTGAGCCTCCAGGCCCCCAGCCCCTGCTGCTGTGTCCCTGTGTGCAGCTGGGGCTGATGGCCGAGCCTCCCTGCGGCCCTGACCCGAGTGCCGGCTCTCAGAGCCCGCAGAGAAGGCCTCTCCCACACTTAAACCAGCGGTGATGTCACAGAACCATTCGCATTCGGGGAAAAGAGGCTGGGTGACCAAAGGGTGGGGACGCCAGGAGCCTCGGGCCCGTATCAATGACCGGACAGCCAGGTCCAGGTGGGTGGGGGCTGGCCCCCACACCTGGGGTCGGACGGTGGAGGGGGGCCGCAGGTATGGGGAGCAGGGAGGGGCGGACCTCCGGGACCCTTGGCTGTGAACAGCCCCCAGGCTGAGAGAGACACGGCTCGGGCCCCGCTAGCCGACCCCAGGGCACAAGCTGGCACTGGGGGTGGCGTGCAGGGAGCCCCCTTCCCTCGGCTCCCACGATGCCCATGCTGCAGGTGGACCTCTTGTTGGGTTTCAGCTCCTGGTCTCACGTCGGGGAGGACGGTTCAGGGACGTGGGTGGGTCAACCCCTTTCAGAATAAGCAGCTTGGCACCCCCTCACCCCGCACTCCCAACCCAGGCTGTCTGCCAGGCGTCACCGCTGCCCACACCTCCCCAAGGGGTATCAGACGGGGCCCTGGGGGGCGGCGCGGGGAGGGCGTGTGCCCGCCTTCTCAGGACCCTCACCGTAGAGCTTGAAATCCGTGATGGGGGAGAGCGCGGAGCCGCAGCTGAAGACTGGAGCCTGGCCGTCGCCCTTGGCCGGGAGGAGGTAGGTGCTCAGGTACCCGCCGTAGTCCTGGGGGCGGGGCCAGACAGGGGGCGGGGCCAGACAGGGGGAGGGGCCAGACAGGGGCGGGGCCAGACAGGGGGCGGGGCTCAGCAGCGCTGCCACGTGGCCCTTTCTTACACCCGTGGCGGATTCATGTCAGGTCGATGTATGGCAAAGCCAATACAGTATTGTAAAGTAATTAGCCTCCGATTAAAATAAATAAATTTATATATAAAAAAAAGTCGACCTTAAACATCTCCAAGGGACGTAAAAAGAGGGAAAGCAAACACCTCTCAAGCTAAACGCACCGTGAGGCGAGCACCCTTCTGGGGCCTCGTGTTCACGCGCCATGAAGGCGGAGTCTGATGGTCACGTGGAGTGTGACCGTGCGCTAGAGAACCCTTGTGAGTGTGCACGACTGCCACGTCCGTTCAGTCCGGCGCCTCCAGCGTACCACTGCTTGCTGCCTTCCCTGTCTACAGAGAGTCCACCTATTTTCTCTGAATTTTTTTTGGCTATACCAGGTCTTAGCTGTGACCTGCGGGATCTAGTGCCCTGGCTACGGATCAAACCCGGGCCCCCTGCACTGGGAGTGTGGAGTCTTAGCCACTGGACCACCAGGGAAATCCCCATTTTCTGTGCTTCTGAGGAGGGGCCCACGAGGAGTCAACGTCAGAGGGCTCGGGCATGGGCCGCCACAACGCTCTGCTCAGGGCCCACTCAGGACAGATGTCCACATGTGTCCTGTACATGGCCAGTCCTCCGTATCCTGTGTGGCCCTCGTTCTGGGGTTGACATGGAAGACCACAGCGTGAGCCTCCCGGGGAGAGTGAGCATGACACCAGGCCTGCCGTGGGTGCGGCTTGGCCCAGAGGTCTTCCTGTTTCTCAGAAGGCCCAGAGGGAAGGGGGCACACAAAGGGGGGCAGGTGTCAAGGGTGTGGATGTGTGTGCAGGGGTGTGTGCTGGCGCGGGAGGGTGGTGTGACATCTATGCCAAGCTCACTGTAGAATTAACGGGTTTTGATGTAAGTTTAAGTGTGTTATAACAACACTCCTTCAGTAAAACAGGGCTATAAGAGTCTTTTCGGTTTCTTGCAAATAATATTCATGGTCAATGAAATCGCCAAGTCTTACAGGTCATTTTGCAGCTTTTTTTTTTTTTAAACGTTTACTGACCACACCAGAGGCTGGTGAGCACGCGCAGCACTGGAACTCTGCTGGGAACCCACTTGCTGCTGGTGGGGATGCCGAGTGTTACAGACTCTGTGGAAGACAGCGTGGTGGATTCCTTCAAAACTGAGCATTCCCTTATCATATGACCATACACTCCTTGGTATTTAAGAAGCTGAAAACTTAGATGTCCACAAAAACCTGCACAGGGATGACGTTTTATTCGTCACTGCCCTTCAGTAGGTGAGTGGATAAAGCATAGTGTATTCAGACAGTGATTGTTTGGTACTAGAAAGAAATGACCTGTGAAGCTAAAAAGAGACATGGAGGAAACTTGAATGCATATCGCCAAGTGAGAGAAGGCAATCTGACAAGGGCCCACACTGTACGATTCCAGTGCTATGACAAGCCGGAGAAAGCAAGCCGCTGTCCAGTTGGTCAGTCGTGTCTGACTGTTTGCGACCCCATGGACTGCAGCACGCCAGGCTTCCCTGTCCTTCACCATCTCCTGAAGCTTGCTCAAACTCATGTCCATTGAGTCGGTGATGCCATCCAACCATCTCATCCTCTGCTACCTCCTTCTCCTCCTGCCCTCAATCTTTCCCAGCGTCAGGGTCTTTTCCAATGAGTCAGCTCTTCCCATCTGGGGGCCAAAGCACTGGTTTCAACATCAGGCCTTCCAATGAACACTCAGAACTGATTTCCTTTAGGATGGACTGGTTGGATCTCCTTGCAGTCCAAGGGACTCTCAAGAGTCTTCTCCGACACCACAGTTCAAAAGCATCGATGCTTCTGTGCTCAGCCTTCTTTATGGTCCAACTCTCACATCTGTACATGACGACTGGAAAAACCATAGCTTTGACTAGACAGACTTTTGTTGGCAAAGTGATGTCTCTGCTTTTTAATACACTGGAGAAGGCAATGGCACCACACTCCAGTACTCTTGCCTGGGAAATCCCATGGACAGGGGAGCCCAGTGGGCTGCAGTCCATGGGGTTGCAAAGCGTCGGACACGACTGAGGGACTGAGCGCAGTACACAGTACAGCTTTATCACAGCTTCTCTTCCAAGGAGCAGGCATCAGGGAAGGGGAGAGGCGTGAGCAGGTGGAGCACAGGGACCCTGAGGGCAGTGAAGCTGCCTGGGCGGCCCTATGGTCATGGACACATGCCATCGTACGTGTGTCCGAACCTGCAGATGGTGCAGCCCTGGGAGTGAGCCCTGTGTGAACTGCGGGTTCTGGGTGATCGCGGTCCGTCAGTGCAGCTTCACCAAGTGTAAAAAGAAAGGTGCCAAATGGCGGCGATGGTGATGGCGGAGGAGCTGTGCAGCTTGCGAGGGAACCGCTCAAGTTTGCTGTGGACCTGAAACTGCTTTAAACAAAGTCTTTTGCGAAAAAAAAAAAGTGTGGAACACATCTTTCCCAGAGGACTTGGGGCCTTCTAGGATCTCAGCGAGCGTGTTCTGGGCCCCGGCACCACGCTGTCCTTGGGGGTGAGCTGCAGTCCACAGGCAGGGCTGCAGGACGCAGCCGGGCCGGATACCTGCAGCTCCGCCGGGCCCGGCCCGGCTCTGGGAGCTCCTGGGCTTCATGACAAGGGGGACATGGAGCCGGGGCAGGGCCCAGACTCACATAGGTGGGCCCGAGAAGGGAATCAAGGGACTTCCCTAGTGCGCCAGCAGGTACGAATTCGCCTTGCAAATGCAGGGGTCACGGGTTCCGTCAGCAGCCTTTAGTGGGTAACTAAGATCCTACATGCCCTGGAGCAGCTAAAGCCCAAACTGCAATTCCCGAGCCCTACAGCTGTAACTGGAGTCCATGGGCCGCGACACAAGGTCCCGCACGCTGCAACTAAGAGCTGATGCAGCCCAATTAAAAAAAATTATACAAAAAAGGAAGAAAGAGAGGAGCATGCCCACCAGCTACAGGGATCAACAGTCTGTTCCTCTGAAGAGACGCAGTCACTGAGTCCATGAGCCTCTGTCTGAGGCACTATTTAGGCCAGGGACCCACTGGGCACAGTGGCTGAGGAAGGCGCAGGGGCCGGGGCTGGGTCCAGGTGCCCGCCGTGGGGAGGGGCCAGGGGATGCAGGCCAGGCTTCCGGCAGCGGGGGGAATGCTGGGGGGAGATTCCCAGGCTGGACAGAGGCTGAGCCCAGCCCAGAGCCTGGCCTTGAGCTGAGGCCAGTCTGCTGGGCAGGAACGTCTCCGTGGGGGCGGTTGGTAGGGCCATCACGGCAAGGTCTGCTGTGGTTAATTCAGCCTCCTCGGAGCCTCACAGGCTGGGAGCGGGCTTCCACTAGGACGGACTGACCTGAGGACTCTGTCCAGACTGGGGTCTGGCCCTGAGGCGGGTCCTTTACCACCACACCTCCTGGGGCGCACAGCACGCATTCTGGGACCCTCCACGGGGCGGTGTTGCGTCTCTGATGTGTGAGGCTCCCGGGCAGTGCTGGGCTCAGAGGTGATGACCCAAGAGGTTGCCCTCTGGTTACCTGTTCAAACCCCCACCTGCTGTGAGGCCACCCCAGGCCCCTGCAGGGCTGTTCTCTCAGCGGGAGGACGGTTCTTCCTGTCCCTCTGTGCTCCTGCCGTGAACCCAAGAGCCCACGGTCCAGGCAGCCTAACCATGGCAGGGAGGGCACCACGGTGATAGGAGGTGGTCCTCTGGGGACCTGAGGCCCAGTCACGGGCCCCACACCCGGCTCCGGCCCGCAGATGTGGGGCACCCGTGGAAGCGTCTCTGGTTTGACAGCTCAGGGTGTGAGTCGCCCCACCCACTCCCTTCCATGTAAGGGAACCTAGTCAATGAGCATGAAAGAGGAAAAGTGAAAGTGACGTCACTCAGGTGTGTCTGACCCTTTGCGACCCCAGGGACTGTAGCCCGCCAGGCTCCTCTGTCCATGGACTCTGCCAGGCAAGGACACTGGAGTGGGGTGCCATTTCCTTCTCCAGGGGATCTTCCTGACTCAGGGATCGAACCCAGATCTCCCACACTGCAGATGAAACTCTTTACCGTCTGAGCCACCAGGGAAGCCCTTCCAAAATGAGCATGGCCCCTGCACATAAGGACTTCCCAGGGGGCAGTAGTGGTGAAGAATCTGCCTACTAACGCAGGAGACGCAAGAGACCTGGTTTGGTCCCTGGGTCAAGAAAATCCCCTGGAGGAGGGCATGGCAACCCACTCCAGTATTCCTGCTGGAGAATCCATGGACAGAGGGGCCTGGTGGGCTACAGTCCACGGGGTGGCAAAGAGTCGGACATGACTGAGCGCACACGCAGATTCAGTGCTGCACGCTGCAGGTGGATTCTTTCCCTGGCCGTCAGGGAAGCCAGTACTGCTCATCAACACAGAAAGAGAGACCCCCGCCTCCCCGTGTTCTGGGGCGCCACCCTGAAAACCCAGCAGGCTAGTCCTGAAAGCAGTCAGGAGCCTCACGGAGCACGCCCCAGGGATCTGCTTCTTACTGCCTTCCCTTCCAGATGATGTGAGAAGCTCCCGAGGCTGCTCAGATGAAGACCCCCCACCCCCTACCCCCGCACCAGGCTGAACATCCAAACTCTTTTTAAACAAGAACCGCTCGCCCGTGGCGGGACCAGGGACACACCCTACGCATCAGGGTTTGGCCGGGTGACGGGGCGGGCGGGGGCGGGGGGTGTGGACCCCAGCCGGCAGCTCACCTTCCCGAACACGGCCACGCGCGTCTTGTCGATGTACGACTCCTTCAGCATCACCCTGCAAGGCCAGGCAGAGAGGGAGGGGTCAGTGTGGCCTGGAACCCAACCTGGGGGCTGGAGCCGGGCTTTCCCACCTTTTTCAAAGATGAAAGCCCCCTCTTAGAGGAAGTACTGAGGCTCTAACTGTTGGCTGCGCTTACTCAGCGCACTGGACGCCCACGTGAAGCACTCGGGGCTCCCGTGCGTCACCGTGAGGTGGCCGGGCGTGCAGAGCTCGCAGGTTGAGAACCAGGGACTCACAGCAGCACAGGCCATGCTGGAGACTCGTGGGCCCGTCTCCACCATCGTCAACCCTCGCTTGGACCACGCAAGCCTCAGGCTCGAGGACGGAGCTCTGAGGTCCGCAGGGGTGACTTGGCTGTGAGTTGGGGCACCGGGCCCTCCACCTGGGCGCCCTTGCCCCCAGCTCCTGGGCGGGTCCGTCATGGGCCTGTTGGGGGCAGCATCTTCCTGCCTTGAGCCTCCTGGCAGGGCTCCGTCGGGACGTGCCCAGCTCGGCGCCGGGGGTTGCTGCCTGGGTCCTGCCTCGTCCTCTCACTGTGGTCCCTCAGGGCCCCTCATTTCCCCCACGAAGTGGCTGGAATTGTCCTGCTTTCTGGACCCTCGTTCAGCAGCAGGAGTCCCGCCAGGAGTCTATCTGCTGCTTCTGTGCCCTTGCCGCCACTGCGAGGCCTCCCTCCCCTGCTTCCCATCACCCCTTTCCGGGTATCGCCCAGCGGTCATTTTCTTGTCTGCTGGCTGGAGCTGCCCCATCACTTCTGACCGCCCTTCTCAGTCTGGGGGAGTCAAACTCCCGAGCCTGGGCCCCAAGAGTGTGCGGTCCTTCTCCAGTCGGCTCTCCAAGGGTCCCAAGCCCTGGACCCGGCCAGCCCTTCATGGTTAGAGCCGCGCTTCTACGGTGATGCCGGAGGCCCACGGACCCCCAGTTCCTGGGGCTGGGCGGGCCGGTCCAGAGGAGCAGCAACTGCTCTGACTTCTTGCCATGAAACAAATTCAGGCGGCTTCTGTGCCCTTGGTACAGTCAGCCCTCTGCACTCGTGGGTTTCACATGCACAGATTCAACCAAATGCTTATTGAAAATATTAAGGAAGAAACCCAGAGAGTTCCAAAAAGCAAAACTTGAATTTGCCACACTCTGACAACTATCTGTACAGCATTTACATTGTATTGAAAACCCCTCCCCCCAAAAAAAAACCCATAAAAATTCAGGAATCCAGAGGGAACAGAGATAACACAGTAAACAGAGGAAAACCGTCACTAACACATCTAGAAAGAAGAACTACTGAACCAACAAGACAAGAAGACCTTGCTCTTGGGTGAAGAGAGAAGGTTACAGATTTTGAAGTGTCATGCCTGCCAATAAACATTAAGAGAAAGGCTGGAAAATAGGAGATAAAGGGATGTTGAGAATAAACTCAGAAGCACCAAAACCAGCACAATAGAAGCTCCAGAAAGAAACAACAGAGAGGAGAAGTCAGTGGCGCTCTATGGTGAACTTTACGAGGATGAAGAACCGTTAGTCTCCGGGCTGAAAAGTCCACACCAAGGGCGGACGTCTCAGCATGCCAAGAGCGAAGAGGTCCTTCTCCCCTAAGGGAGCAATAGGCCGTCTACAAGGATTAAAATAGGAAGATCAGCAGATGCTTCTCACTAGCAACCCCGGAGGGTGGACGATTCCAGGGCCTTCTAAGACAGAGATTACTATCTGCAGATTTTACATTAGATAAGCAATAACCTCAAATGTGGGAATAGAATAAAGACATTTTGTAATGTTTTCTAGATTCACGAAGGACAAAGTAAATAAAAAGGGGGATATATATCCGTCATTCTTTGGCAAGAGACTCAGGGTGCGTGCAAAGCACATGACCTGGGGAAGGTGTGACAGGGCAACAAGGGTGACCCTGCAGACACCTGGTCCAGGTGGAGCAGGAGAAGGGGCTGCAGCTTGAGAGAAGAATGCGGGAATCAACACTATTAGCAGGCGTGGTGAACTGATGCTTTCAAACTGTGGTGCTGGAGAAGACTGAAACCAGTCAATCCTAAAGGAAATCAACCTTGAACATTCACTGGAAGGACAGATGCTGAAGCTCCAATACTCTGGCCACCTGATGCGAAGAGCTGACTCATTGGAAAAGACCCTGATGCCAGGAAAGATTGAAGGCAGGAGGAGAAGGGGACGACAGAGGATGAGATAGCTGGATGGCATCACTGACTCAATGGACATGAGTTTGGGTGAACTCCAGGAGATGGTGAAGGTATCCAAGTGAAAGACAAAGCTACAGTCCAGGAAAAATTAAATGATGTGGCAGAAAGTAGGGCATGAGAGCCCACGGGGTCTGCAGTCAGCACCATTTACGCAGTGATCCTGCACCTCCGACGGCTGATCTAACCAGGCAGCTGATGGTTACACTCCTGGGAGAATGATGGTACTGAACAGCTACTCCTCACCTGTAACGATCGGAAGTCAAGTGATGAGCAATCGTGACGGGATGACAGCCGTGTTCAGAAAGGTGGAAGCAAACGCTTGATGAAGGTGGTGAGGGGGTCGAGGGTGGCTGCCTCTGCGAAGCAGGGCTGGTGGGAGGGTCGGGTGAAGGGCAAGGGAACTGGTGTGGTTGATTTATGCATTTGTTATGGGTCGAATTCTGCAAAATATGTTGGATTTCTAACCCCGCAAAGCTCAGTGTGGGACCACACCTGTCAATAGGGCCCACTGCCGATGTAATGAGTAAGTTAGGATGAGGTCACACTAGAGTGGTGTCCTTCTAAGAGGAGAAGAGACACAGAGACCTCAGGAGGACACAGCCCGTGAAGACACAGGATCACAGGGATGGATCTACAAGCTGAAGATTGCCAGCCTCCACGGGAGCGGGAAGAGCAGGCGGGACCCTCCCCGGCAGGCGTTAGAGGGAACGCAGCCCTGCCCACACCCGATCCCAGTTTCCAGCCCTAGGAGACGCAACACTTAACACCTGGGCTTGTTTAAAACATGGTTCAGGTACCATAGGCAGCCTGGCAGACTTCAGGTCTCACACACACACACACACACAGCCTCGGTCGACCTGCAAAGCACGGTGGCCACGCCCACACAATGGAACCACTGAAGACACCTCTCCAAGTTTCTGAATTCTCTCCTCGTGACCCCAATCCCTGATACACTGACGGGGCTCGAGGACCGTCTGGTGAAAGGGCCCACCCGGTCCCAGCGGGGTTCTGCTGCACAGCCGGATGTCCAGACCGCAGGGGCTGGGACCGTGTCTGCGGAGACCACGGTGTCCACCCCAAGGGGCCTTGCTGCTGGGGTCTTGGCTCCACTCCAGTTCATAAACTATCTCGGACTTTTGCTCGAAGCCCTGTGTGCACATCCACAGGCAGCCTCTGATCTCTGGCAGCCGGCCCTGCAGCGGCTTTACCTGGAGGGTCACTTCCTAAGCTGGAACCACGCGTCACGGTCACGACCCTCACCTGTAAAGTGCTTGGGAAGCTTCTGGGGAAAACAGTGTTTTCCGATATCAAATATTTTTATGATCTTGCTGCTACGTGTGCTCAGTTGCTCAGTTGTGTCCGACTCTGCGACCCCATGGACTGTAGCCCGCCAGCCTCCTCCGACTGTGGGATTCTCCAGGCAAGAAAAGTGGAGTGGGCTGTCATTTCCTTCTCCAGGGGATCTTCCCCACCTGGGGATTGAACCTGTGTCTCTTGCGTCTTCTGCATTGGCAGGCAGATACTTGACCACTGCACCACGACTAGGTCCACTACCTACCAGGCAGTTCCACGTGCTGCCCTTTCCGGGGCAGCAGTGGAGCCTCCAGACGGGGGAGCGCGGTGTGGGCTCTGGGAGTGCGTCTCGCCTCCCGGACGCTCTCGGGTGCAGTACAGGGCAGGGCGTCCGTCTCGAGGGAGCAGGCGCAGCGCTCAGCTCCACCCTGGGGTCTGCAGAGGCCCCGTGTGAGCAGGGAGAGACTCTGGCCTCCAGAGCACGTCTGGGGGTGGCAGGCTGACACCCTGGAGCGGCAGTGCTCTCACCTTCCAGCCTTCCCTGTGCCGCGCCATCTCAGTGGCCGGGGTGGGGCCCCCGCTGGCCCCCGTCAGCCTGGCAGAGACGCTCAGGGTCCAGATGCCCCTGGAAGCCGATTCCTCCCTCTGTCTGTCCTTCCCCGAGTCAGACCCCCCGGTTGGAGGGCTCTGCCCCACTGTGCTCCAGCCTGTGTTCTGCACAAACACGCCTCCTGCACGTCCGAGCGTGTGCAGGCACCGCTTCCCGGGGACCCACGCTGACACAGGTGTCACGGATCACAGAGCTGCTCCCAGCACTTTTGGAGCTGGGGAACCTCACAGCCAGAGACTGGATGAGACATGAACGCGGGGCCGGCGGGAGAGAGGTGTCACTAAGATTGTCCTTCCCTGCATGTGTGTGTGGCAGCAGAACATTGGGAGGGACACAGGACGCATGGCCCAGCCCACTTCCCCTATGTGCCCATGTCTGTCTCCCTGTTCCTCATCATCTCGCAGAGTTTGCCCAAGTTCATGTCCATTGAATCGGTGATGCTATCTAACCATCTCATCCCCTGTCACTCCTTTCCCCTTTTGCCCTCAATTTTCCCAGCATCAGGGTTTGTGCCAATGAGTCGGCTCTTTGCGTCAAGTGGCCAAAATATTGGGGCTTCAGCTTCAGCATCAGTCCTTCCAATGGATATTTAGGACTGATCTCCTGTAGGATGGACTGGTTGGATCTCCTTGTAGTCCAAGGGACTCTCAAGAGCCTTCTGCAGCACCACAGTTTGAAAGCATCAATTACTCTAGCGCTCAGCCTTCTTTATGGTCCAACTCTCCTATCTGTACACGACTCCTGGAAAGACCATTTGACCTTTGTTGGCAAAATGATGTGTCTGCTTTTTAATATGCTGTCTGGGTTTGTCATGGCTTTCAGTTATTCCTCTCTCCTTAAAGCTCCCTGTTTGAATGTTTCCTGCCAAGACTCTCTCCCAGAAAACTCGCTACACTGCTACCAGGATCTTGGTTCCGAAGATGAAGGTGACTTTGCCACCTCCTGGCTGAAAACCCCCTGTGGGGATGCTGCTGCTTAGAGAGCAGGCAGCAGCTCGGAGGATGGGAGGGGAGGCGCCCAGTCCAGCCGCCCATCCCTCCCCGCGTCCCCAGCCTTCACGTGGCATGGTATTTACAGCTGGGGGGCCTGAGCTGCCTGCACCCCTGCATCACCGCAACCTTCACTCACGGTATTTTCCGTGTGGAACGTGCTCCTCTCATTTCCTGCAGACACATCCTTATTATTAATCCTTTGAGGTGAGCTCCTGGCCGGAAGCCATCTCCTTGCAGGAGCCCCTCCGGGCAAGGCTGTGCTTCCCCCCTGATGCCCCGAGTGCCTGGTCACATGCCCGGCTCCTCCTCCATCGAAGGGGAGACCCGCTGGGCTCCCAGACCAGGGCTGGGGAGCCCCGGGGAGTGAGAGTGGGGGGCTGGCCTCATGGTTTCTTAAACTGAGAAAACCGGGCTATGTCTTTCTAATGAGAATACAGACCCAGATCCTAAGAGAGCTGAGTAAAGTTTCCAAGGCTCCAGGCACGTGGGGAGCAGCCTCCCAAGGTCCGTGTGGCTGGCGTGGCTTGTGCTCCTGACCCCAGAAGCCTCAGTGGCTTAAGAGTTGGCCAATTTTTCTATTTTACTATTATTTTCCTGGAACTGGTTCTGTCCTGTTTTTGAACAGATGGCCAATCAATCCCTTATTTTTGGAAACACCATGGGTGTGAAACAGCCATGCACCCTCTGTCTGTGCTCAGAGAGGGGTGGCCAGCCTGGCCGGCGGGGTGCAGGAAGGACGCCGCGTCCTCCGCCGGGGCCTCTGGGCTTTGGGGGGGGTCAGACCAGGGAAGGTGAGGGTAGGGGGCAGTGGCAGGTGGGGAAGGACAAGAAAAGGGGGGCTTGGGGAGGGGGCTCCGCCGTCACCCGGTCACACCCTTCATCCCCCCGAGCCCCACCGGGGCCTCGCGCTTCTCCCCAGGAGAGGCTGCAGCACCGTGTTGACCGGGCGCCACCCGCTCCTCCTCCCCCTGCTGGCTGAGCTGTCACTCGCCCTCCCTTCTCTGCCCAGCCCTCCGGGTCTCGGGAATGGGGCGGGGGCTGCCCCACTGCTCTCGTGGGTGATTGGTTCTGGGCTCCTGGGGAGGCTCCTCCCTTCCCTTCTGAAGGCTTCTGTAAGTGGATCAAGGTGCTGAAGGCAGGTGCTCTGGCAGCCATCCTGTGAGCATGAGGAGCAGAGGCTCAGCGGTGCTCCGTGCTTGGCTGAGATGAGAGCTGGAGGGAGCCAGGCCTGAGGCAGACCCTCACAACTGGGTCTCCAGCTGACAGACCTGATGCCTGATGCCTGTGTGGACTCCAGAGCCAATACAGGGCCATGTCTGTAAAGCACCTTTGATGCTGCGTGTGTGTTTGTGTGTGCTGTTGAGTTTCAGGCAAAAGTATGGTGACGGATGCGCCTTCCCAGACTCTCGGGTCCTCGGCCGTCTCTCCCGCCCCTATTTTCTGCCTCTAGCATGTGTAGGTCTGGCCGCATGGCCTGTCTCTCCACCAGCTCACAACTCCCTTGAGGAGAGGGTGCCATTCACTCACTCACTCACGGTTTCACCCACTTAATACTTACTGAGCACATATCACATGTACGTGCACATCACATGTATGCACACGTCACGTGACATCAGTCTTTCTAAACACAAGAGAGAAAATGTTCTGAACAGTCAGTAGAGTGAAATCTCCTAAACCTCAGAGCACAGTCGTGATGCTCACGGGCTGGGACATCAGGCTGTCCTACGGCCCTTCAGTCAGCAAACACTGATCCACCTGGGCACTATATCACACTCTCCAAGGCCCAGGGTCCAGCACTGCACACCCGGATCTCAAGGAGGATGACCGCCGTGTCCACGCCATTCCCGTCCCTGCAGCACCTGAGTCCGTGCGTCTCACGCCTCTCCCACGTGAAGTCTGGCGTGTGTGCAGTAAACTGGGAAGACCCAACCTTATGTGCCCGCAGGCCAGTGAGCAGCATAGGTCCCTGAGGGCTCTCATTCTGGGGCGACGATAACATCCAGTCAACACCTTTGCTCCTCGGCCCCTTCTGTCCCTGGAGACTCTACTAGCCCTGCCTCTGTGAGCAGGATGTGGGAGAGCCATAAAACATGCGGAGTGGGGCTTCCAACCTGCCTGCTGCACTCCTTTCTCAGGAAGGAGGTGACTGGCTATGCGGCTCACCTTCTCTCTCCCTCTCCCTGCCCTCCCCCCATGATCAGTGGCCAAGGTCCGTGACCACAGCACCGGGAACCCACAAAGACCCATATCACGGTCTCTGCACCTTGTTGCAATCAGCAAAGCAGAAAGGCCACCAGCCGTGCGGTGACTAGGACCCTGGCCTTTGGGAGCATATGGCTAGCAGGAATTCACTGGGGAATCACCAGAGACTTCTGGGGGTGCCAGCAAAGCGCAGGCAGAACGTGTGCACCGCCAGGAAACAAGACCACGATGCAACCCGGGTAGAGATGCGACCCCCCAGCCCTGTTCCAACAGCGCCGCTGGGGTGCTCACCGCACGGCCTCCATCTGGTCCTTCTCCTCCAGGGAGCCCAGCCTCCGCCTCACCTCGTGCAGCAGCCTGGTGCCCTGAAAGCCGCTGCCGCGGCCATCACACTTAACCACCACGGCCCCGTGGCTGCTCACCATTACCGTCTCCCAGGTCACTGCAAACTTCTCGGCCACACTCTGGCTCCCTGGGGTGCCGTCCCTGGAAGAGACAGGCCAGGCCTGAGCATGCAGCCGCAGGGCATGGGGTGTGGTGACTTGTCCCGCAGACTCGGGAGCCTAGGAATGCTCTCCTGGGGCAGAGCCAGCCCCCATGCCCAGCTCCACACGTCCGCACCCCCCAGCAGGAGGGCGCTGAAGGGCCTGTTCTTGGGGAGAGACCCTGAACAGTCCTCCCCTTCCCCTCTTGCTTGGCTCCCCACTACGGCCCGCCTCTCCCATCCTTCCTGGGCGGGTTCCCAGGCTGCCCCCTCAGTGCCCATCATGGGAGTGACCACGCTGTAGTGCTCCTTCCGGTGGCCCCTGGTTTGAGGGAATCAGGGGGCTTCCCTGATGGCTCAGACAGTAATGGCGCCTACAATGCAGGAGACCTGGGTTCCATTCCTGGGTCGGGAAGATCCCCTGCAGGAGGGAATGGCAACCCACTCCAGGATTTTTGCCGGAGAATTCCATGTGTGTGCATGTGCTCTGTATGTATGTGCTATGTGTTCTGGTGTGTGTGTGTGAACATGTGGGTGTGTATGTGCTGTTGTGTGTTATGTCCATTTGATGGTGTGTACGTGTATCTGTGTGTATGTGTATTTCCGTATATATGCGTATGTGTGTGTCTGTGTATATGTGTATGTGTGTGTGTCTATATATATGTGTATGAGTCTGTATGTCCATATATATGTGTATGGCCGTGTATATGTGTACGTGTGTGTCTATGTGTATGTGTGTGCATATGTCCGTATACATGTGTATGTCTGTATGTCTGTAAACATGTGTATGTGTGTGTGTCTCCGTATATATGTGTATGTATATGTCTGTGTATATGTGTATGTGTGTGTGTGTCTGTGTATGTCTGTATATATGTGTATGTCTGTATGTCTGTATACACGTGTATGTGTGTGTATGTCCATATGTGTGTGTGTATATGTGTATGTGTGTGTGTCTGTGTACATGTATATGTCTGTATATACGTGTATGCGTGTATGTGTGTATATATGTGTCTCTGTGTGTGTCTATGTATGTATGTCTGTATATATGTGTCTGTGTATATGTGTATTTATGTCTGTATATATGTGTGTGTGTTTATGTGTATGTATGTGTATATGTGTCTGTGTATATGTGTATGTATGTCTGTATATATGTGTCTGTGTATATGTGTATGTATGTCTGTATATGTGTGTGTGTCCGTATACATGTGTATGTGTGTCTGCTTGCTGGTGAAGTGCCCAGACAGTGAGGAGAAGTGCCCAGTTAGTGACGAGCTGGGCAGGACTGTGTGTCCAGCTGGGCGTCTTCGGGTGCAGCCTTGTCACTGAGGGCCTGGCTGGGTGCCAGGGGTGATGCACAGAGCTGTCGGGCTCTGGGTGCCTTCCTGGGTGCTGACTTCCCCAGGGGCCCTGGGGCAGCCCCAGTGCAGGCCTCTGCCCTCCCCTGGCCCTTTCTTCCCAGAGTCTCCCTTGCCCCACGGCCCCGTGCACACCGGGGCAGGAGCCCGAGTCAGGACACAACACCGTGAGAGGTGCTCGCAAGGCTCTGCAAAGGGGTTCTCAAAATCCGAACCAGAGGCTTCCAGTTAGTGGGGGCAGATCTGAAACCGTCCTGTGGGGGACACTTGGTGTTCAAGGGTGCCTGGTGGTACAGGAAGGGCTGCTGGCCCCAGCGAGCCCCCTGCCAGGCCCACCTCGTTTTCTGGGGGCCCCAGGCCCTGCCCAGTGAGGTCAGACTCCCAGTCAGCTTTCCCGCTGTCCGGGGGCCGCTGAGCGGCCACGGCAGCAGGACTCATGGGACATGACTCAGCACCTGGGTTCAATGTTGAGAATCCCCCGAGGCTGACTGGGCCCTGCTTTCCTTTAACATCCGGGGTCACTGGTAGTTACAGACAAGGGGCTAAAATTGCTTTCTGATTTTAGTGTGCAGCGGGATTGGGCTCCCCTTCCCACCTTCTTGAGGGTTTGGTCCTTGCCCCTGGGATACTTACACCACCAGGAGCAGGGGGTAGTGGGCGGTGTCGGTGAAGGTCGCCGGCTTGAGGATCTGAACGGGCAGGTCTAGGTGGAAACGCAACACAGGGCCGCACGTTAGGGGCCAGGAAGCGTGGCCAGGAGGGGAGGGCGGGACGGGCCCCCAGGGGCCTGGGAGACGGGCCTCGGAGGGGCAAGGCCGGGCCTCCACACACAGGGTGACTCCAGCTCCTTCTGGACTTGGACAAAGCACCCCGTCAGTCTCCTTGAGGCTGAGTTTCTTCAACTGAGGGCTTCCCTGTGGCTCAGATGGTAAAAAAGAAAAACAAAAACCTGCCTGCAATGCAGGAGATCTGAGTTTGATCCCTGGGTGGGGAAGATCCCTTGGAGAAAAGAATGGCAACCCCCTCCAGTCTTCTTGCCTGGAGAATCCCACGGACAGAGGAGCCTGGTGGGCTACAGTCCGTGGGGTTGCAAAGAGTCAGACACGACTGAGCGACCAACACTTTTCTCCACCTGAGGCTTAAAGGAAATCTTGTGCAGAGGAATATGTGGACAGACAGGAATGCCTGGACCACCATGGGCTGAGCACTTGCTAACAGCAGAATTCCAGGCAGGGGGAAACGAGCCCCCGGGGAACGTGCACTCTGCCAACGACTGTCACGAGGAGGGACTCCTGCAACATACAGCTAAGTGGGGAGGGACACTGGGGAGCGGTGGGGACGCGGGGAGGCAGAGACTCAGTGGGGAGCGGGTGGTGAGGCGGGGCAGAGCCCAGACGGAGAGGCTGGAGCTGGGGAGCCCTCACTATTCATGGGCTGGAGCTGGGCAGGCCCAGTGCCCGGGAGCCAGCGGGAGGGAGCCGGTGCGGCTGTGGGTCCTGCGGCCAAGGCCCTTTGGACGTGGTCCCTGGCCACCAGGATGCGGTCAGGGAGGGAGAGAAGCGTGTCCCTTACCGCTGTCTCTGTCCTTCCCCCAAATGAAACTTCCTGCCTCAGTTAGAGATTGTTCACTGACGTTAACTACAGCCCAGATCGCAACTCAACTGGAATGGGCGTCTTTCCCTGTGCATAGTCACTATACCAATAGATACCCCCTAGGCTGGGGGATTGGCTCAGCAGCAGGCTCTGACCCAACTCTCATTACTGATTCCGGCTGAATGTTAATGGCTTGCAAATTAGATCAATGGCCCAGGGACCCTGGGACTTTATCTCTGAAATATCCATAAAACATGGTCTGGGCTGCTTTCTGCCACTGATAAGCCCACGGGCAGGCTTTGGCCACCAGCGGCGGAATACATTCGGAGAGCGATCCTGGAGGGAGGTGGGCGGCTTCCCCAAGGACAGCCTTAGCCTCCAGCAGCGTTCAATGACAGACAAAATAAAAATAGGCAGGCAGGGCGACGGTGCTCGGGTTTCTAGGACCCCCAGGGGTGATGTATGGACGCTGGCCTGCACACGCTGTATCCTCTCCTCTTGTCTTCATCCCTGGACACCTGCGAGTAAAAACCTCGCCCTGGGAGAAGTCTCGGGCGGCCAGCAGAGGAGGCGGGGGTCGGCTCTTTGTTTCTCAAGCCCCTTCTCTGCGTTTTTGGAGGAGGGGGTGGCAAGCACCACTCAGGGTTCCGGGGTGTGGGAACCATTCCTGTGGGAGCCCGCGAGCCCGCATGGATGGAGGAGGAGGAGGGCCTGGGCTAGGAGATCAGGGCTGGGGGGAGGGTCTAGACAAGGAATGAGATCTGGCGTCCAGGTAACAGACAGAGAAAACTGGCCGGGAGGGGGACGGGGCAGGGCAGGAGGCTGAGGTCTGAGCATGGAGGCGGCCGGCCTCAGAGGGCGCGACCTGTGAAGTCATGTGGGCCCCTGCGAGGCCCCAGCTGGACCACAAGCTCTGCCACCATCATAAGCCGCCTGTTTTCATCCCTCTCGGGCCCTGCACATGACGGCCTGCCTGAGGTCTGCACGGAGAGACAGAGGCGGCGGCTGGGGCAGGCCTGTGGAGGTCGCCTGCTGGCTTGTCATCCCCCGTTCCTCCCATCCTTGCCTCCAGCTCTCCATCCATCCCTCCATGAATCTAAAGGCATCCTGTGTGTTTGCCTTGGTTCTTCCTTACAAAAGCAAAGCAGGAAGACGAATACCCAGTTAACAAGAGGGCTCTTGTGAAGCTAGGTCTGTTCTGCGTGACAGGTGCTGCTCGACAGTTTGGACCAGTCACGGACACCCTCCCCGGGGGCAGCCTAGACTTCCCTCTGCCCCCTTCCTGGAGGTACGGGGGCTCCACCCTGGGCTGTCAGAGTCAGTTCTCTCTTTACAGCCCGGCAGGGCAGGGCAGGCAGACAGGACCTGCATACAGGCTTCGGGGGAGTGGGGGCAGGTTTTAGGCCCCGTCCAGGTGACCCGCGCACAGACCCCGTGGGGGCTGCCCACCTCTCTTCTGCCCCTCCTGTTAGAGCCGTGACTCCTGGGGTCTCAGGAGCCTTGTTTTCGGCCTGGACTCCCGCCCTTCCTGCCGCTCGCTTTCTGTTCTGTGGTTCCCCGCGCCCTGATGACGGCATCTGTTGGCCGACCCGCTCCCCCATCCTCTCTTTCTGACTGATGGCCCCTCTCCCGTTCGGGACTGGACGTGCCCTCTGGACACGCAAAGCTGCCCGCGCTTCCAGGCCCGAGCGCGTCCTGCCGGGATCCGTGAGCATTTCAGGGACATCGGGGAAATCCAGACCCGGAGAGACAGTGGGGTGGCCCTGGCCTGGTGGGCAGAGATGTCCCCGCCAGGCATGACCACAGCCTCCACTCACACTCCTCCTGGGCTGGTTTCTTCTCCATCGGCCTCCGACACACTGAGCACGCGTGGGGCCAGAGCGACCAGCCGTGCCCACGGGCCGGGGACAGGCCACCGCTGCAGCGCGGTCTCCCCCGCACCTCTCCCCACCCGCCCCGCACCTCTCCCCCTATCTCTCCCCCCGCACCTCTCCCCCTTGCATCTGCCCCCGCACCTCTCCCCACCACCCACACCTCTCCCCCGTCTCTCCCCCTGCACCTCTCCCCCTTGTATCTCTCCCCACACCTCTCCCCCTTGTATCTCCCCCCTGCACCTCTCCCCCTTGCATCTGCCCCTGCACCTCTCCCCACCACCCACACCTCTCCCCCTATCTCTCCCCCAGCACCTCTCCCCACCCGCCCCGCACCTCTCCCCCATCTCTCCCCCTGCACCTCTCCCCCTTGTATCTCCCCCCACACCTCTCCCCCTTGTATCTCCCCCCTGCACCTCTCCCCCTATCTCTCTCCCAGCACCTCTCCCCCTTGCATCTGCCCCCGCACCTCTCCCCACCACCCACACGTCTCCCCCTATCTCTCCCCCAGCACCTCTCCCCACCCGCCCCGCACCTCTCCCCCATCTCTCCCCCCGCACCTCTCCCCCTTGTATCTCCCCCAACACCTCTCCCCCTTGTATCTGCCCCCGCACCTCTCCCCACCACCCACACCTCTCCCCCGTCTCTCCCCCTGCACCTCTCCCCACCACCTACACCTCTCCCCCTATCTCTCCCCCTGCACCTCTCCCCACCACCCACACCTCTCCCCCGTCTCTCCCCCTGCACCTCTCCCCACCACCTACACCTCTCCCCCTATCTCTCCCCCCACACCTCTCCCCACCCGCCCCACACCTCTCCCCCGTCTCTCCCCGCGCACCTCTCTCCCTTGTATCTGCCCCCGCACCTCTCCCCCTTGTATCTCCCCCCTGCACCTCTCCCCACCACCCACACCTCTCCCCCATATCTCCCCCGCACCTCTCCCCCTATCTCTCCCCCCGCACCTCTCCCCCATCTCTCCCCCAGCACCTCTCCCCCAACACCTTTCCCCCTTGTATCTCCCCCCACATCTCTCCCCCTTGTATCTCCCCCCACGCCTTTCCCCCTTGTATCTCCCCCCACATCTCTCCCCCTTGTATCTCCCCCCACGCCTCTCCCCCTTGTATCTCCCCCCACACCTCTCCCCCTTGTATCTCCCCCCACACCTCTCCCCCTTGTATCTCCCCCCACATCTCTCCCCCTTGTATCTCCCCCCACATCTCTCCCCCTTGTATCTCCCCCCACGCCTCTCCCCCTTGTATCTCTCCCCACGTCTCTCCCCCTTGTATCTCCCCCCACGCCTCTCCCCCTTTTATCTCCCCCCACGCCTCTCCCCCTTGTATCTCCCCCCACACCTCTCCCCCTTGTGTGTCCCCCCACACCTCTCCCCCTTGTATCTCCCCTGTGCCTCTCCCCCTTGTATCTCCCCCCACACCTCTCCCCCTTGTGTGTCCCCCCACACCTCTCCCCTTTGTATCTCCCCCCACATCTCTCCCCCTTGTATCTCCCCCCACATCTCTCCCCCTTGTATCTCCCCCAGCACCTCTCCCCCTTGTATCTCCCCTGCGCCTCTCCCCCTTGTATCTCCCCCTATGCCTCTCCCCCTTTATCTCCCCCCGCACCTCCAGCAATGATTAGGACGCTTCCAGTACCATATGACTCCATGCGCCCAACAACAGGATGCAGGTGAAGGAGATGGGGGGTGAGGGCCCCACGTGGAATCACCCATCAGCCTCCTTACTCCGCCAAGAATCCTCCCTGGATGGATGCCCCCTTCTTTTCTGCCGACCGAAAGAGGCTCCAGGAGCCCCTTCAGAGCCCACATTGCTGGGAAGCTCCACGGGACCCCAGTCCTCTTTCCTGCTCTCCCTGGAGCCCCTGGGCCCTGCCTTCCTGCTCTGAAGGACTTGGCTTCATGGAATGTGGAGTCTTGGGTGGGGCGGGGGAGCTTTCTGGATTGTGCTCCGTGGGCAAAGCCTCGGATCCTGCCCTCAGCGGCTCACAGGCCGGCAGGTGGCCAGGTCCCATCTGACAGGGATGCTTAACAAGACTCCAGGGCTCACGGGCCCCAGTGACGAGCTGCTGCCCCACTGAAGGGAAAGGGCAGACGACGAGGAGCTCCCAGACGCTGTCTGGGGAGACAGACACAGGCTCTGGCCACCCTCCCTCCGCCACCCCAGGGCCTGCATTCAGGCATCACTCTTTCCCATCCATCCCTGGCGACCTTCCAAGTTAGCTCCCAAGACCTCAGAGATGATGAGCAGATGGTACCTGGATGGGTGACTCAAAAATGACTTCGAGGTTTGCGGTCTGAATGACCTGAAACCAGTCCGCACACTAAGGGTGTCATCCCCCACAGCAGGACAGTGCGGAGGGACACAGTGCTGCGGGGACTGAGGCCCCAGGGTGGACGCCCTGGGCCTGGGTAGCAGGGCGCCGTGTGCAGAGCTGCCGAAGCTGCCGGGACCCCCTTCCCGCCTGGAGCTCGGGTCCCATCCAGCCGGGCCCCGGGGCTCTCAGGGGTGCCTGCCGCAGGACAAGCTCATGGAAGCTCACTGAAGGGCTGAACAGACAGCTCAGAGGGAGAAGGACACAGGCCAAGGAAGGGCACTGATGATCTCCAGCCGCCCCGGCCACCAACCTTTCGCTGTGCGTCTCCAGCTGCGAGGACGCCCCCCAGCCCGTGAGCAACACGGAGAGGTGAGATGACAGGCAGTAAGGGCATCGGTGGCACAGAAAGGGAACGTCTGGGGGAAGCCTTTGCCCTGGGTGGTGTCCAGGCCTGCTCCCCGCCAAGGAGAGAATTTTCATCTGGGACCACGTCTAAACTGTTGGCCTCCGGGGGACAGAAATCACCGCTCCTGTTTATTTCTGTCTGGCACAGAGCGAGTGTCTTGCCTGTGAACACAGTCGGCTTCCCCTGGGTCCGCCTGGCTGGTGAGGGGGAGTTGGGGCCCTCGCTGGGGCCCCGCCGCGCCCCCACCCCCCGCTGGCATAGTGATCACGCAGGGCTGTTTCCCCTGAACCACTCACTGTAGTCGTCAGTCTCGATTTTCCTGTACTCCACTTTCGGCATCTGCCGGTCGCTGATGGCTTTCTGTACGTGCTCGTTGGTCTCTAGATCAAACATCTCTGAAACAGACAGACCAATGATGCGTTCAGATCCCTGCTCACGGACGCCCTGGGGTTTCACGTGCCTCCTGACTGCTACATCAGAGGACAGGATCACACATCCACGGCAGGAGCCAAGAGCCGCAGACGTTACATCCCTAGCCCGGTCACAGGACAGGGGCGAGTCCAGGTCAGCCTGGCTGCTCCGGGTGGGCGGTGGGTTCCTCCGCGGTGCCCAGCGCCCCTGCCCCTGACATGCTCCACGGCATTTCTCACACACGGGAATCATTTTGGGGGTGTGACTGGTCTCAGGACTGCTGGTTTTTTTGGGAACTGACATCATGTCTGTCAAGGCAAGTGGTTTCCAAATGGAGTGGCCACAATAACACATTGGAAGAGAGGACAGGAGCTGGAGGTGATCTTTGCCACTTTGTCCAGGAAGGTGGACTTGGCTTTCTTGCCTTAGCCATAGGTGGCCCGGCCCCGGAGACCTTCATTCGAGGTGGCCGCGTGGCCGTGTGAGTCCGGGTGCAGGGGGACTGGCCTGTCTCCCTCCAGGCCAGAGAGGTGGCCGCACACTTCCCTGCACCTCAGGAGCTGCTCTGAGACCCTTACGTTGCGCCAGCTCACGAAGGCCTTGGCAGGGACCCTGTCCCTGCAAAAGCCCCCTTCTTCCATGCCCTGCAGAACTGGCCCTCCCCTCAATGGCTCCATCTGACACGTGACTTCTTTCCTCCTCTCTCCCCCAACCTACCTGGGGACAACTCGTGGTTCCATCGAAAGAAAGTTTTATCTCCAAGGGGCTCGACCTTTGGGTAGACAAGTCACTTGGAAATGGGGGTGAACCTTTTAAAGAAGAACCTAATCTCACAAGCGAGCTGATAACTGCTTTTAAGAACAGGCCAGGCAGGTGAGCCAGCACTTAGGACCCCCAGCACTGAGTGTTCTGTCTGTGAGGCCATGGGGACCACCCTGAGCAGGACCCCCACACTTCCTTGGGGGCAGAGGCGACCAAAAGTTCCTAGGGCTGGTGACAAGCCAAGAAACAAGACAGAAGGCGCTTCACGAGTTTGCTGAGCACATATTTGGATATTTAGCTTTGGTGACACAGTGAGGGGAGAAATGGTGAAACTAGCTTTAAAAACGGTGAGGTTGGACCCCACCACCTGGCAAGCAAGAAGTCCAGTCCTTTGTAGAAAGTGAGAAAGGAAAGCTGTGTCCACAAGGGCTGTGTTGACACACGGAGGTCCAAACAGTGCATGTGTGCATGCTTAGTCCCTCAGTCGTGTCTGACTTGCGAGTCCACGAGCTGTAGCCCGCCAGGCTCCTCTGTAGAATCCCATGGGATTGTCCAGGCAAGAATACTGGAGAGGGATTTCCTCCTCCAGAGGACCTTCCCGACCCAGGCATCAAACCCACACCTCTAATGTCTCCTGCACTGGCAGTTGGGTTCTTTACCACGGGCACCGCCTGTGAAGCCCGGAGATCCCGGCAGACCTGACCTCAGCTCGGGACCTGGAGACCCAGCCCGGAGGTGGCACCCTCTCGACCTTGCGGTCTTACAGACACGCGAGGGAGGGGACCCTGACCTCAGTGTGGCAAGAGCGCCCCACGGTCCTAACAGAGCAGAGAGCAGTCGTTTTCCCTGAGTCCGAACAGCCTCGGCCCTTTAACACAGCCTCCCCGGCACACAGAGGGACCGGTTTGGGAGATATTAATTATTTCCTCTCCATGCTCTATCCACACTCTCAGGGCAGGACAATAGGGAGGGAGCCCCACCAGACGATGGAAATAACGTCATTTTCCATGTTCTCTGCTGTCTCTGCGCCTTCACACTTGCTGTTCTGTGTTCCCGGCTCCTCCCCTCCATCAGGTCAAAGGTCAGCTACTCCGAGAGAAGCCCCCACCGTCAATCTCGGGTCCCCCTCCAGGTCCACGCTACACCAGCTCTCAGAGACTCTGTCACCGGCCTGGCTGCCCCATCCCACGCCGGGCATCCCAGGGACAAAACATACCAGTTTCCAGTAGCAAGAGTCGACCTGTCTGTGGAAATCTGACTCATGCCTGGGACATGATGCATCTTCACAGAAGCCGAGCCTGGGTTTTGGCCCGAGTCTTTCTTTCTTCTCCCAAAACAAAAGCACATTTTAATCCACTGATTTAAAAGTTGGCAGTGCTTGAACACCCAAGTTACTATTTAATTTTGGGAATTTAGGAAATTCAGTGTTGTTGTCCAGTCACACAGCTGTGTCTGGTTCTTTGCAACCCCACGGATTACAGCATGTCAGGCTTCCCCGTCCTTCACCATCTCCCAGAGTTTGCTCAAACTCATGTCCGTTGTGTCAGTAACGCCATCCAACCATCTCATCCTCTGTCGTCTCCTTCTCCTCCTGCCTTCAATCTTTCCCAGCGTCAGGGTCTTTTCCAATGGGTCAGCTCTTCTCATCAGGTGGCCAAAGAATTGGAGCTTTAGCATCAGTCCTTCCAGTGAATATTCAGGGCTGATTTCCTTTAAAATTGACTGGTCTGATCTCCTTGCTGTCCAAGGAGCTCCAAGAGTCTCCTCCAGCACCGCACTTTGAAAGCATCAGTTCTTTGGCACTCAGCCTTCTTTGCGGTCCCACTGTCCCATCCGTACATGACTAGTGGAAAAACCATAGCTTTGACTATACGGACCTTTGTGGGCAAAGTGACGTCTCTGCTTTTTAATACGCTGTCTAGGTTTGTCACAGCTCTTCTTCCAAGGAACAAGCGTCTTCTAATTTCACTGATGCTACCCAAACCCAAGCTTATAGACCTCGGAGCGCGGACCTCACAGGGTCTTCTAGAAGCTTCAGCCCTCTAGCCTGTGATCTGGACCTCTGTGTCTGCTTAAGCGAAGCCCGGGAGGGAGGCAGCTAAGGGGCTCGGGGGCGTGGATGGGGCTGTGGGTCAGACCAGAGGGATGGAGACACACGAAGACAGGGGATCAGTGGGAACACAGAAGGAGCATCCTTAGGGACAAGAGCAGGGCTGGGTCCTTTGCTGTCAGAGAAGCAGCTCTGAGCTCCCACTTCTTGGGGCTAGATGGAGCTCCGGGGGGGTGGCAGGGGGGCGGCCTGGATGGGCAGACATCACCAGGCAGGAGACCTGGAGCAGCCACTCAAGGCTGGTCGTCACCCTCTCTCCGCGCATCTGCATGGGGATTTGACAGTGCTTACACCAGCCAAGCTTGAAGCAGCTTTGTGTGCAGGCTGACGCACAGCCTACGAGCGCGGCTCGCGTGGACCTAAGGAGAACACGGACTTGCCACCGGAACGTGGAGCTTCTGGTTGGTTCCTGGGCACGGGAGCCGTGGCTTCGCCAGGGAGCCCCCGGTGTTCTGACTGCACACGGCCTCGGCAGACGGCATGTGAATAGCTAGTCCCTCTGTATTAAAATCCCACCCTTCACAGAAAGGCACCATGGCAACAGACTATTAAATTTAGTTAAATATTAGATTTCTCATTTAATGATTGCCCACACAACCGGTTTTATCAGCAGAGAGCTGGCTGTCCCACCGGGGAGTTGAGTTAAGCCATTTTATTTGTTCCCATAATTGCATTCAAAGAGGGCAGGGGCTTGGCAGAGGAAATAAGAAAAGACGCGCTTGTTCCCCGAGGAGTCTCTTTTGACGTGGGGGCCGTGGGGACCTGCCTTCAGGAGCAGACAAATGGCCGCTCCTTAATTAAATGTGAGCCCCTCTAATATTTGACGGAATTAGCTATTATCAGATCTGGACATGGTGAGCCTGCAGGAAGCCGGGTGGCTCACGAGGGCTGCCTCCCAGCTGGGCCCCCGTGTGCAGGCGCTGTGTGGCCGTGGCTGTTCCGGGACCCAGTTGGCTCAGGTCTTTGGTGGAATCGCCACTTGGCTGCGTGCGGGGGCCTGAGTGACCAGCGTCGAATGGAAGCCAGCGAGCCGCTGGGCTGGAGGAGAGAAGAGCTGCCCTCCCCGTCTCGGGTTGCTGCTGGCGGCAGGAGGGCAGGGCTGGCACGGAGGTCGCTCGGTCTGGGCAGCGCCGCCCCGTCACTGGGGTCTGGCCACCCGCCTGGATTTCCAGGCCTCCTGCAGTCCGGGCCTTTCCTGGCGTGCTTCAGGCAGCTGTCCCTGTAGCGTCAGTGACCGCGGCATCCCAGAGGCGGCCCGCCCACCTGGGGATGCGCAGCTCAAGCCCAGTGTGGCACAGATGCAATTCTAAAGGTGGTCACACGGTCTGGGGGTCATTGTTCTGTTTGCCGTGTCTGTTTCTCTCCAGAAGGATTATAAGCAACTTGGAGGCAGAGTGATGGAGTGTGTTTATAATACTGGCACCAATGAGGGGCCACGTGTGGCCCCCACCCAGTCAACTCCATCTCACTCAGGAAGTGGTAGCGGTGGACATGGAGCCTCCAACTCACCGCCCTCCAGAGTCCTGTGGACAACTCTGGGCTTGATGGGGCCAGGTGCACTCGTGCTGATCCCTCCTTACATCTCCCCGACGGTCGTCCCAGCTCTTGACACGCCTGATGGTATAGCTGACGCCCCTGTGTGGTCACTCGGAGGAAGATGGGGAGGGCGGGGTGGCCACCAGGCAGAGGACCGAGAGAGCAAGTGGACTGGACCAGACAGCCGCTGGCTGGGACGGTCTCAAACAAGAGCTGCCATGCAAGCTGGTTTTGCTTCTTTGTAAAAAGCCGACTGAAGGGAGCAGGAGGCAGAGACGCTGGCCATGAGTTCTGGGGGAGGAGCTGCGCCGGGCAGCCCAGGAACTTGGTTCCGGGAGAAGCAGTCACGACGCTGTGGGCGCTGTTGGGGGCAGACCATGCTGTACCTGCCTGCAGGCGCTCTGGACCCGGGCTGGGCCATGCTGGGGGGACAGGGGAGCTGGCGGTCGTCTGCAGCTGGATCACACCCTCTCCCCGAGCTCACGCCCCTCACGCTCACCTCGAAGCGTCTATTTACTCGGCTGTGTCGGCTCTGCCACCCCAGGGCCTGAGCGGCCTGAACACCCAGCACCTAACGAGTGCACTCCGGCTCTGACCACAATTATGCTCTTCAGGAAACAGCTTCTAAATAATTCAGAGTCACATCTGTGACACCACAGGCTCTGTTTGTAAAGAAGATCTTCTGAAGGGAAAGAAATCAGATAGTCCCAGGGTGGCTCTGGGGTCAAGGGGCCGAGGAGGGGGAAGGCAAAGAATTCTGAAACAGTAATTTCAAGTTCCAGAGTGGGGCAGGAAG
The DNA here is from genome assembly GCF_029407905.1 of Bubalus kerabau. Lineage (NCBI taxonomy): Eukaryota > Metazoa > Chordata > Mammalia > Artiodactyla > Bovidae > Bubalus > Bubalus kerabau. The sequence continues at coordinate 120,266,700 of NC_073631.1, read as the reverse complement.
CCGGGAAACGGCTGCTGCCTTCAGAGATGGACGGGACCTTCCGGGGCCCTGCCTGCCATGGCCTATCTGCCTGGGGCTGTCGTACAATGCAGGCCACAGGCTGGTTGACCAGGCTCCCCAAGCGTCTCTGAAGGCCAATCCCCAGGGCCTGCTCGCCCTCAGGCTGCTGGGCTGCGGGCAGGTGGCCCCTGTCTCCCCATCTGCACACCGGTCGGAACCGCCTTCCAGACGAGTGGGGTGGCCCTGGGCTCTGCTTGGGGCTCAAAGACCAGTAGGGACTCGGTGCTGCGTCAGGTTAACTGGGGCGGCTTTTGGAGGGACCGTCGGGGAGGCTGTGGCTGTGAGCAGGTCACTCAGGTGGCAGCAGAACAAAGGCCTCAGCCCTCGGTGACCAGAGCGGGCCCCAAGGTCACGACCTCGTGCTTGGGCTCGCGTGAATAAGGTCTGGCCCTCACTGAGCTCACCTCGGGTGAGCTGCTGCGAGATGGGTGCCCAGGAATGTCCAGGAAGCCGCAGGGAGGCCAGCCCTTGATATTAGGTGGTCACTTGATTATGTAAAAAATGGTGAGCGTGGTCCCAACGGGGATTAAGCATTCAGGGTGCAGTTTAAGGGCTCAGTCCTGCTGACTGCAGAACCCTCCCCCAGAATCTGCCCCCTGCTCAGAGCTCCCCCCGCCCCGCCAACTGCACACTGAGGCTGAGCGGGGTTCACTGCAGGGCAAGGGTCTCTGGAGCAGGGAGAGGATGAGGCTGTGGTCGCCCAGCCGGCTCGGAGGTTGGGGTGTGCGGTGGGGGTGGGGGGCAGCCTGCCTGCCCTGGCCTGTCTTGGGGTGGATGCAGGACAGAGCCACTGGGGCTGAGCAGCCCCCTGGCCACACTGGCCGCAAGGCTGCGCTGGTCAGTGCCGTGCTCTGAGGTGGGGGCCGGGCTGAGCCCCTGCTGCCGGCTCGAGGCGGGACCAGTGCTCTCCGGCTGGGCGCACGACAGTTGTGCCCCTCTGCCTCGGGTCTCCTCGTCAATTCTGGGGTGATGGGAGCGCCTGCCTCCCGGGCGGCGAGGGAAGACGGGATAGAACACGCAGAGAATCTTCAGCAGTGGCTCCGGCTCGTGGCCGGCTCTGTGACGCCGGCCCGGGTCACTGTCTCCATCATCTCAACTCCTAAGGTCTCCGGGCTCCAGACCTGCCCTGGTTCTGGAAGATGGTCACGGTGCAGCCTTGGTGGGGCAGGCATACCATGTGGACTTTGGCAGAGGCGCCAGGAGGCTTTGATGGGCCTCCCAAGCACCTCCTCTGCATCTCGGTCCGGGAGAGGCTCGGGAACCAGGGCATCAGCCCCACCCCTGCCTGGGGGCAGCCCACCCAGCTCAACAGACAGACCCAAACCGGGGGGCACTGTGTTCTGTGCCGACGCAGCGAGTGACAAGACGGGACGGGAGGCTCCGGAGCTGACCTGAGACCCGTCAGGAGTTAGTTCAGTTCAGTTCAGATGCTCAGTCATGTCTGACTCTTTGTGACCCCATGGACTGCAGCACTCCAGGCCTTCCTGTCCATCACCAACTCCCAGAGTTTACTCAAACTCATGTCCCTCGAGTCAGTGATGCCATCCAGCCATCTCATCCTCTGTCATCCTCTTCTCCCGCCCTCAATCCTTCCCGGCATCAGGGTCTTTTCAAATGAGTCAGGAGTTAAACACTCAGGAAAACCCCCCGGCAGACTCCCCACCGCAGTGCTTGGAGGCTGAACTCCACGCTCCGGCTCTGATGCACCATTGGGAACTGCGACCTCCAGGTCTTATCTTCCAGGCGGCCCCCCCAGATATTCCTGTGGTGTCCGTGTCTGGCATGGAGCACACTAATGAATATATATAAGGAATAGACTCTGTATCCATCCACTCTCACATCCATTTTCTTGCTTTTTTTCCTTTTGTATTTAAATGATTTAATTATTTACTTTTGATTTCACTGTTATTGATCTTTAATTTTGGATTTCTGTCTAAATGTGCTGCTGGCCATCTCCTTTTTGAAACTTTCCCCCTAACCAACTCTCCCTGGTGCCTGAAACTCTGCCATTGAGACAGCAGCAGTCCCTTGCCGAGAGAATTAAAGGAACTGTGTGAGTTGGGGCTGTATGAGGGAGGGTGCTGAGCAGGGTCCCACCAGGGCTGGTGCAACGGGGGTGCTGGCGCCCAGGAAGGGGGGCAGATCGGGGGGAATGGAAGCTCAGAACTCCTGGGGGATTAGGGCAGAGGAGGGCCGAGGCAGGGAGCGACCAAGGTCGAGGGCTCCTGACTTCTGAGCTCTGCCTCCTCCCACCATTTCCACCTTTTGTGTGAACACACATGTGCACAGGTCACCCTAAGGTGTGTGGGTCCTTGAGAGTCTCTGGGAAGCTCCACTGCTGCAGCGGCCTGGAGGCGAAGACCCCTGTGCCAGGCAGGTGCCCCCAGACCACAGAGGAAGATGGGCTGGAGGTGTCCACGGAGCCTCAGCCCGCGGTGGGGGGCTCTCAGGGCCGGGAGGGCGCGGCAGGCCCGGCTGGAGAGCCCAGCACTGTCTGTGCACATCCCTGAGGCCCAGGGCTCTGCCTCCGGCGGGGCTCTGCCTATGGGGTCGCAGACAAGGACGGCTCACCCCAGTCTGCCTGTGGGCCTGCGCGCCCTCACTGGCTGGGAGATCTTCACATACATCGCACCCAACAGTACTGGGGACGCAGGTTCATCTGGAGCTGCTAGGACACGACCACGATGGTCTCCAAACAGAAACTGTGCCTGGATCATCTCTTAAAGCCTTTCTACTTCCCTGCCCCACATTGCAGGGAGATTTAAGACAAGACCAAAGAGCACTTACTTTTCTTATCGGTCGTGTTGTGCACGCTCACCGTGGGGACCCCAGGACCTGCAGTGGGTAGAGAGACAAGGAGGCCATGAGTTTAGCTGAGAACGAAGGAGAACCAAACCTTGGTTACCACGTGCTCCTCAGGGCTCTGGGCGCCCGGCCCCAATGGGGGGGGGGTGGTCATCAGCGTGGACGGCAGAGGCCAGGTCCCTGGGGGTTAAGGGCACGTCTTCCTAAGTTTGCATCCATGTCAGTTACAAGGAACCCAAGTAGAAGGGCATGATTTTAGAGGGTCGCAACGACATAAAACATCGATGCCCTTACACCTTCCCTGTGACCCTCCAGTCCTACAGCGTTTTCACCGAGTTCCGGTCAATCTGCTGCCTCTGTCTTGAGTCACCCATCGAGGCTGCCTTGCTGGTTCCTCCCGGGGGAAGTCCTCCCCTCCTCGTCTCCTGGAATGCCTGGTTAACACTTCTAGGGTAACACGATCACTGTGCAAGTGTTCAGCCGTGTTTCCCTGTTCCCTGATGCAGCTTTCAGCTCTTAGGTTGTCCCGAAGCTGCAGGCCTGGAGGGAGAAGAGGGCCTGGCCAGCTGTGGGTCGAGTCTGTAGGTCAACTTTGTTACCCCCTTTAGCAAAAGGAGAGTGCGGCAAGAGAAAAGCTTACTTTTCAGATATTCTGAAGGCATACTGAGAGGCAGGCGTGGATTTTTCCAGCCCCATCTCTGCGCCTTCTCTGCACACCCGTTCCACTCCTGTTCCAACTGGTAGTGTGGTGGGCGGTGGGGGGGGGGCCTTCCCGCGGGACGTGAGGGATGCCAGGCTTGCTCCCCACCCCCGCCCTAGCCTACTGTCCTCTCTGCCTGAAGTCTGCTCCCAGACACGGCTTTGTCTTCATTAAGTCTCTGCTCACACACCTCCTCCACGCCCCCAACTCCCGATGCAAGAGAAACTGCCACCCCCTCTGCCCAGCCCCCTCCCCCTCTTCTTTACAGAGCGCTGCCTCTTGCCATGACATCAGGACCCCAGAGTATGGATTTTCAGCATATGTGTTCACTGCTCACTTCAACTGCACTAGAACAGAAGCCCTAGAATTTGTATGAACAAATTCTGAAACTTGGTCTTATTTATTGCCGTTATCTCCAGCATCTAGAATGGTGTTTGGAATATACTTGGGGCTTGATCACATATCTGTGGATTGAACGCTGAGCAAAGGACCCCAGACCACACAGGAAGGAGCCAGGGGGGCTGCCCCTTGGCCCTGGTGGTCTGGGGAGACAGCAGGGAGAGAGGGCGTGAAGGCGGGTGGGTGGCAGTGGGCAGAGGGGGATGGATGTGTCCTGGGGGCTGGAAGGCCAGGGCTGCTGTTCCTCTGCCTCGGGCAGGAGACTCGGGGGTGCTCTGAGCTCATGGGGCGGCCGCATCTAACCTGGGGGTTCAGACTATTTGGGCAGTTTCCCCGGGATCACCATCAGAACTCCCTGCCCACTTCCAAGGGGCCCAGTGGAAAGGGGTTGAGTTGCGAGCGGGGGTCTGCGTGGGTCCCACCACCACAAAGCTCAGAGCCCTGGCCACGCTCAAAGACTGCAGAGCGGAATCCTAGTCCAGGGCCCGGAGAGGATGCGGAGAGAAGCCATGGGGTCCAAGGTGCTGTGAGAGGCACGAAGGGCTGCTCCAGCCGGGGGGGCACCCCCGGACCAGCAGGGCTGAGACAGACAGCGGCCATGGCAGCCATGGACTGCCTGTCCCCTGCCCGGGACTGGACCCAGACACAAAGTCCAGGAGGTCCGGGGCCTCGCCTGGCCCACCAGGTGCCCCTCCTCCATCTCCCCATAGGGAGGCCTGCCAAGATCAAATGCAGGTTATCCAGTTATATTTGAATTCCACATTAACAATACATATTTTCAGTATAAATAGGTCCCAGGTGGTACTGGGATTTACGACTAAAAATTCATTTGTTGTTTATCTGAAATCAAGTGGTACTGGGTGTCCTGCCTTTTTATTTGAGGAACCAGGCGCCTTTGACCCAGGGTGCGGAGGGAGCAGCAGGGTTGGGAGACTCTGTGCATTTAGCCCAAAGGGATGGCACCCACTGAAGGCGGGCTAAGCGCCGGCTGGTGGCGGGTTTCAATTGTTGAGTCAAACGAAGTTTTCGGGCTGGAAGATCCATTTCCCTACTGGGCACGCGTGTGGGAGAACAGAGCAGGTACTGAAAGATGGGCTGCGTGTCCTTCCTCCGCACATTTTGGGGAGGGTATGTTTGCAAACAGAGCGCATCCTCCATTCTTGTTAATAATGTAAACAGTGATTATTTATTTAGTGCCTACTATGTAAAAGGCACTCCGCTAGGTGTTTATATGAATAATTCCTAGTCCTCCCAGCGGCTCTGCAAAGCAGGTGCTTCCAACCATATTTTGCAGATGAGAAAACACAGGCTGTGAGAGCTTTAAGTCTTCTGTCCCAGCAGCACAGCAGGGAAGTTGCCGAGCTGGGATGGGGCCCTTCTTATTTTCAAATGCAGGAACTTGATGCGTGTGTGTGTGTGCCAAATTCCTTCAGCCGTGTCTGACTCTTCGCAACCCCATGGACTACAGCCCGCCAGGCTCCAACGTCCATGGGATTCTCCAGGCAAGAATACTGGAGTGGGTTGCCATGCCCTCCTCCAGGGGATCTTCCCAACCCAGGGATCAAACCCAAGTCTCTTATGTCTCCTGCACTGGCAGATGGTTTCTTTACCACTGAGCCCCCTGGGAAGCTTAGTGAACTTGGTACATGTTTCTGAAAAAATTCAAATACCACAGAAAGGAATAAAGTGACAGGTAAAAGGTCCTTCTCACCCCACTTCCAGAAGTAACCTAAATGATTCTAAAATGTCCTAAAATGTTTTCTGCATGTTGGGCTTCCCTGGTGGTTCAGCTGGTGAAGAATCCGCCTGCAGTGTGGGAGACCAGGGTTTGGTCCCTGGGTTGGGAAGATCCCCTGGAGAAGGGAATGGCTACCCACTCAAGTATTCTCTGCATGTAGGTGGTAAAATTTACAAATAAGCAATTATTTCAAACATAAAAAAACCTTTCATGTAAATATGCAGCTTTATCGAATCTTTAAGTTATAGCACATTGCCTCACTTTTTAAAGATAAAACCTAACACACAGATTTGAGGTCACCTGTGTCTCCTAATCTCAGTCTGCTCCCTTCCCAGAGGTTGATTTACCTTGGAGTTAGTATTTATCGTTTCCATGTGTATTTGAAAGACTAATAAAGTAATGCTCAAAATTCTCCAAGCCAGGCTTCAGCGATATGTGAACCGTGAACTTCCAGATGTTCAAGCTGGTTTTAGAAAAGGCAGAGGAACCACAGATCAAATTGTCAACATCTGCTGGATCATTGAAAAAGCAAGAGAGTTCCAGAAAAACATCTATTTTTGCTTTATTGACTATGCCAAAGCCTTTGACTGTGTGGATCACAATAAACTGTGGAAAATTCTTCAAGAGATGGGAATACCAGACCACCTGACCTGCCCCTTGAGAAACCTGTATGCAGGTCAGGAAGCAACAGTTAGAACTGGACATGGAGCAACAGACTGGCTCCAAATAGGAAAAGGAGTATGCCTGTCACCCTGCTTATTTAACGTATATGCAGAGTACATCATGAGAAACGCTGGGCTGGAAGAAGCACAAGCTGGAATCAAGATTGCCGGGAGAAATATCAATAAGCTCAGATATGCAGATGATACCACCCTTATGGCAGAAAGTGAAGAGGAACTCAAAAGCCTCTTGATGAAAGAGGAAAGTGAGAAAGTTGGCTTAAAGCTCAACGTTCAGAAAGCTAAGATCATGGCATCTAGTCCCATCACTTCACGGGAAATAGATGGGGAAACAGTGGAAACAGTGTCAGACTTTATTTTTGGGGGCTCCAAAATCAGTGCAGATGGTGACTGCAGCCATGAAATTAAAAGACGCTTACTCCTTGGAAGGAAAGTTATGACCAACCTAGATAGCATATTGAAAAGCAGAGACATTACTTTGCCAACAAAGGTCTGTCTAAGTCAAGGCTATGGTTTTTCCAGTGGTCATGTATGGATGTGAGAGTTGGACTGTGAAGAAGGCTGAGCACCAAAGAATTGATGCTTTTGAACTGTGGTGTTGGAGAAGACTCTTGAGAGTCCCTTGGACTGCAAGGAGATCAAGCCAGTCAATCCTAAAGGAAATCAGTCCTGAATACTCATTGGAGGGACTAATGCTGAAGCTGAAGCTCCAATACTTTGGCCACCTGATGCAAAGAACTGACTCACTGAAACAGACCCTGATGCTGGGAAAGATTGAAGGCAGGAGGAGAAGGGGACGACAGAGGATGAGATGGTTGGATGGTATCACTGACTCGATGGACATGAGTTTGAGCAAGCTCCGGGAGTTGGTGATGGACAGGGAAGCCTGGTGTGCTGCAGTCCTTGGGGTCACAAAGAGTCAGACATGACTGAGCAACTGAACAACAACAAAAATGTGTTAATAATAATACATACGCTGCATACGGAATAACACAGCACACCTCAGTGGTTTGAACTGCCTTGAAATCTAGTCTGACAAAAGCAGGATGACGAGGCCAAACGCCCAGCAGGTGAGTGGGCATAGCCACTGCGGGGGAAGACTCAGCCACAGTTGTGAAACCTGACGATGCCTGACCCATGACCAGAGGGTCCCAGCACTATGCCCCATGTCAGAGTGGGCCCTGTGCGTGGACACACGGAGGCATGGAGACAGCTCTTAACCGCCGCTGCATGTGAACAAGAGCTGCCCGGCTAGCCCTGGGCAGCGGAGGGACCCCATGAACGCAGTCTATCCACCCAGGGGAAGACCACAGAGTGCAGGAGATGAGTAGAGGACACCTGTGCACACGGGCAAATGTGGAAAATACTTCCCATACATACGATCGAGTTACACTCCAAGAGCATGTTTGTAAGTCCAGTTTGTAAGTCCTACAAAGTTAGCCAAGGCACCCAACTGACACAGTTGGGCTACATAATACTGTACTGTAATATGTTTATAATTCTTTTCACACAAATAATACGTTAAAAAAACACACAAAAATAAAGAAAATATGTTTAATCTCACAGGACAGCACCTGGGAAAGCACAGCGGTCCCGTACAATAGCTGGCACCCAGGGGCTGGCATCGGGGAACAGGCAGGAATGACTGGAGGGAGGGGAGGCGGGAGACGGGGGGGCCGAAGCATGGTCAGCGATGGGAGACGGAGGGCCAGCTGCAGGGTCACTCACGCCTGACGCTGGAGGAACGCACGTGTGCATCTTTGAAAGCTTGCAACTTGAAAGTTCGTATGTAGGGGACTTACTGTATCATGTTACATGGAAACATCAGGCTGCAGAATGCTAGATGCCGCGATACCATGATGACGGAAATGACTTCCACGAGTGGTAAGCCTGCACTTTAGACAGATGTACAGTGTTCTGTTGTGTGGACACATCACACGTCTTTGGTCCACCCCCTCCTGATGGGTGTTCACACTGTTTCCCTCTGGTTTTGTTGTTGTTGCTGAAAACGCTGTCACAGAAATCCTCTAACATGTGTCTTCACACACAGGTAAGACTGTGCTGGTTAAGCTCACTAGGCATTGCAATTGCTGTGTTAAAAAGACCGTACCGTCAGTCTTCACTAAACAAGCTCGTGGTTTCAAACACAAAACCCCCAAATCTAGGTGCTTTAATACAACAGGAGTTCAACCCTTGTGGGAACCGGTCAGCTGCGGCCGTGCTGGTCCTCCTCTGGGATCCAGGCTGAGGGCAGCCTTCATCTGGAAGCTACGCATCCATGGTTGCGGGAAACCAGAGGGAGCCCCAGAAAAATGCCTGGGGCTGTAGTTCACGCGCACTCCGGTGCCCTCGACGATGGAGCTGGAAAACCTCTCCAGAGGAGGGGCCGTGAACCACATGTGATGGGAGGGTGGTCTGGTAACAGCAGGGCGTGAACACACTGAGCAGAGACCGGGATGCCAGAGCACATGGTCTCGTCAGCCTATGGCTGACGGCGGACGGAGGTTGATGCCATAACTTAAAAAAGGCATGTGTGGGTTTTGTTTGTTTTTGTTTGCTTTCACCATCCTTACAGGCATGTATTTATCTTGGTGTTGCTTTGGTCTACCTTTTCCAAATCTTGAGTGGGTTGACCCTGGACAATTATCTGTGCAATTCATGTGTGTGGACTGCAAACTGCCCGTCTCATGCACGGTCCACTTCAGTCACATTGCTGCTTGCGATCGTTTAGTAATTAGTTCTATCTTATAGGAATATTCTCAGCAGCTTTACTTGTTACAGATGGACACTATAAACAACACAGACATCTACCAGCAAGGTGCATGGACTGGGGCGGCGTACAGAGCAGTGACACGCAGGCGCAGGGGAGCTGCTCTCCACCGAGCGGCTGCAGATCCTCCTCCTGCGTCCGTCCTGACGTGCGCCTCACAAGGCGCCCTCGGCACCAGCAGCAACCGTCACCGTGAAAGCCACTTTTGAAAGACATGACTGCTCCTACCAAGTTCCTACTACTACACACACACAATGAAACTGCTCCTACCAAGTTTCCACTACTACACACACATACACACACACACACACACACACACACACAGAGTCACACACACACACACACGAATCTTCGGGCCGGGGATCTGAGTCATCCCAGTACCTGTTCTGAATCTGGGACTCAATGTCGTGAACAAAACGTTTGCTGAGTGGGTTAGCAGCTCATGAAGGACGGCTTCCTAAGCTTATACTTGGCTGTCATGTATCAAGGCAGCAAATTTAAACTCAGCTAAAGAAGGACCCCCTAAGACCACCCTCTGGGTCCTGTGCTTTATTCAGGTCATGGTTTCCTTGCTGATACTCAGCAACCCCTCTGCCCCCAGCCCTTTTCTCTAAGCACCGAGGATAGCTATCTTTACTTACAGGGTCTGAATCGTATTCTCTTGTTTTCTGAGAGCCACATCACAACCATATCAGCTTTCCTGTCATTTTAATATCTAGTATTTTTTTTAGAATGGGCTCCCAGGTAGTGAAATAGTAAGGAATCTGCCTGCCAACACAGGAGATGCAAGAGACCCGGGTTTGATCCCTGGATTGGAAGAGCCCCTGGGGTAGGAAATGGCAACCCACTCCAGTATCCTTGCCTGGAGAATCCCACGGACAGGGGAGCCTGCTACAGCCCATGGTGTCACAAAGAGTCCGACAAGGCCGAGCACACACATCAGGTCACACTCTTTAGAATAGCCGAACAGAAACAACACAAGTAAAAACTACATTAAGGGAAAGTCGCTCAGTCATGTCCAGCTCTTTCTGACCCCACGGACTAGAAAATCCATGGAAATCGTCAAGCCTGAATACTGGAGTGGGTAGCCTTTCCCTTCTCCAGGGCATCTTCCCAACGCAGGGATTGAACCAGGGTCTTCCGCATTGTAGGTGGACACTGAAGTTAAAAAGCAGCCTTGTACGTATAATTTAAACGGATTAATTATAACCTAATCCTATTCAACTACCCATACCTCCTCTGTGAGGCCCCACCCCCGGCTCCACGGGCGTTGTGGTCAAGGTGCTGGGTCCTTCTCCTCCCATGCCATCACGCATGCTCCTTTGGCCCAGGTAGCCTCAACCCACGGCTCTGTGTGAATTTTAAGATCACCCATTGTTTTGAGATTTCTATGATGCTTGGGCTCCTGAAAATTTGCAGGTAATTTAGGAAAACACCTAACTCAAAACAAACTCACAAGAAATGGAGAAAAAGCAGGAGATTCCCAATTCGGAGTAAGATATTTGGGCTTTGTGATCCTTTGACCGGACCTGGGTTAGTGTTGCTGAGGATTTCTGTAAGAGGACAAGAAACATGCTGAACACAGCAGGCCCACACACATGACCCCAGGGAGCTTGCAGTGCTGAAAGGGGAGCCTGCCACACTCATTTTAAACAATTAAGGACACCTTTACTAAACAGCCTTCAGAGGGGCTTCACCACTGAAGTTTTAAGTTGGCTTTCCTTACTTGTCTTCCTCTTCCAAATGATCTCACTTGCATCCAGCCAACAGCTACCTGATTAAATGTGCTGTTTTGAATGGCAGCAAGCTTTCACGTGCTCGTCACTGCTGCCCGCAGTCCCTCCCTTCTGCCTGTCTCTGCACAGACTGCTGTGGCCCCAATCTCTCTAGACGGTCAGACTCCGACAGCACTCTGTTTACCTGCTATCCTTCCAACAGCTCCTGTTTGCAGTTTCTTCTTACTTTGCATGTGATTCAACCCGACAAACATACGTGGAGACTCTACTATGTTCAGGGAGCAGGGCCAGGTCCCAGGGATATGGGCAGAAGAAGGTGCGCCATCCCGAGGTCTGCACACAGACCCAGGAGGCAGGACGTGGTCCCCAGTCCTGTCTGGGTCAGCTCGGCCTCCAGCTACTTGTGGTTCCAGCCAAGGGGTGTTTCTCACCTGGATCCCAGCTGTGGAATACAGGGTGGCTAAGGTCTATTCTTAATAAGAGGAACAGCAAAAATGATGATGCCACCACTCTGGGTGCCTGTCAGGTGCCGGGCTGAGTGCTGCCTCACCTCACCGGCTCTGGGAGCCGAGGCAGCCTGTCTGCACAGGCGTTAGGATGCTGCGATCAACTGCAGCCTCCCTGTGAGATACAAACGCGGACCCTGGGGAGGGGAGATGCTCCACACCTGTGCCCAGAAGGAGGCGCTGCTCTCAGCCTGACGCAGAAGGCGGGGAGGGGCGGGAAGGGGACGATGGAGAAGCAGGACCACCTGTCTGCTCCCTCTTAGCATCCCTTCCCTGTCATCCCCTTTCGGCTTGTCCTAGGACACAGGACATGTTCCACTGTAAATGCCTCTGTCAATCAGGTCATTCATTAAACACTCGATTCTCCATGTGTTCACCTATGGACACACTCATGCACACACACCTAGACTCATGTGAGCAGCCACCTGTGAACACATGTGTGCAGTTACAAAAATATTTACTAATACTAGGAGCCTCCTTGCCCCTCCCTGAGATTTCTTGCGTCCTTGGTAGGTTAAGTGTGTCTCGGCTGCTGTCCCTTTGCTCAAACTGAAATTGTGCAAAAAGAGTTCTGTTTGCTCAGCCTTTGCTTACAAAGACACAACTGCCATGAAAACAACATTTGGTCTTTTAGAAACCCCGGGTAGTGACAGAGACTGTTTTGGCTCAAGTTAAAAAAAAAGAAATCTGAGTTCCAAGTTTATATTGTTTCCAAGCAGGAAAATAACCACACTGAAGCAAGCAAATTCACAACCAACCTGTAAGGTAGTTCTGGTCAATAAAGATCCTGCTGCCAGATGGGGAGAAATTCAAATTATAAACAGAAAAGCTTTGATGTACATCAGAGACTTGCAAACAGAAAATACTTATTTTTTTCTGTCTCTGGATTCCAGTCCTATTCATTTCAGAACATGAGTTTAGACCTGCTAGACTGGATGGAGAGACGCAACAATGACGGATGAGAATAAAGTGATGAAAAATGACACGGACCGGAAAAGAAAAAAGTCATCAGGCTAAAAGGAAACCACAGAGACAGCGCCTGTCCTCACTGCTCTCATCTGGGTCCTCAGAGGAATCTGTGTGACGGATAAGTCCCACCAGAAGCTACACTCACGGTATATGAACAACAGAGGCTCAGGCAGTCTGGTGATCACGGCCCGAATATCTCTTGAGCACTGATGAATGGTTCAAAGGCCAGCGGCCAGCTGGGTGAGTGCAGGAAGGCTCCAGCCAGCGCAGAATACGGGCCACGGCCCTGCTGGGCACAGCATCCGGATCTCTTTATTTGCCAGTTTGTGAATGATGTATGCTTGATGCACAAGGTTCATACGTTGAGATGATATTATCAGACTAATAAGGAGGGGGCTAGCCAGGCTTCACAGAACTATTGCAGAGAATGAAAATGTTTGTTTCCAAAGATGTGACTTCCTCCTCAACACTGCAGATGGATATTGTTGTGTTTGACTTTGAAACCTTGTCATAGCTGACATCGAGCGTGGGATTTGGGGGTTTCCCTGCCATGCCTCACAGCACTGAGTCCTGCTTCAATCCAGGCTCATGGGGCCACTTGAAAGTGACCATACGTCCCATGCGGCAGGGTAAGGAGCATCACTCAGAGGGCTTCATGGAGATCAGGGGTGGCTTCACGGAGATCAGGGGTGGTTTCACCTGCTCACAAATGGTGGTGAAAAGTGTCACATTACCCTTTCACAGTCACATGTGACCTCTTGCTCGAGAAATTACATGTCACATTTCAGGCACATCACAGGCAAAGTAAGAGAAACCACCCTAGTAATAAAATGGGAGGGACCTCTGTATGCTCCCCAAAGTCAGCTAGCATCTTTGGGAAATCGATCCACAGAAGTGTTAGGTTTTAGGAACTATCTGCCTTTTGTTGTTATTCAGTCACTCAGTTGTGTCCAACTCTTTGCAACCCCATGGACTGCAGCACTCCAGGCTTCCCTGTACTTCACCATCTTCCAGAGTTTGCTCAAACTCATTCATATTCGTTGAGTCAGTGATGCCATCCAACCATCTCATCCTCTGTCGACCCTTTCTCCTCTTACCTTCAATCTTTCCCAGCATCAGGGTCTTTTCAAATGACTCAGCTCTTCACATCAGGTGGCCAAAGTATTGGAGTTTCAGCTTCAGCATCATTCCTTCCAATGAACACTCAGGACTGATTTCCTTTAGGATGGACTGGTTGGATCTCCTTGATGTCCAAGGGACTCTCAAGAGTCTTCTCCAACATCATGGTTCAAAAGCATCAATTTTTTGGTGCTCAGCTTTTTTTAAAGTCCAACTCTCACATCCATACATGACTACTGGAAAAACCTAGCTTTGACTATATGTATCTTTGTCAGCAAAGTAACGTCTCTGCTTTTTATATGCTGTCTAGGTTTGTCATAACTTTTCTTCCAAGGAGCAAGTGTCTTTTAATTTTATGGCCACAGTCACCATTTGCAATGATTTTGGAGCCCAAGAAAATAAAATCTTTCACTGTTTCCATTGTTTCCCCATCTGTTTGCCATGAAGTGATGGGACTGGATGCCATGATCTTAGTTTTTTGAATGTTGAGCTTTAAGCCAACTTTCTCACTTTCCTCTTTCATCAAGAGGCTGTCTAGTTCCTCTTCGCTTTCTGCCATAAGGGTGGTGTCATCTGCATCTCTGAGGTTATTGATATTTCTCCTAGCAATCTTGATTCCAGCTTGTGTTTCATCTAGCCCAGCATTTCACATGATGTACCCTGCATATAAGTTAAATAAGCAGGGTGACAATATACACCCTTGATGTACTCCTTTCCCAATTTGGAACCAGTCTGTTGTTCCAGGTCCAGTTCTAATTGTTGCTTCCTGACCTGCATACAAATTTCTCAGGAGGCAGGTAAGGTGGTCTGGTATTCTCATCTCTTTAAGAATTTCCCATAGTTTGTTGTGATCCACACAGTCAAAGGCTTTATTGTAGTCAATGAAGCAGAAGTAGACGTTTTTCTGGAATTTTCTTACTTTTTCTATGAAAAATTTTCTGACAGATGTTGGCAATTTGATCTCTGGTTCCTCTGCCTTTTCTGAATCCAGCTTGAACATCTGAAAGTTCTTGGTTCATGTACTGTTCAAGACTGACTTGGAGAATTTTGAGCATGACCTTGCTAGAATGTGAAATGAGTGTAATTGTGCAGTAGTTTAGACATTCTTTGGCATTGCCTTGGGATTGGAATGAAAACTGATCTTTTCCAGTCCTGTGGCCACTGCTGAGTTTTCCAAATTTGCTGTCATATCGAATATAGCATTTTAACAGAATCATCTTTTAGGATTTGAAATAGCTCAACTGAAATTCCATCACCTCCACTAGCTTTGTTTGTAGTGATGTTTCCTAAGGGCCATTTGACTTGGCACTCTAGGATATCTGGCTTTAGATGAGTGATCACACCTTCATGGTTATCTGGGTCATTAAGATCTTTTTTGTCTAGTTATTCTGTGTATTCTTGCCACCTCTTCTTAATATCTTCTGTTTCTGTTAGGCTTAAACCATTTCTGTCCTTTATTGTGCTCATCTTTGCATGAAATGCTCCATTTATATCTGTAATTTTCTTGAAAAGATCTCTAGTCTTCCCCATTCTATTGTTTCCCTCTATTTCTTTGCATTATCCTCCTAGGAAGGCTTTCTTATTTCTCCTTATTCTTTGGAACTCTGCACTCAGATGGATATATCTTTCCTTTTCACCTTTGCCTTTCATTTCTCTTCTGCCTTTGAGCTACAGCAAAACTTCTATGCCCGATATGCATCACCCTGGGTGAAGTTCTTAGATGTTTAGCATAATTCACAGAATACAAAGTATGAATGCGAAGGAAGGAGCTTAGTTTGATCAGTTTTGTGAGGTTAGGCAAACTACAAGAGAAATAGTGAAACAGGCTGTTGCATCCATCCCTGTGCATGTTCGAGCTGGATCTGGACCAGGGTGGGGTCAAGGCTCTTATGAGTACACTTCCCACAGCTCCTGTATTGTCCTGTCTCTCACACTTGTGATAATACTTCTTATTATCTGGTGGTATCGTGATCTGATAGTTCTGGGACTAGTTCAGGACTAGACAGTTCTATGACTAGTGATGCCATCAGTGATGCCATCCAGCCATCTCATCCTCTGTCGTCCCCTTCTCCTCCTGCCCCCAATCCCTCCCAGCATCAGAGTCTTTTCCAATGAGTCAACTCTTCGCATGAGGTGGCCAAAGGACTGGAGTTTCAGCTTTAGCATCATTCCTTCCAAAGAAATCCCAGGGCTGATCTCCTTAAGAATGGACTGGTTGGATCTCCTTGCAGTCCAAGGGACTCTCAAGAGTCGTCTCCAACACCACAGTTCAACAGCATCGATTCTTCAGCGCTCAGCTTTCTTCACAGTCCAATTCTCACATCCATACATGACCACTGGATTAGGAACCCATTTTATACAACTCTGTATCCCACAAAAGAAAATGTACAGTGTCTTATTCACAGTAAGTAGTCAATGAATATTTGCTGAATAAATGAAGGACAAAGTATTCATGGACAGGATGTATGCCTTGGGAAATGGTGAGGCGCAGAGGCTGTGGCCTGTTCTCTTGAATAACCTCAAAGTTGCCCAATTACCTTTTTTAGATGTTAGCTCTGGTTTTTAAAAAGTGCAAAAGATCACTTAGAGCTAAATTATGTAACAAAGGATATTTTAAGTTTGATGATTACAGTAACTGTCAAAAACCAAGTCTATTATTAAGGGAAGAACTACAGATTCCTTGGGAGCCTGGTTCAAGAACGTCATACTGCAAGGGATATCCTAAATTCTTCTGAGGAATAGCCTCTTGTCAGAACAAGTTGTGCAGCTTCCTGAGAAGGATGATACTTATTTGGATGACAAATTACAGAATGCAAAGAAATGGGACTTTTATTATAATCCCAATGAGGACAGGCTACACTTTATCTTCTTTTTTTTTTTGAACTTGATCAAGTCTTGACTCAGACTGGAAGACTCTGGCCGGTGGGACTCTAATGTGCCCCTCGGTCTGCCCTCTTCTGCCCCTTGCTGACCACCAGTTTGTGTCTCTTCCCCTCACCGCTCATGGTCAGTCCACTGAATGTAAGCAGGAGTGACTCGCCAAGTGCTGGGTGTGCATCCTGAGGGCAGAGGCCTCAGTTCTTGGTGCAGGATCTGTGAGGTGGGGTGCCACCTGACTATGGGTATTGGGGTGACCAGGAGCTGATCCCCTATGGCTCCTGACACTTGGTGGATACAAAACTTCCTGCTTTTCCTTTTGGACTCAAGGATGGAGAACAAGGAGACCACTTCTTTTAAAGGTTGGTAAATCCACACTCAACTCTCTTACACTGCTATATCTGATTCCTCAGCGGTCTCCTTCTCCACACCTGCGGAGGCATCTCCCACCACCTCCCATTGCCATGGCAACACTTTCACCACTGCCCTCCTCACCTCTGCCCGAGGACTCCCACACAGTTTTGACCTCGGCACTCTTCTGATTAATACCCTCAAGTCGCTCTCCAATCCCTGCATGACAAAGTTGAAACCCTTGACATGAAATCAAAGACCTCCTCTGAACAATCAAAGATTGTTTCGACAATTTCCTATCACCCAACACACACCTCCCCAATGCCTTGTTCTTTAGAAGAGAAGCTGTGTTGTTTCACATCTTTGTGCCTGCTTACCCCACCTCTCCCTTGATGCCCTGCTCACCTAGTCTCCTCTAAACCTCTGCATTGCCTGCAAGGCCCAGTTCCAGTGTCTTCTCTGTGATACTTCCTCTGACTATTCCCTCTTTGGTAGTACCAGTGTGATGATAATAATAAGAATAAGAATAGCAACAACGTCATAATTACACCACGATCACCACATCAGGCACTGTTCTAAGTGTTTTACATGCAGTGACGTTAGTCACTTTAGTCTTTAAAATAACCCTGTGAAGTAGGCGCTGTATCCCCACTTCACAGACGAGTAACTGAGGTGCAGAATTGTCTGTGGTATTGCTAGGACCGACAGCAGGCACAGTCCATCCACGTGGCTGCTCACGAACATATATTTCTTAGTTATAAAGGGCAGTGAACCTCAGTGTTCATCTTTGCAGCTACACTGTCTAGCTGATTGGAGTTCAGAAGGTTACCTTTATTAGCTGGTCCTTGGCATCTTCCTCTTAAAGAGTTGTTCTGGAACCAAATGGTGATACGAACAAAACGGTAGAATATGCCACGTGCCTTGTACTTGGGGGATTCCCAGGTGGCGATAGTGGTAAAGAATCTGCCTGCAATGCAGGAGACTTAAGAAACATTGGTTCAATCCCTGGGTTGGGAAGATCCCCTGGAGGGGGGCATGGAAACCCACTCCAGTATTCTTGCCTGGAGAACTCCAGGGACAGAGGAGCCTGGTGGGCTACAGGCCATAGGGTCACAAAGAGTCGGATATGACTGAGCAACTGACACTTGAATTCATCCACGTTCCAGGCTCCACGAATGATGATCCTTTCTCCAGTTAACAGATGAGATTTTACCTCTTAGCCCTGGACATCACGATCCCATGTTCACAGCTTAGACAGGGGTTAGTTAGGAGTGGAGACTCAAGTCTTGTCAGAGCTCTCCCACCTACAGACAGGCGAACCTAGCTTCTGAAGGTCCAGACCCCAGCTCAGATCATCCACACCCACTTCAGCCAGTCCTGAAGGCCACTGGGACTGTTTATTTCACCCATGAAGTAAAGAAAAGTCCTTTTTCCACAGGTATGTTCAGTGATAACCTTTGGTCATTTGAGCCTATTTGTTGCTCAGCTCAGAAGCTTAACAGCCGTCAGTTAATGATCATTAACTGACTACCAGGTACACGGATGTTGCCAGTCACCAGAAGCCAGAGGGCAGGCAGCCCACCTCCAGCAGAGGTGCCTGACAAGCTGGTTCCCCTCCATGCTCCTTTGCCCCCTCGGCCAGCTGGTAATTTTGCAGACGCTGGGCTACTTGAGGGCAGCCTTTGCCTTGCTCACGTCTGCATGCCCAGCATTCAGCCCAAGTCTGAATGCTTGCAGGCACCAAAGAAAGACTTCCTGCCTGCAGTGGACTGGTCGGTCCCCTGTGGCCCACTGGGTGGTCTGACATATTCAGACGAGGCAGTTTGGACGCTGGTTTCAGCGGAGACACCGGGCTGAGCCCCGTGAATCACCAGAAACCTGACCCTGCAGCGGGTCTAGGAAGAGGCGCTAAACGCAGGGCTGCAGTGCCCTCTTGTGTCTGGGGCTTCGCCTGGGCTCAGTGCACTCAGGTCTGCAGAGGAGAGTCTCGTGAAAAGCAATCAGCAATGAGATGAGTTTTCCCCAGCGCATGAGAGATGACAAACACTCGTCACGGGCACCTGGACTTCGCGGGCACGGATGGAAGGCAGGCTCTGCTCCTGGCTCCACGGGCCACACGCCTGTGGGGGAAGGGGCTGGGTGTCTGGGCGTCCTCGGCTGTCACACGGGTGGTGGCTTTGCTGGTGGGAAGGAACAGGGTGACCGACTGACTTTTAGAGCAGCGTCCGGGTTCTGAATTCACACACTTTGGTCAGGGGAGCCTCCAGAGTCTGTAGCTTCCCCGAGGTCAGGGGCAGCGTCTCATTCCAGCGGTGGTTCCAGCGACGTCCCAGGCACAGAGTTGGGGAATCCCTCTGGCTTTTCCCGGCCCTGCGCACAGGGTGGTGCAGCTCTGACTCCGGGGGGACCTTTCCGTTCACTTGTCTTCCCACAGACATGAGTCCTGCAGGCGGGCACCCTCTCGTGTTCTTAGCATTCCTTGTAGCTGCTCTTAACTGAGCCGCGTGGACCCGTGAGGGGAAGGTTGGAACACGTCAGGGGGAGGGGCTCGCGGTGGGGCATGAGGGTGCCGTGACTCTCCTGGGAGGGAGACCAGCCAGGTTTTGCTTTTCCAGTCAGATGGTTTGCATTCTACTTTGTAAGGCCTCCTAATCAATTATTCCACATGAGTTTCATTTGTGATAAAGAAGAGACATAATGCGTTCTTACTTTTTGAAAAGAAATGCCAAAATCTCCTGCCAGCAGCTTACTCTGCACAGCTAAGACTCTGGAGCTGGAGGCAGGGGTCAGCTCCCTGAAGGCATCCGCAGAGGGTGAGGGGACCCAGCTGTAGGTTTGAACCTGCAGGGAAATGAGCTGCAGTGACAAGAGGCTCCAGTCTCTGCAAGCTCCCTTGTTGTGAAAAGGAAAACAGATAAAATGCGCCCACTTGCACCAAGTGGGAAAGTCTCAACTGAACTTGTGAGAAGCCTCATTTCAAGAGACTGTTTAGAAAGAGACATGTTTTGCAACTTTCTAAGCAACCGCCACCTGCTGAAATGAGGATATAAATTCAGCAGAGATTAGCACCGAAATGCAGAGACGACATTCAGGAGTTTTCCTAAACAGAACCAACAACCCTTCAGCAGGCTTTTTTTGTTGCTTTGTTCCTTTAAGAGAGATTTTTTTCCTTTTACAACGTCTACTCGGCTCTGCCTGTGTTCTCAGTGACTAAATCAGGGGTGTCTAGATTTCAGAGGCTTTATTCCAGAGCATCGAGGCCTGTATGTCAACCAGTGATTGAAGAAAGCTTCAAAGTTGTCCACAGAGAGCGCTCTGAGTCTCAGGACCCACTCTGGGCTGTGATGTGACGGCGTGTGATCCGGAACCTTCAGAAACATTCTCCTCAATGGATGGCACGGCTTCCTCTCCTTCTTTGCGTGTCCTTTTCTTTCTGGACGGAGAGTCGCGTGGTCCCTGCTGTACGGTGAGAGCCAGGGGCCGACAGCAAGGACGACGCAGGAGCGCTAACGGCCGGGAGGCCCCAGCAGGTCAGGGCGGGAGCCTTGGAAGGGAGGTCCTCCCGCACCCACCCTCCTACAGCGCCAGGAGCGGTGAGGCTGCTCACAAACGCGGGGCCTCCCGCCCCAGCCGGAACCGCAGGCCTCCTAGGTTCTCGGTGTGCACGTGCCTCCAACACGCGCATCCTGCAGACACGCGAGGACAGAGGCCTCGCCCGGGGCCGAGGAGAACTCAACGCGATGACGTGTGAGCGCAAAACCGCGTGGCTGAGTGCTGGCGAGGGGGCGGGGGCGGGGGCGCGCCTCCCTGTGGGCGGGAACGGACGTTGGTGCAGCCCCCGTGGAGAACCGAAAACAGTTGCCGCATGGATCCAGCAGCCCACTCCTGGCCTGTACCCAGAAAAAACTTTACTTTGAAAAGAGACACCCCTGTGTTCACAGCAGCACTCTTTACAACAGCCAAGACATGGAAGCAGTCCATCCACAGATGAATGGATAAGGTGTTACATACACACATACAATGAAATATGACTCATCCATAGAGATAATGAAATAATGCCATTTGCAGCGGCGTGGATGGACCTAGGGATTATCCCACTAAGTGAAGTAAGCCAGAAAGATAAACATCATATGATGTCACATATGTGGAAACTAAAACACCACACAAATGAACCTGTCTAGGAAACAGAGACAGACTCCGAGAACAGACTTGCAGTTGCCGAAGGAGAGAGGGTGGGGGAGGAAAGGGTTGGGAGGTTGGGATGAGCAGATGGATGCAAACTGTTACATACAGAATGGATAGACAACAAGGCCCTACCGTTACAGCACAGGGAGCTATGCACAGCATCCCACAATAAACCACAAAGAATATGAAAAATACTATATATGAGTGTAACTGAATCACTGCTCACCGAATAGCAGAAAGTAACACACTGTAAATCAACTATATTTCAATTTAAAAAATCACATGACCGGCTTTCCAAACTGGGACAGAGATTTCTGGAGTTGATGAGAAATAAGGACCCATGTAGATCAAGAATTTCTCTGTCTCTCTATTTTTGTCTGAGAAACCACCTGCTTGAGGTGAAACAAAAGATTACTTCTAACTTATTGGAGCACCTCAAAGCTTCTGCTGGGACTGTGAAGCTGTGTGTTGGCATAGCTAATGGGCCAGACAAGCATGAAGGTGCTCCCTGCGGGCTTTGGACATCGACATGGCTGTGGTCACTTGTCGAAGAACTAACCGGGGTGGTGCTGCACTTCACAGGCTCCGGGAGACGCTGCTGCTGCTGCTGCTGCTAAGTCGCTTCAGTCGTGTCCGACTCTGTGCGACCCCACAGACGGCAGCCCACCAGGCTCCCCCGTCCCAGGGGTTCTCCAGGCAACAACACTGGAGTGGGTTGCCATTTCCTTCTCCAATGCATGAAAGTGAAAAGTGAAAGTGAAGTCACTCAGTTACTTAAATGTAAACACAACCCAGAAAACAAGCCGTTTCACAGATGTGGAGCCCGAGGCTCAGAAAGGCCGGGTGCCGGGCTGTGGGGCGTGGCGCTGGAGCTGCCCTCACGCATGTGGCCCTGTCCTTACGCTGTGGCTCCAAGAACAGCCCGGGGGAGGGGGCACGTCCAGGTCCACCCTCACACACTCACATCCAGCTGCTCTCTCCCTGAGTCACGCACCTGCCAAGGCCACCTTGTGACTGGCTCCCTGATACACCAAGAGTGGACTTTCAGTTTCTCAGCATCGGGGCCCTGTTTAGAACAGAAGGTAACGCTGAACTCCCATGCGTCAAATAGCCAACAGCTGTATTTTGTTAGTATAAACTCACTTTCTAAATTTACAGTGTAGTTTATAACTTCCCAATATGAGGTCAGTCTATAAAAAAAATACTCTAAATGAATGAGAGAGTAGAGTTAAAGGAGAAGTTTTATTTCAGTCTCAGCACCATTTCTCTGTTTTCATTCGCACAGCTGGAGACTCTGTAAGCACCCCCCGCAGTCACATCACTGCAGCTGGATCACGGTTTCTCGCAGTGGCCTGGCCACCTCAGACCTGCCTCCGTTCACATGAGGCTTTCTCGCTAGATACATGTGGCCGCACACCAGAAACCTGCTTGGTATCTGACTTAAAATGTTTATGACACCATTACACATTCTGTTAAGTGAGTCATGCATGCATGCATGCTAACTCGCTTCAGTCGTATCCAACTCTTTGTGACCCCATGGACTGCAGCCCGCCAGGCTCCTCTGTCCATGAGATTCTCCAGGCAATAATACTGGAGTGGGTTGCCATTTCCTTCTCCAGGGGATCTTCCCAACCCAGGGATCAAACCTGGGTCTCCTGTGACTCCTGCATGCAGGTGAGTTTTTATTGCTGAGCCACCAGGGAAGCCCATTAAGTGAGTTATATGAGAAATGAAAGTCAGTGCAAACAACCTACCGGCTGATATCTAAATTCCTGAGCAGGGCGTGTAAGGTTCCGGAAACCTGGTCCCCCCCCCGTCCTGCCTGGTGGCACCCCCACCTTGTACGCTGTTCCCCCTCCTTGTATTTCTACAAACCTGTGAGTCCAATCCACGCTTCTGATTCTTGGTTAGACTCCTCCCTTTGTTGAGAGTGCTCTGCTTTTTCTCAAGACAAACTTCTTCTTCTTCAAGAAGCCAGCCTGTTGGTGAAGCTCTCCCACTAGACACTCTTCCAGGTGTGTGCTTGTGAAATTGTGTGATGTTATTCAGGGCTACCTTACACTGCAGCGTTTACATGGATCCATGGATCTGTTCCCCTCAATCTGTCTTTCACTTTCCACTATTCTCATTAGACCAATGCGAACTCCTCCGTCCCCTGCCCTCGTGGCCTGCTCTGCCCTGCTCACCCCTCTTCTCTGAGTCAGAGGCTTTCACCTCTGGGAGGAGGAGACCTCAGTGAGAGTGTCATGGGTGACCTTGTGGGGGAGGACGCAGGACGGGGCAGGGACTGAGTTGGTGTCAGAGTCAAGAAGCAGTCGGTGTCGATTTCCAAGATGGAAAAGAGAAAGGAGAGGGGGTTTCAGGCACAGCAGGAAGAGGGTTTTAAAAGAATCATCAAGAATATTAACAGTTGCTCATATATATGGAATTTAGAAAGATGGTAATGATAACCCTGTATGCGAGACAGCAAAAGAGACATAGATGTGTAGAACAGTCTTTTGGACTCTATGGAAGAGGGAGAGGGCGGGATGATTTGGGAGAATGGCATTGAAACATGTAAATTATCATATGTGAAACGAATTGCCAGTCCAGGTTCGATGCATGATACAGGGTGCTCGGGGCTGGTGCACTGGGATGACCCAGAGGGACGGGATGGGGATGGAGGTGGGAGGGGGGTTCAGGATGGTGAACACAGGTATACCAATGGCAGATTCAAGTCAATGTATGGCAAAACCAATACAATATTGTAAAGTTAAAAAAAAAAAACTGCTCAGAAAACTTCCACAGGGCTGGCTGGTGTGAATCAGAGCATCCTTCAGGGAAGGCATAGTGTGACAGCTTAGAAGATTGGGAAGGACCGTCCAGTGGCAAAGATGGGAGCAAGAACAGAACACAGATGAGGGAAGGGTCCAGGCAGCTTTAAAACCTGAGTTGCAAATGGGACATGCTCTGGGGTCTTTATAGAGAGTCACAGGTGATGCTCCTGGAAGGCGAGTCCAGATGCCACCTCAGGAGCAGAGACAGCATCAGCAGGGCGGGGGAGGGTTCTGGGCAGATGGAGCAAGCCTCTTGCCCATTCGAGTGCGGTGTGTGGCTCCTGCTAGAATCGCCAGGTAAACACAGCTCGGAGTTTCACCCGCTGCTGCTGATGCTCTCAGTGCGACGTCGGCCTGGCTCAGGACCGCAAGAATGGCTGGGGTTGCTGTCATGGCCTCTGAGCCCGTATTGCTCATGGCCCAGCTCCCAATGTGCTCAGGACCCAGTTGCTTTCCTGCCAATATCTCCCACTGCTTTTCCTACCATAGAGCTTGAGGCAAATATTAATATACTGGGTTGATCCATAAAGAAGGCTGAGAGCTGAAGAACTGATATTTTCAAACTGTGGTGTTGGAGAAGACTCTTGAGAGTCCTTTGGACAGCAAGGAGATCAAAACAGTCAATCCTAAAGGAAATAAATCTTGAATATCCACTGGAAGGACTGATGCTGAAGCTGAAGCTCCAGTACTCTGGCCACCTGATGTGAAGAGCTGACCCATTGGAAAAGACCCTGATGCTGGGAAAGATTGAGGGCAGGAGGAGATGGGGACGACAGGGGATGAGATGGTTGGATGGCATCACCAACTCAATGGACATGAGTTTGAGCAAACTCTGGGAGATGGTGAAGGACAGGGAAGCCTGGTGTCCTGTAGTCCATGGGGTCGAAAAGAGTTGGATATGACTGAGCAACTGACTAAATAA
The DNA here is from genome assembly GCF_029407905.1 of Bubalus kerabau. Taxonomy (NCBI): domain Eukaryota; kingdom Metazoa; phylum Chordata; class Mammalia; order Artiodactyla; family Bovidae; genus Bubalus; species Bubalus kerabau. The sequence continues at coordinate 120,242,067 of NC_073631.1, read as the reverse complement.
GACATTTAAACATAAATGTGAATGATAATTAGATATTTACAGATGAGAGTGCATTATTGGTGAGAAGACTGCTGACACCGATGGTAATGACTCAGAAGATGCTGATGCTGACTTGCTGTTCAGGGCTGTGTCATAGTTGAAAGTAGGGTTGGACAACCAAAAATAGAAAATCTGAGGTGCAGAGGTTGCTGAAAGTCGTCTTAGAAAGTGAAGTGTCAATGTGCCAGGATTTAGAGTTTATGACCATTTAAAATTTTTACGTAGATTTTTTTTTGTTGAAATAATGTTTGGACTATACTAAGTAAATTAAAATATAGTATTAACACTAATATTACAGTTTCTACTTTTAAAATATAAGCACTAGAAAACTTCCATTATCTATGTGGCTCATTTGTGTTTCTATTACATAGTGCTTGTCTAAAGTTTATGATCCTAAGCCTGATTTCAAAAGTTATTTTTCTGACTTCAAATGTACTATATAATATATATCAGAAAAAAAGCTCTTTTCTGGAAAAAATAAAATTTATAACCATTTAAAACTGAGGTATGGGACTTCCCTGGTGGTGCAGTGGATAAGAATCTGCCTGTCAATGCAGGGGACACTGGTTTGATTCCTGGTCCAGGAAGATTCCACATGCCGTGGAGCACCTAAACCCAGGTGTTACAACCACTGAGCCTGTGCTCTGGAGGCCATGAACTGTGACTCCTGAGCCCACGTGCTGTAACTATTGAAGCCTGCGTGCCTAGAGCCCGCACTCTGCAGTGAGAGAAGCCACCACAGCGGAGAGCAGCCCCCTCTCGCCACAACTAGAGAAAGCCTGTGCGAAGCAATGGAGATGCAGCGCAACCCAGAATAAAGAAATTTAAAAAACTAAAAAAGAAAAATTCTTAGAATGGATGTATAGGTAGCCTTTTCTCTGGAAGATGGGTTGGTTGGAGGTACACAGACACCTGTCTGGATCAAAGAAGGCAGGGGAGATGTGTTAGATTTTCTCCCTAAACCATAACTGTGATATTCTGGTGTAATCACATCATAAAGCACATATATGTTGATTATTGTGACACAGATGTACTTTATCTGCTCGGTGTTCAGCACATTCCATGAGAACGCATCAGAGAAGCAGGGGTCTTGATGGAGGGGTCGTGTAGACACTGGCTGCTCTTGTTGTTGTTTAGTGGCTCAGTCATGTCCAGCTCTTTGCGACCCCATGGACGGCAGCACACCAGGCGTCCCTGTCCTCCACTGTCTCCTGGAGTTTGCTCAAGTTCATGTCCATTGAGTCGGTGATGCCACCCAACCATCTCATCCTCTGTCCTCCCCTTCTCCTCCTGCCTTCAGTCTTTCCCAGCATCAGGGTCTTTTCCAATGAGTCAGTTCTTGACATCAGGTGGCCAAAGTATTGGAGCTTCAGTTCAGCATCAGTCTTTCCAATGAATATTCAGGACTGATTTCCTTTAGGATTGACCAGTTTGATCTCCATGCAGTCCAAGGGACTCTCAAGAGTCTTCTCTAGCACTGCAATTCGAAAGCATCGGTTCTTTGGTGCTCAGCCTGCTTTATGGTCCAACTCTGCAATCTGTACATGACTATTGGAAAAACCACAGCACTGACTATTGTGGACCTTTGTTGGCAAAATGACGTCTCTGCTTTTTAATATGTTGTCTCGGTTCATTGTAGTTTTCCTTCCAAGGAGCTAGAATCTTTCAATTCGATCCCTGGGTTGGGAAGATCCCCTAGAGAAGGGGATGGCTACCTACTCCAATATTCTTGTCTGGGAAATCCCATGGACAGAGGAGTCTGGCGGGACTACAGTCCATGGGGTCACAAAGAGTTGGACATGACTGAATGACTAACATTTTCAACACACCTGGCAGGGGATAAACATCAATTCTTGCCTGAGAGAAATCTTGGGGGGTGTACAGGAGGTCACTGGGCAGCCAGGCAAAAGTATGGGCATGTGGAACACTGAGCATAGGGCACTCTATGCAGATCTATTTGTGCTAAGAGTATAAATTACAAGGAGTCAGACCTGGGAATATGGGCATCGAGGATTAAACTATAGGAATGTACTTTTCAACATGTAAGAAGCTGGACACATACCGACTATTTCCATTACCTACCTCACAGGGTCATTGAGAAGACCAACTCAGCATGTAAACTGAGGCTTGCTGGTATATCTTAGAGTAGATCTGATCTCATTATAAGATGTTGTATCATAATACAACCATTTGGATGCAGCTGGCTTCATTGCCAGGCCCCAGAGATCTGGAAAGGAACCTAATCCCTACATTAAATATGCAAGTGAGTTTCCACAAAGTTCTACTGAACACGGTTTACACATGTGCCTCATGGAAGTATTAAGTGATTGCCTAAAGCCCACGCCATTTAGATATGAATGCTGACACTGATAGATGGGATCCAGCCAGGTGACGAGTGGATTACGCGTTGCAAACGTTTCCAAGTCTTTACTTACTTATATTCTATTTTAGCCTATGTTTAATCTAACAGTGTGCAAAGGTATAACAATAATGTACATATTTTAAACTGGTCACATAATAGAAATTAAAAATTATAAAGAAACATAAAAAGTGGCAATCTTTGAGAAACCACAGAGGAAATGTGAATGAACAATTAGAGGAGAAAGTACATGATGATGAGACGGGATGAAACGCTACAGTGAGGAAGATGGACAAAGTCTACCACAGCAGCAAGAAGATCAACCAGTCCATCCCAAGGGAAACCAACCCTGAATGCTCATTGCAAGGACTGATGCTGAAGCTCCAATACTTTGGCCACCTGATGCGAAGAACTAACTCACTGGAAAAGACCCTGATGCTGGGAAAGAGTGAAGGCGTGAGGAGAAGAGGGCAGCAGAGGATGAGAGGGTTGGATGGCACCACCAACTCAATGGGCATGAGTTTGAGTAAATTCTGGGAGACAGTGGAGGACAGAGGATTCTGGTGTGCTGCAGTCCATGGGGTCACAAAGAGCTGGACATGACTTAGCAGCTGAACAACACCAACAACAAGGAGAAGAACTATATGCCAGAGGACTAATTAGACAGAAGTTCCGACTGCAAGCTACTGATGAGCTGTGATCGGTCATGATGGGATTCCACCACTGGGCACTGCAGCATAAGTGAAGGTGACAGACCCACATCGGATAAGCTTACCAAAAACCATCATGATGGAAGGTCCATGAAAAGGAAGAAGAGCAGGTTCACATGGGGCTGCCACCGTTTCACGTGGCTATGACACCCAGCCCTTACGTACGGATGTGGGGGGAGCTTGCATCTGCTCTGACTGGGCCTCTATTTCAGTGGCTAGGGTGCACCTTGAACTAGTTAGTAAATCCTCTGACTGCAATCTTTAGCCGAGGTGAACATCCGTGGTTCCTGACATGATGGGCCGGACACTTCTGAGCCCGGGAGCACCCACAGACTTTCCTTTCCCAATTCACCCAAGAGAATCGTCCAGCTGCCCTTACATTTCCCCTCAGCCTTATAAGGAGAGATTGTAGTTGCTGTTCTGCTTACATCTGAGAAGCTAAGTTTACCTACATAGTAGAGTCCTGCAGCGGTGGGGGAGGAGCAGTTAAATGCTGCTCAGAGGTTTATGAAAGTGGTCCAGCGGTTAAGAGTCTGCCATGCAATGCAGGGGACGTAGGTTAGATCCCCGGTTGGGGAACTAAGATCCCACGCACCACGCGGAGCAACAGAGCCAGCACACCACAACTAGCATCTGCGCACCGCAACCAAAGGTCCCGCAGGACACAACGGAGACCCCAGGTGTCGCAACCAAGCCTCGATGCAGCCAAATAAATAGAAGTCTATCAGAGTGGCTTTGGAGTGTGGAAGAAGCAAACAGGAGAGGGCGTGGAGTTTAATAAACACTCCTGTGGGCTACACATTGGGATCTACTTTTATATCTACTGGGCTTCCCTGGTGGAACCTGCCTGCAATGCAGGAGACCTGGGTTCAATCCCTGGATCGGGAAGATCCCCTGGAGAAGGGAATGTCAACCCACTCCAGTATTCCTGCCTGGAGAATTCCATGGACAGAGGAGCCTGGGGGGCTACAGTCCATGGGGTCGCAAAGCATCAGACAAGACTGAATGACTAACACTACGTTTCAATGATTCAAAAAGTCCTGAGGTGACAAGTCCACGATCAGTTAAGAGTTAAGTTTCTTAATAAGATGCAGCAGGGGGTGGAGATCAGGTCACAGGGTCTCTGAGGTCTCCTCTCCTTCAAACTCTATGAATCAGTTGTCTGTGGTGGGTCCAGGCCTGTGTGTGGGGAGGGACGCCCGTGCTTCTGAAGCTGAGCTCACGGGGTCCTCAGGGGCCGAGTCATGTCTGTGACCTGGGATGGCCCTACTGGCTCTCTGCTTCTGTTTTCCTTCACAGTGGCCACTGAGGAGTCATTTCCTCACCCAGAATATCCACAGACCACCATACAGGCAGCTTTATAAAGAAAACAAGTCCCTGGACTGGCTGGAGCATAAACATAAAAAGAAATGTTATTCCCCACTTGGGACGGACGCCAGCAGGAGGACAGGAAATCTGCACACAAATGAATGTCCAGTGACCTCCACACGCTTCCAAGGGGCCTCCCAATGCGGGCGCCATGTTTACGTCCACCACCTGCACACGGGAGCTTCTGTGCCCAAACCCAGGGCCACAGACGTCCTGGGAGAGCCGTTCAGTTTCAGCCCTGGGTGGGGGTCCGCGGGATTGGAGAACGAGAGCCTGCCGTCCTCACATGAGGCCCTTCCCACTGAGCTCTGCTGTGAGAAGACCCTGCAGAACCAAGCAGGAGTGCACACTGGTGAACATTCAGTTCAGTTCACTTAGTTCAGTCGCTCAGTCGTCTCCGACTTTGCGACCCCATGGACCGCAGCACGCCAGGCTTCCTTGTCCATCACCAACTCCCGAAGCTTGCTCAAACTCCTGTCCGTTGAGTTGGAGATGCCATCCAACCATTTCATCCTCTGGGGAATGTTAGCAAGAACCCAAGAACGAGACCCAAACTATGACCACCTTGGCCAGGGACAACACAGAGCTTGAAGCCCCCAGCAGCTCACTGTCTGCCTCGAATTTACACCTATTTCTGGAAAATGACATCTGCCTTGTTTTCGAGACCTTCCTTGAGGGAGGCTCTGTCACCTTTCCCATCCAGTCAGTATTTCTGGGACTTCCTCTTTAGGACTTCCATTTCTCTTCTGTATTTCATCACGACCTTCCACACCATAAGGCCACATCCTCCCCTAGAGGTAAGGAGTCAGATCTCTGGTCCTGCAGCTTCCGTCCGGCCCCTGTCTCCCGCTCCTGGTGGGTCTGCTGACCACACTCCCCAGTCTCTGTGCTCTGTGCATCTCTGCATGTTCCCAACACCTAATTTCACAAAGGTCCTGCCCTGGGCAACAGGTCTTGATGGGAAAAGAGGAGTCTGGTAGGATGCTTCCAGGCGACTGGGGCCTAGAGTTGTAGCTCAGATTCCCCCAACCCCCACCCAACATGCCATTTCCTCCCATCACATCATCCAAGGACAGCGTCTGGGACTGCGCTCGGGTGATGAAGGGGCTGAGATTTCAGACGGTGACGCTGTTAAGAGAGGACGAGGTCCCGAGCTACTGAGTGGCCATCAAGGCTATCACAGCCTGAAGAAGGCTCTTCACGCCTCACCTGAGACCCTGGGATCGAATTGCTCCTGGTGTTGGTCTCTTCTTGCCCTCAGAGTAGTTTCCTCCAAGAGATGATCTCAGTAGATCAAGCTCTTCCTTGAGACATATTTTGTTACAACTGTATTTATTATCTCTTACCTTTCTGTGGGTTCCTATCGTATCTTTCCAAGACATGAGGACAAGATGCAAACATTTTTGTCCATGTTGGGACTTCGCCTGCTGTTTTGTGTATGCTGACTGGTGTGATCAAGAGCTTTTTGAAGTTTGGGATAAATTATCTATGCACTGGGTCCTAGGAAAAGAAATTTTTTTTCCGGGTTCTTTTATATCTCAATCTTTACACATACTTAATAATTTTTGAAATGTTGTATCACCTTTTTAGATGATCTGCATCCATCCATGTGTAAGATAAATATATATTTTTTTAAAGGAAAATGTAGGTGAATTTTAGGGTTAACCGGCATAGCATGTGGAGAAAACTCTGATAAACTGTAACCCTTTATAAGATGTAAAACATCAGCAATGCTCCAGACAGAGGTGATCCAGGAACATTGCTCCGTGAGCCGACGTCCTCGGCTGGCGGCCCTTCCTGTCCCAGGGGTCCCGGAGCTCCTCGCAGCGGCTAAGAACGACGCACGCCCCGTGGTGGCGGGAACTCACCTTCGCACTTGAGCAGGAAGAAGTCGGCGCCGGGGCTGAAGGAAGCGCTGAAGTAGGTGCAGTTGTCCACCAGGTCACAGGACAGACACTGCCGGTTGAAGCTGCCCACTGTGCTGGCGCTGCGGGGAGGGCGGGCGGTAGCGGTCACCGCGGGCAAGACCTTCAGTCCCAGCCCTGCGAGGGGCCCGCCAGCTTCCCCTACGGGGGAGGTCTGGGGGCGCTGTCTCCCTGCCGGTCTCCCTGCTGGGACCCCCTCGGTGCCAGGCTCGGCTGTCACAAGCTCTCCCTGCCCTGCCAAGGGCAGGGGCCCCCCGGGCACAGCTGCTTCTGGGGGTCACCCAGGCGGGGCGAGTCCTGGTGGGAGAGTGTGGGGTGCTGTCTCCAGCGCTGTGTCCCTCTGAGCAGGCGACCAGCGTTCTGGGAGCAGCATCTACGCGCTCTGGGGTCTTTCACTTCCATTGGAGCGCCTACCACCGGGTCAAGGCAAGGCAGGGGCTCCCGAAACTGCAGTGCTTGGGCTCCAGGCTCCCCCACGACCACTGAGCGGGCGGGAGGGGGCTGCTCACTCAGGGGCCGAGAACAGGAGCTGGTGACCCGCAGCTGTCACTCAGGGCCTTGCTGATCAAGCACGATTTCACGCCCCGAAGACTTAGCCAACAGGTGTTAATCAGAGACTACGAGACACCGAGATGCCTTCCAGAAGCCTGGAAGAAGTCCCGGTCTGAGCTGCTGGCACAGGAAGGGTCCGGACGTGAAAATCGTCCACCGGACGGAAGACCTTTTGGTGGGAAGGGGTCAGCGTCCTGACAGGACAAGTCAGAGGCAGGTGGGGGGCCAGTCTACATCCCCCTTTGCTAATTTGAGGCGGGACGGATGGGATTATCCGGGTGGACAAGCAGAGGTGACCCGTCCATGGAGAGAAGCGGGCCTGTGACGGCAGGGATGTGCCCAAGTTTTCTCCACCTCTGAAGGACGCCCTGTGCAGCCCTTACTCTGCGGCTGGAGGGGGCGGCAGTGCACCTGAAGGGGTCGGGGGGCAGGTACCATCCAGGCCACGGGGGCCTCACACCACGAGTCCCCTTAGGCGGCCCTGAGCCAGCGGCAGGAACCAGCCGCTGCCTCCTTCTGGAAAGCGTAGCGGGGGTGGTAACGGTGCCCCACGGTTGGGGCAGAGGGTGGGCGGGGTTGGGGAGAGAGAGCGGACAGGTGGGCGGGGTTGGGGCAGAGGGTGGGCGGGGTTGGGGGAGAGGGCGGGCGGGTGGGCGTGGTTGGGGAGAGGGCGGGCGGGTGGGCGTGGTTGGGAAGAGGCCGGGCGGGTGGGCGTGGTTGGGGAGAGGGCGGGCGGGTGGGCGTGGTTGGGGAGAGGGCGGGCGGGTGGGCGTGGTTGGGGAGAGGCCGGGCGGATGGGCGTGGTTGGGGAGAGGGCGGGCGGGTGGGCGTGGTTGGGGATAGGGCGGGCGGGTGGGCGTGGTTGGGAAGAGGCCGGGCGGATGGGCGTGGTTGGGGAGAGGGCGGGCGGGTGGGCGTGGTTGGGGAGAGGGCGGGCGGGTGGGCGTGGTTGGGAAGAGGCCGGGCGGGTGGGCGTGGTTGGGGAGAGGGCGGGCGGGTGGGCGGGCTTGGGGAGAGGGCGGGCGGGTGGGCGGGGTTGGGGCAGAGGGTGGGCGGGGTTGGGGAGAGGGCGGGCGGGTGGGCGGGGTTGGGGGGTCGGGGTGCGGAGTGGGGAGTAGGGTGAGGACGCACCTGTACAGCTGGCGCCGCCTTGGCAGGTCCTCCGTGCTTAGGAAGTAGCTGTGAAGACCAACGGGGGTACAGAGGTTAGCTGGCTTCGGGGCAGGTTGGTACTTGGCACGTCAGGCCCGCCCCCCGCCGCCCCCCAGGGGTCGTGCGCTGTTCAGGGCCCACAGCTGGCAACTTCCTGCCCGGGGCCAGCTCCCCGTGGGCGGCAGGGGACGGCCACACTCCCATGGGCTGAAGGCGCCGCTCCCGTGCAGACCTCCGCTGGCCCAGGTGTGCCCGCACCGCCCAGGGCTCGGCCGCAGGGTGCACAACTGGGTCTGGATGCGGGAATCCTTCACAGGGCGGGAGTCCAGACACGCAGCCCGACTCCACGACTCCTCGGCCCATGCCCGCCCGGGACCCCACGTGGGAACCCAGGCTCTGGTCTAGGAGCAGGCAGGGTGGCGGCGTCCCTCCTGCCTGAGTGGAGCCCCAGCTCCGGACGTTACCGGCCCGACCGTTTGGAGGAAGTCCCATAACTTCTTTCCGTCTTGGCCCTCTCTCTCAGAAGCGGGGAAGCAGTGAACGTGTGCTGGGGAGGCCCTTGGCTCCCCGACCCCACCCCCGAGAGCCAGCAGAGGCTCAGGGCCCCGCACAGCTGCAGGCCCGGCAGCGTCTGTCGCTAGGACCCGGCAACTCGGGACGTGGCGTGGTGGCAGGAGGCCGCTCACTCACATCTGACTCCGCTTCTCATCGTAGGACAGGATCTTGGTCACGTCCCAGTCCCCGGAGGTGATCGACTGGATGTTGTCGTTGCTGCTGTTGGGCTGCAACACAGGCGCGGGCGGGGGTGCGGGGTTGGGGAGGGGCTGGATCGCAGCCTCCCTTCTCAGCCCCGGGACCCTCAGACACGAGGTGGTGAGCAGGGCCTCCCTGGGGTGACCCCTCCTCCTGCCCCACCCTGGCCTCCTCTGCCCATCCCCGATTCTCTGAGTGCTGCTGTGACGGGCAGGACCCCTGGTCACCGCGCTCATCAGCCAGCGCGACTAGATCGCCAGCGACTCCTGCCGCGAGCTCTGCGTCTTAACCGCCAGTGTCTCATAGGCTGGGACAGTGTCCTTCACAGCTTGTGAATCTAGTTAGTGGCTCATCACTACAGGGGGACGAGGAGAGAGCAGAGAAACACGGGGAAGTGTTTCTTATGCCATACGACATGGCAGGGAAAGAAAGAATAAAGCCAGGAAGGGAGGGGGTGGAGGCGGCGAAGGCCACCCTGGCCTTGGTCCTCATGGCTGTTCGTCACAGGGACGGTCTGAAGGCATTCTCCTGCGTGTTGCACATTTGCACACACGGTCTGTCTCCAAGTGCCTCCCAGAGCAGAACAACTGTGACAGTTTAAACCATAACACATGGAGAAAGACGTGGCCGTCCCCACAGGGCCCGGGTGTGAGATGCGAGGCGTGAGCCATGGGTGCCCTGGGAGCGGGGACCCCAGGGGTGGTCTTGGGACAAGGGACAGCCAGTGGGGGCAGGGCCCATCGGGAGAAGCGGGGGCCAGGGGACCCACAGGGCAGTGGGGGCCGAGGGTCCCTGGGGAGGAGCTCTCCTGGGGGAACGTGCTTCCTGCTGGGTGACTAGCGGGCACCCAGCCCTGGAGCCTGCCCCATCAAGGCTACTCAATCTGGGGTATTCTTGGAACTTTTCCTTGGAGATTACCCTTGGGGTCATACCATGAATAGGAATCTACTTTACAGTCATGGGATATTTTTGAGAACTTTTTAAAAAACAATTTCATTCACATGTCCTGATCCTGAACAGCTCTGGACCTGCTTCAACGCGGACCCATCTGCCTAGGGCCGTGCAGGTGGAGGACAGCAGCCCTCGCCTCCCTCCTAAAAGCGGGTCCCTGAAGGGCAGCCCCCGGGAGCACCCTGTGGGGAGGGGGCAGGCCTCCGGGTGCCCCCCCTGCAGGGGGCGGACTTGCTGGCGGCCTGCTCTGTCTAAACGCACTGTATTCAGCTTCCCCGTTCCCCGATCAGTGACCCTCGGCCCTTTGCCCGAAGCTCCAGCGCAGGCAACGGCAGTGTCTCTGGCTGACGGTGGAGGTGGGACACGAGGGCACGGGGCCGGCCCCCAGGACCCAGAAGAGGGAGGCCAGGCTGACCGGGCAGACCAGCACACACAGTGGTCTGCGTGTCCTGAGCTCAGGCCCAGCAGAGTGCCCAGGGTCTCCCCTGACGTCACCAGCAGCATCACTCGTGTTGCGCTCCTGAGCGGAAACAGGAGGGGCGAACGCCACCTCCACGCTCAGCACGGCTGACTCAGCAGGGCCGTTTAGCCCCACAGGGGAGCCAGCTTCCAGTGTTGGGGCCCTGCTCCCCTCTGCACACCTTGAAGGTGACAAGTGCACTCAGCCCTGGCCCCCGGGGGGCCAATCCCACTTGCTGAGCAAAAACTGGGGAGGCTCACCTGGGAGGGGGTCACCCAATGGGGGCTTACCTGGGACGGGGCTCACCTGGGAGGGGGCTCACTCAATGGGGGCTCACCTGGGACAGGGCTCACCTAGGGAGAGGGCTCAGCTGGGAGGGGCTCACCTGACCGGGGGGCTCACCTGCGAGGAAGAGACGGTGATGTGGTAGAACTTCCCCTGCCCACCCTGCGGGATCGCTCGGACAAAGAAGAACTTCCGGCCGTCCTTGGAGAACACCGGCTCTTCATTCTGCGGACAGAAGCCATTGATTAAGTCTATAAACTGCTTCATTTGGTTTCAAGAGGGTTGAACCAGGATAAACACGTCTTGAGATACACTTCCTGTGTTATTTCCAACAGGGATGAAGTCTATGTGGGGCCTTTTCTGTCCTTGGGAATCACGTGTCAAACCTCCAGCTTCCTAAAAGAAACTGAGGACTTCAGAGATGACAGCTTAGCACTCGGGAAGTGCAGGGTCAGGCTCCCCGCTTATCTGGGGCCATGGAATCCAGGGTGCCCTGAAAAATTCTCCAGGGGTGTTTGCTAAACCATTTAAAAAACTGAAATAGAGTTGATTTACAATGTCGTGTTAGCTCCAGGGGTATAGAAGAGTGATCAGTTATGTATGTGTGTGTATCTGTACATATATATATATTTCAGATTCTACTCTACTGTAGGTTATTACAAGACAGTGAACACAGTAACTTGTGCCAGACAGTTCACTTCAGTTACTCAGGCCTGTCTGACTCTTTTCGACCCCATGGACTGCATGCAGCACGCCAGCCCTACCTGTTCATCACCAACTCCCAGAGTTTACTCAAACTCATGTCCATTGAGTCGGTGATGCCATCTAACCATTTCATCCTCTGTCATCCCCTTCTCCTCCTGCCCTCAATCTTTCCCAGCATCAGGGTCTTTTCCAATGAGTCAGCTCTTCGCATCAGGTGGTCAAAGTATTGGAGGTCTTTGTTATTTTATATATAGAAGGATGTATATGTTAATCCCAAACTCCTAACTTATCCCCGCCCCCTTTGATAAACATAAATTTGTTTTCTATGTCTGTGAGTCTATTTCTGTTTTGTAAAAAAGTTTGTTTCTATCATCCAAGGAGTTAACGATCATAATTCTGAAGAAGCACAAACCTGATCTTGCCTAAAAATGGATTCTATTCTTTCTACCCTTTGACCTTTTATCCAATAAAATCCACCTCATACTGAATAGCCCACCACGGAGACAAGAAAAAAGAAAGGAAAAAAGCCCAGCAAACAAGGACAGCCCCCGTGTGTGCTACGACGTGGGAGGGAGCACAGTGTTTTCTGGGCCTCACTGTGCTTCTCAGCCGCTGTCGAAGGAGCAGGGCGTTCCCCACGCCCATTCAGTAGGCGGCACACGTTTTCCTGGATCCTCTGTCACTGCTGGCTTCTCAGGGGGCTCGGAGGTATAGAATCTGCCTGCTAATTCAGGAGACTCAGTTTCCAGCCCTGGGTCGGGAAGAACCCCTGGAAGAGGGAATGGCAACCCACTCCAGTATTCCTGCCTGGGAAATTCCATGGGCAGAGGAGCCTGGAGGACCATAGTCTTTGGGGTTGCAAGTGATGGGACACAACTACGCCACGCACGCACTGTCTCCTTCCCCTGGAGACGAAAGCAGCATTCCCAGTTTTCCCTGGGGGAGAGAATTCCAGGCTGGACTCAAAGCCGGCGCCTGGAGCGTGTGCCTGCAGCTTGGTTTGCTCCCCACCCTAAAGGCTGAGGAGTCCCCCTCAGTGCCCAGCCGCACCCCCCTCAGGTTGGCGGTTGCCTGGACGGGCAGAAAGGGATTTTGCTTTGGGGGGCGATACCCCAGCCTCTGTGAAGCTGCAGCTTGAAGGTTTCCAATTAGTAGGCCACAACATACACTTTCTGATTCGAGGAGATCCACGCTAAGGCGGAGGGGAACAAATGGTAAATAAACCCCAGCTGGCAGGAGGAGAACTCATTTCCCCGCGGTGAATGAACACATGCAAATGTGATATGCCCAGAGAAATAAACCAAGATGTGATTAAAGTGACATTTAATCTTCATGAATATTTGCAGTAAAATGAAACCTCTAATCTGCAAATATTTATTTTTCTATTTAGAGTTGGAAGCATGGTATTTAAAAATAGAGGTGACGGAAAAACCCAGCAGTAAATCTGGCTTTTTACAGGCACTTTTATTTGCCAACTGCAGGACGGATACCACAATACTGCATCCGTTTTCTGAGGGGGAAATGTCTGCACTTTTGGCAGAGAAAAATACTATGAGTAAATGTAATAAATAATTAATCCTGGCCCAAAGCCTCGCTTTTACACTGAGAAGGCCCCACGCATCGCCATGTCATCTTCACATCCATCCTGGGAACATTCCTTGGCAGGAAGGGGGAAGACCAGCCTTTGAGCCTCGCTGCGACCTGGTTTCTCACGCAGCAGATGTGTCTTTAGTGGGAAAGTGCAATGACTTTTGACCAGGAGTGTGTGTGTGCGCTCAGTCGCTTCAGTCCGACTCTGCCACTCCAGGCACTGCAGCCCGCCAGGCCCCTCTGTCTGTGGGATTTCCCAGGTAAGAACACTGGAGTGGGTTGCCATTTCCTCCTCCAGGGGATCTTCCCGAGCCAGGGATTGAACTGGGAAGGCAGGGGTGAGAAGGGGACCCTCTGACCCTGGCTTCCCCACAGTGCTCTGCCCATGAGGAGACAAACTGCACCCCACTTCAGTTAAGTCCATCCCCCCTCCTCCGGCTCAGACATGAACTGCCCGTGGTGGGAGGCCTGGCCCCTCGCACACCCCACTCCCCACCTGCGATGGCCGAGCCCTTCCACGCCCCAGGCACAGAGTCTAGGACTCCACCACGTTCCCTGCTTTGGGACCCAGACACCCTCTCCCTGTCTGCACTAAGACATCCTGGAGATGGCTGCTCCAGCGGATTCATTCCTTACAAAGCCGAGGACGACACAAACGAAGACACGCTCATAAAAGCAAACCCTCCACAGCTTCGGGCACGTTCGTGATGTGGCACATGCCCTGGCGGGTTTCCATCTCCCTGAGGGGCACCCGGAATCCACTCGCTGCTCCTCCGCCTCCAGCTCGGCAGCCGCAGGAGCCCCCACGCAGCCTCCCGCTTCTTGGCTCGGTCATCCCGGGCATCTCAGGGACCTGGAGTCACATGGCGGGTGGCCCCGGTCACTCGGTGCTGTGCCCTCGGCAGCATGACTCGCACCAGCCGCAGGGCAGGAACCACCCAGATGCCGTCACCAAAGAGCAAAGCGTGCTTTGTCCACCCGGCGGCACGTTGTTCAGCCGTGAAGCAAGTGGAAGCGGTGGACGTGAGTTTTTGAGATCCACGAAGCGAGGTGTCTGGCATGATTCCCTATTAGTGGAACAGATGACTTTACGCAGATAATGAATTTTTTCCCTGACTCTTTCGCTTCAACCACTTGGGCATTTTGTGTGATTTTTAAGAGGCACGTCATAACATTACATCTGGTGCTTGCGCTCGCATCATTGGTCCAGGTGGCACTCAAGAACTCCTCAGCTCCCCAGCGAATACTTTATGACGCTCGAGCACAGTCTCATGATGGGTGTTTCCTAGCGGGGACCTGGCATTCAAAGTTGGACACAGGAAACAAGCAGCCACATGAGTGTTCCTCTTCTGCAGCAGGCGGGCCCAGGGCAGGACACAGATGGATCTAAAGAATCGCTCCTTTGGTGAGGCCGCAGCCCTCCCCTGAGATAACTGACGGAAGGTGAGGCCAGACCGCTGACTCCGCAGGTAACACGGGTGCGCACGGAGCTTCTAGGATGTCCTTGGAGAGCCACTGTGGACAGTCCAGCTTCAGTCATTCTCCACGAACAGACTCTATCCTGTCAGTAAAGAAGTGCACCTCTGCCGTCCCCACCATCATTCTGAAACTCAAATCCAGTTTGATTTTGCCCATAGAATTTTCAGACGATTTTCATCCCATTCAGTAGGACGAGAAGGAAGTGAGCTTCCAAAACCTTCCACGTGTGCTTTCTAACGTCAGGCTGTGCAATGAGAAAAAAATAACCGAAGAAAGAAAGTACCAGTGCGGAAGGTTTTATTTTTTGTGGGGAGTTGAACTTTTTTGTCGGGGTGATTGACTGCAGATCTCATCCGATCGCCTCCAGTTCCTCAGGCCTGCTTCACCTGCATCTCTTAGCCAAGTCGGGGACGGAAATCCAGGGAAGACTCAGCGGACCCGTCCAGAGTCCCCTCCTCAAAGGAGGCTTCCTCGAACCAGGACGAGAAAGTCAGGAACATCAGCCACGTTTCGTCTTCTTTCACCAAAGTGGGCCTCGCAGGTGGCTCAGCGGTAAAGAACCTGCCTGTCAGAGCAGGAGATGCAGGTTCGATCCCTGGGTCGGGAAGATCCCTTGAAGGAGGAGACGATATCCCACTCCCGGATGCTTGCCTGGAGAGTCCCAGGGACAGAGGAGCATGGTGAGGTACAGTCCATGGGGTCGCAAAGAGTTGGACGCGACTGCTGCTGCTGCTGCTACTGCTAAGTCGCTTCAGTCGTGTCCGACTCTGTGCGACCCCAGAGACGGCAGCCCACCAGGTTCCCCCATCCCTGGGATTCTCCAGGCAAGAACACTGGAGTGGGTTGCCATTTCCTTCTCCAGTGCATGAAAGTGAAAAGTGAAAGTGAAGTCGCTCAGTCGTGTCCGACTTTAGCGACCCCATGGACTACAGCCTACCAGGCTCCTCCATCCACGGAATTTTCCAGGCAAAAGTACTGGAGTGGGGTGTCATTGTCTTCTCCATGGACGCGACTGAGTACCTGTTAAATCCAGGCAACTCGTGTGGACTTGTCCCTGGTACACCAGAGGGACACCCCAAGACCTGAGAACACCGCACAACCCTGGGGCAGGCTCTTGCAGCCCCTCACACAGAGCCCATGGCTCTCCAGCCCTGCTGGGCCTCCTGGGGCGGGGGACGAGGGGGTGCTGAGTGGCCCTACCGCCCCACGGAACCTTGCATGTGTGTGTGTGTGTGTGTGTTCCTGGAGCTTCCTGTAGGATTTAAGGTGAAAAGCCGTGTTGTAAAACCTGGGGAAGGGGGACCTGGTGGCTGGTGGAGATGGCGAGTGTGGGATTTACACACGGAATAGTTACCTGTCTGTGCAGCCAGGCTTCACTTTCATCCTCATGTTTCTGAAACGAAATAAGAGTGTTAGAGGAAGGCGTCTGTACACATCTCAGGTTAGTGGTTAGATCGGTGGTGCAGAAGCAGTCCGGCTCCCTTCGCGGGGGCCGCACAGGCTTGCGGAGGAGGCTGGCTGCTCTCTGCCTTGTCTGGCGCCACGGCTCAGAGCTGAGCGCGCGTGTCCTCGAGCAGGGAAGACGTCACTCTCCCGGCCACGAGGAGACACCCGGGGTGAGAATCCTCTGCAGGACTGCCATGCAGTGGTCACCCCTGACCAGGCACGGGCTCATTAGACGGTCACCCCTGAACTGGCATGTGCTCATTTAAAGGCTGTGTGTGTGGACAGATTTCCAGTTCACAACTCTGAGTAACCCTCGGGACTTAGACCACAGGTGAACCATCTGAGAACTGTGTGGAAAAACACAGAAAGGGAGACGACCGAACCCACCGCACCGGGCGCAGCTGCTCAGCGGCACGCGCCGCGGCCGGTCCCGGGCCGCTCTGCTCTTCATCCGCGGACTCTGACCACGGGCAGGAGGACTGTCACCACGGACCCCACAGGGCCAGGGGCACAGACCCAAGGGCCCCGCGGCACGAGCCGCCCCAGCCTCCCAGCTGCGCCGCGCCTGCTCCTCCCTTCCTTCCCCTCAGGAAGCTCATCAGAACAACCGGAACCTGCTCCAGACCGCATCACAAAGTAAGTCACCGGCCCGCGGAGGACGCTGGTCCCAGCCACAGCGCCCTGGGACTGTCCTTGGACTGCGGGATCAGGCTGTTTGGGGGCATATCCCAAGTCACAACACGGCTGCTTTGCAAGCCCATTGCCTCCCCAGTGGGGAAAGAAAAATTTAGGGCCCCCCCAAAAAATAAAAATAAAAGTTTAGGACCTAAAAAGGGTTTCTGAGAGATGAGCCTGGGTTGAGTGGACGTTTCTCGGGGCTCAGGGAGCGTGGAGGACGCGGCCCAAGGCCAGGGAAGTCTGGCTGCGGGTCTCTCCTCGGTCCTCAGGGGAGCCGGCCTGCTTATTTACATTTTCATTCCTCCTCCGGCTCCTTCCTTCGCCTCCTCCAACCACCCACTGAGCCAGCCTGGGGCCGCCGGAACACAGCAGTGACTTGCAGACAGAAGGCTGACTGCCCAGGGGACTGGCTGGCTCTGGCCGGGATAGGGGCGCCGACGCTGAAAGAGCCAGGCCCGGCTGCAGCGCTGAGCCCTGGGAACGCAGGCCGGGCCACTCCCCCCTCCAGCACCAAGTGGAGGACGAGGAGCAGGCCCCTTTGTGGAGTGGCCGGGGGCGAGGCGAACGGAAGGTTCACTTCTGGGACCTGGTGGCCGTGCGGCTGAGCCCTGAGTCTGTAGCAGTTCTCAAGTCAGCCACCAGGCGGCAGCAAAACGGAGGCCCGCGAGCCTGGACCAGCCAGCGCTCAGCATGTGGGCATGTGTGTGTGTGTCTCTCCGTGTGTGCGTGTCTGTGTGTGTGTGTGTGTGTGTGTGTCTCTCCGTGTGTGCGTGTCTGTCTGTCTCAGTGTGTGTGTCTCTATGTGCGTCTCTCCCTCTCTGTGTGTGTCTCTGTGTGTGTGTGCGTCTCTCCCTCTCTGTGTCTCTGTCTCTCTCCCTCTCTCCCACGTGACCCTGACCCCCGGGAAGCGCCCCCCGCCCGCCCGGCCCCCCTACCTTGGTGCAGACCCCCGTGGTGGCGTCGCAGAGGGTGAGGATGGACACGTTCTGCGCCCGGCTCAGCCAGTTCACGGCGACCTTGGTGCTGGTGGCCCACTTGACCATGGTGATGTAGTACTCCCTGCAACAGAGGGCGCGCTGAGGGCCCCGGGGCTCTGGGCGGGCGTGCTGAGATGCGGGAGTGAGCCCCCGCGGCGGCGCCCGCAGCGAGGGAGCCGTGTGCTTCTCTCCGAGCTGCCCCCCACCCCCGAGCTGCGCTCCTGCACGGGCACCGCCCAGCCGCCCCCGCACCTGGGTTCTGTAAGTGGGCGGGCGGTGCTGCCTGCTGCCCGGCTTTCCTGCCACGGGGACACTCAGCGCCACGTGGGGAAAGCGGCCAGGACGTCTGAGCCGAGAAGGGCTCCGGGGGGGATACCTGTCCCCTCCTCTCCCCCCGGCCCCCGAGGGAGGGAGCCGCAGGGCTCCCGTCCCCAAGTCCCCAGGGCCATTCTCGCTCTAATTAGGGAAACGGGTACCGCGGCTCTGGGCAAGTGGTGGACTTGATCTGACATCTGAGCTGTCACGCACCTGCTTTTACCCAAACCTGAAAACCCCAGACTGTTCTGGGCCACTCTGTACTCAGCCCCTGGGTATTTAATTCAGTTACCCAGAGCCGCTCCCCCCACCCCACCAAATCAGGATTTTTACGAAAAATGTACATTGATGAGTTAGAAGGACATGACCAAAAAAAAAAAAAAAAAAAGAAACCAAATAAGCAACTTCACAAAAACACGTCCCTCCGCCCGCCCGACTCTATCTGTAATGAGATCTCGTGTTCAGAATGATGACTCCACGTCTGACAAGACCCCTTATCGCCAAGACGCTGCGTGTTTGCAGGAGGATGCCGGGCGACCTGGAAGGAGACCGGGTACGCTCAGTAATTACTGTCGGCAGAAGGATCTAAGCAACCCGGCGCGCTGACACAGCCTTCAGCTAGTCAGGGGATTAAATCGCTGGGTCCCCCACTTCTCACGACCATTAGTCACAGCTGTTAATTCAGCCAAAGCCGAGAGCACACGACGGACACGGCAGGGAGGCCTCTGAGCCAGGCCATCAGCTCCCGCGGGGCGGAGAACGGGCCCTGGAACCCCCGCACAGTCCCCGGAGGTTTGCTGCGGACACGGTGGAGAGTCGTTCAGCACAGCCCAGCTCATGCTTTTCCACCGTCTCGGGTTCTGTGAGTTTCTGAAATATGGCTGCTCCTGTCACCATCCGCTCCGCAAGCCCTCGGGCTCTAGGGACCTGGGCCTGCGTGTTTGTTCATGGGACCCACTTTCCCACTCCGCCTTTCGGTGGCTCCGGCTCTGAGAGTCACGTGTCCTTCTGGCAGCTTCCGCGGCTGTGGCTTTGCTGCCGTGTCACTGCCGCAAGGCTGGGAGCTGTGTTTGTAACGATAGGCTCTCACAGTCTGCCTGGATCTTTACAGCCAGGAAACATGTACTCAGCTTTGCTCCTTAAAAAGCCACTCAGGTCTGTGCCAGCCCGTGCTGCACACAGAACACTTTGAATTTCCAGTTACACCATAAATGAGCTCTGGTCCCTGTTGGACAGACACTGCGGTGAGCCGGGCGTCTGAAGGGCCTGGTTTTGGGACCTGTTTGATGCAGGCATTCCTGTTGAGGTGTGATGGAAGGTCACAGAGACAGGCTGCAGAGGTTTGCTATTTAGAAGTGCAACCAAAGAGGTGAGATGAGGAGACTGTAAAGAAACTGGAATTGAAAATGAGAAGATGAAAATAGAAGAAAATTTGGGAAGCTCCCCCAGAAGGCAGAGGAAGGGGTCCCGGCGGGGGAGAGATGGAAGACAGCAGATGGTCCTCACATCTGAGAATCTAAGTGCTTCTCCGATGAACTGGAGTGATGGGAAGAGAGGCAATCGCTGAAGGCACTGCAAGATGCCTACACAGCACAGACGTGAACGTGCAGATTAAAGGGCTTTCCAGTTCCAGGGAAATTAACAAAACGCCTAAAGATATTCTCATAGACTCTTAGAAGTCTACAGGAAAAGAAATGCCACAACAATTCAGTAACAAGGAAACAAGTTTTGAGAAAAGATACAGATTTATGCTGATCTCAGATTTCTCAGCTATTTTAAGTCTGTTCTTGTTGAGTTGCTCAGTCGTGTCCGACTCTTTGTGACCCCATGGACTGCAGCACGTCAGGCTTCCCTGTCCATCACCAACTTCCTGAGCTTGCTCAAACTCATGTCCAAGGAGTCGGTGATGCCATCCAACCATCTTATCCTCTGTCATCCCCTTCTCCTCCTGCTTTCAACCTTTCCCAGCATCAGGGCCTTCTCTAATGAGTTGGCTCTTCACACCAGGTGGCCAAAGTATTGGAGTTTCAGCTTCAGCATCAGGCCTTCCAATGAATATTCAGGACTGATTCAGGACTGATTTTCTTTAGGACGGACTGGTTGGATCCCCTTGTAGCCCAAGGGACTCTCACGAGTCTTCTCCAACACCACAGTTCAAAAGCATCAATTCTTCGGCTCTCAGCTTTCTTTATAGTCCAACTCTCACATCCATACATGACCATTGGAAAAACCATAGCTTTGACTAGATGGACCTTTGTTGGCAAAGTAAAGTCCCTGCTTTTTAATATGCTATCTAGGTTGCTCATTGGAGAAGGCAATGGCAACCCACTCCAGTACTCTTGCCTGGAAAATCCCATGGATGGAGGAGCCTGGTGGGCTGCAGTCCATGGGTCGCAAAGAGTTGGACACGACTGAGCGACTTAGCAGCAGCAGCAGCAGCAGCAGCAGGTTGCTCATAGCTTTTCTTCCAAGGGGCAAGCATCTTCTAATTTCATGGCTGCAGTCACCATCTGCATCTTTGACTGCATCTTTGACACATCTCTGACTGTGTGGATCACAACAAACTGTGCAAAATTCCTCAAGAGATGGGAATACCAGACCATCTTACCTGCCTCCTGAGAAATCTGTATGCAGGTAAAGAAGCAACAATTAGAACTGGACACAGAACAACAGACTGGTTCCAAATCGAGAAAGGAGTATGTTAATATTGTCACCCTGCTTATTTAACTTCTATGCAGAGTACATCATGAGAAATGCTGGGCTGGATGAAGCACAAGCTGGAATCAAGATTGCCAGGAGAAATATCAATAACCTCAGAAACGCAGATGACACCACCCTTAGGGCAGAAAGTGAAGAGGAACTAAAGAGCCTCTTGATGAAAGTGAAAGAGGAGAGTGAAAAAGCTGGCTTAAAAGTCAACATTCAAAAAGCGAAGATCATGGCATCCAGTCCCATCACTTCATGGCAAATAGATGGGGAAACAATGGAAGCAGTGACAGACTTTGTTTTCTTGGGCTCCAAAATCACTGCAGATGGTGACTGCAGTCATGAAATTAAAAGATGCTTGCTCCTTGGAAGAAAAGCTACGATAAACCTAGACAGGATATTAAAAAGCAAAGACATTACTTTGCTGACAAAGGTGCATATAGTCAAAGCTATGATTTTTCCAGTAGTCATGTATGGATGTAAGTGTTGGACCATAAAGAAGGCTACATGACAAAGAATTGATGCTTTTGACCTGTGGTGCTGGAGACAATTCTTGAGTCTCTTGGACAGCAAGGAGATCGAACCAGCCAATCCTAAAGGAAATCAGTCCTGAATATTCATTGGAAGGACTGATGCTGAAGCTGAAGCTCCAATACTTTGGCCACCTGATGCGAAGAACTGACTCAGGAAAAGACCCTGATGCTGGGAAAGATTGAAGGCAGGAGGAGAAGGGGAGGACAGAGGATGCGATGGTTGGATGGCATCACCGACTCAATGGACATGAGTTTGAGCAAGCTCTGGAAGTTGGTGAAGGACAGGGAAGCCTGGCGTACTGCAGTTCCATGGGGTCACAAAGTCGGACACAACTGAGTGACTGAACTGAACTGAACTCTCACATCTATATGTGACTACTGGAAAAACCATCTAGCTTTGACTAGATGGACCTTTGTCGGCAAAGGTGTTTTAAGCCTAATGGTATTTAATACCTCAATGAGCTTTTAATAACCCATATCTTTTTGTTTTGGAGAAGGCAATGGCAACCCACTCCAGTACTCTTGCCTGGAAAATCCCATGGACAGAGGAGCCTGGTAGGCTGCAGTCCATGGGGTCGCTAAGAGTCGGACACGACTGAGCGACTTCACTTTCACTTTTCACTTTCATGCACTGGAGAAGGAAATGGCAACCCACTCCAGTGTTCTTGCCTGGAGAATCCCAGGGACGGGGGAGCCTGGTAAGCTGCCATCTATGGGGTCGCACAGAGTCGGACACGACTGAAGCGACTTAGCAGCGGTAGCAGCATTGTCTTGTTTAAAGCATGTCTTCTACTTGAATATACCTTTTATTAAAAGCTATTCAAAATTAAAGGCTTAAAATGAAAAGCTTCACACGTAGGAAGATGATGTCTGATACCAATCCATTCACAGCCAGTCCTAAACTACTACCAATCTGATGATAAATTTGAATGCAAATATCGAAAGTAATTATTAAGTGATAAGATGATATAAAATAAACACTGGGTGACTATTTCATAGAATTATAAACATTTAGTAAATCTTTTAAAGAAAGATTAAAAACAAAGGCAGCATCCATCTCAGATGATGAATCTTGTATTTAAGACACAAACATGCTACCTCCCTGGAACAGGAAACTAAACATGAGAAACTTTCAAAATAATTATCAGTCTGGGGAGGCTTGAACTGATGGTATTCGAGCTCCATGAGGGCAGCGCTTCACCTATGGTCAATACTTAATGTTTTTTAAAGAAATGAATTTATTTCTAACTGAAAGACCAATGAACTTCTTTTTTTGAGAGGGGGCAGCTAATTAAATAATAGACACATGTACCCCAATGTTCATCGCAGCACTGTTTATAATAGCCAGGACATGGAAGCAACCTAGATGTCCATCAGCAGATGAATGCATAAGAAAGCTGTGGTACATATACACAATGGAGTATTACTCAGCCATTAAAAAGAATACATTTGAATCAGTTCTAATGAGGTGGATGAAATTGGAGCCTATTATACAGAGTGAAGTAAGCCAGAAAGAAAAACACCAATACAGTACACTAACCCATATATATGGAATTTAGAAAGATGGTAACAATAACCCTGTGTACGAGACAGCAAAAGAGACACTGATGTATAGAACAGTCTTATGGACTCTGTGGGACAGGGAGAGGGTGGGAAGATTTGGGAGAATGGCATTGAAACATGTATAATATCATGTATGAAATGAGTCGCCAATCCAGGTTCGATGCACGATACTGGATGCTTGGGGCTGGTGCACTGGGACGACCCAGAGGGATGGTATGGGGAGGGAGGAGGGAGGAGGGTTCAGGATGGGGAACACATGTATACCTGTGGTGGATTCATTTCGATATTTGGCAAAACCAATACAATATTGTAAAGTTTAGAAATAAAATAAAATTAAAAAAAAATAATACCAAAGTTTCTAACAGAAAGACCAATGAACTTCTTTTTTTGAGAGGGGGGAAGCTAATAAAATAATACTTAAAGTTCACATATAAGAAGAAGTGGATGAAAATGACAAGATAGTTTAAAGAGGAAGACTGATGAGAAGGGATTTATTGCTAATGATACAGAGTAGCTATAGACTTTGTAACTGATGTAACACTCAGTAGATCCATCATGATGGGCAGCCTTAAGTCACAAGGGTTTATATTAGAACAGAATAGTTTATCTAAGAATTTAATATTTAATAATATTAAAGTGTCATCCCAAATCAGTGGGGAAAGGAAGACTGATACAATAAATGGTGCTGGGAAAATGATTATTTTAAAAAACGAGCAAATAAAGGACAACTGTGCATTTCTAGATAAAAATATCAGGAAAATTTATCAAAATACTCGGAACAGTTACCTGTGTGTAGTGAGAGGGCAAGTGATTGTTATTGTCTATAATGCAGAGATGATTTTTTAAATAAGAAAAAGGTTATTAAGGATAACTGGAAGTTTCCAATTTAAGTTGATGGATCTATCACATTTATTTCTGTCTTCTCTCTCCAGAAACGCAATCCCGATGATAATGCAGGAATAAAGCAGGTGTGCACCCACGATGATAATGCAGGAATAAAGCAGGTGTGCACCCACGATGATAATGCAGGAATAAAGCAGGTGTGCACCCGCATAAAGACTACAGCAACAGTTTCACCACATTTCAGACATCAGAGCTTGAGGGATGAGGCTGGTTGAAGAAGCAACAGATTGAAACGCCTGCAGAGTCAACCCCAGAGAGAATTTTGGGGACCTGGAGGTTGAGGTGCAGCCAGTATGGGGTTGGAGAAAGCAATGGCAACCCACTCCAGTACTCTTGCCTGGAAAATCCCATGGACAGAGAAGCCTGGTAGGCTGCAGTCCATGGGGTCGCTAGGAGTCGGACACGACTGAGCGACTTCACTTTCACTTTTCACTTTCATGCATTGGAGAAGGAAATGGCAACCCACTCCAGTGTTCTTGCCTGGAGAATCCCAGGGACGGGGGAGCCTGGTAGGCTGCTGTCTCTGGGGTCGGACAGAGTCGGACACGACTGAAGCGACTTAGCAGACTTAGCAGCAGTATGCGGTTGGGAAATGTGGCTGAACAGGAGTGCCATCTGGGAGAGTCTGGATGAGGCAGATGGTGCAAGAGAAAGCAGAGAAACCTGACCCACATTTAGACATGTTAGTTCATCCAAATATCTTTTGGGGGGGAGGGGAAGACATAATCTGCAAGGAATGAGGGTCAGACTGACATCGGGTTTGTCATTGGCAACACCAGACACGAGATGGAATTATAGCCCCCAAAATGAGGGACAGTGGTTTTCAAGCTGCAATCCCACATACAACTAAGGTTTTCAACAGACGTGAGAGAGACATATTAAAATATTGCAGAACTCAGAAAGTTTACCTCCCACAGTTCTCAGGAAAGCATCTGGAGGGCGTACTCTAGATGAAAGTGGAAGTAAATCAAGAAAGAAGATGATGTGAGACCAACGCGGAGAGCAGCGAGGGGGTCTCCCCGGGTGGCACAGCACCGATGTGAAAAAGAACAGTGAGTCCGGACTAGAGTCGGGGCGGCGGAGCGGCCTTGCAGGGACGCAAGTGGGGAAGCAGGCAGAGCAACAGGGTACCTGCTGGAGTCTGGGGGGAAATGGTGAGGGTGTGATAAGATAAAATAAAATAAAATAGCTCAAATAAAAATAAAGGCAATTTAAAACTCGGGGGAAAAACAAAAAGCTGAACAAAAAAGAGACACAGTCATAGGATGCTACTTAGCGCTACCAAGACAGACAATTACTTATGGTAAAGTTACGCTGTTTATTGATTGTAGTCTTTCAGAATCAACCCACAGATAAATAAGGAAAGTTTGGGTTTGGGGAAGAACGGAAATGGCATCAACTTCAGGGATATAAAAATATTGAAAAGACAGAATTTTCTAGGTGGGAGGGGTAGAGAATGGACCTGTAGGAAAGGGCAGGACTTTCAGATCCATTTTACCAAGTGGGTTGTTAAAATTCTTGCCTGTAGTTAACATGATACGAGAGAAACTTGTAAGAGTACTGTTTCAGTTTATAAAGGTAACCAGTAGAGAAAAGAAAATGCATATATACATATATATATAGGGCTTCCCTGATAGCTCAGTTGGTAAAGAATCCGCTTGCAATGCAGGAGACACTGGTTTGATTCCTGGGTCGGGAAGATCCCCTGGGGAAGGGAAAGGCTACCCCTTCCAGTATTCTGGCCTGGAGAATTCCATGGACTGTATAGTCCAAGGGGTCGTAAAGAGTTGGACACAACTGAGTGACTTTCACTTTCACACATATATAGTCACCTACTCTCTCTCTCTCTCTCTCTCACACACACACACACACAGATGGGCTTCCACGTGGCTCAGTGGTAAAGAATCTGCCTGCAATGCAGGAGACGCAAGAGTCGCAGGTTTGATCCCTGGGTCGGGAAGATCCCCTGGAGGAGGAAATGGCAACCCACTCCGGTGTTCCTGCCTGGAGACCCCATGGGCGGAAGAGCCTGGCTGGATTCAGTCCGTGGGGTCACACAGAGTCGGGCACGACTGAGCGCGTGCGCACACACACTGCCACCTGCAAGGAGCGTGGGCGTGGGTGGAGATGGGGGCCGTCTCCCGGGCCCTGAGGGTGGTCTGGGCACACCTAGGCAGCAGGCACCTGCTGTTGCCACCTGCGCTCGGGCAGGCGGGGCCTGTCCAGAGACAGATGACCAGAGCGGAACTGCTGCCCCTGGGCCCTGGAGGAGAAACAGTGTCTGCCCCCCTCATTTAATGACCAGAGTCAGTGGTCCTCAGGTGGGGGCTGCCAGACCAGCAGCACCTGGGAAGTGCTGGAAACAAACTGATTCTGAGACTCTGGGCGTGGCTGAGGCACCTAACTGGTCTAACTGGTGCCCCAGTTTGGGAACCACCAAACTAAGTGAGCCAAGCGATTCTGGTGGGCAGACCATCTGGTGACACAGCCGTGTTCCATATGATCGTCTCTGCCTCCATTTCCGCTCTCCCTAGACGTTCTCTGACTTAATAAGTGAACTGGTAGGCAGATAAGGTTCTAAAGAATAAAGAGAAACCTGGTCACAGTTAAAGGAGAGGAAAAAATAGCATTTGAACTGTGGAAAATTCTTAAAGAGATGGGAATACCAGACCATCTGACCTGCCTCTTGAGAAACCTGTATGCAGGTCAGGAAGCAACAGTTAGAACTGGACATTGGACAACAGACTTCTTCCAAATTGGGAAAGGAGTACACCAAGGCTGCATATTGTCACCCTGCTTATTTAACTTATATGCAGAGAACATCATGTGAAACGCTGGGCTGGATGAAGCATAAGCTAGAATCAAGATTGCTGGGAGAAATATGAATAACCTCAGATATGCAGATGACATCACCCTTATGGCAGAAAGCAAAGAAGAACTAAAGAGCCTCTTGATGAAAGTGAAAGAGGAGAGTGAAAAAGTTGGCTTAAAACTCAACAATCAGAAAACTAAGATCATGGCATCTGGTCCCATCACTACATGGCAAATAGATGGGGAAACAGTGGAAACAGTGGCTGACTTTATTTTTCTGGGCTCCAAAATCACTGCAGATGGTGACTGCAGCCATGAAATTAAAAGACACTTGCTTCTTAGAAGAAAGGTTATGACAAACCTAGACAGCATATTAAAAAGCAGAGACATTACTTTGCCAACAAGGGTCTCTCTAGTCAAAGCTATGGTTTTTCCAGTAGTCTTGTATGGATGTGAGAGTTGGACCAGAAAGAAAGCTGAGCACCGAAGAATTGATGCTTTTGAACTGCGGTTGGAGAAGACTCCTGAGAGTTCCTTGGACTGCAAGGAGATCCAACCAGTCCATCCTAAAGGAAATCAGTCCTGAATATTCATTGGAAGGCCTGATGCTGAAGCTGAAACTCCAATACTTTGGCCACCTGATGGGAAGAACTGACTCACTGGAAAAGACCTTGATGTTGGGAAAGACTGAAGGTGGGAGGAGAAGGGGATGACAGAGTATGAGATGGTTGCATGGCATCACTGAGTCAATGGACATGAGTTTGAGCAAGCTCCGGGAGTTGGTGATGGACAGGGAGGCCTGGCATGCTGCAGTCCATGGGGTTGCAAATAGTTGGAGATGACTGAACGACTGAACTGAGCTGAACTGAATCTAAGAACGTGAGATGGAGCTGGGCTGTGAGAGACACCAGAGTTGATCCAATGTCGAGATGCAGTGAGACACAGAAGCATTTTGATAATCACAGAAAATAGAAAATCATGCTTTGAGGGCTGGACAAATTGTGTTTTAAAAAGAACGTGAAACGAAATGATTAACAGGATTCAAAGGTTCTTGGAAGAAATGCCACTGATTTTCTTTATTCTAAAGTGCTTTATCTGCCCATAAATACTGTCATTCATTCAAAGAGCATTTACTTAGTCAGGGCTCAGTGTGGACACGGTTCCAGATGCTGGCAGGCAGAGGCCCATAGTCTGGTTGTAGGGGAGCTCCCTGTTTGTGGGGAGACAGAGAACCCCCAAATTTCAGTACGGGGTGAGGAGTGCCCTGATAGGAGGAGCCATGTGGGAGCCGCAGTTGCTGAAACAGCACAGCTTGGCCGAGAAAATTCCACAGCCTCCTCACGAATCTCCAGCCAGACGGGCCTTCAAGTCAGAACACAGCGACCCCTCCTGCCGAGCAGTGTATGAATTTTTTATTAGCCCATTTGTTTCCCGTCAAATATTAATAGAGCAGCGTCTCCCGCGCAGGGACTAATGTGCCATGTCGCTTCTCGGTATTCCGAGTTCTGGCAGAGGTTCTGACAGTCACACAGCAGCGAAGGCCAGGGGGGGAGCAAGGCCTGCTGATCCAGCGAAATCAAGGGCCTGCAACTGATGCTGGCGTTTCCAGGGAGGGTCGGCCCCTGCGTGAGGCTGGAGCCAAAAATCCTTTGAGAGGACAGTTTTAAAACAAGGAAGATGGTAACAGAAAGCATCACTGAACAAACGGAAACAACATCAAATGACAAATGCTGCTGTGATCGAGTATACGCTCCACACCTGAGCCCTGGGAGCAGCCTCTTAATTGTACAAAAATATCTGCAGGCAGACTGCACTTTGCAAAATATAAGGAGCATGTGACGGTAAGATAAGTTACTATCTGATGTAGCGTTCCATAATTTCACTTTCTTTTTTTTTAATAAGTCTACTTATTTATTTTTGTCTGTGCTGAGTCTTGGCTGCTGCACGGCTTTCTTCAGTGGTCGCGCGTCGCGGCTACTTTTTGGTTGTGATACACGGGCTTCTCGCTGGGCGTCTTCTCTTGGTGCAGAGCACGGGCTCTGGGGACTTCGGGAGCCACAGCACACACGCTCAGTGTTGTGACCTGCAGGCTCTGGGGCACAGGCTCCATACTGTGGCTCTCATACGCAGGCTCTGATGCTCCCCGGCACGTGGGAGTGGGATCTTCCTGGACCAGGCATCGAACCTGTGTCCCCTGCACTGGCAGGCGGATTCTTTACCACAAAGCCACCAGGGAGGCCCCAGAATTTCGCTTTCAACATAGGAAGAGACCACGTGACCTTTCCTTTCCGTCTGAGGCGTTGGCCGCACTGCAGGGCTGGCTGCTACGATGAGGAGGAAAGCACGGGCTATTCTGCTGCTCTGCCCAAATGCCAAACACGGCTCAGGCCCTGCATATCTAGGGACAGGGTCTTCAGAATGATCTCGCTTCCCTTTAAACACAAACCAGAACCATGGAGAACACGTGTTCTTCACCAGAAGTTTATCTTTCTGGCATCCACGACCGGATTCCCAGGATTCTAAAGCATGAGACATTTTGATGGATGAGCATCTGGAAACCTGTGATCAGCAGTAACGTTGAGAACCCCCTTTCCAAAGCATGAGTAGAATAAAGAAGCGGCATTTCTCCAGACTGGACCTTCCATATCTCTGCAGTCACCATGCAGAGCTTCTTGCCCTCATGGATAACAAAACCACACCCCGATCTGACACCACAAACGCAACGGCTGTCCGGCTGCGCCAAGAGCCTTGAACGGCCCCCTGAGATGAAGTCATGTGAATGTTCTGGTGGCCAGTTCACTACTTGATACGTGAGGTAAACGGAGCGAGGGCTCACTCTGCGGGCATTAGACAGCATTGGGCATTTCTAATTCATCCCCCAAACACCTTCGAATAAAGTTGGAAATCAAGTTCAGATGAAACACATGTCTTCCCACAGTCATTCATATAAAGACAGAAGATTAGAAATATGGCAGGTTCAGGGATGGAGGTGGGGGGCAGCATCTTTGATTTGAAGACGACACAGGGCTTTCCTGGTAGCTCAGCGGTAAAGAATCCACTTGTAATGCAGGGGGCGCAGGTTCAACCCCAAGTCTGGGAAGATCCCCCGTGCCTCGGAGCAACTAAGCCCGGGTACTACGATTCCTGAGCCTGTGCTCCAGAGCCTGGGAACCGCAACTGCTGAGCTGACATGCCGCAACTCCCGAAGCCCCTGTGCCTAGAGCCCATGCTCTGCAACAAGAGAAGCCAGCACGATGAGAAGCCTGTGCGTCACAAATCGCAACAACTGGAGAAAGCCTGTGCAGCAATGAAGACCCACCACGGCCAAAATAAAGAAATGAAATTACTAAAAAAAAAAAAAAAAAGAAAATGACACGGACCTTCCTTTCCAGGCCTCAAGAAGGGCTTTCCTGCCTTGCTCACACTTCCGAATCACCTGAGGAGGTTTAAAAGCCCCCAAACCCAGGCCACACCCCCACTGGAAAAAACCAGGAAGGGGAGAGTTACAGAAATGGTCCTGTGTGCCACCTGAGAGGTCAGGCACCAAGTGAAACACGGCAGATGTGAGAGCTCTGGAACAAGGACACGCGCGGCGGTCAGGTGTCAGGAATCTTGTGTTGGAGCCTCGCTTCTACCCCTAATTAAAAAAGCAACAATCGGCAAGTCAGGTGGTGGTGATGACGGTGGTGGAGGAGGTGGTTGGTGCTGGTGGTGAAAGTGCAGGTGCTGGTGGAGGCGATCCAGGTGGTGATGATGAGGCAGAGGCAGAGGTCCTGCTGGGGGTGTTGATGGTGGGGGTGGGGGGTGAAAATAGAAAGAAAAGTGAAAGCCGCTCAGTCGGGTGCCACTCTTTCTGACCCCATGGACGATGCAGTCCCTGGAATTCTCCACGCCAGAATACTGGAGTGGGTAGCCTTTCCCTTCTCCAGGGGAATCTTCCCAACCCAGGGATCGAACCCAGGTCTCCCGCATTGCAGGCGGATTCTTTGCCAGCTGAGCCACCAGGGAGGAGGTGGCGCTCAGATCCTCAGGAACAAAGGCCCTGTTTTTCTGTGATGTTTCCGTTGCTCTGATGACCTCTGATCCTTATAAAGGCTTGCTCTAGATCCAGTGTGCCAGTCTCCCAGGGAGCCCGCACTTCCTACTGACCCGGCAGAAGGAAGCCGCATTTCCTCTCGAGGTTGGAAGCGGGGGCGGGTGAAGAGGGTGCAGGAGGAGCCTGGAGGCAGCAGGTGAGGGGGGGTGCCCTGACAGTGCCAGCCTCCGGGAACGTGCACAGCTGGAAGCAGTGAGCCGCACACACACCCGTGTGCTAGATCTTTACCGAGTCCCGAGAGGAAAAAGAGGCGGCAGGAGCCCACGCAGGCAACACACGTCTGCACGTGCGCGTCTGTATCCATATCCCAGCGCCATGTATGTAAGGCAAGCACGCACACCGCCGTACGTTTTACCAGCACTGACGGGGGAGAGGCTGCTCAAAGCACATTTTCAGCATTTTAAAGGCCTAAGGGGTGGGGGCCAGGCAGGGGGAGAATGAGAGTGAAATGGACAAGGACAAGTAAACGAGAGCTCCTGCACTTGACCGAGGATGGCTAGCCCTGCACCAGGCATTTCTGTCTTGGTGCTGGACCGTAAGGTGAATAAACGGAGGAGAAACAACAGAAGTGAGAGGTGGGGGGCGGGGAGAGCCCGCCTGGCCCAGGACCCTCGGGCACGGGGCACTAGCCTCCCTTCTCAGGCTCTGTGATCAGCCCCGCGGCCAACAGATGCAGGACGGGCACCCTGGCCACTGGCTGGATGGCATCTGACAGAGTGTTTGCAGGAGGAGACAAAAACACACACACACCAGCGCAGTCCGACGCCAGTTCAAAATGACCCTGTTGGGGATCTGGTACGTCTTCATTCAACACCCAGCTCAACGGACCCACAAGGAAACCAGCAAAAGGCAGCTGCGCTTGTTTCATCAGCGCAGCCGGGCTTCCCTGTGAAGTTGCGGAAACCGCAGGCCCTGCCACAGGTGCACTTCCTGGAGAGGCGGGGATCACTGTGCCCCGAGTAACAAGGGCGTGCCCCATCCCTGGGCCCCGTGCCCACCCCCATTCCCGGTTCTCTGTGGGGAACCCTTTCCCATGGAGGCCCTGGCTCTGCTCTGGCTGTGAGTGCAGGTCTACCTTGCCCTCCGCGGCACTCATCACCTGTTCCCCCGGCTGCCACCCTGCACGTGGCTACTGAATTGGCGCTGCCTTGGCGCCTGGACCCTGTCACCTGATAGAGGGGCCGTCATGGGCCCACCAGAGCGCCTGGCACATGTGGAAGGCAGTAGGTTTTGCCAGGGCAAGGACTGGGGAGCCCGGAAGTCAGCCCCCCCAGAACCCTGCAGGGGACTGGGGCTGGCTGAGGAGCCACAGCAGAGGGTGGGGAGTGTGCGGGATGAAGGGGAGACGGCTGACACGGGAAACGTTTGCTTCCTCCCCTTGAAGGGCCCTGACCCATCTGCAGGAAGTGGCCCCTGGCCTTTCGGGGCTCTCCGCATTTCCCTGTGGAGGCTGCGTGGAGGGACGGGTGGTCCTGCCTGGCTTGAGTCCCAGGGCACATTTCAGGCTGTGTGTGGAGTCAGCTGTGTGCTCAGTCGTGTCCGACTCTTTGCGACCCCATGGGCTGCAGCCCGCCAGACTCCTCTGCCCATGGGATTCTCCAGACAAGAATCCTGCAGTGGGTACCATTTCCTTCTCCAGGGGATCCCCGACCCAGGGATGGAACCTGCGTCTCCTGCATGGGCAGGCAGATTCTTTGCCACTAGCACCAGCTGCAGGGAAGCTGCAGACCCTGTCCGTAACCTCTGGGTTCTCGGCCCTGCCTCTGTGGAACAGCAGAGGGGGACTCATGGCGGGGCTGTGTGAGGCCCCAGGGGACCCAGCCACGTCTGTGAGACACACACCCTGGCTCCTGAGAGAAGGGCAGAGGGAAGGACAAGCGTGGAACTAACACGCAACCAGACTGGGCCACACCTGACCCAGGAGCCGCCCTGCACGCTCTTCCTGGGTCCAGATGATCTCTTCTGTGTCCCCAAGTGGCCAAATCCTGCCTGTTTCCACCCCTCTTCCTCCCCGGATTTCTCAGTCTTTTAGCAAAATTCTGAACAGAACTGATGCCTATCTTGCGGTACTTAACTTTTGACTATCCTTGCCTAGATTGTTGAGGGCATTACGTAGGTTTCCTTCCTTTTTCCAACCCTCCGCAAAGTAAGTGTCTTCCTTTTACCTTCTTTAGATTTAGTGCCTCTAGTGTTGAAAGAAACCAGACTAGGTCACCCCAAAATATGCCTTTTTGACAAGACAATTATTTTGAGCTGAAGGCAATTAGGAGGGAGCAAACTCAGCAAAGCCCCCCTGTTTCTGCCTCAAGGCAGGAAATAGTTTCCTCTTCCTGGAGGCAGACTCTCACTGGCCCAGAGATGCACCAGGGAGCCTGAGGGCCCATCTTCCGCACGGGGCCCTCTGGTTTATGTACCACCCGCAGCTGCTGCCCTGGGAGCCCTGAACCTGCTTCCTCGTCCTGGTAACTCTCTGCGAGTTTACTGCTCCTGGTGGACGATGCTATAAATGCTGCACTGTGAGTCGATGCTTTGAGCGGCTTCGGGTTGAGATGTTTTCCCACGCTGTGTGCAGGGCACGTGTGAATAAACTGTGCTTCCCTCTTGTTCATCTGTCTTGCTGTGAGGGTCCCCGCTGCAAGCCCAGGACGGGTAAATGGTGGTCTCTACAGCGTCCTGTACTGAGAAGGCAGAACGTCAGCAAGGGCCAAGCATCTGTCAAGTTTTGCTTCCAGGACAGCCAAAGAAATCCATATCTACAAGGATCCTATTGAAACAGGACTTTATCGGCTAATTTTAAACTTAATTTGCCCATTCAGCAAACCCAGCTCGCACCACGTGCCGGGCCCAGCCCAGAACTGGAGCTTCAGCTTCACACGTGTATGCATGGTCAGTCATTTCAGTCGTGTCTGACTCTTTGTGACCCCCTGGACTGTACCCCACCAGGCTCCTCTGTCCATGGGGATTCTCCAGGCAAGAATACTGGAGTGGGTTGCCATGCCCTCCTCCAGGGGATCTTCCTGACTCAGGGATTGAATCTGCGTCTCCTCCATTGGCAGGTAGATTCTTCTCTTCTGGGCCACCAGGAAAGCCCAGTTTAGGATATCATTTAGAGATAGATAGAGGATTTATCTGAGACCTGCAAAGAGCAAGTGAGGCCGCTGAGTATCTTCCTGTGCAATGCCCGGCTTGCCTTGCGATGGCCCGGGCAGCCCTGCTGGGGTGGACATCTCACATGGATTTCTGTCTGGTGGGTTAGAGAGCCCCAAGGTTACAGTCAGGGCCCTGGAGGATCTGTAACCCTCAAGCTTGACCTTATATTTCTTGTCAGACTGTCCACACACACCGAGCTTCTCAACTGTCTCTGGACTGGTTCTAATGCCCCACTGGTTAATAAGTGAGTTAAATAAAACCTCTGACACCTGCTCATTTACCTTCTCTGAGAATCACAACCTGACCAGTTGAAGGGGAGATGTTGGACCGGCAGTCAGAAATGGCCCTGAAGTTCTGAGGGCAGGGCGGAGGGCCAGTGGCCAGCAGGCACGACTCACGGCACGAGACGGGAGAGCCAGCCTGTGCCGTGTGCTCTGTCTAGTCCTCACGACACCCACAGGAGTGAATCCTCGATTCTTAACATGCATCCCCGTCTTGCAAATGAGGAACCAGAACGAGGCAGGAACTCGCCCCGGAGCATGGAACTGGGATCTGGACCCGGGCGGCAACATGTGAACTTCCACTCGGAACCAGTGGTTCTCAGTCTTGTCTTGGGGCGTCTTCGATGGTCATGCTGGCATCCAGTGGTGAGGGGCGGGGATATGCCTGAAGTCTCTGTGATGCAGAAGGCAGCCCCCACTGCAAAGGGTCCCCAGGCGCTGAATGCCGGAGAGAGAAAGCCTCAGACCTGGCAGGGGGCGGCGGGGGGGGCGCCTCATCCAGGCCCTGCTCTCACACAGCTCCTCTCACGCCTGCAGTCCTCACTTGCTTTCAACGCTTCCTTCAAGGCCAATCCCTCCTCTGCATAATAACCTCCATATTTCATTCACGCTAAATTCTCAGCCTAATGGACGCAAATAATAAATGCTTGCTAAATGGCTGCTCACATTTACTGCGTGATTTCTGACAGATCCGCGCTCACTTTGAAAAATCCCAAGACTGTTGTGATGGGGAAGGAGACGAGAAAGCGCGACATGAACACACCGCAGGTTACAGGGCGCTGGGAAAGCATCGCCGCGTTGAGCTCGGGAAGCTGCAGAGCAGAGGCCCCGAGGCCCGCATCCCAGCAGCCCTGATGGAGGCTAATTTTTCACTGTCCTTGAAGCTAATCAAGCCTGCGGAAACAGCATCACCAAATGGACTAAACGAGATTTTCAATTAACTCAAACAGATGGCTTAAATTTTCCAGGTGACTTTCCATATTAATTCAGAGAGAGTGCTGGACCAGGCCCCAGGCGGCCTGACAGGGATGGCGCTGCAGGAAGACAGCAAAGCACACGGATCTCGGGAGAGAAGACGAAGCAACAATCGCAGTGTTTCTCCTATCCCGGCAAGAATGCATGCGCGTGCGCTAAGCCGCTTCAGTCGTGCCCGACTCTCTGTGACCCCATGGACTGTAGCCCGCCAGGCTCCTCTGTACAGAGGCTTCTCCAGGCAAGAATACCCGAGTGGGTCCTGGCAAGAATAGCATCGCCCAGGTTGATTCCACTCCAGGACACACTGAGAGCCCCATCTCCCTGGAGGGGCCGTCCGAGACTGAGGCCTTGGGACCTGCTGCACGAGTAGGGCGGCCACTCCAGGGCTAGGACGGACAGACAGCTGAGAGGGACAGGCAGAGGGGAGCCCTGGGCTGGGTCTGTCCTCCTGAGGACCAGTGATTTTACACACCCCTGGAGATGGGAGAGCCGAAAGAACCTCAGTGTGTCCTGCAGTGGCCGTGGGCAGATGGGTTCTACCAGGGACAGCAATGAAGCCTCCGTGGGAGACACCCGCATCGTTACAAACCAGCAGCTCCAAGCGTCCGTGTGTCCAGCCCTGAGCTGGGCCTGCGCAGGAGCCAGAGTGGCTGAGGCCACTGCACCCGCCCTTCTGGAAGCTGCCAGGAGCTACTAGTAATGCAGAACTCCGTAAGTGAATAGGGAAGACCCAGGCTACCGTTATGGCAAAATGTGGGCTGGGTATTTGCTGAGCCTCCGGATGGATCATTCTCGGCTTAACTGGGCCCGTGGACAGGCCTGCAGCATCGATGAGGGAGTGGAAGCTGGGGCCAGCCCAGTCCCCTTCCCTTTCTGCGTCTCCCATCAATACTTTCAACAGAGTGGGGTTTAACATCGCTATTAGTAAACTCTGGAAGTATAACCAGTCCCCAGGCCACTTGGACTCTGGGACAAGATGAAACTGAAATCCAGACCCCTTCAGTCAGACTCTACTCAGCTTTCTTGATTGGAATATAAAATGCACCTGAGCCAGTCGTTACTCTCAACAGGATGGTTGCCATTGTCAATATGTCCCACCAACTGCGTGGTTGCTATGCCCACTGGGAGCTTTGGCTTCGCTGCAGCATGACTTCCCGCTTGGTCCGCAGGCCTGGCAAAGGGCGGCCGCGCTCCAGTGCAGCGCTCCCTGACCTTTCTTGGCACCAGGGCCAGGGTTGCAGTAGACAGGTTTTCCCCGGACCGAGTGCAGGGATGGTTTTGGAATGATTCAAGGGCATTACATTTACCGAGTTCACTGGGGAGGCAGAGCTCGGGCGGCGCTGTGATGGTGAGCGGCTGTAAACGTAGACAGAGGTTCTCCCAATCGCCCACCACTCACCTCCCGCGGTGCATCCCGGTTCCTAACAGGAACAGGACGGCTCTGTGGCCTGGGGGCTGGGGACCCCTGCTCTAAAGTGAGGCTCTGAAAATGGGGTCCCATGCACAGTAGGTCTGATTACCTGGACTTTCTTGGAAAGGTGCATCTGTTCATCTGAGGGGTGAACCCCAAAGTCCTCCGTGTGCAGGCCAGGTGCCCCCACTGGACACGTCCCCTCTGCCCCCCTGAGGCCCAGCCTCTGGGGGGCAGGATCTGAGTCTGACATGAGGTAAGACATCACAGCGGCTTTGACAGGTGTTCCTCTCTCAGAACACCAAGCCATAAAGCAGCCAGGAAAATGGTACAAAACGTGCCTTTTCCTTGGATGTTTAAATTGGCAGTCTGAGCCCACAGAGACCACATAAGCAGACATGGATCTCACGGTTATTGTCATCGTGTAATTGAAGGAAGGATGCAAACCTCATCCTCGGGTCATCGGGCGGCGTCATCTCCAGGTCGTGTGTGGGTCCGTTCAGGCCAATGACGTGCAGGGAGATGCTGGGGTTTTCACAGCCGGCCTGGGAGGAAAGGGGATAGAGGTGTGAGAGCCACCTCCCACCTGGACTGGCCTGGGTGCTGAGTCTGGGAGACACGAGAGGCTCAGTGTG
The DNA here is from genome assembly GCF_029407905.1 of Bubalus kerabau. Taxonomy (NCBI): domain Eukaryota; kingdom Metazoa; phylum Chordata; class Mammalia; order Artiodactyla; family Bovidae; genus Bubalus; species Bubalus kerabau. The sequence goes on along the minus strand of NC_073631.1, from coordinate 120,205,259 downwards.
GGGAGGACAAAGCCCTTCAGGGGGAGTGTCAGTAGATGGGGCGGGGACGGGGAGAGGCCACTGTCCTCTGTCCTCTCCCTGCACGAGTGCTGGCCGGCAGGGCAGAAGACTAGGCTGCTGGTCTGACTCTGGCTCCTCCACCCCTGCAGACGGGGTGTCAGGGTGAGGGGGAAAGCGGACCCACACAGGGCGGGGCTCAGATGGGTCAGCAGCTCGTGGCTCCAATCTGAGTTCTGTTGGTCAGAACATGCTGACTTTCTACTAAAACAGGAAACCCCAGTCCCGAGCCACATGGAGTGTCATAATTCCAATCACAGACCTGTCCCAGAGCTCACGGTAAAGTCAGGGGGTTGCAGTTTTCTAGGTTTCAGGTCATTGCATCACTCCTAGGTTGGGGGGACTCCCATGAATGGGTTCACCAGGGAAAGTGTTCACTTTCTAAGCAATCTCTGGCTCCCAGCCTCCTGAACTGTGAGACACACACATCCGCTGTTTAAGCTGCACGGTCTGCGGTGCTTGTTACGGAGCCCGAGCTGACTGATACACCTGGCGCTTCCTTCCTCTGGCCTGGGACCCTGGGACCCTTGCTTGGGCACCATTGCCCCCTCGCTGCAAACTGCAGGCCGAGGGTCCTGTATCTCTAGACGGCAGGAGGCGTCAGCTCCCAGAGCCCTCCGGTGGCTGGAGAGCCGGGGCCAGGGCTGGTCGGCAGAGGCTGGACGGGTCCTTCTGGGGCAGCCCTGGGGGGACCCGGGGACCCTGTCACCAGAGGGGCAGGTGGGGCCCCGGCCTCTCTCTAGCTGAGTGGGCGGCAGGCCGTGCCCCCACACTGGCACGATGCGGTTTACTAACAAAGCCAGGTGTGACCATCCGTGCCTCCCTGCCTTCACCCCCTGCTGCCCACCTGCAGCCTTGCTGTTCTGCTGGCTTTTGTGGCAACACATGGGTCTGGGGAGCAATTCGAAACAGCACAGGTCAGCACACGGCCAGGCGCAGAGTGGCCCAGAGCCAAGGGGACCCTCTGACCCCCCAGAACCTGCAAAAGGAGCTAGAGGACAGAGTGCCCCAGTGTGAGCAGTGTGAGTTTCTGTCACCACGGAGTCACAAGGGAGGTGATGTATATCGGTTGGGATTGAAGCTTGCACAAATGACTAACGGTAGTTCCGTCATTTTAAAAAAAGTAAACCTGCTGACAAATTCAGCTCCGCAAAGATGGGAATTTAATGCAGTGTAATGGGACATAATCAATCCCGCCTCTGTTTACTGCCTTGCTCACAGCATGGGGGAGAGCCATGGCTCCACGAGGGGGTGGGGAGCCGATGAACGTATGCAGAGGCTGTCCCGGCGTGGCTTCCCACCTACCTTGGGGTAGTGGTAGGGCTTCGCGGTGGGGTAGATGGAGCCCGTGTAGGTGGGCAGCTCCATGACCGGCACGCGTGAGTCGTTGATGGTGGCGTAGGCGAGCCGCGTACCGTCCGGAGACCACCAGTGGGCGATGTGGGTCTTCAGGATCTCCTCTAAGGAAACAGACAAAGCAGAGATGTGTGAAGGCACAGGGGAGGGCACCCGGGAGCCCCCCGGGGACAAATGCCTCCTCACAGCCTCTGAGGAGGCCTCCCCGTGCCCGGGTGCACCGTCATTCCGGACGTACCTGGGCCGACCACCGAACCCCAGCACAGCAAACCCAGTCAATCAAGGCCTGACCGAGCAGAGGCGAACCATCTAACAACCACTCTTTTTTTTGCACAATTTGAGCACGACGAGCCTATGAGGTCCTTTCTGAGTTGACTTACTATTGCTGTGTGTGGGTTATTACTTTAAGGGGATCAGAAAACCAAAACGAGAGGAGATCCATTCATCTCAAGCAGGGAGCCCCCACAGGACCAAGTGAGGACATAACTGTTTGGAGCTTGAATCCCAGGAAATCAACGAGCAGGAGACTCCTAGGGCTCAGGCCCGCACTGAGGCCCCAGGCACACAGCTGTGTGGGGGCGATGCTCAGAGCCCGGCGGGCCCCTCACCCTGATGGAAGCAAGCGATCACATTCCCTGCGGCAGAGACCCAGAATGGCCCCCTCTTCAGGGAGACCGAGATGGAAACAGCGATGGGCCCAGCCTCCACCGGGCGCTCCCTGGCTCCTCCCCGTCACGGAGTCTGGGTTAACTAGTGAGCTCACTGGGGAGGAGTCCCATAGGGTCTGACGTCTGTTCTGGAAAGAATGATCCCACCTTGCCTTCTGAACAAGCCGAGAGAGGGCACCTCCCAGGGGCCACTCATCAGAGCGCTGGGGTTGGAGAAGCACCTCAGGGCTAAACAGCTCTGAGGCTGGGGTCCTCCTTGGACACTGTGTGTGCGTTTTATTAATGAATTCCCCCAGATTTGTTTTTAAAATAATGGTCAGCACAGCTCTACAACCCCCCACCATGATTCCCATTCCCCGGTCATTATTTGGGGTAGACCACAAACTGGCTCTGAGAGCCCGCAGGGACAGAAAGGCAGTCGGAACAGCTGAAGTCACACGGAGGAAGCAGAATGAGGGACTCAGACACCGGGGGATGGCTAGAGTGAGAATAAGGGCGAGGGAGGTGGCGCTGGAGGCGGGGCCACAGGGGATCCGGCGGTGCGGTGCGGGGCCGGGGACCCGCCGACTGCAGGACGGAGGCAGGGGTGGGCTAGGGGGTCAGGGCCCTGCTGCAGGGACCACAAGGGCGTCCCGCAGCGCAGTTTAGGGGCCCTGCAGCTCCTGCTCCCCCCAGGGGGCTGGCCGATGGGCAGTCTGTCCCTCCATCATGGGCTCCACCAGCCTGGGGGCTCAGTGGGAGGAACCACAACGTCCTGCTGGACCTGCCTCAGCAGAGCTAGAAGGGACTCCCTTCATGAAGCGCCGGCCTCCCTGAAATAACTCTTCCTGTGCCCCCGACCCCCCACCCCGGGGGCTTCCCTCCTGGTCTCCAGCAGCCTGCAGAGACCCTGACCCCTGTGACCCAGGAGCAGCGCCAGACAGCAGCGTCTTGTTTCCCAGGAAGTACCCGGCACGTCTGAGTCCCATCACCAGATGCACCCCAGGCCTGTGGTGCGGCGGGTACGTGAAGGATGCCTAAGGGGCCCCGGTCCTGGGCTCTGCACCCATCCTGCCATCCACCGGGGGGTCCCCGAATGAGCTCCCCACTGTCAGCCGAGGGGCACAGCAGCTGCCTCTAACACCCCGACCCTGCCGGCACTCTGACCTTGCGGCACCCCAAGAAATGACTCAGAAGCATTGCCAGAGCCGATAAAAAACCCAAAGGTCTGCTGAGGCAAAAAAAAAAAAAAAAAAAAAAAAAAAATGCAGCCAGCGAGCTCTCCAGGGCTTGTAATTTTCCAGTGTCTTCAGCAGCCGGCAAAGTGACTTTCAGGTGTGGGTTTGGGAGGAGGTGACGCAGAGATGACTCTCTGAAGAACCACCTGACTTGTCTGGCTGGTGTGATGGACTCCAGCAGACGGGCTGCTGGGGAAAACGGGCCCACTTGCAGTGGTTTGTGGGAGACCCTGCTCCACCACACTTGAGCTGGGGGCTGGGGAGGTGAGCACGTCAGGGAGGGACAAGGGAGTACAGGGGAGTCAGCGGGAGCAAGCAGAGAGCATGGGGCAGGGGGTGGGAACAGGCAAGCATCATCCACCTGAAATCAGGGGCTCGAGCCTGACCGCAGCGCTCACAGCCTGTTCCTCCAGAAAATCCCAGCGGAACAGCGGCGGGTGCAAGTAAGGCACCTGGATAGAAGCGTCACCCAGGAGCAGACCAGCAGCACAGCCCCGCAGACATGCAACTTGACCGAGGCTTCTCTGACCCGGAGCGGCTCCCTGAGAGGGAAGGGACAGAATCAGCAGCCTGCGGGTTCCGGCCCCCCTTCACCCCCAGACGGGCCCGGGGCTTGGTGAGGGGCACGGAGTGCGGGAGGGCACACTGCTAGCTTCTCATCCATCCGTCATGCGTCCACCTCGTTTCCAGAACTTGCCTTTGGACACAAAGGAAACACTGCTGCTGCGGTCTGGCCAGCACAGGGCAGGGGTTCCCACGTGCGGGGACGAGAGCCAGATCGGGGAGAAAGGAGCCCCCAGGCTGGGCTGCGAAGCACTATTCTTGCCCTGTCCATTAGCAGATGCCGAGTCTGTCACTGAGCTCAATGCACTGCTCAGAGCACACGATGCAGAGGACCACAGGCTTCAGAGGAGAAATGTGCTGGTCAGAGGGCAGCTCAGAAACCAGAGTGCTCAGGAGTGACAAGGGCCTGCTGTCTATGTTGGCAAATGCTCAACATCCCACAGCGAGACGATTGCTAACGAAAGAGAAATGCCTCCATGCCAAAGGCAGGCCATACACAAAGGGCAGCTTCGATTTATTCTCTCCAAACGCTCTTAAACACATTGTTCCTGGGTATTTTTATTTTCCTGTGAGTTAGTTGCTTCTTAAAGAGATAATTAAGTATAATGAACTACGGGGAAAAGGACCAGGCAGATGAAACTGTGACATTTCCCCGTTCATTATGAACGTCCCCATTCTGCAAATGTTTTCTTCAGGCTTCTAGCTTAATGATGCAGTTGGTTTAAATGCCATGAACCAAAAGTAGTCTATGGGCAGAGTTTTGCAGGGGGAAAAAAAAAACTAGTTCATCAACTAAATTACTTGCATGAGCCTTTGCCTTGGAACAACAGGAGAAACTGCCTTCTGAAGTACAGATAACTCGTGAGAATGAGAGGGTACAGTTTTCCTTCACTGCCCTTGACCTGTCCCGGGACCTTCTTGGAATCAAGCAAGAAGGATGCATCTCGGGACATTCACTTGAAGAGGAAGAAATTTCCATCCATGCAGCTTCAGCTCACAGCTTCATCTGGGCCCACTCCCCTAGGTCTTGTCACCACATCTTAAAGAAGCGAACATTGTCACTCAGGTTGCACATATATGGGCAGGTCCAAGAGGACAAAGTCCCTTTGGGGCTCAAGGTGATAAAGGCCAGTCCCTCCAAGATGAGGAATTCTCCAATTTTCCAGATTGTTTTTCAGATGGAGGAAAAGGAGGGGCCACCACGGTCATTGCATAATTCTTGCTGGGTGTGCTTTCGAACTGTGATGCTGGAGAAGATTCTTCAGAGTCTCTCGGACCAGTCAATCCTAAAGGAAATCAGTCCTGAATATTCATGGGAAGGACTGATGCTGAAGCTCCAACCCTATGGTCACCTGATGCAAAGAGCTGACTCACTGGAAAAGACTCTGAAGCTGGGAAAGATGGAGGGAGGAGGTTGAAGGCAAAAGGAGAAGGGGACGACAGAGCATGAGATGGTTGGATGGCACCAGCGACTCAATAGACATGAGTTTGAGCAGCTCCAGGAGTTGGTGAGGGACAGCGAAGCCCGGGGTGCTGCAGTCCATGGGCTCGCAAAGAGTCGGACATGACTGAGCGAATGAACAGCAACAACAATCCCTTAAGGTGGTGCTCAGGGAAGCATGTGGGAATAGCGTGTGCTTTTGTTACAGACGCCTGGGTCCCACTCCCGGGAGAATAGTCATGGTTTAGTGGGGTGGGGGAAGGGCACGAACCCCTCTTCTGCACAAGCTCACAGGCTAGTTGATCCTGACATCTGATCAAACAGGCCCTGCATTATGGAGATGCATGTCTGTGGTCTGTGGCAAAAAATGTCACCCGCCATGGCAATAAACAGAGGATGCTGCAGCTGTGAAGCCAGCAGCAGGGCTGCTGGCCTGATGGTGCAGCCCGAGGGAGTCCAGGGTGGAGGAGGACAGGATGCTGGCCCTAGGCAGTGATGATGCCTGTCTGGGAATGACTTCAGTGAGCCCAGACTCCCGCATCGTCCACAGGGAGACGCACAACTATCACCATCTCGAGAGGTCTGGTCTTGGCGATGAACAGTACTCTTCTGACGCTTGATTACATTATTTTCCAGCAAAAACTCCTACATATCCTGGCTTCTTCCTTCCCTCCTTGGAACAGTCCCTCGGAGCCACTGAGAGGCTGTCTCCCAGGCTGTCGTCCTCAGTAAGGTCCCTGAATGAGACAGCTGGTGGTGCAGCGTTAAAGAACCTGCCTGCCAATGCAGGACACTCGGGTTTGATCCGTGGTTTGGGAAGATCCCCTGGAGGAGGAAACCCACTCCAGTACTCTGGCCTGGGACATGCCATGGACAGAGCAGCCTGGTGGGCTAGAGTCCATGGCGCGGCAGAGGGTCAGACACGACTCAGCACTGAGCACAACCCAGGCATCTTTTAGGCTGTGCACTTTTTTAGTTGACGGGTCCATCAGTACATTAGAAATAGGCTTCCAAATTATTTGCGGGGAGCATGCCATTTTGAACAGAATAGTAGGTTCCACTTAAAGGTGTGTTGTGGGTGAAACTGTCCCCTAAAAATAATGACATCCTGACCCCTGGTACCTGTCAAGGTGACCTTGTTCGGAAACAGGGTCACTGCAGATGTAAGTAAGATGCACATTAAGACGGGCTCACACTGGAGGAGGGTGGGGGCCCCAATCCAACACGACTGGCACCTCCTAAGGACAAGTAAAGAGACAGAGAGTCAGAGCAGGCCGGCGCCCTCTGGGGGCAAAGGCAGAGCCTGGAGTGATGCGTCTACAAGTGGAGGATCAGCAAGGATGCCCCTTCAGAAGCTGGAAGAGACACCTCGGCTTCAGACTTGCAGCGCCTAGAGCTGGAACAATAAATCCCTGCGGTTTAAAGCCGTGCTGTTTGTTGTCTTCTGTTACGGCAGCTGCAGGAATCTGCACAAGGTCATGACTATGCTGGGTCATGACCCCCAGAGAGCCAGCTCCTCACCGGGTGGATGATGTAGGAGAGAGTCAGCCGAATTCTGCCCTGAAACTCAGCGGGGTGACCTTCCAAGCCAGACCGGACCAGGAAGGGGCTGCGCTCTGGCCTCAGCCCTAAGAACAAGCTGGGCTGGACCCAGCGCCCCCCTCCCTGGTGCTCACACATGCACACACGTGCTCACATGCGCACACACACACATGATGCTGAGTCTGCCCGGCTGCATCCCCAGGCCCCGACCTGCAACGTTCCAGCCTCCACTAGGCCTGGATCAAGTTGGCTGCCTCAACTTCCACCCAACATGCTGGGGACCTGCTCTGCCTGGGACCCTTGCTGAACCCCGGTCAGATTCAGGTACGTCTTTTGGTCGAACAAATATTTAACATGCACCAGACACCATTCAGCATGCTTTCCAGGTAATAACTCATTTACTACTCCTGACGGCCCTCACGACTGAGTGGCTAACGCGACTTCTAAAATAATTTGTGTTGCGTTCATCACGACAGCACCTGCATGGACCGCACCAGCGTTTAGGTGGACGTTGACACATGGTTTGGTCCACGTGTGACGAGTCGTGGGCATGGGTTTGCAGACGTCCTGATGTTGCTCCACAGCCTGTTCCCACGCCCTGGCTTAGATGTGGACCAGCTTCCTTTGAGCAGGTTCCAGGACGTCCACCGCCAGAGCCAACACAGCCCTGTTTCCTGAGTTCCTGGCAAAGTACCCACCAGCCGTGAGCAGAGGGTTGCCAAGGCAACATCTGCCAGAAAACGGTGAGCTTGGACCAGCCTGGCCGCAGCGGGCACACTCGAGGTGGCGGGAGGCACAGAGCGCAGCAGGTGCCCAGGGAGGACACGTGTTCAGGCCCTTCCTCCTGGGCTCGCGGCCTCTCTGAGCATCTCCTGACCTTCCTCCTGACCCACCCGCAAGGTCCTGGAGGCGGCCTTGGAACGACCCACGGCCTCTGGTGAGCTCTGCAGCCCCCAATGCGCTGGCGTCAGCGAGTGCGGTCATGGGCCCTTGTTCGAGGTCGACATTCCCGGCTGTGTGCCCAGGACCTTCCCCAGGAGACCACCCTGAGCAGCAGCTACTCAGGCACTGGGGTGCACGCTCTGGGGGCAGAAGAGGCTTGGGAGGTTGGCTTCTGCCTTGAGGATCTCACACAAGAGGGGAAACCCGACCAGGGACCAGGAAAAATGTGCCCTGAACACAAGCGTCTGGTCTCCCTCAGCCTTGGGGCAGGCTGCCAAGGGAAGGGGGGCTCTCACTGCAGGATCTCGGCCTGCATTTAAATATCATTCAAGGGACTTCCCTGATGGTCCAGTGGTTAAGAATCTGCACGCCAATGCGGGGAACGTGGGTCTGACCCCTGCTCCAGGAAGACCCCACATTCCAACAGAGCGACTGAGTCATGTACTGAAACGACTGAGCCCACGTTGTGGAGCCTGCGAGCTGCAACTACTGAAGTCCACGTGCCCCAGAGCCCGTGGTCTGCAACACGAGAAGCCAGAGCACTGCAACTAGAGAGGAGCTTGCACAGCAGCAATGAGGACTCCGTGCTACCAAAAAATATCATTCAAGACCCCAAGCCTGTCAGTCCAGTGTCAGCTGGGCAGTCTTTGGGTGTGGAGGGCGGGGGTGCAGGAGAGAAGGGGGAGCCCGTGGGAACCGGGCAGGGCCTTCTGCTGACACCAGGGGCATCCCCGCTGGCAGTTCCCTTCCCAGTTGTTGGGGGTCAGGGAGGGGAAAGGCTGCCTCCAAGCCTTGGAGGGACCACAGGTGGATGCATAGGACGGGGCTGCCCAAGGTGCCAGACCTCGTTCTCCTCTGCTCTGATGTTCTCAGTGCAGCAGGTGTGCGGAGTCAGTTATCACACGGGGCTGACCCCCCGGGTGGAGGTGGGAACGGGAGAGCCACCCTGCTCACCCTAGAAGGCGTCCTGGAGAGGGACCTGGAAGGAACGGTGTGCACAGCACACATCCTGCCCTACAGACGTGAGATGCTAAGGAGGAGGGACCCCCGAGCCAGCCTCTCCAGGGCCACTTGCCGACCGTGTGACCGTGGGGAAGTCCCTGCCTCGGGTTTCTCGTCTGCAAAATCCGTCTCTACCTCGTGGGTTGTTGTAACAGTGATGTTAGTTCTTATACATAAACGCGCTGGCAAGCCTGCCGCAGCATCTGCTACGACCACGTAACGCGTGTCAGCCTGGGCCGCTGCAGTCAGGGACCCACTGAAGGAGCAGAAGCAGCTCAGAGGGAAGATGAGCTCGGACCGGACTGATGTGACCGCCAAGCATGGGCCACTGCGGCAATGGGCACCTGGGGACAGAGCCACTAAGCCATCGGGGAACCCTCACTGTTGAACACCCTTGCTGTGGCTCCTGGTAACTGGAGGAGAGAAAAAGCAAATGGCTCAGGCTTCCCAGAGGCCCTGGCAGATTGTCTCTGCCCCGTCAGGAACAGCAAGCACAGCAGACACGCCGGACGCGCAGGGCAAGGAGGGTGGCTGCTTCTCCAGTGCTCATTTTGTAAAGCGCCTGCAGAGCTGACCCTGCCTGCCACAGAACAACCCTCAGACCACCCACATGCAAGTCCTCCCTCTTCTCTTTTTTGTAATTAACAAGACCCCAGCGAGGATAGTAAGCTAGGAAGGCAGGGCTGATCCAGGCAAAATGGAGAGTAAAGCAGAGGTTACCTTGTCTGGCAGCCCAGACACAGAAAGCACTTCACTGTGACCCTTAACCCCCCGTCTGGGTCAATCATCCTTCTTTCCTTTTTCCCATCAAAACGTACAGGCCAGACGTTCACGCATGTGTGCATGTGTGTATATGTGCACATGTTTGTGCACGTGTGTGCATGTGCATGCACATATGCATGTGTGCACACACGTGTGTATGCATGTGAACGCACACATATATGCATGTATGTACATGTGTGCATGTATGTGTGTGTTTCAGTAAGTGTTCACTTACTCCTCCAAACAACCACTTTGAGTAGGTGTTCCTATCTTTACCTTTCTCTTAAGGAAATTAAAAGGATAAAAGTGTAGATAACCGGCCCACATCACAGAGTGAAGCCCTGAGAAGAGCGTGTCTGTGGGAAGCGCTGAGAGACGAGCTGACGTCGTCTCTGCCAGCTTTCCATCTCCTTCAGCTCCATCTCTCCCCGAACTGGGTTCTGGATGGGGTCTGAGCCACTGATCGGGCTTCACAGGTGGCGCCAGTGGTAAAGAACCTGGCTGCTGATGCCGGAGATGCAAGAGATAAGAGTTCAATCTCTGGGTCAGGAAGATCCCCTGAAGGAGGAAATGGGAACCCACTCCAGTATTCTTGCTTGGAGAATCCTATAGACGGAGGAGCCTGGGGGGCTATAGTCCATGGGGTCACAGAGAGTCGAGATTTCGGACACTGTCTGAGCCACTGAAGGTGAGATGAATGAGCTGGGCCAGTGGGGGCTTCGGGCAGATCTCAGACCTCCCCCAACCCCGTGCCACTGCACCTGCCAAGCAGGCAGGCAGCCCTGCAGACAGTCTGCCATCTGTGCCCAGGTGATGACCAAAAATGGTTTTAAATTCAGCTCCTAAAACTGTTCCATTTAAAAGAGAATGTTTTGCCATAATACTCTTTGATATTAACTTAATAATCTATAATAGTGACTGGAGGTAGAATGTTATCACCCAACTCTACAATGATTTTTAATGCTCTTAGACGGTTTTATTTTTCTTCCTGATATTTTGCTGAAGCTGATCACCTTGTTAATAATATTCACAAGGAAGTTAAAAATGATTGAGATTCTGAAATTGGAATTTTAATGACAGTGACTTAACTACCAACCACTACAACCAAAACTGTTTGTATTTATGAAGCGTTTCTTAAAAGTGCTGACTCGATGGTGTCCTCTTCTGAAAGTTAGAATTTTTCATCGCAAAGCAAAATTATTGCCTTAAAATTATATGTAACATTTCTTCTATATACTGGCTTTAGCTTTAAAATTAGATGACAGGAATGTTTTCTTGTAGGATGCACTGCACAAAAGCTCATTATAATACATATTTTCAAAGAAAATTCTAACAGAGCAACAGTTACCTTAATCAGTCTGAGATAGTCTGCATAATTATTTCTTAGTATCAGTGGAAACATATTTTAAAAATAATGGATATCAAAAACAACGTGTATCAAGAAATTAGGTCTCAAGTTTTTGTACTTCTTTTTGAAGAGGAAGGTTAATTAACTGTGAATTATAAACAGCACTCAGAACAGTTTCCATACCCAACTGCATCGAATTATTAAATATTCTTGGTTCTACTGTTCAAAGAACAAGAGTCTGCCTTTCAACTTGTACAAATAGATCCTGACTCTGGAGACATAGCTCAGGGGTTCAGTGTGATTGAGGGGAGGGAAATCCTGGTCACCATGGGTACAGACATCACAGGTAGGGTCACCATGGGTACAGACATCACAGGTAGGGTCACCATGGGTCCAGTTGCAGGTGCTGCGGTGATGCCTTCAGGGTGGACAGGAGACAGCAGAGCCACAGCCCCCAGCCCATCCCTGTCCCCACCTGATCTCACCCCCAGGATGTCCCAGGACCACGTGTGGCCTCGACCTGAAGCTGCCCAGGGGCATCCTGAGGCTGGGAGTCTTGGACACGGGTCCATCCACCCAGGGGGCCGGCCAGTGGGCCTGGACCAAGCCCTTCCGGTCCTGCTCCCCTCTCCTCACCTGGGAAACGGGAGAGCTCAGCGCGGCCCCACTGTGAGCCATGTGAGGAGGGAGAGTGTCCCCGGTCCAGGACCCCTCCCCGCCCCCAGGCACAGCGGCTCCAGGAGCGCTCACTGCTGAGAATGTCGGGGACAGTCCCCTCCAGGCCCTGGCCCCAAGGAGCATGCTGTGGGCAGGACAGGCGGGGACACTGAGGAGGCAGGAGGGGGCTCTGGGCTGCGCCTGCCCTGGGACCCCCCCTTGCCTGTGCTTCACGTGAGTCACGGGCTCCCCACCACCCACTTCCATGGCTTTTCACGCCTGCCGACACCTCCAGAAAGTGGAAGGAGGGGGCTTTGGGTTCCAGGTGCCTCCCCTTCTCAGAAGACCCCTTAGGCCAGCAAACAACTGTCAATTGAGGGCCCCCGTGCCTGTTCACACTCATCGTGACACTGGACTGACGATGGGGGGTGTCGGGCAGCACCGACCGGAGACGAGCGCCAGCATCAGCCCTGCCTGCAGCCATGAGGCCTCCCCACAGGGTGTGCAGACTCACCAGGGTGACAGCTGCCCCGGCCCCCACCCCTGGGCCTTGAGCGCCCTGGCCCCTTCCGTGACGGCCGTGCTAACAGGCCTGCTTCTGGGAGGGTCTTGGACACCCAGTGTCAGAGAGGTGAAATGGAAACCCTTTTCTTTGTTACAGGTCTGGCATTTTCCGGGAGCCAGGGGATGAGTACCAACAGCCGTAACTCAGCCAGAGCCTGACCCATGCCTGGGAGCTGGTGCTGCACGCTTACCCTGCTCTTTGCCGCAGTTACCTCCCTGAGGAGGCCGCTGAGGCTCCTGCATGGGGTTAACTTGCTCCAGCTCGGGCAGCGGCTAACTGGGGGAGGCAGTCTTCCCACGACACCGGTCCCACTGGACGGCTGGCTCCACCTCGACAACTGCAGGTCTGCAGCCTTCGGAGAGCCTGTGATTTTAGGGCCAACTGATGGGGTGAAATGCAAATACCCGTGCTGTAAGGCAGACAGCCCCGGAAGGCAAACGGAGATGAAGTGACTCGAGGCCAATTAAAGAGCAGCTCTTCCGCAGGCTGAGGTTGGCATCGGGCTCCCCAGGGTCCCTTGGCCAGGCGGGTGATGCGGACAACAAGCGCCTGCTCCGGGTGAGGTGGCGATGGCTCCAGGGCACCCTGCCCGCTGCCTTCTTCCAGTGTGCTTGTCCCCGGCCAACCTCCTGCACGGCTCTAAATGCAGCAGGAAACACGAGGTGCCGTGGGCCATGGGAATAATCGGAGTTAGGAGACAGAACTCCAGTGACGAGGCACTTCCCCCCGAGTCAGAGAAGTGCTCCCAAGGGAGACCCCATCCTCCAACGGGGTGCTCTTCTGAGATACGGTATATCTTAGTCCTGTTTTGTAGGGTCAGTGGTTCTTCGAATGAATCTTTTCAAACTTGCTCAGTAGCTCGCAAAAAATGTCAGCTTCTCTTTAGAGTGAAAAGCAAGTCACCATGAGTTAATTCTCCCTTTGCCAAAATCCAAACAGTATACGGAAGTCAAAAATCAAGTGAATTCTGCTTTATTTTCCCTAATCGTCTTTGGCCAAGTGTGGTCCAAAGCAAAGGACTGCCAGAATCTCTCTGTGGATAAAATGACCCCGGGGAGAAGTTTCCAGAAGCCTGAGAGGTGTGTGCTAGTACTTCTGGGGTTGGGAGGATCTCACACAGGAGAGGTTTTGTCAACAAGCCCCCACTGGACGGGCGGTCAAATGACATGAAGAGAAGGCAGAATCCACCAGGGCTGCATCCTTACTGCACACATGGGGCTCCCCTTTCTCCCAGGGGTTGGGGGGGCTTCTCTCCTGGTTGAGGGACAGGGCCTCGGGCTTCCCAACCCTACAGAGTGGCTCGCCTCCAGGTGCCTTCCCCATGCGGTGCCCTTGGCGCCTGGAGGGGAGGTGCCTCCCCGTGAAGAGAGGTCCCAGCTCCGCATGTCGCCCTAGTCCTCAGGTTCCGACCTGCCTAAGGTTCCCCGCGTCTCACGTCTGCGCTCACGTGGGTCTGAACTCACTATCTTCCAGTCGGCCGCGGCTTCTGGCCTGGATGAATGCCGCAGGAAGGACTACATTCACAACCAGTCAGCACCCGGGCTCTGGGGCTAACGGGCCTGTGTGTGCTGAGCCGTGACCTGGCGGGATGGGCAAGGCAGGTATGTCGTCTGTCCTGCTAGGAACCCAACACTCACCATGACCACCCTGCCAAGCTTGCAACCATGCTTCTGTGACTCCACTTCACGGAGGAGAAAGCTGAGACCCACAGGCAGGGGCGGCTCACCCAAAGCGCCTGCCAGAGCCTTGAGTGGATTCTGGTCTTGGGGTGTGTGGAGGGGGCACTGCTGTGAGAAGTAGACGGGGCTGTTTCACAGGCTCACAAAAGGGCAGAGGGTGGGGCTGGCTCTGGTCCTGATTCCTGGTCCACAGCTCATCCCAATGCCACCGGCGCCCCGCCAACCCGGCGCTGAGCCTCCGGCCCGTCTCCCCTGCCCGCCCCGTGCTGTCCGGCAGCTAGAGCGGTCTCTGCCTTGAAGGCTCCATCTGCCTGAGTCGTGTCAGCATTACGGCTGTCACCTCTGGATGGGATGACAGGAAGCAGATCAAAGCGGTGCAGGCAGTTGAGACAGGCTTTGGGATCGCTCCTAACACAGGCCCCGTGTGCTCTCACTGTTAATAAGTGCCCCCGCCTGCACCCCTACTGCTGTGTCGACTGGGAAAAAAAGCGTCTGGAGAAATCTGGGTCCTGGAAAATTGCAAAAGACATAAATAACATGCCTGATAGATCTGCACTTGGAAATAAATGGCCTCGTTCTAAATACGGGCAATCTTATTTATTCCCGCCTGCATCTGCAGCCTTTTTCCTGCCACTAAATATTTTATCCGACGTGCCGAGAGTGGAATTAAATGGGGGGGTTAAACAAGAAACGGCCAACGTCAAGCCAGGAGGCAGAAGGAGCTTTTCCCTTTCCTCCCGCAGCCTCCCTGGCTAACCAGCGCCCTGTGACTTGCATATTACTCACTGCAGACACCTCATCACCATCCCGGTGGTCTGACAACCCCCACAATTCAGCACTTGAGCCCGGGGACAGCGGACCCGCCGTGCCTGCGCTGGCCACCAGGGGGCAGCGTCCACCCCCACGTCCTCACGTCTGAGACAGTCAGGAGTCTGGACTTGATTTTTATTCCCCCGCTGCGATCGCTCAGATGTTCATTATAACCTTGCTGGCTGCTAATTTGCAGCTTCTCCAAACACTGATAGATTGTCTCAGTTCTCCTGTCCTCCTTTTTTCATTCCAGAGGAAAACAGACATCGAATGCATTTCCAGGGCCTGGAGACTTTTGAGGAAGAAACTGTCAAGAAGCTGCTCCCGTGGGGTGGACACCCAAGGCCCCTGATGGGCCCCGTGATGACCAGCTGCAAACCCGCCTGTCGCATTGAAGCACCCCAGCGGATCCCCTTGTCACTGTCCCGTGTGAAGGGCAGTGTTTCAGGACTCCAGCTGTGCCGAAATGAGACAGACACAAGAGGGCAAGGAAAGTCCTTCAACTTTTGTTAAATCTCTTTTTTTTCTTTTGGTAAAGTCTCTCTCTCTCATGAGTTTGAACAAGCTCCAGGAGTTTGTGATGGTCAGGGAAGCCTGGCGTGCTGCAGTCCACAGGGTCGCAAAGAGTCAGACACGACAGAGCGACCGAACTTAACTGAAAGTCTCTGTCTGCTTCGCTCTGTCTGTCTCTTGAGTTTCTCTCTTTGTCTATGCCTCTCTCCTCTCTCACACACACTCTACATCTCTGGCTGAGCCTCATCTGTTTTAGCATCCTCTGCTTTGGGAGATCACAGTGTGGGAGTAATGAGTTCCTCTTCCCTGTTCCTAAAACATCAGAGTCAATAAAGGCCCATTACCCCAGAAGGCCGTCTCCCCCGCAGCCTAAAAGGTCTCTTTTACATAGTTTTCCATTCCTCCTTCAGCTTTATGTCCCCTTAATGATGACTTTCCAGTCTCAGTTAAATGTTGCAATGAAACAAAATTACTTACATAAAGCTCGAGTGCATAGAAAGAGACGTGCGTGGCTCAGCCTGAGTGGAGAGCAGCTGGACATCACAGCAGGTGGTAAGCACCCCTGCCCCACCTGGTCTTCCGCAAACCTCAGCTGTGACCACTCAGAACTGGTTCTCATTTCAGGCTTTCATCCTTTTGACCTACATGGCCACCAAGGCACAGTGTTTTGTGGTCCCTGAAGAGTCTGCTGAACCTTCCATCGGCCCAGGGACATGGGGGGCCGTCTGGGGGCTTCCAGAAGAGTATTCAGGCATTGAGGTCTGTGCCTCTGTCCTTCAGTTCTGGGGCTTTGACCCCAACACCTTAGGGCCCAGAGCCTCCTCCATGCGAGGCAGGTGGAGAGGCCAGAGGCTGGAAGCGCTGAATGTCTGAGTGGAAGTGGCCACGGTGCCCGCACGGGAGGGCACTGCCTGCCCCGCCCGCCATCCGTGCCCGGCTCAGGGGAGCAAGCACTGCCCTCGCCAGAGCTGGGAGGAAGGCCCCAGAACGTCTCCCGACTTTACCAGCTGGTGTCATGATGTGGAGGGGCGGCTGTGGATTTTCTAATCAGCGTTCCCCAGCTATTTCAAAAATCTCCCCCTCAGGACAAGCTTATGCGGGCTCACATCTCGCAGGATCTCAAGTCAGCAGTAGATCGCAAAAGGCAGAAACTGGAAAAAAGACTGGGGACCAGGCACTGATAACGTCCTGAGAGAAGGCAGCTGGGACAAATGTTTAAGGACTCAGCTCTGGATTCCATAAATCAGTTAATGGGTTAGCGATTGCTTGGTTTTCTGATTTTCATGGGTCTGTGGTCTTCAACCAGAACGGGTCACTCTGCCAGTGTCTGAATGGCGCTGGAGACAAGCACCCCATGGTGAGGGTGTGATTCAACTCCATCCTGAAGGCAAGCCTGGGGCACAGTGCAGCCTAGTCCCACGGGGGCCTGTGAAGCCTGGAGCAGAATGCACGGGTGTGTCCCTGGAGCCCGCTTCACATGGTGCGTCCTGGCTTCCCGGTGGGGCCGCTCCGTGCTGGCTCCCGAGGGAGGGCCCACGTCTGCCCCGTCACACTGCGGGTCACCAGCCCCGGGTTCCCTGGAGACCGATAAGTTCTGGGCCCACAGGAGAGGTGGGGCTTACGTTCTAGAACCAGTGGGGTGGGCGGGCCAGGCTAGGTGTCCATGAAGCCTCCGTGTGGAATGAATTTTGTTACCTTCAGATTCTTCATACGCCTCACACCTGGGGAGGCACACGGGCACAGGGACTGGGGGAGAGATTCAACCCTCAACAGAAGCTGTGCGATGGGGAAGTCATTCGGACGCTTAGAAGAACCGAAAACATAATGTGTTGTGCGGATCTAGAACCTTGTGGCCCTGTGGTTTGGTCCCGAGGGCCGGGCAGACGTGACCCCGTGACCTCCAGGAAGGCTGGGCCCCTTCCTGGGAACATCTATTTAAAATCCCAACACTTCCTGGGCTCGTGTCCCCACGGCTGTTGGTTTTTCTATTAATAAAGCAAGTACCATATGCTCAAACTCCTGCGGCAAGAACAAGGTACTGGACGGGAGTTCTCCATTAAGGCCTGCATGGTCATCTGCTCTTTGGGGATGGCTGGCACCTGGTGGTTCCCAGGCCTGGGGCCCATTTTCCGTGAATGGACAAGCTGTGACCTTGGGAGGAAGGCATCGTGTCCTGGGGAGGGGCCCACCCAGCCACAGAAGCCTGGGGTGGGGCCGACGCTGGGGACGCCGGGCCCCGGGCTCCGCCGGGACTTGCTTGGGGGCTTGGAGACATAAGTGCATGTGCTACAGACACGGGCCTGCGTGTCTGGCCTCTGGCCAGTGCAGGGCTCACTTTGGGGCACCCTGACCCCACGACGGCGACGGAGAGACGGCCTCTCCCTCTGCTGGGAGACCGGGTAGGAAGGTGCGACTGACCTGAGACCTACGGCCTGGATCTCCTTCCAGGCACCGGCCTTCATTCATAGGATCTGTGACAAGGACATGGCAACCCGCTCCAGTACTCTTGCCTGGAGAATCCCATGGACAGAGGAGCCTGGTGGGCTGCAGTCCATGGGGTCGCAGAGGCTCGGACACGACCGAGCGACTTAGCAGCAGCAGTGACAAGGGCGCGTCTCCACGTCCAGGGGGCTCTGACGTGGAGAAGCTGAGCTGCCATCTCACCCCCACCCTGCCCCCCAAACCTCCCCAAACCCAGCCCTGGGCAAAGAGAAAAATTACACTGAAAACGCAGGTTGTATAGAAAGAAAGGAAAAGGAGGTCCCACGAAGGGAGGACCAGGGGCAGGGAGAAACAGATGAGAACCCCTGACGAATTCCCAGCACACGCGTGTCCTGCGGGGGGTCAGGGGGGCAGAATGGGGTGGAGGAGGGGGGCACCCTGTGCTGGGCCCCCCACCCTGCTATAATCGGGGCGTTTTCCTCCTGACACCCACCCAGGAAAGCCAAGGACAGGTAGACAGCCCGTCGCAAAGTCACCTCCTATGTGTACAGACTTCACGCCGTCACACTGAGCGCTCCCCCTGACATTCAAGTACGAAAACACAGCTGAGGGAGGTGGGCAGCGCTATCCGGTCCATCCCATGATGCTTGCAGAGCAGAGAAAAAGAACTAAGTGCAAAGAGGTCAGGATGTGGGTTCGATGGGAAAGGGCAGGGGCAGGACCCCGGCCTCTGGGCCCAGATGACGTCTCGAGCACAGGCAAGCTCGGACCTCACATGTTTTCCTTCAAGCATCTGCAGCCTGCCTTTCGGTGGAACACTAACATCAACAAGACTCTCGACATTGGGGCAAAGGGTCTCAAGTCCTTACGAGATTTTAGGAAACAAAAAAGACTAAAAGAAACTGGGGTGTCCGGGAGCGTCAAGATTTCAGCCAGCGATACCCGAGTTTCATTAAAACTCCACAACCAAAAGATGGAGATGTGTCGGTCCTAATCCCACAGTCGATGCATAATTAAAGAGCTTTAAAAGCCTAACCACTGAGCATCGTGTATTATTTATCAGTCTCTCAGGATCAGGTAATTAATTGTGAGAAACATTTCTCAAGACCAGCGGGAATTCTTCCCACACGTGGAGAGAACGTTTTCCCCTCAGAGTTCTCCTTTTCCTGATTTTTGTTTCAGGATGAATTAGAACAATCAGGGACCCACAGGGCCCAGGCAGGACTATCAAGGGCAGACTCGGCTTCTGACTCTGTGAGCTGGGGCTTGCAGTAAACCGATGGTGTCACACGACGGCCGGCTCCACGGGGCCCACCCATCCTGGGGTCTCTCCCCTGCCGTCGGGGGCTGCTCATTGGGCAACACAGCCGTTAATTTAAAGGACTCCAAGGAGACGTGGAGAAGAGCGCTGATCACAGGCACGCGAGTCACTGATCAACCTTTCATGGGAGACGGAGACCTACCAGCTAGCGATTTGGCTGAGGCCCCTCGGCTATCAGCCGTGAAGTGTGAAATAAGGTGAGTTTGCTTCCCAGGTGGCGCTAGCGGTAAAGAACCTGCACGCCAAGGCAGGAGACGCAGGAGATGACGGTTCGATCCCCAGGTTGGGAGGACTCCTTGGAGGAGGAAATGGCCACCCACTCCAGTATTCTTGCCTGGAGAATCCCATGGACGGAGGAGTCTACAGTTCACAGGGTTGCAAAAAGTTGGACACGACTGAAGCGGGTGACCACGCATGCAAGGTGAGTTTGCAACGACAAAAAGTTACACCCCTAGCTGTCTCTTGAGTGGTCCAACGAGGGGGACAGGGCACCGCTACCTGCAGCGACTCACTAATGTCTTCGAGAGTGCTCGGGCAGGCCGAGCCGCCCTCACCGAGTCCACCCCCCCTAACGCCCCCACGCCTGGCGTCTGGGGGATGGCAGCCGCAGCGGTCTCGCAACCACTACCCGCACCCCCCGGGGGCCCCTAAACCTGTTGCTCAGTTCTTCTTACTGACCCTCAGGGCGCCCCCGGCCCTGCAGGAGTTCCTCTCCTGCTGATTCCAGATCTGGGGTCTGCGGCCCCGCCGTGGGAATCTGCAGGGCAGGGTCTCCACTGTGCAGGCCTCTCCCGCATCTGGCGGCCAGCGCTGTGTCCTGAGCCCTGGTCCTGTCGACCCAGTGGTGAGCACGGCCGCCCAGCAGAGTCACTTCCTGTCCGAGCACAGCGCCTCCGTCTCCACCCACTCTGGGCTGGGCGGGGCCTGTTGCCAGGCGGGAGGGCGGGGCCCGCAGCCTGTGCCCCTGCGTGAGCTCTGGGAGCAGACCCGCCCACCTCTGCCCTATGCGGGGCATGAGCGATTCTCCTGCTGTGAATCCTGGAGGGGGTGTCTGGTTTGCTTTGCTGACTTGTTTTCTGGTTTTTTAAAATTATTACTTGTTTGCCACACCACATGGCCTGAAGGATCTTAGTTCCCTGACCAGGGATTGGACCTGGATCTGCTGCAGTGGACACGTGACATCTTCACTGCCGGACCCCCGAGGAAGTCCCTGTGGGTTTGTTTTAGAGTTTCCCAGCCTGACCTCGGCATCCTCTCCCGCTTCTCTGACTGGGTTTATTTCAGTACAGGGAGGATGCTGGGCTGCAAAGCACAGGTCAGGGCCCTGCCCTCAGCGTTGAACTTGGGGGAAATTCCCTATCGGGAGTTCCAGCATTTGCTGTTTTTGTCGCTGGGCCCTGGCCCCTGCCCCGGCCTCCCGGGCCTGACGTCCTGGACAGAATGTCGCTTCTTCCTTGGCTGATGCTGCAGTCTCGCCCCAGCTCGGGCCACGGGCACCTTTCCAGTGGAGAGCCACCAGGGCATCCCCAGAGATCCCCCAGGCTTACGCCCCATCCTCATGACTGGATGGTCCGTTCATCACACAGTTTCCATGGAAACTCTTGCCTGCATGCTCCTGGGAGGCAGGAAGATACAAGAGTGACTATGGACCACAGCTATGGTCACCCTGGCACTCAGAGGGTGGGCGACCCAAGGAGAAAGACAAGGGAGATGATGGGCAAGGACATCTCTGTGGGCTTCTCTTGGGAGAAATCCAGACCCTTCCCCTGCACTCAGCTGGGTGCTCTGGGGGTGCCACGCTCTGGGGGGCTCAGGCCTGACCTTCGCCTTACAAACACCTCTGCCTCTCTGTGGAAGACACTCGTCCGGCCCTGGGCAAACGGCCGTCTGAGACCCTGCCACGTCTGCCAGCAGCCGGCGGGAGGTGGATTCTCACGGGACATTTCACAGCCCCGAGATGACACGTCATGATGACACGTCCTGCCACGCCCACGTGGTTCCGCGTTCGCTGTTATCCAGCCTCACGCTAAATCTTTGGGGAAGATATCTGAGCTCTTCGTTTTCAGACGATGAACCTGAAGGTCAGACGAGGTACGTGACTGCCTCAGGGTCACCGGTGGCAGCGTGGCCGCTCAGGGACGCGCCCGCGGGTCCTGGGGCCCTCACACCCATGCTGAGAAGCGCCTGGCGCAGAGCTGGGGGTGTCGGAGGTGCGAGCAGACCTTGCTGAGGTGATGGGTGGCCCGCTCACCCCTCGGGAACCCATCAGGCCTATTTTTAATCTGCAAGAAGTTCATGCAGCTTTTTATACATGATGGGCATGTAGTGAGGAGGCCAAGTTGGAAACACTTACTGGCTGTGTGACCGCAGAGAAGTCACGCAACGCTTCTGAGCCCAAGTTTCTGCAGCTGCGGCAGGAAGTTCGTTCCTGTTTAGTCATGTCAGGCGAGCCGTGGAAGAGGCAGTGGGTGAGAGTGAGCACACCTGCCGCGGGCCAGCCCCGCCTGGCGGTGTTATTAGCAGGCGGTCTGGAGTGACGCCCCCACCTCGCCCCTCGGTCCTGAGTAAGGGGACTGTCTTCATTCCCAACACCTCTCCTGCCTCCTTTGGGGATAAAAAGAGTGAAGCTCATCATTACGGTGAGATTAACCATTCCTGGGCTCTTCAGTGATCAGCCTGCTATTTTTGCTGAAGGAAGGATGCGGAAGCTCTGATGGTAGTGGGAAAAAGGAGGCCAGCTAAGCTCCCTCAGGGGGAGTCTGGGACCCTGCACCTGAACCCTGGAGCCGGGGCTGCACCGCGAGGATGGGGGAGTGTGGCCGTGTGTAGGGACCATCCCGGTGGGGAGGTGTGCGGGCAGGGGTGGGTGTGACTGGACTCGAAGGCGGAGAAGGAAGTGGAGGATCCAGATGAGGCTGGACCAGCCCCGGGGGCGAGGAGAGCCTTGGGGGCCAGCTGGATGCGGCCTGGCCGGCAGCTTCTCCCCAGGGGCCTGACAGTCTCACTCCCGGCCTTGGACCACTGTCCTTGTGCTGATGTTTACAGGGAAACAGGAGGACATCTCGCCGGGGGTCAGAGAGAGCACAGAAGCAACGAGCCAACACCGAGACATCTCGTCCCGTCCCATGCCAGACCCGAGAGGGTCCCCACTCAACAGCTGCGGCCTCTTCTGTGTCTTTCTACAAGGTAAGACCCCTTGCTGCCTGAGTCAAGGTCACCGCTACTTCATGGAGCTGGAGACGGGGCTACCCAGGAAGAATGCTCATTTCACTTCAAACCCCGAAAGCGCTGACTTACTGGACTAGAGGTCTGCCGCCTGCCACCCGGCGCTGCTGCTGGTCCAGGCAGCACCTCCTGGGTCGGGGACTCCCCTGGAGGCTGATTAAATTCCAGTATTCTCATCATCACCTTTATGCCCGTGTCCCTCTTTAGAAGCGAATTGCAATATGAATTTTTAACTATGTAATGTCTACAAACCACCCCGAAGCACACTCTTTACCAAGTGACATGACCATGGTGCTCAAGGGTGAATGGCTGTCAGGTGAGGGGGGCACGCCTCCAGCTCGGGGACGCTGATGTAGAGAGAAGGTTCCAGGGTGACGCTTGTATCTGCACAGACATCCTCTCCAGGGGGAGCAGGAAGCCTGCACTTCCTACATAGACATATGGAGACAATAACTCAAGAGTGAACAGCTCAGTGGTTCTCAACACTGGTGCTGGAGGAGAATGGACCACACGTTCACGCTTCTGGTGCTGACGATGCCAGACGAGAGAGGTGTGTACCTGCTATGTGACCAGTTTTGGAAAAGTTCAAGTGTCAGTTGCTCAGCCGTGTCTGAGTCTCTGCAACCCCATGGATTGTAGCCCGCCAGGCTCCTTTGTCCATGGGATTTTCCAGGCCAGAATACTGGAGTGAGTTGCCTTCTCCAGGGGATCTTTCCGACCCAGAGATCAAACCTGAGTCTCCTGCATTGCAGGCGGATTCTTTACCATCTGAGCCAGCAGGGAAGCCACTGGTTTTTTAAAATTCCAAGATAAAGAATAACAGTAGCTTCAACGGCAACAGCTGCGGTCCACCTGTCCCAGGGGCTGTTCTAAGAATTGTAAGCGCGTCAGTCCATTTAATTTCCAAGATGACCTGAGGAAACCTAGATGGTCTTCACGCTTGTCTTGCAGATAAGAAAACAGACCCAAAGAGTTCAGATCTCATTCTGGTTCACGGTGCTTTTACGTGGTGAAGCTATGATTCAAAGGCAGGCACGGTGGCTGCAAAGACCCTGCCCTTCCCCTCCCAGCTTTGCCGCTCGCACATGAGAGGGCTTTGTAAAGCCCACCACAAGCTGCAGGCAATTTTCTGGGAGATTTCCTGGTCTGACCAAGATTTCCCATCAGGTAAATCGGAGAAGTAACCAACAACCACATCCAAAGAGCTACAAATCCATGGTCTGAATAAGCATGCAGAAGTGAACATGACTCTCAGTCTCCTGAACTCCAGGAGTCTCTAAATCTATCAGTCCAGCCAGAATGAGGCTCCACGGGCGTGTCTACCACCAGGATGCAGCCTGCTAATGACTGAAGTACCGGATCCAGGTACTTCAGAGATGTTAGCATTTGAAGAGCTCAATCAAGAATGGACACTCAGAGGGGCTCCATGAGCTTTGCAAAATATTAGGATCAAAATGTGTATATGGGGGGGTGGTTTAATAACAGTGTGAGAGGCATCAGAAATACTTTCTCGCTGATAAAAACCTGGTGTGCATGTCCTCTACCTGCATCTGACAGTCCTGTATGAGGGCTGTCCGCTGGAACCTGTGGCCACAGTGGACCCCGCAGGCTTGATCCACTGATGACAAGTACAGAGCTTGGGCAGGGGACATGGGAGCCTAGGTATACAGGTCAGCACACACACACCGCTCGCCAAGCATGGAGTAAACCACAAGTTTAGTCAAAGACAAAGGCACATTCCATGGGAACTATGACTTAGAATTTCACTTTAGGGAATCTGGCAAGATTGGGGTGACCAGGATGATTTGGGAAGAATTCTTTACGGGAACATATTTCCCGTGGAAAGTACACATTTTCAAAACCACCCCAGGGAGCTCCACAATTTGGTCATGACAACATTACTTCCCACGTGAGCCATTTCCCCAGTCAACTCCCTGTCTCCTTGAGAATCCACCTGCCAATGCAGGAGATGTAGGAGGCATGGGTTCGACCCCTGGGTTGGGAAGATCCACTGGAGGAAGGCATGGCAAGCCATTCCGGTATTCTTGTCTGGGAAATCCCATGGACACAGAAGCCTGGTGGGCTATAGTCCATGGGGTCGCTAAGAGATACGATTGAGCAACTAAACAACACACACACACACACACACACACACACACACGCATCTGACTGCCTCGGCATCGGAGGTACGGATGTCTCATAAGACAGCAAAACAGGTAATGACTTAAAGTTTCATTATTGAAAAGTTATTGGCCAAAACCTCTGTGCTGTACCACTATGGTAGAAGCAGTGTTGGTCGCTCAGTCGTGTCTGACCTTTGCGACCCCATGGACTGGAGCCCTCCAGCCTCCTCCGTCCATGGGATTCTCCAGGCAAGAATACTGGAGTGGGTTGCCATTTCCTCCTCCAGGGGATCCTCCTGACTCGGGGATCAGACCCACGTCTCTTACATCTTCTGCTTTGGCAGACAGGTTCTTTACCACTAGTACCACCCGGGAAGCCCACCACACCTCGTGTATATGATGGCAATGATCAAAATGGAACTACTGTAAACAGTATTGACTGGAAAATACAACCATCTCTGTAACACTGGAAACCATGAACCTTTCATAAAAATTTGGACAATCCAGCCCTTTGCTCATAAGCTTACATATTAGGAGCTTTGCAAAATCACTAAGACTTGCAGGAAAGTACAAATTCCTAACAGAATCTCCCTTTCTGAGTTCTCAAAAACTGAATATACCTTTAGTTTCTGGGTAACCAACTTTGAAGTGAAAGTGAAAGTGTTAGTTGTTCAGTCACGTCCAACTCTTTGCAAACTCGTGGACTGTAGCCCACCAGGCTCCTCTGTCCATGGAATTCTCCAGGCAAGAATACTGGAGTGGGTTGCCATTCCCTTCTCCAGGGGGTCTTCCTGACCCAGGGATCAAACCCAGGTCTCCCCCATGGCAGGCAGATTCTTTACCACCTGAACCACCAGGGAAGCCCAACTTGATCTTAGTAAACCTTGAAAGAGTTGTGGGACACTTTTAAGTCATCTTTAACCTCATATTAAAATCAAAATGCTATGTAACTGCATGACATTTGCCCAGAAGAATAAAATATGCACTTTACTCATCAAGATAAGTGTGTGGCCGCTGTGAGGGCAGGAATCTGCAGAGTCAGTGAGGCTCGTGGTCTGATGTCACAGACGGCCTTGAGGGCACTTTTCTCAGTGTGGGGGCTGCTTCAGTGAGTTAGGGGGTTTCCTATGGAGTGCATGTAAACCTCGGCTCGAGGGATGGGGGCTCCTGGAACTCCCCTGCATCTCCTCCTCCTCTTCCTCAGCCCTTGATATTCTGAAACATTCAACATGTTCAAAAGATCCTTTCTGGGAAACAAAACAAATCAATGTGGCATCTGACTGCCAACAAACCTATGGGCCGTGGAGTAGCTCAGAATTTACGTAAGCTCTGCTTCTCAGAACTAACATCTCTGAGTGAGTCAGGCACCCTGCAAACGCTTTCAGGGTATTTTTTCCTCTAATCTTGCCCCTTACTGTTTTTTAAAAGGAGCATTTGGAGGTGAAGCAGTTAAGTCACAGATGAGAAAAAAGCAGGCTTCAGAGTTTACCTTCCCATTACTAAAAAGGAGCTGAGATTCCTTGCAGGCTCCAGGAGTCTAAGCATCAGTGTATATAACCTTCCAGGGAACAGCACTCAGCAGACTGAGCTGTACATCAACCATGATTGATTTAGAATATTGGGGCCCTGTTATCACACCAACACAATTCCCTGTAAATGCCCTAAAGAAACATTTCTTTTCAACCAGTCTGCTCAAGCAGAAGCTTACCTTGAATTGCAAGGCAATGAGTTTTTTTTTTTTGTTTTTTTTGTTTTTTTTTTAGGAAGATACTAAAAAAGATATTCTCAATTTCCTGGTGATGGAGTTTTAAAGAAGATTATTCCTAGAGCGGGTCGAGGCTCTTCCTGCTGGGACCCCAGTGCCCCCCTGCTCTGGGGGCCATGGGGTTGTTGCCCTGACCCCTCTGCCACCTGTAGGCTGTCTGTCGCAGGACAGCAGAAGTGTGGTGGACCCTGTCCGTTTCGTCCCGTGATACCCTCGGGCGAGCCCAGTGAAACCTCAAGGTCGATTCTCCTGGGGCCTGGAATGCAGCTCAGAACCAGACCCGTGGATGCTCTGAGCAGTGGTGACCACGATGGAATAAACATGAGGCTTCCGGGGAGACCACAGGGAGGGGGACCGCTGTGATGAGCGCTCCAGCGTTCAGCCAGGAAGCCAGCTGCACAGAATCAGGACCGTGGTGGCCTCTGGGAAGGGGCTTGGTGGAGGGAGGGCCTTCTGAGATGAGGGAGTGTTCTGTGTCTTTTGAAGGATTTATTTCCTTTCAGAAATTATTTTATTATTCTTATTGTTTATTTTTATTTTTTGGCTGTGCCACGTGGCATGTGGGATCTCAGTTCTCCAACCAGGGACTGAACCTGCACCCCCAGCAGGGCAGAGTGGACCCTTAACCACTGGACTGCCAGGGAAGTCCCACATTCTACGCCTTGATGGGGTTGCACAGAGCATGTTAGTAAGCCCATCGAACCGTGGCCTTGGAACTGTGCATTTAACTGTCAAAGACTTCCATCTCAATTAAAAAAAATGGAAACCCAGTCACAGAACCTTGAGCCTCAGTGGCTTCAGTGAGATTCCAGTGGGAAGTGGGACTCAGCATATATGTTTCTGTGCTTTATTCTTCAGGATATAAAAAAGCTGCTGCAATGCAGAACCCAGATTAAGGGATGCACCACACCAACGAAACATGAGATCTTCCAGGCTTGTCACGCCCAGGCATCCCAGAGCCCCCAGTCCAGCCCTGCACGGTGGACTCCTGCTGTGATCATGGGTTCTCAGGCGGGAAGGTCGAGACGGGT
Source organism: Bubalus kerabau (assembly GCF_029407905.1). Lineage (NCBI taxonomy): Eukaryota > Metazoa > Chordata > Mammalia > Artiodactyla > Bovidae > Bubalus > Bubalus kerabau. The sequence continues at coordinate 120,178,229 of NC_073631.1, read as the reverse complement.
ACCAGCTGTCTATCAGCCTGGCGCCCGTCCATACCTGCATGTCCAGGAAGGGCAGTCCTGCAGCTGAACAGTGACACCCCCCAAGAGCATCTCCCCTGACCTCATGCCAACTCGGGCAGATGACCTGCCCTCACCACTGCCTCTGCGGTAAAACGTCTGTGACACGCTCATCTAAGGATGCGCTCTCGACGGCGCCATGGACGGGGTGTCTGTGGCCTCACAAAATTCACGTGGAACCGAATCCCCGCGGTGATGGTGTCTGGAGGCGGGGCCTTTGGAGCCTCCATGATGGGATGAGTGGCCCACCAGCGAGATGAAGGGGCCAGAGCTTGCTCCTCCCCTCCTTCTCCCCCCCGCACCCCCATCCTGTGAGGACACAGGGAGAAGGCGGCCATCTGCAAGCCAGGAAGAGAGCCCTCACCAGACATCAGCGCTGCCGGAGCCCTGATCTTGGACCATGTGAAAGAGACAGAAGGTGCTCAGGCAGCCCAGACTGTGGTCTATTGGTATCACAGCAGCCTGGACTACGGCAGGCGACATGAGGTGCTAACAGGCACCAAAGCACTTAGCATGGTGCCTGGCAGCTAGCAGCATTCAATACACGACCATTACCATCACAGCAAAGTTCTCATCAGCACGGAAAGTGAAAGTGAAAGTGAAGTTGTGTCTGACTCTTTGCAACCCCATGGACTGTAGCCTAACAGGCTTCTGTGTCCATGGGATTTTCCAGGCAAGAATACTGGAGTGGGCTGCCATTTCCTTCTCCAGGAGATCGTCCCAACCCAGGGATTGAACCCGGGTCTCCCACATTGTAGGCAGATGCTTGCTTCAGAAAAGAGCTGCTCACTCAGATTTCAGAGGTTCAGTAACGCCCACCGCCGGAGTCCTCTGGCATCCCAGTGGCAGGAAACATCCAGTGAGGTGGATGGATGCACGCAGGCCAGCACGTCACCCTGCCCCGTGGGGGTTTACCCTCTGACGTCTTCCCCAGGCAGTACCAGGTGCTCTGCCTCTCGGAAAGGGAGCAGGGGACCTTGGAGTCTGGACCCTGCCTTTCCAGAGTGACCCCCAGCATGGCACAGGCTGGCGGGTGCCCAGCACACCTGGCCACCAAGTGAGAGACCGACACTGCAGGCCCCCGCCGGCCGCCTGCTGCTCCCTGGGGCTCCACACGCCCTCTGGAATTTAGCTGAAGCTCCAGAAACCAGAGCTTAATCGACAGAGTCCACATCACCACCACGAACCGCCGTGAAGCAGTGGCAGCCGCGCCCACAGGACGGCGCCCCGCCCCCCGCGTACCTTCGTACAGCCAGTCGCTGAGGCCGTTGTAAATCACACCTTCCTTCCCAGTGGAGACCACGCGGATGGCCTGCTTCCCGACGTGCGCACAGTAGTAGATATTGTTTTCAAAGATAAATATCTAATTGGAAAGAGAAAAAAAGCACAGCATTAATCAAGGAAGCAGTTCCAAACAGGATGTTCTTAAAACCCCAAAGCCAGCCATTTGGTAGGCATTTTCCTGGTGCATTTATTGGACAGAACAAGGGTCTCAAGATCCCTTGGGGCTCATCTGCCTCCAACACCATCTACACTGAGGGTCAGTCAGAGCCTCAAACTACACGCAGTTCACCCAATGCCGTCATTTACCACCTGCACAACTGATCTGAAACCCGTGGGGGTGTTAACATCAAGTTGCCTTGACTGTGTTAGCAACTGTATTTTCCCTAGAAGTTATGAAGGGGGGGCTGGGAAACTGGAAACCTGAGACTTATTCAGTCAACATTTACTAAAAACTACGTAGTGGACTTCCCTGGTAGCTCAATCGGTAAAGAATCTGCCTGCAGTACAGGAGGCCCGGGTTCAGTCCCTGGGTTGGGAAGATCCCCTGGAGAAGGAAATGGCAACCCACTCCAGTATTCTTGCCTGGAGAATCCCACGGATGGAGGAGCCTGGTGGGCTGCAGTCCATGGGGTTGCAAAGAGTCAGACATGACTGAGTGACCAACACTTAGTGGGGAGAAGTGGGCAGCAGAGGATGACACGGTTAGCTGGCATCATGGACTCAATGGGCATGCATCTGAGCATTAAGTTCATATCTCCCACTAACTCTGGGAGATAGTGAAGGACAGGGAAGCCTGATGTGCTGCAGTCCACGGGGCTGCAAAGAGTCGGACATGACTGAGTGACTGAACACTACCATCACTTGGTGGGCACCTGCTCTGTGCCAATCCTGATACAGCACATTGATGGACGAGGTGGGACATATCATGCACTTTTATCCTACTTACAGTCTGGAAAAGAAGACAAACTTTAACAGGAGAATGCTCTGATGGGGACAAGTGGAGACGTGGGGACATGTGACGGTACCGCTAACTTAGGACAAAGGACAGGCCTGAGAAAGTGACTGAAAAGTATATATTTTTTTAATTGTGGTAAAACATGCTTGACATGAAACCTGCCACCCTGGCTACTTTTCAGCGCATAGTCTGGTAGCATTAAATGCACTCACACTGTCCTCCAACCGTCCCCACCGCCATCTCCTGGACTCCTGGCATCCTGCAGAATTAAAGCCCCGCCCCCATAAAACACTAACTGCAGTCCCTGCCCGCAGCATCCTCCGTTCTACTTTCTGCGTCTTAGGCACCTGACGACTCCAGAGAGCTCATAGACTAGAAAAGTGCAGTGTGGGTGCTTCTGTGTCTGGCTCAGCTCACAGAGCAGGACGTCCTCAAGGTTCACCTGGGTTGGAGCAAGGGTCAGCGCTCGAGAAAGTGGGTTTTCGGTTGCGATCCGGACAGGGAGCAGGACGAGGAAAGGGGGCAGAGAAATGAGATGACACGGGGCAAACAGCTTTCGAGAAACCAGAGGCAGGGCTTGGGGGCTGGGGGAACTGGGCACATACTCCCAGTGATCAGAATCCTGCCAGGCACAGGACCCCAGGGGCAGCGGGAAGCCTTGGCTGAGGCTTGAGGAGGGAGCACCAGGGTTGGGGTGAGTCTTCTGCAGGTGAGCCCCGGGCCGTGAAGATGGATGCAGGGAGGACAGGCAGGCGTCAGCCTGTCACCGCAGGAGTGAGGATGGAAGCGGACTGGCAGGGACGGGGGGAGGATGCCCTGATTGTGGCCAGTGCAGTCGTGGAGGAGGCAGAGAGGGCCTCCATCTGCTGGCCGGGTGACCCGTGTTCAGCACTGGGGTGCCCTGGGGGATATTACAGCTCTGACCTTGGGTCAACCCCAAATTCTCTGGGGCTGGGGAGGAGTGCGGTCTAGGTCAGCAGCTCTCAAACTCGGCTGTGTATTAGAATGATCTGAGAAGCTCTGAAAACCCTACTGCCAGGTCCAGGAGCCCAGCCCAAGGATCAGAATCTAGGGGTGGGACCCTGGCATCTGTATTTTAAAGAAACACTCCAGGTGATTCCAGTTCAGTTCAGTTGCTCAGTCGTGTCCGACTCTTTGCGACCCCGTGAACTGCAGCACGCCAGGCCTCCCTGTCCATCACCATCTCCCCGAGTTCACCCAAACTCATGTCCATCGAGTCGGTGATGCCATCCAGCCATTTCATCCTCTGTCGTCCCCTTCTCCTCCTGCCCCCAATCCCTCCCAGCATCAGGGTCTTTTCCAATGAGTCAACTCTTCACATGAGGTGGCCAAAGTATTGGAGTTTCAGCTTTAGCATCAGTCCTTCCAATGAACACCCAGGACTGATCTCTTTTAGCATGGACTGGTTGGATCTCCTTGCAGTCCAAGGGACTCTCAAGAGTTTTCTCCAACACCACAGTTCAAAAGCATCAGTTCTTCGGTGCTCAGCTTTCTTCACAATCCAGCTCTCACATCCATCCATGACTACTGGAAAAACCTTAGCCTTGACTAGACAGACCTTTGTCGGCAAAATAACGTCTCTGCTTTTGAATATGCTGTCTCGGTTGGTCATGTGCAGCCAAATCTACGAAACAGCAGCCCAGGGAAAAAATCCAGCGTCTCCTGGGGCTCTTAAAGTATGGATAAGCCTGTTCACAAGGCCCTGGTCAGTTCTGCGTGTTTTCTGTGTCTAAATGCTCTGCCTTCCACCCCCAGGGGGAAGCAAATCTCCAGCGTCTATAGAAGCGGAGCTACGTGGACCAAGAACAGGACTCAATCTTTTTTTTTTTTTAAGTAATTCTAAAAAATATATTGTCAGTGTCATTGACGAGGCCAGTGAGAGGGTGTTTTGCAAGCATAGGAAACAGCGCAAATATTGACATTTTAAACAGAATTATGCCGAAAGGGCAGTTCCCACAGACGGTTCTCATGAAAGGATGGAGCTGAAAACACGTCAAGTATCAGCTTCCTGCTCAGGCCTCCTGCCTCTTAAACATTCACTTCAACCAGAAATGAGCTGGAAAACTTCCAGACACAAGTACACATCCTCGTTTAATTTCTGCAGCTGTTCTTACGAGTTTGCCGAAGGGTAAAGATGTATTATGAAATTTTAACTTCTTTTTATGAGTTCTAAGCCTAACAATGCATTTTTGAATCAAGTCAGACCATAGCCAATTAATATTCTGAATAAGTAAAATTTGCTATGATAGATATTAAATCCATTTTCACGCTGGCTGCATTTTTAATGGAAGGAAAACAAAAGGGAACAAGTTGTAGGGAACAACACATTTTGCTTTGAAGATGTTCACGTTTACAATGGGAGTCTGGGTTCTACAGAGCTTCAGTCCCCTCCAGGCCCCACAAGGGTGTCTACACCCCGTGCTCCGGGAGCACCACAGACCTGCTGCGGGACTGGGCCAGGGCTGGACTCCCAGAGGTCCCTTTATCTGTCACTGGAGATAAAGGCATGGGCTTCCTGGGTGGCTCAGTGGTAAGGAATCCATGTGCCAATGCAGGACACACAGGTTCAATCCCTGGGTCGGGATGATGCCCTGGAAGAGGACATGGGAACCCACTCCAGTCTTCTTGCCCGGGAAATTCCATGCACGGAGGAGCCTGGCAGGCTACTGTCCATGGGGTTGCAAAAGAGTTGGGTATGACTGAAGCAACAAAACAATAATGAGATAAATGCAGAGCCCAGTCTTACGGTGGGCATGAGGCTGAGTGAGCTGACAATGTCAAAGCACTGAGGACAGTGCCCAGCAGTCAGGGCTCAATAACACACCCGCTAGTCTTTCTGTGGTTAGTCTCATCAGGACAAAGTTTTATTCTGCCTGGAGGCGTTAGGAGAGGATTCCTGGGGGAAGTGACCAGGAAGAACACCCACGTGTTCCCAGGGTGGTTACAAGAAAGCCCAGAGACACATGGATCCCAAAGGGGAGCTTGTCATCTCAGGACGCCAGGGATGGGACAGTCACCACGATGGCACAACAACGGCACGATAGCCGTTGGTTCTGGAAAATCAAGGCCCAAAGGGAGCTATACTGCCCAGCTCAGGGCTTGACTGAAAGGCAGCAGCACAGCTCCAGTGGATGATAAAACAGAAGGGACGCTGGACTTGAAATAGAAACCTGAATTCGAGCTGAGACTGCTAGACATCCAGTTCTGAGTCCATTGCTCAACCTTGTCCTTGAGCTTGTCCTTGTAACTTAATCTCATGTAACTTAATCTCCAAAACACGAGGTTGACTGGATGATCCCTAAGATTTCCTCCATATTTAAGCCCGTTGAGTCCAAAGGTATCTGACATCTGGAGAAGACGTTCAGCAAATTAGTGATCCCACTACCACACTCATAATCGAAAGGAGACTATCCTGAAGGGGAAAGTCAACATTCACAGTGAACCCAACACATTACTATTCAGGGGGAAACAGTTCTCTGGATTCCAGGTAAAACCCCCAAATATCACTCATCCCGGGTTTCAAAATTGACATGGCACAGCAACTGCCCCTCTCGAGAACACATTCCTGGAGTGGTCACTATCCCCCTTGTTTCTTGCTTCTTCTCTTGAGTTCCCCTGCTTCCTGACTGAGCACAATTTTACTAACATTTCCACAATAAGGGAGGATGAAAGATCCTGTTACACAGGACATTAGTTTACTTTATAGGGCGAGATGGAATGGTTCGGGTGGTCAAGGAGCACCCACTGGTTCAGCAGTGACGATACGCTGTATTCCTACGGCAAACGGGATCGTCCCTGTTGTGTTCACTCTGTTCCCACTGGAAACTCTACACAGTTGACCCATGCCACTGGAACACTGCACACGGATGAAACACGTCACCAGAACATGGAAATTCTGCCTCTAGACCTTGAAACCTGGCCAACGCATTCTTCAGCAGACTGTGCAGGAGAAGCAAATGGCTGACGGAGAGGCCAGCTGACCTGGGGAGGCTGGTGCCCATCAGGTTCCTGTGTCCACCTGGCCTTAGCTTCTGCGTGTATTACAGACGTCACCTCGGGTCCCCTGAAGGGCTTCGTCCACGGGCCACAGAGCAGCAAGTCAGAAGCACCAACTGTGACAGAGGGACTGGACACCCCTCCTGCGTTCGGAGCTGCATGGCCTCTGCACAGAACTCGACCTTCTGGTTAACTTGCTGCTTACTGTCTGGACACTGGTCAGGGCGGGTGCGGCTGCAAGGGGCGCACACCACTGCTGACACGGCGCAGTTGGCCGAGGAGAACGGCACCCACCGGGAGGAGCCGTCGCCATGGCCTCTCCGGGTGCGCGGCTCCAGTCCCCAGGCGCATCCCTCTGGGCACCTGGCGGCTCGGGAGGGGAATAAGGAGGGATTCTACGCCCATCCACGGGGGTCCTGGGTCCTGCGCTGTCACCTGGCAGTGGGGATGCGGAGGGGAACCCCCAGGGCCGCGAGGAGTCCCGGGGGGGCTACACCCAGGAGAAGCTGCTGACGAACGGCCCCTGTCCACACCCTGCTGAGCTGAGCTGGTGCCAGGCTGGTGCCAGGTGTGTGAGTCGACCTTTCTGCTTGGCAGATACAAGAGTCCCTGTGGGTGTTTCTGAGCAGCCATCAGGCTCCTGGAACAGCCCATGTTGCCTGAGTTCAGGTCAGGAGACAGCGCTGACTGGGTCTCCACTGGAGTGAAGTTGTTACGCAACAGTGACAAGAAGGATGTTCACCAACACCCACGGGAGGGTGAATACAACGCCGCTGGGATTATCTTTTTGAAAAGCAAACCGGCTGGTGGGAAATCACACATGAGTTTGGCCGACCATGAGGTTGAAACCGGGACAACAAATGCCGCCGACCTCTGACTGTCCACAGTCAGCATTTCTGTAGCGTATATGGGAAAAGTTAAAGCTCACAACCCTGCAATCACACCGATACATGGCACAGGACTATTTTTGATAAAATAGACTGTCTGGTATTTTATTCCCTTCTAGATGAGAGACAACGTGAGAGGGTTGGTGGGTGGGGTATAAAATTTACTTTTAATAAAGCTAAAGTTACATAACATATGGTTTTGCACACTGTTTGAGAATCTATATCAGAAGTGCTTTTCCACATCATTAAGCATGCTCTGAGATGTGCCTTTTAGGAGATACACCGTAGCTTATTTCATTATGTCCCTGCTGTTTGACATATATTCTGGTTTTTATCACAATGAAAATGCTCTCGTGTGCGTCTTAGGACTTGGCGGGGTCTCTGCCATTTCCCAAGGAGAAATTCCCATGAGTAGAAACCATGCCTCCTGCTCCTTGATCAATTAAAAAAAAATGGGTGGAGGAGACGAACAGGTGGGCCAGAGAACCGCATGAAGTACTGACCATACAGAAGTGTTCATACCAAGAACAAAAGGAAATCTGGTAACAATGCGAATATCTCGTTTATCAGATTTTCAGACTGAACAGCAACACCCAAAGTTGCTCGGGAGGCCCTGTGCTCTCCTGGTGGGGGCAGAGGCTGGCTGCACCCACAGTCAGAAAACCACGTCGAGAGGGACTTTTCTTGGGTAGATTATGTGAGAAAGATGCTGGACAGAACATATAGCCTTCTCAAACCGTGTCTACAGAACCTGACGCCAGTGGGAAGCTGCAGCCTCTGATCTAAAGGGGAACAACAGATGCATATGTGTGCAGACGCATGCTGTCTCCTAGGTCAGCACGCCAAGGTGCTGAGAATCGCTCTCCGATTGCTCAAGCTCATTTCGGGAACTGAGCAATTCTTTCCTTACTCTGCTCTCCGAGCCCCTGCTTTGGCCATTCTACTGCTCGGCTGGGCAAGGAAGTGGCCGTCTGTGCCTCTAGTTGGTGTCTGAGTCTGGAAATGCACTGATGCTGGGGGTGGCGGCGGCAATGCTGTTGAATCACTGAGGGTTTTCCAGACTCTTAGTGGCTCCTGTCCAATTCGGGAGCATCACCATCAACGCCACAGACGCGCGTGTGAGCACCTCCAAAGAGCCGGGCAGGGCGCTGGGCGCTGGCTCTGCGGTGCTGGAGCCACAACTATGCTGTGTGAGCAGCTCACGTTCCCCGTCCACCCACTGCCCCAGATTCAGCACACGTGGCTCTCAGGTTGGTTCCTGCCCAGGCGGCGGTGGGACCTGGCAAAATTCACACAATTGTTCTGCCTTTGGACTTTTGCACCCGTGAAATACAGATAATCATACCTGCTGTGTCTGCCTCGTGGTGCTATCAGGAGGATACAAAGGGAGACAGTTGTGCTGCAGAAATGCTGCAGAAGAACTTGAGGGTTTTAAAGCACATTTAAAGGAAATGCACTATTAGCATAATAACTATCATCAGCCCATCCAGTCCTTGCTGCTAGGATACCGATCAAATAACGGAGTCCTTTCAGCTTCCCACGCCGGCACTGCCCATCCCAGCCTTTCCTCCAGAAGTCAGCGCAACACAGCGCGTCACGTTTCGCCGCAGCAAAATAACACGGGATTTAACGCCAAAGAGCAGAGTTCAGTGCCGAGAAAGAGAAAGTCTTGCACACTATCTAAAACCATCCTTCTTACTACAAAGTACTCACATTGCTCGTCCTTTCAAATGTCAGCCACAATCTAGGAGAAGCATCTGAAACATCACCATACAGACCCTCCCCTCAGTGCAAATGGTGGAGGAAAAGCGTGCTTTTCAGAGTGGGGCCCTCAGGAACTCTCCCACTGCTGAACTCGCACTCTAATCTGCAGAGCTCAGAGGTGCTGTTTTTCCAAAGCTGAGGGAAAAGCCTCAAAATGAAATAATGTTCCGGTGCAGCTGATGGTTGTGCTCAGTCCCCTGGGACATGGGAGCTGAGCGAATTCACAGCGACCACGGGGACAAGGCTCGGGGCGGGGGAACCTGCCTAGCCCCCTCTCCTCCCCGTGGGCCTCTGAGTCGTGCGCCTGCCCGTGGACAGCCTGGTCAGCCTCCCGAAACACCAGGCTGGGGAGTGCTGGGAGGAAGTGTGTGAAGGCACTTCCTGCACCAGGGTCAGGGCACCTGGGCGCAGGGTCGCGCAGGGCTTCCGAGCCAGGACGTGGAGGGCAGGCAGCAGCTCGTCAACCCCGAAGGTGCCAAGCCTGCCATGGGATCCGCCTCTGCAGGCCTCCTACCCTCTGCTGCCTGTGGCCCTCAGCTCAGCCCCTGCCAGAGAGCTGGTGCTATCCATGGCCGCGCCTGGACAGGGCCACCCCGTCCCTGGGGCACCCCCGTTCCCGGCTCATGGGGGCGGGAACTCTCGGTACCCCCGGGAAAGGCCCCTGGAATCACTCGCTGTCTGGGGTCAGAGTCTACCACTGAGCAAGTCGCCTTTCTTTAGAGGATTTGGGCAGGAGGGACCTTCACAGCCACATGGGGGCCTCTCTCAGGGGCTTCGGGGCCGCTGGCAGCTCCTGGAGGGGCCCCACCCTCCCTGGGGGCACCACCTCCTGGGCTGAGCTGCGCGCCCCTCAGCGGCGCTGTGGTCACCGCCAGGAGTGTGGCTGCCCCGCGGCCACGGCTCATCCTTCCAACAAAAGGAGGGTTTCCCGGGTCACCAGGCTTGGGAGAGTATTTGCCTCTTTGTATTGAGAGGGTAACAGGCAGGGAGGCCAGGGGTCTCCAAACGAGGAAATAGCCTGCAAGTGTCAGACATTTTTATCTCTCTTAAGCGGCAGGAGGAAACAAACTAGCAATATTTTTTCCTTCTCTATACAAATTTAAAAGGAGGTTTCTCTTAAAACACTGTGTTGCCATAATGACACTTGGTTTCACCTGAAGTTAACTATTCTCAAACCTAGAGATAACCAATGCCTTTTTCTTATGGAGATGTTTGTCTTAAGCTATGTTAATGTGCTATGCATTTACCCCAGACTCTGTCTTCAAGTCGGTTCCGCCTCTTGGCTCAGAACCTACTTGACAAACCAGTATGTTATACTCAGATATTGTTCCCCTAATCTATGTAAATGAAACTATTTGTATGGTGGTCTGCCCTTCTTCAAGATTCAAGTTAATCATTTTATGGCCCAGGCTAAACCATTTGGTGCCAAGATTATCCCAAAATGCATCTTATGGGTGAGGGGCCTGGTGCCATTCTGAATTTTAAGACATTCCTTTCTTTCATTAACAGACTGCTAGTGACTATATAACATCCAGCTGAAGACTAGCAGGGGGGCAGTCTTTCTGCCCCCTTCTGATGCCTATGTCAGAAGCTTTCTCTATCTCCTTTATACTTTAATAAAACTTTATCACACAAAAGCTCTGAGCGATCAAGCCTCGTCTCTGGCCCCGGATTGAATTCTTCTCCTCTGGGGGCCAAGAATCTCAGTGTCTTTGTGTGATTCAACAACAACCTTTCAGTATAGAGGAAGAGCAGTATTTGTCAGTCCTTTGTGGTGGGGACATATATAAAGATGCGCACTTAACTTTTTCAAATCTAGTATGCACAAATTATTCACATTTCAATCTCACCAAAATTCAAACGTATTAAAACTGATGGTGTGTCAACGCTAAAATTGTAGCATATTTTGCTTTTTTGGAGGTAAGTGAAAAAGCGTTGATCTTACAGTAGATATTCATTTATATTTGATGAATTTGGGGGAGCAGCATTTGATATGTCATTCTACGCACTGTTCAAAGTGCTTTATATATATTAACTTTTTTGAGGGAATTATTTTGGTGGTAACCCCTCTCCTTCCTGGGTAGGGAAGATCCCCTGGAGAAGGGATAGGCCACCCACTCCAGTATTCTTGGGCTTCCCTTGTGGCTCAGCTGGTAAAGAATCTGCCTGCAATGCGGGAGACCTGGGTTCGATCCCAGGGTTGGATAGATCCCCTGGAGAAGGGAAAGGTACCCACTCCAGTATTCTGGCCTGGAGAATTCCATGGACTGTATAGTCCAGGGGGTCGCAAAGAGTCGGACATGAATGAGTGACTGCACTTCACACCTCTCCTTCCAGCATTTTTTAAAATTTATTTTTAATTGGAGGGAATACTTGCTTTTGTCTTACTCCAGGATGCTCTGGCTGAGCACTTGGCAGAGATCTCCATGCTCCGCTGGCCCAGGTTGAAGCCGTCCCTCCCCCATGATCTGCGGCTCTGGCCTGCCCGTGAGCACCACCTTCTGCCCTGGACACCAGCTCGGACATGCGGTGCGCGCCTGTGTGCCCTGAGAGCCTTCCCTCCCACCCCTCCCTGGCCTTGGTGACGCCCGGTGTGGGTTCGGTCCAGGTCATCCCTCAGCGTCTCCCTGACAGAGTTACGAAGTTAATGGTTTCCTGCCACTGGGTTCTGGCGCTGGAAGGCCCAGGGATTACTGATCTACCTGGTCCCATAGAATATGTCTTTTCACAGTGAGAGAGAGTGAAACAAACACCCAGAGGGAAGTGGAGCTAAAGAGAAGTGAAGGCAAAGGGAATGCAGAAAGGGAAGGTACGGGGAAGCATGCACGCTCCGAGGATTTACTCTGGCACCTGGTATAGCTGTGCCTGGTCCCCAGCCTGTGTCTGCCCGTCCTGCGCAAGTAAGAGTCTCTTCTTTGTTTATTCCATTTTAAGTGTGAATTCTGTCCCTTGTAACTGAAAAACCCCAGTGAATGTACACTCTTCTGTCACCAGTTACCGTGTTTCTGTGGTCTGCCTTCTCCCTCTGAGCTCTCTCCTGTGCCAGGTGTTACGAATAATGATGAGGTCTTTGCCCCCAAATAGCTCCAGGTTCAGGCACATCCTCATCTACGCTTAAAAAGAGATGCACAAAATTACGGCAGATAATGAACACTAGTTCCTACGCTGCACCCAGGGATCAGAGCTTTGGTTTCTGGAGGAGATCTCATCCTTACATTTTCCAAGTGATAGCTCCAAGAGAGTAATTTTTTCTGGCTCACTGAAGGAGACGGCTGATGCAATCCAGAGATCCACAGACCTCTCAGAGGCTGGCAGGCATAGAGATGAGGATGAATCAACAGAAGCAAAGATGAGAGGGCGGGTGGTCCGGGGTGGATAGAGCAGTGATGTGGTCATCAGAGGTCGCTCCGGACACTCCCCACACAGCCTGCCTCAGGCTGGAGTCCAGACTGGGTCACACCCACCTGGGTAAGTGATGAAGTGCATGCTGCTCTCAAATTCCCAAAACGCCCGCCGAAAAAAACAGCAACTGCCACAACCAAGGCATGTGGGAAACTCAAGGGGAACCAGACTGGGTGGCACCGGACTGTGCCCAGGGATAGGCCGGGACTCCAAGCCGACCAGGGCACCAGACTCAGCCTCTGGTTAGCAGCACTGGGGCCCCTCTGCTGGTGGGAGGCAGGAGGAAAGAGGTTGGAAGCCCACCCCATGGACAAACCTGCAGAGTCAGATAGGAAGAAGACGCTTGGAAGTGGGCCTGACTCAGTGGCTTGCAATGCAAGTGAATTCACCCAGCCCGGAGATCGCTTAGAGGATGAGACGACTGTGCTGAGAAGGAAGAGCCAGCACCACCAGGTCACGTGGGGAGGGGGAGGCCAACGCACACGGGTGGGGAGGTTTCCGGGTGGGGAGGTTTCCGAGGACAGGTGATGCTGGATGGCGGGGGCGAGGGTAAAGGGTCAAGGACGCATCTGAGCACCTGGGTAGGGGCAGGACCTGCTCCTACCCTCCAGTGGGGGGTGGCCCCTGAACACCTGTTCACCTGGAGAACCCGAGCGGGCCAAGGGGACGTGAAGATGTGGTCGGGCGCCCGCCTGCCCCAAGGAAGCGGCCTCACTCGTCCTGCTCGAGGGCAGCGTGTCTACAAGTCAATGCGGAATCATCCCCTTGAGGTTTCACTTCGAGAACTGAACTGTGCTTTGGAACTGGCCTTTGAACAAGCCTGCATCAGCCCAAGCCATCCACACACAACCACCAGGATCCCCCAAAGCATCATGCTTTCTTTTGCTGTCGGCCTCAAGAATGCTTGGCTCAGTCTGGGTCTCAGACTCTGACACCCCTTCTGGTCACTCTGAAGCACGTGGTGCTTTCCTTCAGAAAGATGATGCTGGCCCATCACTCTCTGAGCGGTGTGTGGAGCGTTTATCAAAACTCCCGTTACTAAATTCATCTTATGCTGTCTCCCCACACAATTAAAATCTCCAAGAAGATGGAGACTCTGCTTGTGCTCGCTTTGATGCCCACATCAATGCCTGCAGAGACCTGATGCTAAGTATGTGCTGATTAATGATTCAAAAAATACCCACTGCTACTAGCTGAGGGCTCCCTGTGTGCTTGGCACTGACAGACATTCACCCACATTTGGTTTATTTCATACTTGCCAACAAAGGTCTGTACAGTCAAAGTTTTGGTTTTTCCAGTAGTCATGTATGGATGGATGTTGGACCACAAAGAAGGCTGAGCGCTGAAGAATTGATGCTTTTAAACTGTGGTGCTGGACAAGACTCTTGAGAGTCCCATGGACTGCAAGGAGATCAAACCAGTCAATCCTAAAGGAAATCAACCTTAAATATTCATTGGAAAGATTGATGCTGAAGCTGAAGCTCCAATACTTTGACCACCTGATGCAAAGAACTGACTGAGAACTGGAAAAGACCTTGATGCTGGGAAAGATTGAAGGCAAAAGGAGAAGAGGGCAGCAGAGGATGAGATGCTTGGATGGCATCACCGACTCAATGAACACAAACCCTTGGGGAAGCTCCGGGAGATACTGAAGGACAGGGAAGGCTGGTGTGCTGCAGTCCATGGGGTCACAGAGTCGGACATGACTGAAAGACTGAACAACACAGAGCCCGCTCATGTCCTCATGTGGCCTCTTATTGTCCACTTGGCAAGGAAGATGTTATTCCAGTTTTTTAGAAATGAGATGCAGGCTCAGAGAGGCTAAGCTTTGACCCGAGGTCACAGTGCTCATGATAGAGTTAGAAACGGACTGCTTGACCGCATGCCTGTGACTCTGGGGGCGGCGGCGCCAGCAGCCTGCACAACCAGCTGGAACCGCGAATTCTCAGGCGCCTCCCCTGGCCAGCTGGGTGGTAGCGGGCTCTCCGGATGGTGACTGATATCAGTGGAAAATCCTAAACGATTTCCAGCAGCTGTGCTGGTGAGGATGGCTGAACCCCTTCATGGGAGGGGTCTGAACGAAAACACAAAGCCTGAGAACTGAAAACTCTCTGTAAGCACTGGGAGAGATGACAGGCGTACTGACTGGTGGAAAGCAGGCACTCTCTCCATCTTTTCATGCTGCAGTTAAGTTCAAGCCTCATCGGCTGCCCAACGCAGGCTTCTGACTCTGAAGAAGTGAAAGGATTCTGCAGCACTTTCCTAAGGGGATGGAAAAGGCCACTTGTTTTTCTTGGTAAGTTTCCAGGCCTATTTCTGTACAGGCCAAACATGAGGCCGGCAATGCTGCCCCTGAAACGTCATTCAGACCTTGCTGGTGGGATCACCTGGGTGGGAGCAGGTGTGTGAGGTGTGCAGGGTCCGCTCTGAGGGGACGCCGAGGCCTCTACCACCACCCCAGACATGCCAGCTCACCCTGCTCGGACATGAACTCTCTGATTCCCGGGGTGACAGGTCTTAGAACTTTATTCTTCTCCAAGGCAATGAGATAAACAGCCAGCCTTCTCTTCAGCCGCTAGGGGCTCATTATCTGGTCTGTAGATTCCTAGAGGTCTTTGCAGCTCTTCTTTTCTCTGGCTGTTCACCTCCTAGCCTGTTACTGCTCATCAGATCGAGGGGGATCAGGGTCTGGCTCAGAAGCCCACCATCCTCGGCACTGATTCTCAGAGGCATTCTGCTGGGACCAGCTCAGGCTATACTGTTAAGTGCTGACTTCTGGGACCTGTGGAGCTCTCATCAGTGACCTTTTCTATTATTTACACACCAAGGCAATAAAAGATAAATGGACCCAGAATCAAACCAGAAAATTCACAAGAAAGATGCCATGGGTATTAATTTACAGAAAATAATCAATCAACTACTAAATACATACTAACTTATCAACTATGGTATATAAATACATACATGCTGATTTAAGTAGGTATGCAATTGAATTGTATTAGCAAAGATTTTTGAAAATTCATAGATTCAACAGTGTTTTTAATGATAAAGCCTGCTGCTTTATGCAGTAAATATATGATTGATTAAGCACACAGTAAACAATTTGTAAATATGTATCAAGAGCCTTAAAAAAGCATGTAATACTTCAGTTAGAAAAATCAATAGGCAAAAAACCCCCACAAAACGCTCATTGTTTTGAGTCAGTAATTCCTCATTAGGAACATTAGGCCTAAAGATATTCCACTGTATCAACTGTAACATTATGTTACATTATGACTACATTATAACTAAGCTCTGCTGTGCTTAGTGCTCAGTCACGTCCGACTCTCTGCGACCCCATGGACTGTAGCCCGCCAGGCTCCTCTGTCCATGGGATTCTCCAGGCAGGAATACTGGAGTGGGTAGCCTATCCCTTCTCCATCAGATCTTCCCGACCCAGGGGTTGACCCAGGGTCTCCTGCATTGCAGGTGGATTCTTTATGAGCTGAGCTCCCAGGGAAACCCTTTGTGTAATACTATATATATTGTAAATAGTCTAGATGTCCACAGGGAAATGATTTAATTTTTGTAAATGCATTCTATGAACTGTTATGTAACTATTGAAAATTATGTTTAGGACAAGTATTTAATTGTATAAAATGCTTACTGAATCATACTAGGCACAAGTTGAGATTTATACAACTAATTATTATAGCTATAAAATAATAATTATTATTATAACTATATTATTATTAGAACTATAAGGTTTCTACTCTGGGAAACAAGATTAAGAAAACACTAAAATATTAATAGTAACTGTCTATGGATACTGGATCTGCTGGTCCTTCTATAAGACTTTTTCCCTCTGCTTTCCACATTTTTTTACTTTCTATATTTTGTATTATTTTAACAACAGGGAAATAATAAAAATTAATCAACTACCTAACATGGTCTGGGCACCAGTCCTGGGAAGTGGGGACGAAACACTGGACATGAAGCATCCCAACCGCCACAGGGTGTTACATGGTTGCTGTTCAGTCGCTCAGGAGTGTCCGACTGTGCGACCCCACGGACCGCAGCACGCCAGGCTTCCCTGTCCATCACCGACTCCGGGAGCTTGCTCAAACTCATGTCCATCAAGCTGGTGATGCTATCTAACGGTCTCATTCTCTGCATCATATATGATAGGAAAGGGTCTGGAAACAAGCGTTCAGCACACGAAGTGGGTACCGGCAGATTTGGGGAGTAGCGGGGAGCCAGTGGGGCGTGGAATCCTAGCCTGGGGTCCAAGGATACCAGAGAGGACCCCTGCTCACCTCAACCCTCCCTGTGTCTTTCACGGCTGCCTGTCTGAAAAGAGCCCCTGTGTCCACGGACAACTTGCACACTAGAGACGCAGTGAGCCCTCCAGCCCTGGGCGTGGGCTCTGCCTTCCAGGCCCAGAGTGAACCTGGTGCCTGGGTCACTGCTGCCCGAGAGACTCGGTGTCTTCCCACCCCCATGGCAGGCTGGCTCATCCTGACTGTGGGCTCCGTCCCACAACGACCCAGGCTGAGGCTGGAGGGGCCAGACGGGGTGGCCCTGAGTCTGTGCTGGGCAGTCCGGCCTGCCCTTCGTGGTGGACGCAGCTCCGGTGCAGACTCTGACCACTGGAGGCCACGGGCATCTCTGCAGGCACCTGGCTTGGGGGAGGCCAGGCCAGGGCCGTGGAGGGCGGCAAGCTCCTGGGGGCACATGGAGGTGTTTGGAGCAGGGGGTGCGGGGGTAGTTACAGCTCTCGAGGGGGGCAGCCTGGACGCAGAGCTGCCTCGCTGCCCGCTGGGCACTCAGCCTCGGGTGACCCACCAGACGTCCCCAGACTAACTTTCTTGCCCGTCAGATGACCTTGGGTGCCTGGGGGGGTCCTCGGCTCACGGTGGACAGCCGTGTTCACATCCCCTCTGGTTCCTGAATACTGGGCTCAAAGCCCTTGGTGGGGCTGCTCATTCCAGCACCATGTGAGACCTGGCAACCAGAGCAGGACTCGGGGACCTTCTGGAAGCCAGCACCATGTTCCCTGCCCTCCCTCCATCAGGGCAGGGCTCTGCCGTCCTGATGGGGCCTGCAGTTCAGCCTCGGCCCGTCCCCCCGCCCTCTGCCCCCCTCAGCCTCCCCACAGCTCTTCCAGGAAACAAATACCACTGCAGAGGCACAGAGACTTGCAGTTACATCCTCCCGTAAGCCATGGGCAGACGTGGCTTCCATCCCCAGCTGGAGGAAGATGAGATGCAGGGAGGTGAAGGAGTCGGCCCGACGTGGCAGGCGGGGTGGCCGAGCTGAGGTCCAGCCCAGCCTGTGGCTCCAGGACCCGCCTCTCTGCCCTCTCTGCTCCGGGCCACCCGCTCCGACACTCACGGGGCAATCCTCCGTAATCGGTGTTAAAGACGTGTGTGCAGGCGCTCATCCACCAAGGCCACACGTCCCAGGCCAGTGGCATAGAGCCAGGCCAATGACCTTGTGCCCGGAGACGCCCCATCCACTCAGTGCCCCACTGATAATACCCTGTGTCAGGCCGCTCCCGCCTCCTCCTCACGAAGGCCTGTCTCAGTGGCTCCGGCAGCCATAACAGAACAGCACATTCGGGGCCACTTAACCGGCAAGCGTAGAGCTCACAGTTCTAGACGCCGGAAGTAGAAGATCAGGCTGCTGTCGGGGTCGGGTTCTACTGAAAACCTTCCTCTTGGTTCACAGATGATGGCCTGGGCTGTGTCCTCACACGGCCCAGAGAGACCATCTCTCACATCTCTTCTTATAAAGGCACTAATCCCGTTTGTGGGGGCTCCACCCTCATGACCTAGTCACCCCAATGCCTGCTCCCCCTCCTGACACCATCCCACTGGAGATAAGGGTTTGCATGCATGAATTTGGGGGACACAAGCCTTCAGTCCCATAGCAGTGCTTTCCAGCTCTGCTCTGCAAAGCCTGAGTCTGTTCTGCCTCTTTCAGGAAGCCTTCCATGACTACCTCCATCTCCCTCCCTCTAATACATGAGCACCAGTCACCGTTATGTGATAAAGGGCATCATTCAATCTCTGAACTGCAGCGATCACCCAGCACAGTTCCCTGTCTTAAAAAAACAGGGGAGTTGAGACTCTTTAGCTTCTCAAAGTCTGTAATAACTTTCCTAGATTATGTTGTGTGTGTGTCTCTTGTCCAAATATTCATCTCCTTCAGGCCATGCTTTTCCCTTTATCTCATACAAACACTGACACAGCTCTGGGCAAACACAGGGCTTACGCTCTGAGTCTGAGCCATCAGAGTTCTCTGCTCCTGGCCTGGGGTCCCAGCAGCCCCCTCAGCTCCTGGAGAACTAGCAGCAGGCTCTGCACTAGGGTTGAGCCTCACACAGCCTTGACTAATCCCCTCACGGGACACCAGCATCTCAGGACCACGGCGCCACGGTGGGGTGGGGGGGGCAACGTTGGTGTCTGTCCCCTCATCTCTGTCACTCACCAGCCATAGCTTCAGGGAGCATTTTAATGACAAACAGAAGCTGTCTTTTGAAATATTGTCTCAGGAGGCAAATCTCACTTTTCCAGGCATACTAGGAACAGGTGGGGAATAGCGAATTAGTACTAACTGGCCTGATCGGTGAGGTGAGGTCACTGGACAGGATCTTGTGCAGGCAGGGGCTTGGGGAAAGGGAGGAGGAGATGAGCTGGGGGCTGAGGAGGAGAGGGTGGGCTACGGACGCCCCCTGGGGGTTGCGAGCAGGTGGGCGGCCGCCTGTGCATCTGGGACTGTCCCGTGTTAACACTGAACACTCAGAAAAACTGGGGTGGCTTGTCGCCCCAGTTGAGGTGACTTGTAGATGGTGGGGAGGGCTCAGCTGGTCTTCATTATCTGTATCATGGGTTGAAAATTCCCTGGACGATCAATGAGAAAAATTACGAAAATAAAACCCCACCTCCTATGTCTTCCTATACGGTTATACACGTCCATACATGAGCTTTCATGCGTGTCTGTGTCCACCTATTGCAATGACACTAGGGAGGGTGTTTTAGGGCGTCTCTAAGAGACGGGTTCGATCCCTGGGTTGGGAAGATCCCCTGGAGGAGGGCGTGGCAGCCCACTCCAGTATCCTTGCCTGGAGAATCCCATGGACAGAGGAGACTGGCGGGCTTCGTCCAGTCCACAGGGTCACAAGGAGTCAGACACGACTGAAGAGACTTCACACACACGCTCTGTTCCTGCTCAGACTCAGCCAGAACCTCCCAGGGCCTCCTAGACCCATCAGGGGCCGCAGGACCATGACATGTTGCCCGACGGGCGCTAAGCCTGCACCTAAGAGTGGGGAAGGGCGGCAGAGAGGCTCCGGCTCTCCCATGTCACAGGCAGGTTTGGCACCCTAAGACACACTTGTCTTAAAGACAGACGTGGCCACGGCTTTGGGAGCCAGCCTAAGGCACTCAGAGCTCTGCCTGGTTCAGACAGGGCTGCACCAGCCAAGGCCTCCTACCCGTCTGGGGAAGCTGGCTCTGCTGAATCAGGACATGACTGAGCCCTGCAGGGAGTGTGTGGTGGGACAGTTTAATATGCAGCCAGTCTTCTGTGCTGAGCTTGGTAATTAGCACTTCTGGAAAATCAGTGCACTCTACAATGTTAGCAAAATGAAACTGCTAATTAATAAAGCAAAATTTCAAGCTCCTTAGAATTTCAGGAGACATTTAAGCTGCAAACTCTCACTTGGAATTATGGAGATGTGACTTGGAGAAGACTCAAGGGAACCGTCGTCAGGAGGGTCCTCCCTGAGGGTGCTCCACCCTTGCTTGGCCTTGATGGGAACTGGAGCGCCATCGTAAGCACGAGGGGACCGCGGTGCAGACAGCCCCCGACTCACGACGCTGTGCCTGCAGTAGCCGCTGGCCTTGGAGTTGAAACCTGCTCTTTTCTGGGCAGGGCTGTGTGGCCTGATCCTCTCTCGTGATGCTGGGCAGGGCTGCTCCTGGTCAGCCTCGTGACCACGGGGGAAACCATGATACACAGATGACCATTCGGGACCCAGACGGCCATTCTGCTCTTTACCTCCAGTACAGTGTCCAGTAAATTATACGAGACATTCAACTCTTGATTATAAAACAGGCTTGGTGCTACAAGACTTTGCCCAAACCACCAAAGGCAGTTCCAAATGAGGAAGGGAAGCAGCGGTCATCCCCTAACCTGGACCACAACGGCAGCCCTCATCTAGTGCCTGCTGCACGCCCCGTGTGGTTACCACTATGTGATTTGAGTATCTAGATTACCCCAGGTTCTCCCAGTAAACATGCAAATTAGGCATCCTAATCACCCTCATTTTATGGATGAGGAAACTGACTCAGAAGGTTCAAGGTCAAAAAAGCTAACAGGGTCGCCTGGCTCCAGAGTCTACATTTTTCCATTTTGTAATTTTCTCATCATTTGGGCAAAAATTATATCTTTGGCTCAGATTCAAGATACTATTAGGTTCCTCCTTCCACAACAGTGGCCAAGAACGGGGACTAACACTGACCATATCCAAGAAGGCTGCTCACGAGCTGCTCCAATAGCCTTCACAGCACACCTGGAGGTCTTTCCACGCTGTTTACAGGTAAGGAAACTGCGGCTCTGAGGGGGCATTAAAGTCATGGCGGGGCTGGGTTTCAATCCAGCTCAGTTTTTGCTGTTATTGGGTTGCTAGGTCACGTCTGACTTTTTTTGCGACCCCATGGACTGCAGCGTGCCAGGCCTCCCTGTCCCTCACTGTCTCCTGGAGTTTGCCCAAGCTCATGTCAATCCAGTTCAGGCTGCTTCTAAACTCTATTCTTCCCACCGGGGGAGTGCTTCCCAAAGTTTGGTTCACCACCAACCACCCCCATGATGCTTTTGGATTTTGATTAGAGTAGTACTTAGTGTGATTATTTGGGGCTTCCCAGGTGGCTCAGTGGTAAAGAATCCGCCTGCCAACCAGGAGGTGTGGGTTTGATCCCTGGGTCAGAAAGATCCCCTGGAGGAGGAAATGGCAATCCACTCCAGTATTTTTGCCTGGAGAATTCCTTGGACAGAGAAGCCTGGTGGGCTACAGTCGATGGGGTCACAAAGTGTCAGACATGACTGAGCAACTCAGCACAGTACTGTTATTTACTAGTTATTTTTCAATAATTTCCCTTTCAATGTAAGCAAGTTTCATTTAAAAGGGATATTTTGCCTCACTACTGTGAAGGGAACACGGTATTCTCAGGAGTGAAGAGGTGGTAGGCATAAACAAACACCAACAAAACCAAACATTATTTCTAATTCTGTCCAGGTCTACCTAAAGACCTGTTTGTTTAAGATCTACTTAGAGGTCTCTTTGTTAAAGAGCAGTGTTAGCAGGCATCAGGCCCTGCCAAAGACTTTCTCCTGATCTATATGCCAAAGTCTGGAAGAGAACTGAACATGGGAGAATTTCCTTACTATGTACTGCCCCTTTCTTAGCTCTCCACGCCGCACCTCGAGTCTGGCCCCAGACCATCCACCACACACTTGCAACTTTGCTCCATAACATTAAGGAACTCCATCTGGGAGTGTGGAGGAAAACAACCTCCGGAAAATGTCTGGGTTGTATCAAAACACTTTGAAGCTGCTTCTCACGGGTTGTTCCCGCCTAAGATGGTGTAGGAAGCAGAACTCTGAAAGATGCTCCCGGCTTTATCAGCCTTGTGTAAATAAATACCGGCCTCTTTGGTATGAACAGGACGGTGGACCATCAGGGAACACACAGCAGCTGGTGGTCCTTAAGGCTGTGGGATTCCTGGCAAACAGAAGGCGCTCAAACACTGTTGAATGAACAGGCCTTACAACCATTATCATGAGAGAAAAGAGATGAGAGCAAATGAAACCAGGGTTGTTTCTTTCCTGTCCTCGACATTTTCACTTACTGCAGATCACGTTAGCATGAGAATACAGGCAGCTGTAAGGGGAGTCACCAGTGGCCTGTCTGTAAGGGACATGCTGGAGCTGGTGGGGAGGAGCTATCCCCTTCTGGTGTCTTGGGATGGGAGATGGGCCCGGCAGAAGTAACTGGTCCCGGTGGGCTGGACCATTTCTTCTCTCCCCTTAGGCTGAGATGGCTGCATGTGGAAAGAGCATGGTGGGTTGACGGACGCAGCTCACTTTTCTTTGCCGTTCATGATGGAGAAGCTACTGAAAGTCAGTGTGAAAGCTGTGGTGTCTACATGCCAGGTCTTGGAGGAGGCCCCACCCCACCCAGGGTACAGGATTCATCTACAACCCTGCCCACTGTTCAGGGAGGTGCCATTCCTGTGTTGACCTGTGCTGTTTCCAGCAGAACGCAATCTAGGGATGGTGGTTCCTTCTGGATGGAGTGGCAATAACCTAGGAATTTGAGCTCACAGATGCTTTTAAAGGACTTCTAAGCTTCACATGTTCATTTTGGGCTTCTCAATGTGGTGCAGTGGTAAAGAATCCACTTGCCAATGTAGGAGGTGCAAGAGATGTGGGTTTGATCCCTGGGTGGGGAAGAGTCCCTGGAGTAGGAAGTGGAAACCCACTCCAGTATTCCTGTCTGGAAAATTCCATGGACAGCAGAGCCTGGTGGGTTACAGTCCATGGGGTCGCAAAGAACTGGACATGACCAAGCACACAAACACACGCCATGCTCGTTTTGATGAGAATCTCAACAAAATTAACCTGACATATTCTAGACCTCCAAGATGACTGATAACCAAGCCCTATCATGTAATTTTCGTTCCTGACTTAATGTTCACAAGCACAAAAGTGCCCGTGACACTACCAGAGTTGTTGTGAGCCAATGAGAAAAGAATAAAATGAATTTGACGTGTAAATAACACATCTCTGATGAGCAAAGCAAAAATAACATCCTGCTCTATTGTTCCAAAGGAGTTTTCTCAGCAGGTCAAATAAAGAAAGTCAAAGTGTTAGTTGCAGTCGTGTCTGACTCTCTGCAACCCGAAGCCCATCAGGCTCCTCTGTCCATGGGATTCTCCAGGCAAGAATACTAGAATGGGTAGCCTATCCCTTCTCCAGGGGATCTTCCCAACCCAGGGACTGAACCTGCGTCTCCCCCATTGCAGATAGATTCTTTACCATTTGAGGCACCAGGGAAGTGCCAAATAAAGAAAAGTCGTGGGAAACTGAGTCACAACATGACGAGCGCAGGCATGACAGAGGAAAGGCAGGAGCAGCCAGCTCTATGGTCACCAGGCACTGCTGCTTTTAGATTTGTTGGTTTTGTAGATTTGTTGAGGCTCATTGGTAAATTATATTTGGCTTTATAAGTTATGAAAGTATATACTGAGCTTGGTGTTTGTACCCAAGTAGCATTTTAATAAAGTGATTTAAGTGTAATTCAATAACATATCTACCACATTAGCAGACAATGTTACTCATGAACATAGATGCAAAAACCGTAGACAAACTACTAGTTTAAAAAACCAACAAAATATGTATGCATATAAGAAAAAATCTAGATTTCTCTAATTGGATTTATCCTAGTCACTACTAGTTCACTCTGATTAGACTCTTCAGTAAGGCTGGTTTTCTATTGATCAATATGATATCACACTGACAAATTAAGGCAGAAATGCCACACGGATCATCTCAGTATATGACAAAAGCACATTCCAAAATTTCAAAACACAATTTAAGATAATGAATCACAGAACACAAACAACAGGAGCAACAACAAAAATAAAGCAAATAAAACCACAGAGCAAACCGGAAATGGAAATGACCTTAACCTGGTCGAGGGCATCTACCTAATAAGCCCGCAGCAACTTCACACTGAAAGGTGAAAACTTGAAAGCATCTCCTTTATGATCAGATACAAGGCAAGGATTGAACCTCACAGTCACCCCTCTGTCCCACGTGGAAGTGATGGCCTTAGACAGCACAGCAAGACGGAAAAAGGAAGAAATAAATTCATCACCATCTGGAGAGGCCAGGATTGCCTAAATCCCTAACCCAAACAAGCCATAGATAAAGTATTGGAGTTAAGTGAGTTTAGCAAGGCTGAGGGATAAGAAATCAACATAAAAAGTCACTTGCAGTTCTATTCACCAGCATATATAAATTAGGAAAATTATATTTAAAAAACTAAATATATGCAATAGTTCCAAAATATTCTAATACCTAGGAATGATTTTAAGCCAAATATTTGCAAGAAATTTATGGAGAAAATAAAGACTTTAGTGGAAGACATTTTTTTAGAAAAGTAAATAAACTGGCAACTATGCCATGTATTAGAAAGTTCAATGTGCTTGTGTCGCTTCAGTCGTGTCTGACTCTTTGTGACCCCGTGGACTGTAGCCCGCCAGGCTCCTCTGTCCATGGGATTCTCCAGGCAAGAATACTGAAGTGGACTGCCATGCCCTCCTCCAGGGCATCTTCCTGACCCAGAGATAGAACCCACGCCTCCTGTGTCTCCTGCTTTGCAGGCAGTTTTTTTTTTTTTAATCGCTAGCGCCACTGGGAAAGTTCAATAGCTGAAGTTTATAAATTCTCTCACAATGGTGTGTAAATTCAGTGCAACTCCCATTAATCTCCCAAATGTGTTTTTAAAAGAACACACAAACACGGTACCCACGGTAGCCAAGAACAACATGAACATCTAGTAAAATAGATATAATAATGCCTATTGTTAATGGTTATGCTGCCATACCGATTATAAAGCTACGGTAATTAAGAACATGCGGTTCCATCACAATGACAGACAAAAGACCCGTAGGACACAGCAGGGAGTCAGAAACCAAACCTACACATACACAAAAGTTGATAAATGGCAGAGGCAGTCATAGAGATCAGGGAGGAAAGGAAGGTTTGTTTTTTTTTTTTCAATAAATAACCTGGTACAATGATTATTCCTATGGAAAATAATTGTAAGTCTTCTTCACATTCTACACTCAAATCAATTTTAAGTGGATTAAAGACCTGTTTTGAAAGATGAAATGACAAAAACTGTTACAAGATACAAGATAGGAGGGTATGATCTCAGGGTAGGAAACACTTCTTTAAAAAGACATAAAAAATGCAAACCATAAATGAATAAATAAACTTGATTTCACTTAAGTTAATATCTTTTCCTATTAAAAATATCAAAATGAAAGTGAAAAGACAAGCTATAAGATGCAAGGAAATATAGACAATAATAAAATGGGCAAATAATTACGATTTGGAATGTATAAGGGCAAGCATGCACAGGGACCTACATTCGATATCCTGTGATAAACCAAAATGTAAGATAATCTGAAAAAGAATATACATATGTGTAACTGAATCACTTGCCGTACAGAAGAAATTAACACAACATTGTAAATCAACCATACTTCAATAAAAAAGAAATGCACCAGATTTCTGTATATTAGTTTTGTTTAAAAGAAGACTGTACAAATAAGTTGTACATAATAATATCAATAGAAAGGGACACACTACCCAAAAGAAAAACAAGGCATAAATAAGCATTTTTACAGAAGATGTAATATGAATAATTATGCCTGTGAAAAAGTTCAACCTCATTAGTAATCAATTATATGCAAATTAAAATCCACCGAAACTTTGACACATTCGTACAAGGAAATGAGTGACATGTACTTAACACTGAAAATATTTTAAACTAACTAGAAAAGGACCTGCTTATAAATGGACAGGAGACTGAATAAACTCCTTGGGACCTACTTGTACAATGGACGACAACACAGCGTTGAAAAATGTTCTATTAAAGCTACACCTATCACAAATACCCACAAATATCACAAACAGTGTTGAGTGCAGAAAGCGAGGAACAAGAGCACTTATAAGATTTCAGAAACAGTTAAGGGCTTCCCTGGTGGCTCAGTCAGTAAGAGAATCTGTCTGCCAATGCAGGAGACACTGGTTTGATCCCTGGGTCAGGAATATACCCTGGAGAAGGGAATGGCAACCCAATCTAGTATTCTTGCATGAGAAATTCCATGGACAGAGGAGCCTGGCAGGCCACAGTCCATGGGGTCACAAAGAGTTGGACATGACTGAGCACACATGTACACTTCATATATATTTTTTTGTTTTTATAATGCATTTCATTAAGATATAAATATGCATCTGAAACACAAAATAGTTAAAGGTAGAAAACTAAAACAAAAGTGTTATTCCTACCCCCTGCCACCGGGAAGGGAACACTCAGGGTTTTCTTTGTTTAACCCTCTACAAAGGCTTTCTGAGAGGACGTCATATGGGGTGATGATCCGTTTCTTATGGGAGGGACATTTTATTCCA
Source organism: Bubalus kerabau (assembly GCF_029407905.1). Classification (NCBI taxonomy): domain Eukaryota; kingdom Metazoa; phylum Chordata; class Mammalia; order Artiodactyla; family Bovidae; genus Bubalus; species Bubalus kerabau. The sequence continues at coordinate 120,151,616 of NC_073631.1, read as the reverse complement.
GGTGGGTCTCATTGCTTGCTCTGGGGCCCTGGCAGCTCATTTATGGAAGCTGCAGAGATTTCAGATGAAAATATCACAGTTAGGTCAATGTTTCATTTCCTTTAAGGAGCGAGGCGGGAGAAAGATAAGGGTGTTAGATTAATTACGCCAGAGGCTGTATCAGGAGACAGACAGCTTCTTGATACTGCATAAATGGTTCACATGGGTGGCCTTGAATACAAATGCCATCACTCACGGTAATAATAACAGTTTGCACTTCCGGGCATTTAGGAGATTTTCAAAGACTTTTCACAGACATGAACTCATTTGTTCTCAAGATAACTCCTTCTGGTTTTTCAGCTGAGATGCTGAGTCCAGATGTATAGTTTGGTGCATAGGATGAAGCAGCCCCCAGGTTTCTGTTCTGATACCATCATGAATACATGGTCTTGGACAAATATCTTACGTTTTCTGAACTTCAACTTTCTTACAGCTAAATGGAGATACAGTGAACAAAAAAGGCCATCTATGTGCAATGCCTGTCTTGCAGACTGGGGTCTTTGCAGCCCTAAATAGATGGGATACTGGAGTGGGCAGCCATTCCCTTCTCCAGGAGAAGACCCAGGGATCAAACCAGGGTCTCCTGCATTGCAGGCAATTCTTCACTATCTGAGCCACCAGGGAAGCCCTTGCTTTACATTATCAGCTATTATGTCCCAAACTGAGCAGCCATGTGGTTACAACTTGCTGTCTGCATGGCTGTCTTTTTAGTAGACATTTTTTGTTCATAGATCTGATTAGAGAAAATCCCCCCAAAATTATTAACACTGAATAGAAGATCTAGCAATGTGGGCGATGACTCCTCACCCAAGGTTAGAAGAAAAAGAAAACACAATACTTTTGAAACATCCTGATCTAAACTTTGAACTGAACTGATTGACCAAGGTAACCTGCAGGGCAGGCAGCATCTGCCTGGACGTGCCCATGGGCCTGACCAGGGACCACTGCCTTCGGGAAGTGACAATTATTTGACCAGGAATGTTCTGGGTGGCGATTTTATATGCAACATACTCCTTTGCTACCGGCCTGGTGATTAAAAACATAATCTCATAGATTCTTTGCTTCTTCATGACGTGAGAGTGGTGTTCACGAGGCTTCAGAGTTTATTAAAGAGGCCAGGCAGTCCCCATCCTGCCTGCTGGCATCTGAGCCCACGATGATCAAATTTGGCTGCATGTGAGAAGCTCCTGGGAGCTTTAACACAGTGCTTAGTGGTGCCCGAGCCGTATCTGGTCTAAATACACCAGAATCCCTGGGCATGGAGCCCAGCCACTGGTCTTTATAAATGTCAATGTGTAGCTCAGAACCACTAGCTCAAGCAAACACCGACCGCCATACCCTTTGTTTTCACTACATGTGTAGTGAGCTGTTGAACTCTTGGCGAATAAAATTCTAGGGTTGTTGGAAGGAAGGATGTACAGACTCTGAACTGGGAAATCACAAAAACACTGACACATTTCCTCACAACACAGGAGGCGAAAGGCAGGTCTACCGGCCCGCTGCCCGACAGGCTGCCTTGTTATGACACTGAGTCACTGTTCAGATGCACGTCAACAGAGCCGTGGGGTGACGGCCGAGGCACAGAACAGCGAGGCGTGCTGCAGCGACGTTCTGTTATGCTCCATCAGCCAGACACGAGAGTTTACTTTTCCACTGACTGATGAATTTACACTTTTATTATTCTGTGTTTTTTGACAGAAAGATTGTGGAGTCAGTTAATCTCATAAGGCAGTAACACAGGAAATTTAAAAGACAGAATTCATTAAGCAAGTCCACTGTGAACCTTGTCCTGGGGTGATCAGATCCATAGGAAATATTTAATAGAGAGCAGTGATTTCAGAGCACATTTCAATGACTCAGATTCCATTAAACATTCTGAAATTCCATTAAATGTTCACATTTTCAGTGAACTTAAAAAAATATGAGCTTGTATGGCCATGGAGAAAATTAGTTTAATTAAATAAATATGTGTATATGCAATTAAAATTCTTTTTAATCTGGAAACTTCCTGGAATTTCACTGAGTTCAAGCTTCAACTTCATATCAGGGGTAACTATAACTCATCTGGAGGCTGAAAAGGTTAAGATTTAAGGGAGGTGTGTCACAAGTGATGGCCTAAGACAGAAGGCCAGCTGCAGTAGGTGAAAATAAAGAAAAATAGGAAAAATGCACCTTGGGTTTATGCTTATATCAGTAAAGGTTGTGCCTGATTCTTTACGACCCCATGAACTGGGAAGGCCCTGGTGGGTTCCCTGGTGGCTCAGATGGTAAAGAGTCTGCCTGCAGTGTGGGAGAGTCTGCCTGCAGTGGGTTCCATCCCTGGGTCCGGAAGATCCCTTGGAGAAGGAAATGGTGACCCACTCCAGTATTCTTGCCTGGAAAATCCCATGGATGGAGGAGCCTGGTGGGCTACTTGGGATAGGCAGACAATTCATGGGGCTTCGAAGAGTCAGATACGACTGAATGACTTCATTCTCTCACTCTCAGAAAAGGTAGTTGACTTTTACCTTGGGTAAACAATATGCCTTAATTACCAAAAATAAACAAATAAGACCTAATCCAAAGAAACCATAAACAAAAACCAAAAGACAACCCACAGACTGGGGAGAAAATATTTGCAAATGATGCAACCCATAAGAACTTAATTTCCAAATACACAAACAGTTCATACAACCCAATAACAAAAAACCAAATAATCAAATCAAGAAATAAGTTTAGACATTTCTCCAAAAAAGACATACAGATGGGTGAGAGGCACATGAAAAGATGCTCAACGTGGCTAATTTATCAGAGAAATGCAAATCAAAATTGTTATGAGGTACCATCTCACAGTCAGAATGGCCATCATCAAAAAGTCTACAAATAATAAATGCTAGAGAAGATGTGGGGAAAAGGAAATCTTCCTACCCTGTTGGTGGGACTGTAGATTGGGGAAGCCACTGTGGAATACAGTCTGGAGGTTTCCTAAGAAACTAAAAATAGAGTTACCATGTGACCCAACAATTCTACTCCTGGGCATATATCCAGAAAAGGTGAAAACTATAATTCAAAAAGATACATGCAGCCCTATTTTCACAGCAGCACTACTCACAACAGCCAAGACCTGGACGCAACCTAAGTGTCCATTGACAGATGAATGGATAAAGAAGACGTGGTACCTATATACAATGGAATATTACTCAGCTATAAAAAGAAAGAATGGAATAATGCCATTTGCAGCAACATGGATGCAACAAGAGATTATCATACTAAATGAAGTAAATCAGAAAGATCATTTGATATCACTTATATGTGGGATCTAAAATATGACACAAATGAACTTATTTATGAAATAGACTCAGACGCAGAAAACAAACTTACGGTTCCCAAAGGGGAAAAGGGTGAGGGAGAGATAAATTAGGACTTTGGGATTAACACATACACACTACCATATGGTAAACAGATAAACAAGGACCCGCTGTATAGCACAGGGAGCTGTATTCAATGAAAGAAAGAAAAGTGAAAGTGAAGTCGTTCAGTCGTGTCCTACTCTTTGCGACCCCATGGACTGTAGCCTACCAGGCTTCTCCATCCATGGAATTCTCCAGGCAAGAATACTGGAGTGGGTTGCCATTTCCTTCTTCAGAGGATCTTCCTGACCCAGGGATTGAACCCAGGTCTCCCAAATTGCAGGCAGACGCTTTACCATCTGAGCCACCAGGGAAGCCCTATCCTATGGTAAACCATCATGGAGAAGAATATGAAAGTGCGGCTTCCCAGGTGACGCGAGTGGAAAAGAACCTGCCTGCTAATGCAGGAGACCTAAGAGATGCTGGCTTGATCCCTGGCTCAGGAAGATCCCCTGGAGTAGGAAACGGCAACCCAAACCAGTATTATTGCCTGGGAAATCTCATGGACAGAGGAGCCTGGCTACAGTCCATGGGGTCACAAAGAGTCGGGCATGACTGAGTGCATACACACATACAAACACACACACACGTGTTATATACCATACATACACTGTACAGCAGAAACTAACACACTGGTATAAATCAGCTACACTTTAATTAAAAAAATGCTTTAATGGATCACGTCCTTCATTTAGCCTCTGAATACTCACTGCGTGTTTACGAACTGTCACGTCTGTATTTCAGGGCTGGGCACACATTAGGGAACAGGAGAAGGCTCTCATTCTTAAGGGCTCACGGTGGACTGGGTCCTGACACACGGCTGCTGAGCGTGGGAGGCAGCGGTGCAGGGGACGGGGAGTGAGCGGAGGGTCTCCAGCCCAGCCGTGGCTGTGGCTGTGGATCTGGGGAGGCTTCCTGAGGGCAGGAGGTGGCGTTAGCGGGGCACACGAGGTGGGGTAGGGCCTTTGTCCTGGATGCTGGGGACTCAGGTGCAGAGGGGAGAGGCTCTGGGACGGCCGGGCAGTCGCAGAGCCTTCATCAGGGCAGATGCTCAGCCTGGGGGTGGGGGGACCAGCGTCGGGGGCGGCAGGGTTATGGGGTCAGGGTCGGGCTTCCCTTACCAGTGATGCAGCCGGGGGCAGGATCGACACGGGAGGCGACACAGCCCCTCCGTTCCGGAAGGTTCTGGAGCAGGGCAGACTTGGGCTGGGAGGCCACACCAGCGACTCTCACAGGGCCCAGTGGGCGGTGATGGTGGGAACACGAAGGACGGGATGGGGTCCAACAGTATCAGGAAAGCAGGAGGCGCAGGACCTGTTGCTGGATGGGTCAGGGCAGGGATGAGGGGGACCGTGGAATCTGGGATGCCAAATTTCTGACCTGGGCAGTGGAAGAGATGTGATCCCTTCACTGAGGGGCAGTTACTGCAAGAGGAGCACAGAAGGTCTGGGTCCAAGTTCTGAGTCTGGGTCAGTTCACGGCAGGCACGGCTCACGTGGGCAAGGACCACAGTGAGACCTGGGTCGGGGAGACGGCAAATTCAAGTATACCCTGGACTTGGCTTATCAACGTGAGTGACCTACACTCATTAAATCAGGCCCAGCTGAGGACGTGAAAACATAATTCCAGCTGTTACTGGCCATCAGAGCCATTATGGTAAAAATAAACCATTCAGACAAATGATGAGGTTTCCAAATTGAAGAACAAATAGGAAAATCGATTCACAAATTTGCTAATTGTCCTTTATAAGTGGAAAGAACTGAACTGAAATGGATTTTAGCCATGATATACACAAAATAAACACAGTGTAAAGTACATAGAACTGAGTCTGGTTTTTTTTTTTCTTAACTGACTCATGGATTAATTGTGCTCACTCGCATCTTTGTTCTGTCGTAAGGAGATGCCTGCATCCCCTAGGTGTCAGATGAGTGAAACAAAACCTCATGGATTGTGGGAATAACTATGTCATAGGGCAGAAAGAAGACACTGGTATCAAGACAAGTTCTTTAGAAAAGTGAAGTATTGTCACTTTTCAGAATTTATAGTTGATTTCAATAATCAATAAGGGCTGACATGATGTTATAAAGGAGTCCTGGGAACTCGGTTTTGAAGACAAGGTGGGAAGAATCAATTATTTGCACACAGTTGATAGAGATGTTGCTAAATTGTCTCCAAACATCTTAGAGGCATCTTGTTTCACGCGAGCTGTTTTCTGCCTGGCGCCCTGCCCTCTCTGTGTTGTTCACCAACCCAGACGCAGCACCCAGAGGACCAGTGAGGACACGCGGCACGGAGGCCCGATGTCCCCTCTGACACTGAACGGAAGGACGACGCCTGCGCCTGGCGGGACGAGAAGAGGGTGCTTCTGTCGTCCGACGTGACTGGGGAGACCCACCGGGTCCCACCCGTTGGCCAGGACGCTCAGGCCGGCCTGTCCTTCCTGACCTTGTTTTCAATAGTGAAATTCACTGCTTTGTATTGAGATCTTTCATAGCATCACAACCTATTAGGAGTTTCCCAGGTGGCTCCACAGTAAAGAACCTGCCTGCCAATGCAGGGGATGTGGGTTCAATCCCTGGTCAGGAAGACCCCCTGGAAGTAACAACCCACTCCAGTATTCTTGCCTGGAGTATTCCATGGACAGAGGAGCCTGGCGGGCTACGTTCCAGCGGGTCGCAAAGAGTTGGACACGATTTATGGACTAAACAACAACAACAACAACATAGCATAACAACGATTTTAAGAAAAAAAATAGGACTCAAAAATCCAGAATTCCTTCCAAGTGTTGCTCACGGTCTGAACCACTCAGGTAATGAGGCAACAAACTTGTTAAATCCTAAATTGTTTTAGTTTGTAACATAAAGCTTTTCTAGTTTCCATGAATCCTGGACCACGCGCCTGTACTCCTGACATTTAGTTTTACTTTCCCTTCTGGATCCCATTCATTTACCAGGTATTTGGCGACAACCCGACTCTGCTCGGTTGCAGCCGTGGGCCGGGGAAAATCAAAGTGAGATGAAAAACACTCTGTCCTTGAACAGCTTATGTTTGGTCTGGGAAATAAAGTTACTCAAAAGTGAAACAGATGAACAATGAAAGGAGGAAGCTGATTAACTGCTACGCTAAGTGGGGCTGACAATATCACAGTGGTTTAGAGAAAGAAAAAGTCATGGTTATTCCATGGAGATGGGAAGATGGAACCATTACCTTGATATGTTCCAATTGTGAAACATTTTAGGAATTATGATAAAGAGGTGTTCCTTCCACCCAAGTGGGAGATGTCCACAAAATAGCCTATAAAAGCCCATTACGGACACTAAAGAGAATTCTTAGCAGCACAAATACTGTAGATCACTCCCAAGGCCGCTGAAAAAGAAATCTCCAAATGTCCAGAGCCGGATCTGCGCATAATGGGGACTGATGGGTTTGCCCATGGCTGCAACTGCAACCATACCCTCCAGCCTCACATCCTAATGTTTAAAAAGGTTATTTTAATTTATAACTGCCTTGTTACATTATCTGAGGAATCTATCACTAAATGCACTCTTTCTTAATGCAGAACTCTGGTCCTGCTTCTAAATTCTATTTGATAGATCATCCTGAACTTCTCTAACCTAATATTCCCAAGGCTGATGTGGGCACCCTTCGAAATGAGATTCTTCATAAAAAATAATACACTGCTTCCATCACAATTGCATTAGGGAAGCTGTGATGAGGAAGAGAACATGGTTTATCTCCACAGACCTAAGTGCACAACTAGGTCAGGCCGGTTTTCAACCCCAAATCCACCTTCTTCTTAACTGCTCTGGCTTACAAGTAAATTCTGGGCAATCTCTTCTGAGGGTTTGCAGCTGAGCCCCGGAGAAATGGCGTGTGCACAGTGCTTGGAAACCAGAGGGGCGGGGGGCACCATCGTCCTGAGGGCCAGCTTATCCTCACATATGCCCGCAAAGAGCGCCACACTGGACTTCTCCTGGGCTGGAACACACGTCTACTGAATGGAATTCCTAAGCCTTGCATTTGACATTCTCTTTTCAATTTTTAATGAATATGTAATGAGGCTTATCCTACGAACTTTTGGAAGTGGGTAAAATGCCCATTGCCTGGTCAGGTTCAAACATTTATCCTTCCCCATATACATGTCCAACAGGGTATTTTTAGTCATAATCTTATTTAATAGACGGTGTATTTCCCATGTTCCTGTACAGTCTACCTACTATTTTTGATGGCTGTATAATTGCTCTTCCTGTCAATGGACCATACCTCACCAAATTGCTCTTCTATTGATACTGATTTTCCAGCCTTTAAAGCTATCATTATAGGTAACAGCATTATGAATGCCTGTTTGTGATGCAGCTTTTGGCGTCCCTTTAAAGGGGCTTTGTGTTCAGCTGGTAAAGAATCTGCCTGCAATGTGGGAGACCCGGGTTCAATCCCTGGGTTGGGAAGACCCCCTGGAGAAGGGAAAGGCTACCCACTCTAGTATTCTGGCCTGGAGAATTTCATGGACTGTATAGTCCACAGGGTCACAAAGAGTTGGACACGACTGAGCCACTTTCACTTTCATTTTATTTGCTAAAGGGCAGGAATGTCTTTATGACTCTACTACAATATTTTCATATTGTTTGGGAATGAATTTTCTCTTATGAGCGCCCCCCCTTCATACAGCATGATGAAAGTTAAAAAGAAATCTGCACCGAATGATAATTCACTAATATGAAATGTAGTATTTCCTGCCTTATCAGTAAACAAGGATGTCACAAAACCATCAATGATTTCCAGCCTCCAAACGTAAACTTCTGAGCCGGGAGGGTGCCCAACAGGGAGAAGAACAAAGCCTGGGATTTGCAGGTGTCAGCTGTCGCCGCTCCCGAAGATGACCGAGGAACGAAGGATGCAGTGAAATCAAGCAGCAGTATGCTGGCCCCAGACAGGTGAGGTGGAATGAAGAAACGATTTCACTGAGCCCAGACTCTTGCAACTTCCCGCATTTAGAAGAGTGCTGCTGCTGCGTCGCTTCAGTCGTGTCCGACTCTGTGCGACCCCATAGACGGCAGCCCACCAGGCTCCCCCGTCCCTGGGATTCTCCAGGCAAGGACACTGGAGTGGGTTGCCATTTCCTTCTCCAATGCATGAAAGTGAAAAGTGAAAGTGAAGTCGCTCATGTCCGACTCTTTGAGACCCCATGGACTGTAGCCCACCAGACTCCTCCGTCCATGGGATTCTCCAGGCAAGAATACTGGAGTAGGGTGCCATTGCCTTCTCCATAGAAGAGCGCTACATTCCTTAATTTGAGATATCAGGTTTTCCCTAATTAACAATAATCTTTGATATCCTGACTGCCTCTCCCCTCTTTATTACAGACTTCTATTTACCCTGCCTCTCCACGCCCCCTCCTCGGAGGCGTTCTATCCGGGCTACTGGAGACGCAGCCTCCCAGGCCTGAATAAGCAGAACTCTCAACTTTCAGGTTGCGTGTTTTTTTTTCAGTAGGCACTAATTACACTGCTCTCCTCACTTTCTCTATAATCCTACGGCAACAAAGTTGCCTTTATGTTTTCTTTTTTTTTAATTTTTAATTGGAGGATAACTGCTTTAAATATGGTGTTGGTTTCCCCCATAGATCAACATGAAGCAGCCACAGGCACACGTATGTCCCCTCCCTCTTGGACCCAGCTCCCACCCCACCCCACCCTGATCCCTCTAGGCTGTCCCAGAGCACCGGTTTGAGCTCCCTGCGTCACACAGCGAATTCCCACTTCTCTCTGTTTTACATACGGTCGTGTATGTTTCCATGCCACTTTCTCCATTTTTCCTCCCCCTCCCTCCTGGTCCACAAGTCTGTTCTCTCCGTTGCCCTGCGAACAGGTTCATCAGTACCATCTTGATACAACCATGGTGGAGAACAGCATGGAGAGTCCGTACAAACGAGGAATTGAACTGCCATATGACCGAGCAATCCCACTGCTGGGGTATACCATATACCACACCTTTGTGTTCAGAAATCCCATGCGTTCAGGGACCCTGCCGGTCAAAGGGAAAAGCCATGGAGCCACTTTCTAACCATCTCTTTCATCGACGGTGACCACTGGGGAGCTCTGCTTACGCGCCATCCATTCGGGTTAATTGCCGGAAACAGCTTATTTACTTGAGTGCAAGTGACTATTAAAGTGACGGAGTCCCTCAGAGCCGTGAAGTGATAACATATTGCGTTAAATCTGAAGGGTACCCTTGGTGGAGCTGGTAAATCACTCACTAAACTGGCTCCATCCATTATCTGAGGACACGTCAGGTGATTTCCCTCCCCGTGAATTAATTTCTTGGCTACTGTCATGGACTTCAATGCCCATGATGAATGTTTTTACAATGAATACCAAATTAACCCAAACTGATTAGAGGCTTTTATGTTATTAATGGGATGTCACTCTGGCCTGGTCCTCTCCACATCTACGACAGTTTCATTAAGTAATCTCCACTTGCTGGAAAGATCAGTCTTTCTCCCCTCGTGGGACTTGTCAAACGCTCCCTGCCTCCTTGGTTCCCAGAGCAGTGATGCCCTTGGGGGCTGTGACCTGGGGATGATGCCCTTGGGGGCTGTGACCTGGGGATGATGCCCCTGGGGGCTGTGACCTGGGGATGATGCCCCTGGGGGCTGTGACCTGGGGATGATGCCCTTCGGGGCTGTGACCTGAGGATGATGCCCTTGGCGGCTATGACCTGGGGAGGGAGCTGCCCTTTTTCGCTCAGTTTCTGGGTATGGTTAGGGTAGGGAACAGTCAACCAGCTGGAGGTCCCAGGGCGGGGGCTCTGTTTTACCAAAGGGAGGAGGAGGCAGGAAGTCTCACCCGCTTTTTAGCGTTCAAGTTTTTTTTTTTAATTCCCCCGCCCTGCTTTACTGAGACGTAATTGACACATGGACTGTCCAAGTCTCAGGTGTGCAGCGTGTGGATCTGACACACCTCTCTACTGCAAAACAATCTCCACCAGAGCGTTGTGGGCACCTCCACGTCCATCTAGTCACTTAGCCTTTCCCAAGTCAGACAGACAAATGGCGTGTGACCTCACTTGTGGGATCTGAAATCTGAACTTATGGAAACTGAGAGCAGAAAGGTGGCCACCAGGGGCTGGAGGGTCGGGCGGGGGGAGATGACGGTCAAAAGGAACAAGCTTCCAGGTAGAGGATGAGCACGCTGGGGAACCACTGCCTGGGGTTCCTGTAAGGAATGTATCCTCTCTGTCTCTCCAGGGATCACCCTGGTGGGGCATCAGGGCAGGGGAACCGTCCCTGGGAATGGTCTTCTCTAAAGACACAGACATCTGAAAACCTAGGTGGAGTCAAAGGCCGAGGGAGGTGATGGCGTGTCTTGTGAACAGCAGCCCTTCCCCGAGAAGAGTCGGAGGAGTGTCGGGGAGGAGACAGCCTTAGCCATGCAACGGGACTCTCGGTTATAGCCAGCATCTCTCTAGTCTATCAAATGCAGCCTCACTCACCTTCCCGCACAGACCAGACCCTCAGCTGATGGTATTCTTATTTTTTTCCCATTCTCTACATTTTGGTTAAGCCAAGTAATAATCCTAATAACCACAGCAACAGGAAAGCCGTCACTCAATGAACACTTTCCACACGAGGTTCCACGCCACGTGCTTTAAACGGATTAACTTAACCCACATGGTGACCCCTACAAGATACACACTGTTGTCCCCACTTTACAGATAAGGAAAACTGAGGCTTTGAGAGGTTAAGCATTTTAATCCAGATCGCGGCTTTAAAGTGTCAGAAGCAAGGTCTGAACGAGACCCTGTGACGCCAGTGTTTTTATTATGACTGGTCCTTGATAACCAGAATAAACTGAAGAAAACTTTCTGAGGTCTAAGATGAGGACCTTCAGATTCTGAGATGGATGAGGTGGTTGTGACGCTAGATCAGGGCTTCCAGGTTCCAATCGGGGTTGGGTCCTGGGCTCCCTGCCCGCACTGCCCACAGTCTGAGCTCACAGCCGCAGGGTGAGCCCCTGCCACTGGCCCTTCTGTCTGCACCTGGCCGCCACCCTGAGAGCTGAGGGTCCCCCCGAGGCGGCCAAGCTCTCTGCAGGTGCCCACCCCTGCGAGGCGCGCTCCACTCCTCAGTCTGGTCTTCATTCATCTCCATTCATCTCTCTGCCCTTCATTCCACGTGATCACATGCTTACCAGAACAATCTCTTCTTCGAGCCTCTTCTGTTGAATTACTGACATTTTGGTAGCATGAATTTTTACAATGTTAATGAATTGTTTAAAAAAAAACCCACTTTCTTTAAACTGAAAACTCGAATGATCCAGCGTGAGTGCAAATGCCTTCAGCTCAGATTTTCCTGAACCCTTCACTAACTCTCAGAAACGTGTCAAGATGCTGTCCTGCGGGAGGAGGCATGAGCCAGCGCCAATGAATGGGAGAGGTAAGACCCTTGCTTTTCCTTTCTTTTTTTGGGGCTGTTAACATTTTAGAAAGAAAAATAACCTGTTGATAAAGCAGTGTTGTTAAGTAGGTAGGAAAACAGCACTGAGACAGAAGGGCTCCTAAGAAGTGGATTTTTTTAAAGGCTTAGTTTCCTTAGAAGGGACTTCAGACTCACAGCTGTTACACTGCTAACAGGCACAGTCATGACTGAGGTGGAGGGCGGCCCAGGGCTCTGCAAAGCGGTCCTCACGAGGTAACCAGGACAACACGGGTGCACACGTGTCCACAAAGGAAGGCTGCGGGGAGTCGGGGAGGGAAGCCCGATGGACGTGCGGGGCTAGAGGGGCTCAACACTGGCAGCAGGTGACGGCGTTCACCCCAGGAGGAGGCCCGGACCTCAGGGTCCCAGCAGGGCCCGTGCTGAGAGCTGAACCGGACAGCAGGTGATGGCGTTCACCCCAGGAGGAGGCCCGGACCTCAGGGTCTCAGCAGGGCCCGTGCTGAGAGCTGAACCAGACAGCAGGTGATGGCGTTCACCCCAGGAGGAGGCCCGGACCTCAGGGTCCCAGAAGGGCCCGTGCTGCGAGCTGAACCTGACAGCAGGTGACGGCATTCACCCCAGGAGGAGGCCCGGACTTCAGGGTCTCAGAAGGGCCCATGCTGAGAGCTGAACCGGTCTGATGAGTGCCACACCCAGAAAGCAGGGAGAGACCCGAGGGGCAATGGGCCCGTTGGGAGAGCTTTGTTCCAGGGGAATCATTTTATCCAGACTGGAGGGTCCAAGAGGCCCAGGCAGTTACTCATCTCCTGCAGCTCCTGCTGGGGCCAGAACACCAAGTCTGGGTGGAGTGGTCGGAAACAGGGTGCTCTGTGCTTAGTTGCTCAGTTGTGTCCGACTCTTTGTGACCCCATGGTCTGTAGCCCGGCAGGCTCCTCTGTCCGTGGGATTCTCCAGCAAGAATACCTGACAGGGTTGCCATATCCTCCTCCAGGGGATCTTCACAACCCAGATCGAACCCATGTCTCCTGCATCTCCTGCATTGCAGGCAGATTCTTTACCTCTGAGCCACCAGGGAAGCACCAAAACTAGCTAGTAAAAGCATGAGTCGCTCGGTCGTGTCCGACTCTGCGACCCCATGGACCATAATCACTGTTGTGAGGACCACAGCCTCACGCCCTGGGAGGTGATGGCTAAGTCGACACCCTCTGCTGAGTGGGGACGCGGAGCCGTGAGCACGCCTTAGTTTCCTGCCGCCGGGGTATCACATCCCAGCCCCGGCTGCTCCCCAAGGACAGCGCTAGCCCCTCCGCCCCAGGTCCCCTCACCACCCTTCTGCCTGCTCTTCACTGCACAGTTCTGAAGACGGACACAGCATCCCTTTCAAAGCTGTGCACCTGTCCCCATCACGGGAGCAGACCACGCAAAGAGACACCCAGCTCTTGGTCTTTGATCCACAGAGTGGACCTGCACAGACCCCGGCCCCAAATCACTGATGTGGTCTGCTGCCCTGCAGTCAGTTACAGAAGTTTCCATGTCGCTTGGTTCTGAAAGAAAACACTGCTATGCAGCAAACCCACCAAGTTCCCTGCGCTCTCGAGCCAGCCCACTGCGGGGCCCTCAGAGGCCTGAACCCCGAGTGTGCCATCAGCCGTAAGCGCAAAGCAGGCCACTGCGGCTGCCCTTGGCGTCTGTGTGATTTTGTTAGACGTTTCTTGCAGAGATGACATACAGGGAAATGAAAGGATAATTTAATCATATTCTAGATCAGCAGAGACAAAACCTCACATAAACAGACGAACATGCAGGGAGGGGTGGGCAGGACGTCATGAAATGATCAAAGAAAATGGGAAGTCTCCATTAGGCAGACATTCATCTGCTAGAGGATAAATGGAGAAAGATACAGTTTGGAGAGAGATTCTGATATAGTTTATGTTTCAGTGTAAATCACTACATAGACTGACTGAAAAAGACAGAGGAGGGACTTCCCTGGTAGTCCAGTGGTTAAGAATCTGCCTTGCAATGCAGGGGACTCAGGTTCGATCCCTGGTCAGGGAACCATGATCCCACGTACCATGGAGCAACAGAGCTTGCATGCCACCGCTCTGGGCTTCCGCTACTAGAGAATTGCGCGCTGCACTAAAAGATCCCTTGTGCTGCAATAAGACTTGATGCAGCCAGGTAAACAAGGAAATAAACATGCATGTTACAATTTTATTTATTTTTTAATTGAAGGATAATGGCTTTACAGAATTTTGTTGTTTTCTGTCAAACCTAAACAAACATTTAAAAAAGAAGAATGGGAGGAAGAGGAAGCCAGGAGGCAGCTGTTCAGCGTTGAGCGTCTTTTCCCACTTAATCCCGCTTAACCCAGCCAAATCCATTTTCCCATCTCGAGGCTTTCAGCAGATAATGCCGAGTTCTGGGAACCACCCGGTTACCCCTCAGGAAGAACACAGACCACAGGCCGGCACTGCTTCAGCAGCGACTTTCTGGCAGAATGGACGCCTCCCCGAGGTCAAGTTTCTCCCTGTCCTCTCTCAGCGCAGGGGCCGGTCAGGCCGTGCTCACCTCCTATGATGCGATCTGAAGGTCAAATGAAATTTACCCTAAAGGCAAGAACCAGTAATTGAAGGCCATGTGGAGGCGCGGGAGAAGATGCCTTTCAGCCCCTCCTGGTGGCCCGGGTCACTCTCCTGTGGTTCAGGGGGTCCCCAGCCCAGAGGCATCGTGGGGATCTGGCCACACGGGGAGGAGGCGGTGCCCGGAAGGGCCTTGCTGAACTTTAACTGCAGCTGTGTTCTCTGCTCCCAGAGGAGAAGTACTCATTTCACTCTGACTCATTATAATTAGAGTCGATTTCCTTTGGGGAGCAATATTTACTTTTAAAAATAAAACAGCAATGAGAGATCTGTGAGTGTTTGCAAGGCCTGCTTGTGGGTTTCGAAATGTCTTTGCCAAGAGCACCCACTGGGAGCACCTGGCCCCGGGGGTCAGGCTTTCCCAGCTGAGCACAGCCAAGAGGGCATTGGGTCCCGTAAACATTCATGAACTGGTGCCTTTCAGGGAAAGGCTGCTGACTCCTGCTCCAACATATAGGATGTTTTCTCAGCGCAGAGACATATTGCCTTCTAGACTCAGTACAAGAAAAACAGCAAAGTTAAAAAAGTTTCAAGTCTCAGATTCCAGGAGCACACGAGTAGTCCTGGTACTAAGGCCAAGTAGCAGCAACCGTACTTGACTGAACCTTCATTTCCCTGAAGCAGAAAGGAAGCTGAACTTCCTTCACTGTCAGTCATACCCTAAATATACATGAAGGTGTAGATGCATGGTGCTTCCCTGGTGGCTCAGTGATAAAGAATCTGTTTGCAATGCAGGAGACCCGGGTTTGAGCCCTGTGTTGGGAAGATCACCTAGAGGAGGAAATGGCAACTCACTCCACTATTCTTGCTTGGAGAATCCCATGGACAGAGAAGCCTGGTGGGCTACAGTCCATGGGGTCGAGAAAAGTCAGCCACGATAGAGTGACTACACTTGATTTTCTTTCACACATAGATGCTAGCTATTTGCCTCCATCCAATTGTTTTACATGTAAGTGGTTGAGAACCACAAGAATATATCAGCTGATTATTCATCTGTCCATTCATGCATTCACTTTAGACCTCAACAGTTATTTCCCACGTGCCAGGCATGGAGCTAGATGCTCAGAATCCACAGATGGAAAACACTCGGGGCTTAGACCAAGGGCCACCCCCCGGGGAGAGATGTGTGGGCAGGAACTCGTGTGTGAAAGGAGTTTGTGTGGTGACACTGGGGTGCCCAGAGGGGGCCTGGCCACGTGGGCAGAGGGCCAGAGCAGCTTTCTCAAGGAAGCGGACCCTAGTTCTGCCACTGGTTACTCTTTAGGAGGTGAAGGTAATAACGTCCATAATCACCTAACCCAGCCCTGACCACGGTGCAACCTGGCCTGAGTCTTAAGCACTTCAGTCTTCTACAACCTCCTATGGAACTGTGGTTTTTTTCCTTGCGCAAGCATCAGCGGCTTTGAGCAAAGACGACTCTTCTCTCCTGGCTGTGACTGACTGGTGGATGGGCGTCATTCTGCGAGTCAGCTCGTGGCTCCCTCCTGCCCTCTTGTCACTGGTTTAGATCCATTAAATGTGCCTTTTGAAACCTCCGCTCAGTGTGTGCGTAGCACAGGGAACACTCGGGCAGCAGCTAACACAGCCGGGTGGCCTACACCCTCCTGCTTCTTCAAATCAATTCGAGGCAATGGAATTAACACACAACTGAGAAAAAATAATTGTACTATTGGGGAAAGTAAGAAAATTTTAATTCCTAAGACAGTAGGCAGCCTGTTCAACAGAATCTCACCCCAAGGTTTTTAACATGGTCATTTTCTGCGCTATTTTAGGAAGAGTTTTAAAAAGGCAGCTTTATTAATCGGCTCAAAGATGTAGAAGAAAATGGTCCGCCGCCATGCCACCTGATCTTCAGGCTGCAGGCGCTTTCCGGAAGGGGTGACGTGACCTTGTCACCAGGACTGACGAGTATCACCCGGTTTTAGACAGAAGCAACACTAGGGATGAACCCGAGTGCTCACCTCACCCAGATCTTTCACGTAGGAGCTGGGCTGGCCGAAGGCAGCCTGGCATCTAGTTCGTGAACTCCCAGGGTTAGAACCCACATCTTTTAGCTACTTGTTCAGACCCCTTTTTGCTACACTGTCTTGGCCATTGGGTATCTTGAAACGTCTTAGTTTTGCCAATTTGAGTGGGAATCCGTGGAGCTTTCTGGCATAAAGCGGAGATGGCCCCAACAGTTCTGGGCGTTCTGCAGATGCTGCACGCTGGGAGCCCAGGTCCACAGCAACTGCAAATCTACTTTTCTCATGAAACCCTCCCAAGGAAAGAACCAGAGTCCCATGAGCAGAACCAAAGAGCATTTCGTGACTCCACCATTCTGACCATTCCCATCGGCTGTCCTCTGATGAGGTCCATCTCAGATTCATGGTTAAGTCGACAGTCAACACACGTGGCCCAGTCGGGGACTGCTTTAAGGAAAGCAGGTACCAGAACCAAGGCATATGCTCTTCCAATTTCAACAGAGTTCTCTAGCAAAAGAGATGGCCATTTACATATGCAGATGTCCTGGTGTACTTTTCCAAAACATAATTCACACAGACACAGATTCTGAGCCTAGTGAGATACATTCAGTCTGTAAAACATTAACTTCATCAACGCAGACACTTGGTCACTGAAAGCAACGTGCTTACCAGCTGCTGACCCTTGGGGCCCCATCCCGCATACTGAAGTTTTGCGTTGCTGACTTCCGGTGGATCCAGGCTCTGAGGGTCCCTGAAAGAAAAAAGCAAAGAAAAAGGTGGGAAATAAGAAGGTAAGATGATGTAATATTATCTTCTACCTGTAGCTCACTCATGTTTCCTCCACCACATCATTTTCAGAGCTTGTGTCATTCAATTAAAACATCTCATTCAGCCTCCACTAGGTTTCTTCAGATATATATATATATATATATCTTACATGAAACTGAAATAGGCTGGTCATTGCTTACCTTCCATAGTAAATACTCATCAAGAGAGAACATGCAGAGAGGTGTGTAGACCAATTTCTAAAATATCCCTAATAGTCAAAATTAAAAACGGAAGTGCGCAGCTCTGCAGGGATAACTCCCCACAACTTCCATCTCCATCTTTGGCTTTCCCCTGAGCTGGCTCATTCTGACCTTCCCAAACAGCAGCCTCAGGACAGAGTCCACCCTTTAGTTTGTGCTGATACACAAGAAGGGTGGGGTGGGGGAAGAAAGAAGTGGCGAAGAAGGGAGGGAGGAAGAGAGGGACAGAGACCTGAGGAGAGAACGGGGGCAAGCACAGGAGGAGGATTTTTTTTTTCTTTTAAGCATCACATTTTTCATTCTTAATTTATTAATATGCAAAATGCCACACTTAAAAAAAAATTCTATGTATTTAAACAAAGGTCCTAGTGAATAAGTCACAGTAATAAAAGGAAAAAACCTAACACTTTTATAAATATTAACTATTTCAGTGTATGTTGTAGCTACCACTGTGTACTCATGTAGGAAAGACTGGACTTCGACTTTCTTTCAGACATGTCTGCCGCACATGCCAGGGTCTGCAGGGGAGCACCTGTCACTGGAATATAGTGCTTTTTGTGCAGAAGGCACAGCTGTGAAGGTGCCCATTTGTCTAGAGAGACCAGGGTTGAGCGGTCTTAGGAAAAGACAGATGCTGGGTTTTAGGAGCTGCCTGAACCAAGGTGAAGTAAGAAGGGAAGGGAGGTGAGTGAGATGGGCAAGAATGTGCTGATTCAGAGCTTCGATCAGTAGAAAATTCTAAAGTATTAATAAATGCTCAACAGCACTATAAGGACGAAACAGAGTACACTGCAGACTAAACAGTGTTAAGGGAGACAGGATAGTCTGTAAAGCCCCCGGGTTCAGGCATTGCGGAGACGGGTCTGGAGAAACCGCGGAAGCCTGAAGGTGGATGCTGAGGAGTAAGCAAGACTGCCAAGGACAACAGTGGTCGCCGGAAGGCGGACACCCAGGCAGGAGGGCCTCTTCAGTCCAGCTTCCAGATGACTTGTGACCAACTCTACCTCTGTACGCGTTAACATTTCAAAGCATTTTCATAAACCTAAGTGTTTAACTCTCTAACATGCTGTAGGGAAAGGCTTTCTAAGGCTGACTCAAAACCCAGCAGTGATCAAAGTGAGGTAAATTTACATAACAGCACCTGTTCTGCATGACAAAAACCACAAACAAAAGATAACTGGCAAACTGGGAGAAAATATTCATAACAAATGAATGGCTAATATCACTATTATATAAAGAACTCTAAACTATCAAGGTTATAAAAGAACAAACAAAAAGAAACACAAGAAAAAACATGAAAAGATAGTTCACAAAAATACAGAAAAATGTATTAAAAAGGACTCAAATGCATTCAAAATTAGAGAAATATAAACTGAAACTACACTGATATCATTTCTCACCTACACACACACACACACATACAGATAGATCCAAAATCCAGATATGTGTGTATCTACTGGTTGGTACACATAGCTACATGCCCTTGCTCTATTCATGGAGAAGCTTAGACCCAGTGACACCCAGGAGAAAACAAGCCCACCCTGTACCCTCATCCTGGTCTCTGAGCACCATCTTCCAATTAAAAAAGAATAGGGCTCCCAGGAGGAGAAACCACAAACAGGCTAGAACAGCAAAAATGCAGGATGAGTCTGGAACATCTCATGGACCAGAAAGTAAGGAAAGACTCAAAAAAGATAGAGCTTGCTAACAGAAGGCAGAAGCTAAAGCTCGCACGGCCAAAGGTAGAATAATCTGAGCAACAGAATCATGAACAATAATATTGACTTGACCCAGAGAATAAATATTCATGAGCCTTACTAATATAAAGAATCAAATACATAACTAGGTGGGGGAGGGGAGAGCAGCTCTTCCTCATAACAGAATTCCAATCAATAAATGCAGAAGAAGGAAAGAGCATCCCCCTTGGGGGAACAGCAGAGCGATGACTGCTGCAGACAAGATCCATGACGGATGCTCGTTAGCAGGGAAAGTCTGAAGAGAAATGATTTGCATAGTCTCCAAGTATCTCCTGCAAGATACTTATCACCCCAAAGGAGAAGATAGCAACTTCCCAAGGAGAAACCTGGCAGACAGCAACTTAACCAAAAGATCAAGGTCAGCATCACCAGAAGTAAAACATGTCAACATCAGGACCGCCCACCAAGATGCACTGAGAAAAACAAAACATCATATATATGGTATTGTCAACTGGCGAAAGTGAAAATCGCTCCGTCATGTCCGACTCAGGCCAGAATACTGGAGTGGGTAGCCCTTCCCTTCTCCACGGGATCTTCCCAACCCAGGGATCGAACCCAGGTCTCCTGCATTGCAGGTGGATTCTCTACCAGCTGAGCCACCAAGGAAGCCCAAGAATACTGGAGTGGTAGCCCATCCCCTCGCCAGCGGATCTTCCCAACCCAGGAATCGAACCAGGGTCTCCTGTCTTGCAGGCCGATTCTTTACCAGCTGAGCTATCAGGGAAGCTCATTACTGGCAAAACCCATTATCAATTTCCAGGGAATAAACATAGAATCTGGGTAAAAAAAGAAATCTAACCTTTTTTCCCCCTTGTGCTTCATGTAATCCCACTTGCTCACAGGGGACCAGGTGCAGGGCCTCGCCCCTGGCCCTTCAGACCACCCGAGTTTCTGGTGTGAAATTGCTGCTCCGGCACCCCACCTCAGGGGCGTGTGCAGAGACGCGGCACACGTCTCTGTGATTCAAGATGGCGGCACCCGTAGGCCGTGCGCAAAGGCGCGGAGTCGGGCACTGCGATCCGGAGCGAGAGCCCCGCCCCTCCTGGAGCCCCGCCCCTCGAGCCCCGCCCCCTGCCCCTGACCACACTTGAAAAAGCAGACCTGCCAGAAGAGCATGTGTTCTGAAGGCCGACCTCCCACCTCAGCGTCCTTCCAGTCCTTACACCAGAGGACAAAGCTCCCCTCTGCTGCTGAGCTCAGACCCTTCTCCTTCTACTGGCTCCACACACGGCAGGAGGGCCGCTGTTGGGAACCAACTGGGGTGGGTCGGTAAGAGCATCTTTGCTAAGAATGCATAGCCTCTCTCCAATCATGAATAAACTTCAGACAAACCCGGATGGAGGCGCTCAGCCAAACAGCTGACCGATGATCTTCAAAACTGACCTTTCTTCCCACAAAAGGGAAGGGAAGACGGAGGACATGCCACAGCCTGGAGGGGGCTGAGGGGAATTACTACCTGCAAGAACATGGGATTCTGATACAGGGAAAAAAACATTGACGGAAAAGCTGGTCAAGGGCAAATGAGGTCTGCCATTGAGTGAATAACATTGTACCAGCGTTAATATTCTGTTCCTGATAATAACACCATAGGTATGAAACACTGATACATTAACAGCAGGAGAAGGGGAGTGAGGCATAGAGGAGAACTCTGTACTATTTTTGCAACTTTCGTTCATCTAAAATTACTTCAAAATAAAAAGCTAAAACTATTCTGAAGAATCTTAGTAGCTTATAGCTCGTGGGTTATAAAAATTATTATAGTACGTAATGAAAAGTTGGAGAATTTCCCCAACCCTGACATACTGTGATACTGATTCAATAATTGAAAAACCATGACTTCTGTATCTAACACAGCATCAGCACTCAATACACACATTTGAATAAACAAACAAGATGGATGGACTACAGATGGATGGATGGCACTAAGGGAAATAACTTTAGCAGGTTTAAAGGTCTAATGAATTCACCTGTCCTGGGTTTATAGAATTTTCGAAGCACAGACGACAGGGTAGGAGATCAGAAAGAAGTAGCCTTGCTTATTACTGAAAATTAGTTTGTTCGATTATGATACCCTAGGATATCATAGAATACATCTAGGATCCTCACAATAGCTGATGAACTTCTCTCCGATCTAACAACTGTAAATTCCTGTAAAAATTTCCATAAGTGCTGCCCGGAAATCATACCTCCAGTAGATAAATGTCTCAGAAGGCTGGGTGAGCGCCAGGCCAATGTGCCCGCCCACGCACACGCGTCCAGCCTCATTACCTCCGCTCCCCTGTGCTCAGGAGACCCTTTCTCCTTCTCTAGAGACAACAGACAAGTGTCCACAGCCTGGAGGCAGCAAAGTTATAGGAAGAACCTCAGGCTAGCGATCAGAAGTCTAGCGCCCAGGTTCCAGCTTCCTGATGCACACATCATGTGTCTGGGCTGATCACACGTGACCACAGATCCCGTGATTCAACAGGATAGGATATTGTATATACTGATGGCAGGCAACACAGCACTTGAAAGTCGAAGTGTTTCTTGCTCGGTCGTGTCTGATTCTCTGTGACCCCATGGACTGTAGCCCGCCAGGCTCCTCTGTCCGTGGAATCCTCCAGGCAAGAATACTGGAGTGGGTTGCCATTGCCTTCTCCAGGGGATCTTCCCAACCCAGAGATTGAACCTGCGTCTCCTGCATTGCAGGCAAATTCTTTACCACTGAGCCACCAGGGAAGCCCATTATCTAGTACATACTTGATAAATGCCCATTTACTCACTGGTAAACTGGTGAATCCCCTGGAGTAGGAAATGGCAATCCACTCTGGTATTCTTGCCTGGAAAATTCCATGGGCAGAGGAGCCTGGAGGGCTACAGTCCATGCGGTTGCAAAGAATTGGACACAACTAAGAACTGAGTGCACAGAGACACACACACACATGCACACACACACAAACTGGTAAATATTCAAGTCGACTATGCACCACAAATTCTATGTAATTTTAACAAAAGGTCCAATCACTTATCAGCTGTAAGGACAAATTTACAGAACTCAGCAACCCAACACGTGACCTATATTCCTGTATTAGACTGGAGCTTGGTACAGAAAAGTTAGCTCTCAACCATACCCTCCCCATCTATTTCTGTAAAATAAACCTGTATTTTTGCATCTGCACGTGATTGTGTCAGATTCTTTTGCTTTCACGTTAAAAGTGCATCTCTTCCAGCCACCCCCTTCCCCTCCTCCTGACACACCCAGACTCCTGGAACCAGCAGAGAAAAGCACGGAGCCAACCAGAGTCTCTCCCCTCACTGGGACTAACCCACCTGTCGCTGTCCTTACAACTAGGGCTTGGGTGCTTGCCACCCTCTCGACACCAACTCCAATCTTTCCTCTCTCTTCACGTCCCCTTTTATCTGCTGCCCCCTTCCTCCTCTGCTCTGAGCAGAGGCCCACCTGTGGGGCAGACGGGAAGGGGACTGGTTCTGGTCACCTTCCAGGAGGAACCTGCTGCTTCTGAAGGAAACGGCAGCCCACTCCAGTATTCTTACCTGAGAAATCCCATGGACAGAGGAGCCTGGAGGGCTACAGTCCATGGGGTCGCAGAGAGTCAGACACGACTGAGCACACACGCACACACACACACACACACACATGAAGTTGATTTACAGTGCTGTGTTAACATCTGCTGTACAGCAAAGATTAAGGTACACAAATAAATACATTTTTCCATATTCTTCCCCATTATGGTTTATTACAGGATGCTGAACATAGTTCCCTGGGCTGCACAAGAAGACCTGTTTACTCATTCGTTATGTGATAGCTTGCATCTGTTAATTCCAAACTCCCAATGCATCCCCCCCAGCCCCTTCCCTCTGGCAATCACAGGTCTGTTCTCTACATCTCTGAATCTGTTTGGCAGGTAAGTCCATTTGTGTCATATTTTGGATTTCACATAGAAGAGACATATATGGTATTATTCTTTTTCTGTCTGACTTACTTCACTTAGTATGATAGTATAATCTCTAGGTCCATCCATGTTGCTGCAAATGGCATTATTTCAGTCCTTTTATGGCCAAGTACTATTCCACTGTATATGTACATACACCACACACATTGTGCTTTCTCCTTCGTCTGTTGATGCACACTTAGCTTACTGCCATGTCGTAGCTGCTGTACGTAGTGCTGCTATGAACATAGAGGTTGATGTATCTTTTTGAATTAGGGTACTTTCCCATCTACATACGAGACAAGCCTACCAAAGGACCAAAGAAAACACCATTTCATTCATTTATGGTTCACCCCTTGTCTTTTCTTCAGAACCTCAAGAAGCAGATCACATGCAGGGGTCATTTTCTGACCTTCCACCCTTTCTCAACCTAGTGGAGTGTGGCTTCCATCCCACTGTGGAGCTGGGCTGCTCCTAAGGTCTCCCATCACGACTGAGCTGCCAAACTCTCCTTCTGTGGGCTCTTCTTCTGCCTCCTCCTCGAAACTGAGTGTCCTGGGCTCCACTGGCCCACCTGCTCCTCCCACTGCACTCCCACCCTGGTGATCTCCTTATGGTCATTTTTGTTGTTGTTCAGCTGTTCAGTCATGTCCGACTCTCTGCGACCCCATGGACTGCAGCATGCCAGGCTTCCCTGTCCATCACCAACTCCCCATGCTTGCTCAAACTCATGGACATTGAGTTGGTGATTCCATACAACCATCTCATCCTCTGTTATTCCTTTCTCCTCTTGCCCTCAATCTTTCCCAGCATCAGGGTCTTTTCTAATGAGTTGGATCTTTGCATCAGGTAGCCAAAGTAGTGGAGCTTCAGCATCTGTCCTTCCAATGAATATTCGGGGCTGATTTTTGTTTAGAATTGACTGGTTTGACCTCCTTCCTGTCCAAGGGACTCTCAAGAGTCCTCTCCAACACCACAGTTCGAAAACATCTATTCTTTGGTGCTTAGCTTTCTTTATAGTCCAACTCTCATGTCTGTACATGAATACTGAGGAAAAACCATAGCTTTGACTAGATGGACCTTTGTCAGCAAAGTAATGTCTCTGCTTTTTAATATGTTGTCTCGGTTTGTCATAGCTTTTCTTCGAAGGAGCAAGTGTCTTTTAATTTCATGGCTGCCGTCACATCCCCAGTGATTTTGGAGCCCAAGAAAAATGGTCTCTCACTGTTTCCATTGTTTCCCCACCTATGTGCCATGATCTTCAGTTTTTGAACGTTGAGTTTTGAGCCAGGCTTTTTCACTCTCCTCTTTCACTTTCATCAAGAGGCTCCTTAGTTCCTCTTTGCTTTCTGCCGTAAGAGTGGTGTCTTCTGCATATCTGAGGTTATTGATATTTCTCCCAGCAGTCTTGATTCCAGCTTGTGCTTCATCCAGCCTGGTATTCTGCATGATGTACTCCGCATAGAAGTTAAATAAGCAGGGTGACAATATACAGCCTTGACATACTCCTTTCCCTATTTGAAACAACCAGTTCATTGTTTCACATCTGGTTCTAACTGTTGCTTCTTGAGCTACATACAGATTTCTCAGTAGGCAGGTAAGGTGGTCTGGTATTCCCATCTCTGGAAGAATTTCCCAGTTTGCTGTGGTCCACACAATCAAAGGCTTTAGTGTAGTCAATGAAGCAGAAGTAGATGTTTTTCTGGAATTCTCTTGCTTTTTCTGTGATCCAACTGATGCTGGCAATTTGATTTCCGGTTCCTCTACCTTTTCTAAATCCATCTTGAACATCTGGAAGTTCTCGGTTCACATACTTTTGAAACCTAACTTGGAGGATTTTCAGCATGACCTTGATAGAGTGTGAGGTGAGTGCAATTGTGCGGTAGTTTGAACATTCACAGTCATGGTCAATCTCAATTCCTACTCTGAAGAGCACCAAGATCACATCCCAGCCCAAGTCTCCCTGATACCTCAGATGGCATACAGGGCATCTCCACTGGGCCATCCCCTAGTCCTCAGCACTGACACGAGTGAACTGAGCCCTTTCTGCCTCTGCCTGGTCATGCAAGCTGGGAACCTGCTGCAGGCATCTTAGAGGTCAAGCAGCCAAAGCTATGAGTTGTGGGTCAAATTCTGTCCCCCCAGAGGAGATGCTGAGTCCTGACCTTATTTTTAAATAGGCTCCTGGCTGACATCATCAGATTAAAATAAGGTCATTCTGGAAAAGGAGAGAGGCTGATGGAAATCTAGTGGCTGGAGTCTTCATAAGAAGATGTGATGCACAGAACAGACACAGAGGGAGAAGGGCACATGACGATGGAGGCAGGGATCGGAGCGAGGTGCCCACAAGCCAAGGCGTGCCAGGGCCCGAGTGCATCCTCCAGAGGCCGGAGGAGGCAAGAAAGGGTCCCCCCCGAGAAGTGTCAGAGGGAGTGCGATCTCGCTGACACCCCGATTTCAGACCACTGACTTTCAGCACTGGGAGAGAATAAATTTCCATTGCTTTAAGCCACTCGGTTTGTGGTAACTTGTTACTGCAGCCCCAAGAAACTTCATTTCTCAGAGCAACTGAAGCCCTGAGTAGTAAGTGATTTGCTCAAGGACACATAGCTGATTAACTTTTGTTTGAAGATTAATCTCCTGCTTTGGTCAAAGGGAAAAAAAAAGTCTCAAATTGACGGAAGAACAAAGCAGGAAGCCGCTCAGAGAGGAGACCAGGGAAGCTTTGTCTGCTGACTTCTCGCTGTGCTTTCATATGGCTTCACGTGGAGGAGGCTTCTCCATCACAGAGGCCCGGATGCCAGCTCCACACGGCTCCTCCAGCTGCGGGGACCACTTGCAGATCTCTCTGCCTTGAGCCCAAGACTGGTTCCCTGTCATCAAATGATTTTCCATCATGGGCTAGGTTAGTCTCAAGGGTGAGTGTGTGTGTGTATGTGTGAGAGAGAGAGAGAGAGAGTGAGAGATACACACAGAGAGAGAATAAGAAAGAAAATGCAGGAAGCTATGGATTTATTTGGGGATTGGTTGGTGCCTTCTACCCTTTTGCTATCTTCCTTTCTATTTACTATTTATTTTAAAGAATCCATGGTAAGCTCTGTGATGAATCATCTCCAGGATAGAGATGAATTGGTTAAAAAATGATTAAGGAAGAATAAAATTATCTGGACTTCCTATATCTCAAAATAATCATGCCATCCGTTCTTATTTTGCTTATTTGAGCAATAAACAAAATGGGGCATAAATCATGTTGAATTTTGAAAAGTAAATTAATGTAGCCAAGTTTACTCATTTATCTTCCAGTGCGAGTTTAGGGGATTGAAAAGCTTCCCAACAAAAATGGCATTTGGCAAAGAAAAGCAAAAAAACTGCTTATTTGGTTCCTAAACTTTTACGGTGAAAGACATCAAAAAATAGCATTATCAGTGTGGAATGAAGTATGTACTTTGCATGGTGGGTAATATAAAAATAAAAGATACAGTCCTAGTCGTAGCATAGGGTCTGACACATTGTAGATGTCTATGTATACTGACTAAATAATGAACAAATGGATGGGTGGATGGATGAAAAAATAGGCTCTAGTCTAGGGTTTGTGATGTCTTAAGCCAATTCAGAGCTTAAAGATTTGTGTTATCATTTTTATGTACATCTTAAGTTACACAATTTAATCCTTTAGGGCAGGCATCCTTCTAGGCACAAGCCCTTCCTGAATGGCCAGCACTTGAGTACATGTCTTACCATTCATTTTAAGATGCTTCTATATCTATGATCTACGGGAAGTTCCTTTCCTTGTGAAAGATCTGGACATTGAAGTTTCCAGGCAGAGAAGCTCTACTCACTGAGAGAGTGACTAGCGGAGGCTTGTTCTGAAATGTTTGTAACATTGCCACCCACCCCATCTACAGGGACACTCTGATGTGTGAGTGTGCACTCAGTCACTCAGTCGTGTCTGACTCTCTATGACCCCATGGACTGTAGCCCCCCAGGCTCCTCTGTCCATGGGGATTCTCCAGGCAGGAATACTGGAGTGGGTAGCCATTCCCTTCTCCAGGGGATCTTCCCAGCCCAGGGATCGAACCCGAGTCTCCATGTCTCCTGTATTGGCAGGCAGGTTCTTTACCACTGAGCGATCTCAGAAGTCCCATACTCTAATATAAATGATGACAAACACAAGTATTAAATAAAACCACACAGGAAGATTAGTTTTAAATACAAGGAGAGGAGAGGGAGGAGGAAGGGGAGGAGGCAGGGAGGAGGAAGGGGAGGAGGAGCCCTCCCTCACTGCGGCTGCTCCAGGCATCAAGCCTCACCGGCAAAGCCTAGGTTCAAGGTGACCTCTGCTCTGCTCATGACCTGGTGTCAAGCCTTCACGCTCTTACTGCCTCCCCAGGATGCACTCCCAGTATCAGAATTCCCATGCTTCCCCCTGGAAAGGGTGGACAGTCTCAGAGGGGATGACAGCAGGCAGCAAACCCGAGCTCCCCGCTGCCCCTCTGGAGGGAGGGGGCGGCATCTGCATGGGGAGGGAGCCCACCCCTGTCCTTTTCCCCACCACACCCAGGGGCCAGTGTGGGCTGTGTGAGCCAAACTGAAGGGGCCCAGCCTGGTCAGGGTGCAGTCCACGTGCCTCTCAGCCTGGCCCCCACACCCTCCAGAAGGTCTGATGCTCAGAGAAGGCCCAGGCACGCCCCACAGTGCCACGCAGGGCTGCCACTCTGCAGGGCCTGTGGGACCTGACCTTTCCATGCTCTTCTCCCCACATCACCACGTGCCTCTCCTTGCTCCCGCTCCTCCAGGCCCTGGTCTCTAGGAGCACATGTCGTGTACTCGCGGGTGTCGTGTACTCGCGGGTGTCGTGTACTCGCGGGTGTCGTGCACTTGCGGGTGAAATCACAGCGGCAGCAATGGCCTTCTGAGTAGGAGGGAACGTGCCTTCGGATCAGACACGGGTGAAATGCCAAGAGCCCCACGCCCAGGCTGGGTCGCCTTCGGGTGAGACGCTCAACCTTTCTGAGCTCTTCCACTTTCTTCTCTGTGAGATGGGGTCGTTCCTCAGGGGACTAAGGCAAGGTGTAGGTGAGCAGACCCAGCAATGGTCCCGGAAACCAGGGCAGAGGTGTTACCGCTGTGACGTTTCTGCTGATGACAGTGGAGGAGCTGGGGGCGGGGGAGGGGGCACGATTCACTCGTTCAGGGCTTTTCCAAAGTAAGACGGTCCCTGTGGCCTAAGGCTCTCGGACTCTCAGGCACCTTCCGTTCAGGGGATGCTCTGCAGGTGGGATGGCAGTGTGGACGCCCTCTGTGTTCACAGCGAGTGTGCCAGTCTGGGCGTCTGAGTGAACTCCTCCTTTAGAATAAACACATTTGTTTACCTTCTCGGAGGTTCCACCTTACACCATGCAGCAGTAAAAACAAGTTTTTGACAGCATGGTATTGGCATGAAAACAGACATGTGGATCAATGGAACAAAACAGAGAGTCCAGAAATAAACCAACACACCTATGGTCAATTAACCTTTGACAAAGGAGGCAAGAATATACAGGGGACAAAAGACAGTCTCTTCAGCAAGTGGGGTGAGGCTGGACAGCCACACGTAAGTCAATGAACTTAGAACACCAAACACAAAAATAAATCCAAAATGGCCTGAAGACTTAAATAGAAGACACGATACCATAAAACGCCTACAAGAGAACAAAGGTAAAACTCTGACAGAAATTGTACCGGTGTTTTTGTAGGTCAGTAAACAGCTTTCCCTGGTGGCTAAGCTGGTAAAGAATCCGCCTGCAATGCATGAGACCTGGGTTCAACCCCTGGGTTGGGAAGATCCCTCTGGAGAATGGAATGGAACCCACTCTACTATTCTGGCCTGGAGAATTTCATAGACTGTATAGTCCATGCGGTCACAAAGAGTCGGACACAACTGAGCAACTTTCACTTTCATTTCTCCCAAGACAAGAGAAATAAGAGCAAAAATAAATAAATGGGACCTAACCAAACTTACAAACTTTTACACAGCAAAGGAAACCATTAACAAAACAAAAAGACAACACACAGACTGGGAGAAAATATTTGCAAATGATGTGACCAACAAGAGCTTAGTATCCAAAATACACAAACAATTCAACAACAGAAAAACAACCCAACAACAGAAAAACCACCCAATCAAAAAATGGACAGAAGACTAAAAGGACATTTCTCCAAAGCAGACCTACAGAGGGCCAAAAGGCACATGACAACATGCTCATCATTGCTATTTATTCAGTTCAGTTCAGTCGCTCAGTCGTGTCCGACTCTTTACGACCCCATGAATCGCAGCAAGCCAGGCCTCCCTGTCCATCACCATCTCCTGGAGTTCACTCAGATTCACGTCCATCGAGTCAGTGATGCCATCCAGCCATCTCATCCTCTGTCATCCCCTTCTCCTCCTGACCCTAATCCCTCCCAGCATCAGAGTCTTTTCCAATGAGTCAACTCTTCACATGAGGTGGCCAAAGTATTGGAGTTTCAGCTTTAGCATCAATCCTTCCAAAGAACACCCAGGGCTGATCTCCTTTAGGATGGACTGGTTGGATCTCCTTGCAGTCCAAGGGACTCTTAAGAGTCTTCTCCAACACCACAGTTCAAAAGCATCAATTCTTCGGCGCTCAGCTTTCTTCCCAGTCCAACTCTTGCATCCATACATGACCACTGGAAAAACCATAGCCTTGACTAAACGGACCTTTGTTGGCAAAGTAATGTCTCTGCTATTTATTAGAGAGATGCAAATCGAAGCTACAATGAGGTGCCACCTCATGCCTGTCTGCATGACCATCATTAAAAAGTCTACAAATAATAACTGCTGGAGAGGATGTGGAGAGAAGGGAGCCCACCTGCACTGTTGGTGGGACTGTAAGTTGGTGCAGCCACTATGGAAAACAGTATGGAGATTCCTTCAAACACTAGAGTTGCCATTTGATCCAGAAAAAACTCCAACTTGAAAAGATACACACATCTGTATGTTAATAGCTGCACGACTCACAACAGCCAAGACACAGAAGCAACCTAAATGTCCATCAACAGACAAATGGATAACGATGTGGTCCATACACACAGTGGAGTATTACTCAGCCACAAAAAGAATGAAATCACGCCATTTGCAGTTAGGTGGATGGACCCGGGGATTATCATACTAAGCGAAGGAAGTCAGAAAAAGACAAATCCCGAACGGCAGCACTTATATGCGAAATCTAACATGTGACCTAAACGAACGTACCTACCAAACAGAAACAGACTCACAGACACAGGAGACAGACTAGCGGCCGCCAGGGGTGGGGTGGGAGGGGGTGGGGAAGCGCTGGGAGTTTGGGGTCAGCAGATGGAAACTATTCATGCAGAGTGGATAAACAACAAGGTCTTGCTGTATAGCACAGGGAACTATATTCAGCATCATACAATAAACCATAATGGAAAAGAACATGGAAAAGAATATATATGTATAACTGAATCACTTTGCTGTACAGCAGAAATTAACACAATACTGTAAATCAGCTACATTTCAATAAAATTGAAAAAAAACAAGTGTTTGATCATTTCAAGCGCTCTTTTGTTCCTGCTTCTAGTAAAATTCCAGGACAGAACAAAAGAATAGAAGAAGGATGCCATAGAACGCATGCTTACAGGAAGCCAGTGATTCCTTCTTGGCTTGCGTCTGGAGTGAAATGAGCTCCCAGCCGTGGAGACTGGGGAGAACGGGAGTTTTGAGGAGACAAGCCCTTTGAGGAAGTGCATGGAATGAGCAGCCAGCTCGGAACGGTGCTCTGGACCCCTCCCCCTCAGAGGGTTTGCACCTCCTCCCCGTCCCTTCCTGCCACTTCTCACCCTCTCTGCCTGCTCACAGGCATCGGTTCTGAGTCTGGGGAAATGTGCGATTATGGGCTCAGAGAACACATTGCTCAAAACCCTTTTATCTCAGGTGTGGTTTCAGCGAACACAAATGGTGTAAAAGACAGGTACTCCAAACCTGGAAACTCCAGAGCTATTTGAGAGCTTTCTTCTGTGATTTAGAAGCAAGATTGGCACTTGTACAAATAGCTGATGAACAAACATCGGTCACACACAGGGCAGCAAGGTAGCGAGTGATGGAGACACAGGGGGACCTTGTCACCACTGCCTCAGTGTCTCTGGGTGGGTACGGGAGCAGGGTGGTCCACATCCCTTTATCAGCTGGCAGCATTTGAGGATGAAACACACGTCATGAGTGGAATTTCTCTCAAGAGCATGCAGTACTGGCATAAGATGGTATTCATTAATAACAAGGTCCCTTCAAATTTCTGGCATCAAACAATTGCTGAAACATTAGCTAGACTGAAAAACTGCCAACGTGTCAAGAGAATAAACAATCGGATGAGCAGATTAGAGTGTTAAAAGTTGGGGACTCTGGAAGTTACCGCTTCATTATGAATTCTCACGAACCACAGTGTCCCAAACACTTTGTTATCACTAGGAAGTATCATCATAGATATGGCGGGAAGGTCGTCTTTTCCTGTTCCTACACTTAAGACATTTGCTTCTACTATTTCTTAAAGGCTTTCCAAAAAATTTATATTTTTCTATTCAAGCATCTCTTCCAAGAAGAGATGGGATATTCAGTAGAAATGTTAGACAGTTTGGAGATTTGCTGGGAGAAGTCATACTATTTAAATATGGACTGTACATATCTGGATGGGAGGCTATGCATCTTACTTATTAAGGAAATTCTAATACTTCTTACATCAAAGCCTGCAGAAAGCTGGGATAAGGAAGGCTACCTTTCACACAATGAGAGCAGGGCTGTTACATAATGCACTCTGCCCACAGCCTTCAAGTAAGTCCAGATCTGAATTTCAGGACAGATTGTGTGGATGGAGTTTAAAAATGCGTATCTGATATATACTTATATATTTAAAATATAAACAATAGAGAGAAAACCCAGCAAATCTTTTCAGCCTGCGTGGCAAATGAGGTTTCCCCAACATGGCCACAGCAGTATTCCTGGTCCCAAACGCTTTTTCAAAAATCTAGGTGCTTTTCATCCAAAGATGGAGTTTATATCCTTGAAGCTGGGTGGGGCTTTCAGTGGCATCAGAGTCAAATGCAGCAGAAGTGAGATTCCTGGAGCTGAGTCACAGGAATTAACAACCCCGGAAGGTTGGGTGACCAAGGCGTCTCCACGGAGCCCCGAGGACCTGCCCACACACACGTCCTACATGCGTGTAGGGGCACGGCCCCCCGCTCCATGTGCGTGGACATCAATGGACCAGGCTCCTTCTGAACAAGAGCTGGGTATGTTATCTTAAGACACTGATGAGGCCCTTCACAGAATTATTTTAAGCCAATTTAACTGTATATTTGGGCTTCCCTTGTGGCTCAGCTGGTAATGAATCTGCCTGCAATGCGGGAGACCCGGGTTTGATCCCTGGGTTGGGAAGATCCCCTGGAGAAGGGAAAGGTTACCCACTCTAGTATTCTGGCCTGGAGAATTCCATGGACTATACAGTCGCAAAGAGTAGCAGAGTTGGACACAACTGAGTGACTTTCACTTTCACTTTCAACGTGTTCAGGCTTCCCAGGTGGCACTCGTGGTAAGGCACCCGCCTGCCAGTGCAGGAGACCTAAGAGACCTGGGTTCAATCCCCGGGCTGGGAAGATCCCCCGCAGGAGGGCATGGCTACCCACTCCAGCATGCTTGCCTGGAGAATCCCATGGTCAGAGGAGCCTGGCTACAGTCTATAGGGTCGCAAAGAGTCAGACACACTGAAGCGACTGAGGGCACACACAACTGTGTACACTGATAATAAAAAAGCACAACCAGAGAAGCCAGACATCATTAAATCTCAACAGCGCGGGTGGGCAATGAAAACCAGCAAGTTAGAAAGCAGAGCACCAGCAAATGCTACAGAGGGAAAACAATCTTTGGAACAGAAACGACTCAGATTCTCTAGCTAATTAAGGGCCCAGGAAGACGGCAAGTGCCCGTTACCCTGCGTCTCCCTCCCCAGCAACCCCGAGCTCGACAGAATTGCCAGCCCATGTGTTTGAAGCTGGAGAGAGATCTCTTCTCGTTCTGAGAGCCCACTGCTGATCTGAGGACTCATCTCCTCTTCTGCTGATCACAGATTCACCCCTCAATCTGCTCTGCCATCCTCCTCATGTTGGAAGGCATAACTCAGACATCTTAATTAATCTGGGGGCTTCTTTTTAGAGCCATGCCTGAAATAATCTTATTATTCCAAGGTGTGTTTTGCATGAGGGGGGCTCTGGGTGGAGGTTTCAACTCTCAGACAGTCGTCCAGCCCCCCTGGAGCTTCAGGGCAGAACAAAGTCAGAGGAAGCCTTTACGGGTAATCCTGGTCCAAGACCATGGTCCACGGTCTGGGCCGGGCCAGCCCCTCCGTCCCTCCCGGTGCCCTTGGGCTGCCCATCCAGAGACTGCAAAGGCCAAGTCCAGAGGCATGCTGAGGGCGATTCCCGGCACTGAGCTATTGGAGCGAAGACCCAGCCCTCCTAGAAACGGATCCAGCAGCCTGTCCATAGACAGGCCGCCTGGGCGGCTCCCAATACAATGAGGGCCCTGCGGGCAGCCTGGGTTCTTCCTGCCTGCTAGGCCCTGGCCTGGGCTCTGTGCTCTGTGGTTAATAGCCAGCTGGGCGGCTCCCAATACAATGAGGGCCCTGCGGGCAGCCTGGGTTCTTCCTGCCTGCTAGGCCCTGGCCTGGGCTCTGTGCTCTGTGGTTAATAGCCAGCAGGGCTCTGGGATGTGTTTAGCCATGGCAGGGAGAATTCCACGGACAGAGGACCCTGGCAGGCTACAGTCCATGGGGTCGCAAAGAGTTGGACACGACTGAGCGACTGATACATACCGGGTGGCGTGAGACGTGACGTGTGGACAAAGAGTGAGCTTCACCGGGGGGAAAGTGGGCGAGATTCTCATGTGCGGTGGATACAGGGGCTTAAAGACGGTGCTTATTTATTTTTAGAATTTCACTGAAGTGTAATTGATTCACAGTCTGTGTAAGTTTCCGGTGTACAGCAGAGGGATTCGGTTACACACATACACATATATACCCTTCTTTAAGTTATCTCCCATTAGACGCTGTTACAAGGTACTGAGTGGAGTTCCCTGTGCTGTGCAGTAGGATCTTATTGTTTATTTTATATGCAGCAGTGTGCATGTTAATCCCAAACTCCTAATTTATCCCTCCTCTGGTTTTTTTTTAATCGCTCCCCTTTGGTAATTATAAGTTTGTTTTCTATGTCTGTGGGTCTGTTTCTGTTTTGTAAGTAATCTCATCTGTATCATTAAAAATTATATTTAGCTAACTCCTATATGTGCTTGTACATTTCTCAGCTGGGCCTCTAAGTTATCCGCGTGTCTTTTCTCTGTATCTCATCCTTCCTTCCCACTTTTCATATCTTTTTGTCTCTGTTGCATCCTCAGGAAAATGTCTTCACCATTGTCTTTAAACCTTTCTACTGAGTTTTCATTTCTACTGTCTTTTTCATTTCTAAGAGTCTGGTGCTTTGAGATTGAAAAACGGTATGCGTTGTTCTGTTTTGTCTCCTGAGGGTAACAAGTCATCTGAGGATTTAAGAAGAGGCTTTGGTCCTAATGCTGGCTTCTCCTCTTGTGATCACTGTTTTCTCCACAGTGCCGCTACCGTTTGCTTTGGTTTCTGTCTGTCAGACGGGAAGACGTCTGCGGTCAGATGGTGGTTCTCCCCGAGGCCCCCACATTGAGGAAGCTGGGACCGAGGAGCTGATGGGGAGTCCTGCAGAGCCCGGGAGGGCCTGCCTGGTCCCCCTGGGCCCTCCTGCTGACTCCTTCTGGACCCTGCTCTACCAGCATCTCTTGGGAAGGATCCTTCGGTCCCCAGCCTGGTGGGTGAGGCGTGGCTGCCACGTGTCAGGGATGATGAAAGAGCAGGAAGTCTCTCCACACCCTGCAAGCGTCCCTTTGTCCCTGTTCAGACTGCACCCTGTCCTGATGTTCCTCCATCCAAGGGCCTCTGCTCACCCTCACCAGGAAACATACCTCTGGACTTCAGGGGAGTCAGCAAGGGGAAGCTGGGGTTCTGACAGCTACTTAATTTTCAAACCATCCTTGTTTTTTCTCCCATAGCTCCTCTCACTGACCTTCCAAAAGCATCCTGAGGGCCCAGGCCTAAGCCTTCGTCTCATCAGAGGTGATATTCTAAAGGGTTGACTCAGCAGAGAGCAGACCACAGCCAACCAGGAGCCATCCCACTCGGGCTAGCCTGAGCGCTGTCCACGCCTGGGGTGCTGAGGACCGCCCTGGGGGTGGGGAGGGGTTAGGAGAAACCAGCTCAGTTCCTGGGCTGCGACTCAGCCGTCTTATGCTTGAGCATCATGATTTTCCCGTCTTCCTTTGGTTTACAACCTGCCCAGTTCTGCTGTTTTCTCTTCGCTCCTGTGGGTGACGTGCTCAGCTCTATTTTCTGTTGTGTCGATGGGGGCTTGAGAACACTTGAACACAGAGAAAGCTGGGGAGAACAGAGGTCAAGATGCAGACAGGAGAAACTGGTGCGGCAGGAACCGGGTGTATCCTGCCCTGCCAGGGACTAGCTGTGCCAGCGCACCTGCCATGCCTGGGTGTGAATGCGTAAGAGCGGCTAATAGCAGCCTCCACATCATAGGTATTCTCCAGGCATTCAATGAGGGGTACACGTGAAGCTCTAGGAAGACTATCTGACCTAGAAAGTACTGCATCAGGGCGGGCCTTTTGTTGCTGTTGTTAGAACTGAATAGAATATCTGGGGTCAAGAAATAACTATTTGAAAACACGGCTCTTTAAATAAGGTTCAACGCTTTGGTAGAAAAGAAGAGAAACATATTGAGGATGACCTGGACAAGTCTTCACAGCAGGCTTCCTAACCATCTCCCCTGTGCAGCCTGCGGGCCACTTCTGAGGACCTGTAGGAAGCGGGCCGAGTTCACGGGTTTCCCGAGCAGGACCTGTGGGGATAATACTCTCTGCAGATCTATTCTTGCATCTCTGGCTGATTTCATCCAGTGAGGAATCCTTGAAGTTGGATGGAAAAGAACCTTTTGCCGTTTCTTTGTGGAAATATTTCACGTAGCGTGCTGCTGTTAGAGATGACTACATCAGGAAAAATGGCTTCTATTTTCAAAGAAGTCTTTCCTCAGATCTGGGTCTCAGGACAAATTGCATAACTTAAAATTATTTTCAGATTGTGTGTGCGTGCGTGCTAAGTCGGTTCAGTCGTGTCGGACTTTTTACGACCCTGTGGACTGTAGCCCGCCAGGCTCCTGTCCCTGGGATTCTCCAGGCAGGAATACTGGAGTGGGTTGCCATCTCTTCCTCCGGGGATCTTCCTGACCCAGGGATCAAACCCACGTCTCCTGCATCTCCTGCAATTGGGAGGCGGGCTCTTTACCACTAGTGCCCCTTTACTTGGGGGGAAAAAAAAGCAATGGATTTAAATTAGTAATTTTTTTTTTTAAATAAGCATTCTCCCTCTCTTCTTCCTCCTCCTCCACACACACACAGATCATTTTTCTCCATGGACTGGGAAAACATTCTTTATCCAAGACTGAATTCTCTGCTTTGTGGCAAAAAAAATTTCTTCTATTCTAATGCCACTTAGTGTCTGGGATTAATTTGGTAACAAACCAGCAATAGACAATTTGACAAAACTAAAGTCAGGGTTTTGATCCATGTCAAGATAATAAGGGCTCTTGGGAACACAAGATAATAAGATCACTTTCACAGAGGACCTTTCTCTCCATGAGTTTAAAAATCATGCCCCCAGGAGCAGTAGATGAACAAAGGCCAAGCAGCCTGGGCTAATGTCGGGCTGCTGATAGGGTGTGCGCCTTGTCTGCAGGAGTTGAAAGCAGCAGAGGGCACCCCATCTGTGAAAATAAACATTCCCATGACTGGAGCTGCATAGTTCATTGCCTACAAAACCCAGGGATCTGAAGGTGAAAGTCAAACCAAGACCAACCACAATACCACCATCATCAACAGTGAGACATGTGCTTAGCCACTGCCACTGAAGGCTAAGAGCCAATTTTCTTAAAGGGTACATATTTCTTTACATTTTTAACTGACTTTGATTATATGAATTGTTACAGCCACATTTTTACACATATTTCAACATCCTAAGAATCTGTACATAACCGAGAAAAGTGGTCTATTTTTTTTTAATGAGAAACCCAACAGGTCAGCTGGCCAGGCTCATGTGAGTGAATCACTTAAGCTCAGCTGACATCAGAGGTGCCCGGGGAGCCAGACAGACTGAGGGATGAGCCCTGGGGTTCAGGCGGGGACACGGCCTCTGCCGGTTGAGGACAGCTCTCCTCTGCCAGTGTGGAGATGCTGCCCATTTCTTCAGCTCCAGGCTTCTCTGATCTGCCTGCTGACCTTCATGCTCACGTGGTCTTTCTTCAAAAGGGTTCCATACAGCAGGTTGGATTTCTACTCCCTACAAAGCAAGCATGCCTGAGCTCCCTCCCAAGGCCAGCAGGTGGTCCAGCCACATAATTTCAGATGACTATCTGGACTGTGCTCACCGGGACCCTGGCAATCAGCACCGTCAGATTTCCTCAGCTCTCAGAAGGCAAGCTTCCCCCTTCTCTCGGGGTTTCTGGAGGAGCTGGGG
Source organism: Bubalus kerabau (assembly GCF_029407905.1). NCBI lineage: Eukaryota > Metazoa > Chordata > Mammalia > Artiodactyla > Bovidae > Bubalus > Bubalus kerabau. Next base: position 120,113,771 of record NC_073631.1, on the reverse strand, counting down.
GAAGGGGCTGGCATTTTGAGGTTCATGTTTGCTTAATGCAAGGAAGAAGGGATTTTATTTTATTTTTGTAATAACTTTAATTGGAGGCTAATTCCTTTACAATATTGTGGTGGCTTCTGGCACACATTCGCATGAGTCAGCCATGGGTGTACATGTGTCCCCATCCTGACCCTCCCTCCCGGAAGAAGGGATTTTAATGCCAAACCAAGAAAACACGGCGACGTCTTTCCAAAGCCGTATGAGGCTCTGACCCAGTCTTTGGAACATCTGGAGCAGTTGCCTTTAGTTCCATTTTAGGAACGAGGAGACAAAGGGCTGAGGTTACACAGGAGAAGCCCAGCTCTGGGACCTTCAGCCCAGGTGTGTGAGGTCACTTCTACTGAGGCGCACGCTCGCCACTTTCTGGCAGGACAGAAACTCTCAGGGGTATCTTTTTGCCCAGAAGACGACCACTGCACTGCTTCCAAGCCCCGGAGCCCCTCCCGCAGGTGGCAGCGCTGTCCTGGGAGCCCACAGAGGGGACCGTGTACAAGGGCCTGGTGCGGGGCTCGCCTGCAGCCGTGGTCCCTGGCAGGTGGCCCGAGGCTGCTACACATAGGGCTGTGGGGTCTCCTCCCGCCTGGCCTCTCAGCAATTCTGTGCCTAAAACGCGATGCTCTGTGGTTTTATTTTGGTAGGGATGCCTTATTTGCTTCAGATACCAGTTTGTCAAGTCCAAACAGAAGGACAGCATCAGAGTCACTGTTACTCTCTGATATCAAACAGAACGCAAACCGTAGCTCGAGGCCGTGTAGGCACCCAGGCTGAGTAGAGGTACCAATTAAATCTACCTCCAATGACCAGTAACGCCGGTCACCAGGCCATCCCCCAACCTCTCACCTTATCAACACCACCCCTACTATGCGCTGCAGACGGCCCTCAGCCTGAGGAGGACGAGTTACTTCTGTAAGATGAAGGGTGTGGCACCCAGTTCAGAGGTTGCCTAGCAGCTCTTGTTGGACTGAAGTGCAGAGCAGAGCGATGTCGCTGGGACCCGGAAGTGCCGACAGGAATCCTGGCCAACCACAAGCTATACTTGGAGCTGCTGCTGCTAAGTTGCTTCGGTTGTGTTCGACTCTGTGCAATCCCATAGATGGCAGCCCACCAGGCTCCACCATTCCTGGGATTCTCCAGGCAAGAACACTGAGTGGGTTGCCATTTCCTTCTCCAATGCATGAAAGTGAAAAGTGAAAGTGAGCTGGGAGCAAGTTACTCCAACTGCAAGCCTCAGGGTGCTCATCTCTGAAGTGGGCTGTGATTTACACCCCATCATTGTTATGACTACAAAATACGTCATGATATGTTCAAGTCCCAATATCAGACGCTTAATAAGTTACTCACTAAATGTCTATAAACGCAGTTAAAGGTTCACTCATTCATTTATAAATGAAATAAAGCGACATGGGAGCAGAAACGAATATGCTAGAGATTGCACGGTATGGTTTAAAGACACGCATTAACTGTGGTTATGTGCGATCTTTCCTCGTGGCTCAGACGGTAAAGCGTCTGCCTATAATGCGGGTAGACCCAGGTTCAATCCCTGGGGCAGGAAGATTCCCTGTATAAGGAAGTGGCAACCCACTCCAGTGCTCTTGCCTGGAACACCCCATGGACAGAGGAGCCTGGCGGGCTACAGTCCATGGGGTCCCAAAGAGTCACACATGACTGAGCAACTTCAGTTAACCTTACAAACTGTGGTGTTGGAGAAGACTCTTGAGAGTCCCTTGGACTGCAAAGAGATCCAACCAGTCCATCCTAAAGGAAATTGGTCCTGAATATTCATTGGAAGGACTGATGCTGAAGCTGAAGCTCCAATACTTTGGCCACCTGCTGCGAAGAACTGACGCATTGGAAAAGGCCCTGATGCTGAAAAAGACTGAAGGCAGGAGGAGAAGGGGACAACAGAGGATGAGATGGTTGGATGGCATCATGGACCCAGTGGACATGAGTTTGAGCAAACTCTGGGAGATAGTGAAGAACAGGGAAGCCTACCGTGCTCAGGTCCGTGGGGTTGCAAAGAGTCAGATACGACTTAGCAACTGAACAACAGCCACCAAATAGAGGAACAAGGAGAGGATTTCATTCCAGGGACCAAGGGGACAAAAACAGAAAGTGGCATGAAGGCGACTCCTGCGTGGAGCGAGAGAGGGCCTGGGAAGGGGCCTTTGGATGAGGTGGTGCGTAGCTGAGTGGACAGAGCCCGGGAGCCAGACGGCGTTCAGATGTGCTGAGGTCAGCGGAGGGAACTGGAGGGAGAGAAGCAGAGGACAGACCCTGAGGGCTAACCTGCGGACATAGGGAGGGGCCAGACCAGGGGCCGGCAGCGCCCTCGGGGGCCATGCTCACGGGTGTCAGCGGATGCCTGCCCTGAGCTTCAGTCCTGGCTCAGGAATCCTAGCTCCGATAGCACCGATGATGACACGCGAGCCTCAGGTCAGCCCTGAGGTTTAGATCTTGCTCTCTCCTTGGCCTCGACGTTGGCCTGGCTGTGAAGGGGGCTGCAGAGGAAGCCGTGCTTGTTAGTGCTGCCCTGGAAGCCCCTCTAAATAAACACTTAGAAGGCTGATAGAAACGTGTGTGAGGGCCGTCATGCAATGAATCAAAGACATGCAGAGAGATGGTAAAACCCCGACGTTCTGTTCATACTTGGGCTCCGACTGTCCACAGCTCTGCGTTCACGGAGCAGGCGGACGTGACAGGCCCTGGGCCCCGGTGCTCACCCTGAAGTGTGGGAACGTCCATTGTCTTGCTGGATGGAGGAGACAGAGCTCCAGGGGATGCTGCTAACTTCCAGCCCAGACAGGCAGAAGCCTGAGCGGCTTCTTCATCTGGGAGCCTCAGCCCCAACAGGGCATCGACCTCGCCGCTGAGTGTCCAGTGGCCTGGCAGGCAGAGCAGTGGGCCAAGCTAAGTCCTGGGAGGGGAAAGCCTCACATGAGCAAAGAGTTGTGTCATCTCCACGGAAGGCTGTGCTATTCAGGTCTGGGAACCAGAGCTTCTTGATGAGGAAACGCCACAGCTTTCGTTCTTTTATCCTTTGCCAGCAGCTCCAGAAATACGTATTGGTCCATACACAGTCTGGCTGAGCCGGACTGTGCAAAGTCATTGCCTCCTGGGAGGGCTAACGCAGCCTGCTGTCTCCTTCACACTGCTGCAGTCAAAAATACAGCAAGAGAGCAGACAGGAATGCCTGAGAAGGCCCATGATCCCCTTTGCCGGCCCAGCCGGGAACCCCAAGGTCAGAGGCATCCTTAAGGATGCTGGGTGCTGGGCGTGCAGCTCTGCTTTTCCTCTCAGCCAGGAAGCAGCAGGTGACCCCAGGGCAGGCCTGTGCTCCTGGACCTGGTCCTTCCTCCAGGACAGGTGACTCTCAGAAAGAAAACTCCTCCTCCTAGATCTGTCTAGAAACGAGCGATGATGCTCGGGGTGGAGCCCTCTTAACTGCTCATGACGCTTGTGCCGGGCGCCCGTGAACAGCCTCTTCAGGAAGTTTCCACCCTCCCTGCCCCTGACTTTCCCCGAGGACTTGTCATTACACAGCACTGCAGAGGGGATGATCGTGGGGAGCAGCCTGCGAGGTCCCCGAGTGCCTGCATTCGGGCAGGAGAGGAGGCCTGACACTCTGTCCCGGGCAGGAACCCGAGCAGAGAAGTCAGCTGGCCTCTCTCGGGCACCAGGTGGAGGGTAGGGGGGTTGAAACCCCCAGCCTGACGGGTGCGGGGGCGCGTCTAAACAGTACAGCCATGTTGGATAACGACCTGGCAGTCTCTCGCCTACTGAAACATTCGTTTACTGCACGACCCAGTGATTCTACCTCTAGCTATTTACCCAAGAGAAATGGAAACATGTGCCTATAGAAAATTCTGTATGCAAACGCTCAGTTTTATTCATAACAGCCTCAAGCTGGAAACCACTCAAATGTCACATGCAAAACGCATATGCAAATGACTGTCTCTCCACTCACTGGGCCACTTCTCAGCAATAAAAGGGATGACCTACACGCATCGGCAGCAACGCGGGGGAAACTCAAAAGCAATTATGCTGACGAAGAATCCCGTCACCCAGGATTATGTAAGTGTGACTCGATCCACAAGGAAGTCTAGAAAAGGCAAAGCTAGAGGGGTGGACGCCAGGGTAACCACGGGGGCTGGAGGACAGGTGCATGGGCTATTTCGGGGAGACAGAAATCTTCCCTGTCTCGGTCGGGGAGGTGCTTCTGTGATTGCAGCCATCAGTCAAAACTTAAGGAAAATTTCTCACTGGGTTTTACGATGAGCAAGTTATGCTGCAGTGAGTGGTATCTGCTTGTCTCTCCAGGGTCTGGATGACCACCTGTGCTGCTGTCCTTGAGGCCTGCTTTTCTGGACGAGGCTACTACCCTGGGTGTTTAACCTCTGCCAATGTCAGCAGCGTAAGTAAGACAGGGAGCATTGAGTCCAGCCCCCAGTGGGGACAGCCTGAAGTGCAGAGAAGGTGGTGTGAAGACAAAGCAGAGGAGACGATGCAGCAGGTGGCTCATGTGGCCTGCCCGCTGTGCATCCTGGGCTAGAACAGACTGGCTCGTGGGGGCACAGCAGAGTGGAATGGACACCCTGCTGCAAACACCAGGGGTTGGCCTCCAGGAGATTCTTCGGGAAGAGGTCTGTGGGCAGGAGCAGTGCTGACCTCAGGGACACAGACAGGTGGCTGGCTCTCAGGCCCGGCGGAAAGCGTTCCCATGCTCACCTCTAACTCTGCGTGACTGAGAACGTGGCCTGTGACTCTTCAGAAGGGACAGAGCGGCAGAGCTCGGTCAGTCCGTTCAGTCAGTTCAGTCGCTCAGTCACGTCCGACTTTGCGGCCCCACGGACTGCAGCATGCCAGGCCTCCCTGTCCATCACCAGCTCCCGGAGTTTACTCAAACCCATGTCCATTGAATCGGTAATGCCATCCAACCATCTCATCGTCTGTCGTCCCCTTCTCCTCCAGTCCCCAATCCCTTCCAGCATCAGGGTCTTCTCCAGTGAGTCCGTTCTTCGCACCAGGTAGCCAAAGTATTGGAGTTTCGGCTTCAACATCAGTCCTTTCAATGAACATTCAGGACTGATGTCCTTTAGGATGGACTGGTTGGCTCTCCTTGCAGTCCAAGGGACTCAAGAGTCTTCTCCAACCCCACAGCTCAAAAGCATCAGTTCTTCGGCTCCAGAATGCATCCATGGGAACAGCGACTCCAGGCTGACACACCAGGTGGCGCTCACGTCAAGCTGCAGCCCAGACGCAGGCTCCATCTCGTCGCCCTGCTGCAGATGTTAGTGCTACACGCCTTTACTGCATGTCACTAACTAAATCTCCAAGGACACTGTCAGCCGGAGACCTGCCTGTATCTCTCTGCTGAGAGGACAAGGAAATTCACGTTTGTCGCTTCTTTCCAGAAACAGAAACAGAAGTTTCTCAGCTTCAAAGAGAATCCTGGGGTCACGTGGTGCTGACAGCTAGTGAAGGACCAGCTGACACCAGATACTTGAACTAGAAACTGAGTCACTTAAGAATGCTCTCTTGAGGTCCCATCCTCCGAGACTCTGGTCTGAGTGATTTGGGGGTGGGGCCCAGACCTGCTTCTCCTTATACTCGACAATCTCATTTAATTCATGAATTCCCTCCACCTGTTTCAGTCAGCATCGATGCATCCCCTCCCACGCTGGGAAGAGTTCAAGGACGGGAACAGGCAAGCTTAGGTTCCCCAAGGCGCCTGAGGAAATGCCGCATCCCCCATCTTTTCACCTCATTTCCAAACGGGTTTGCTTGTTTGAAAGTCTTTAGACATGGAGGGCGGTTTTTTAAGGGCAGAAAAGGACTTAATGGAAAGGATTGGTTGAAACAGGCCCCCTTTGACTATGGCTGACGCTTTGTCTCCCGACAGCTCAGACCTGCAGGGGCAGCCTCTCTGGCGGTTATTCTTGGGCATCCCTCTTCTCACACCCAGGCCACAGATACCCGGGACACGGCCAAGCCCCTCCCAGCAAACCCTGCTCTCTGACACGTAAGAATTCAGGAGAGAAACGGGTTGGGCAGTAAATGCACATTAAAACATTTCTAAACACGCTGTCCAGAAAAAATTATATATTGACAACAAAAGAGCAATTTAAAGCAAGGATACATTTCAGCCTGAAATGGGAAGCAATCTGACTCCAGGAGCTCGGGAAGGCTGGAGGCAGTTTTAGAGGAGAGGGTTGTGATGTCAGGGCTTGAAGGATCGGAAGGATTTGGACACAGACGCACGGTCAGTGGCACCTACGTTTCTGGCGTGCTGTGGGGATGGGGTAAAGGATAGAGTGAGCGAAGACGGGACCACCTTCTGTCTGTGTGCAGTGACAGCGTATCACTGGGTGCTTCAGGGAAGACTGCGTCCTGCACCTGGAAGGCACCACGTGCATCTTTCTCCCAGCCCACCCCCCTCACTGCGGGGGACTCATGGATCACAGCATCCTCCCCCAAAGAGCACAGGCACAGCTTTAAACTCAGAGCTCCAGGAAGCCATTAGAATTGATCAGAGCTGGCACAGAGTATGAAATTTACTTTCTGTCCAGAGGCAGGGAAATTGTGGGGAGAGTGATTAATTAGATTTGGCTGCATAATGGGAGGCCTTGGTTCCCCCACGAAGGAAGCCTGTAGGACTTTCTGCACACCAAAACAGGCACTTACTCGCACCATTTCAATATCCTACAGAACTCCATAACCTTTCCATGAACCCCATGAGTCAGGCATTTTATTTCCATTATATAGACAGAGTAATAGTGCCCAGAGAAGCAAAGTAACTCTTCCATGATTACACAGGTAAAGAGGCTGACGGGGGATTTATTCCCACATCGATTTGATTCTAAAGCTCATTCTTTTGATAGTGCTTGCTAACTGCTTGTAATTCAGGGGGAAAAGGGAGAGAAGCAGGGAGACCTCGCGGGGAGGGAGCAGGAGAAGCAGCTTAACTAAGATCCAGCCCCGCAGGCCTCGGAGCTGTCCGCAGTGCTGACACGCTGGGCCCGCCAGTAACGGTAGGATCCTGCCCTTTCGGAGAGAGTGTTTAGTCTCTAAGTCGTGTCTGACTCTTCCATGACCCCATGGACTGTAATCTACCAAGCTCCTCTGTCCATGGGATATACCAGGCAAGAATACTGGAATGGGTAGCCATTTCCTTCTCCAGGGGATCTTCCTGACCCAGGGATCGAACTTGCATCTCCTGCATTGGCAGGCAGATGCTTTACCACGGGGCCACCTGGGAAGTCTTGCAGGCCTTGCTAGAGGCATGTAGAATGCCACTCTAAGGACTCTCTTTCTCTTATATTTCAGCCTCATGTTGGCCCTTCCTAAAGATATACAGACAGTCCTGTTCACGCAACTCCTGGCAGCTCTGCAGAGTGAATGTGTCCAGCGGCAGCGTCCTGGAGAAGGAAGTGTTGGGCCACTGACACGGCTGGGGATTCTCACCGCCGCCCTCACAAACTCGCTGCCTTCAATCTCCTCACGCATCAGGCTCAACTCACAACAGGCACAGGCGCCCGAAGGTTTAATCTGAGGGGCATGGAACATAAACTCTTGAAACCCGTCTTCACGTTCTGAGCGGAGGCCAGACGCCCACCATCACAGTCGGGTGGTTTCTCCACTGAGCCCTCCCTCACTGCAGGCCTGCCCTGCTCCCCGCCAGGCTCCCTAACTGACTCCAAGCCCTACTCGCCCCTTCCCTGCCCTCCGCTCTACACACACGCACAAAACTAACCTAAGCCTGCCGTCTGCACCGTGTCTCTCTTAGGCTTGGTGTTCAGCGTGTTCTTCCTGTAAAGACCCATGGCACTCAGCTGGGAATTAGGTCTTCCACACCCCAGGCTCACCCCAGACCCACCCAATCCCGTCTTTCCCCATGCAGAGTCCCAGGAGAACAGCCCTGCTCCGGCCTGGCCTGGCAGCCCACTCATTCCAGGAAGACGCTGGCTCACTGGAAAGTCAAGCTCGTTTAATGATTCACCCGACCTGGAGTATCTCCTCTCAGTCTCCATCTATTAAACCAAACAAAATAAAACTTACTCGACTATAAGGCTCTGCTCAAGCCAGACTTCCTTTTTGAGATTCTTTATGGCGTCTCTTCTTTTGTGTTCATTGTTTAAAATACCCATTTGAGGCATTTAATTTTATATTGTTATCCATCCTAAAGGAAATCAGTACTGAATATTCATTGGAAGGACTGATGCTGAAGCTGAAACTCCAATACTTTGACCACCTGATGCAAAAAACTGACTCATTGGAAAAGACCCTAACGCTGGAAAAGATTGAAGGTGGAAGAAGAAGGGGACGACAGAGGATGAGATGGTTGGAGGGCATCACCAACTCAATGGACATGAGTCTGAGTAAACGCCAGGAGTTGGTGATAGACAGGGAGGCCTGGTGTGCTGCAGTCCATGGGGTCGCAAAGAGTCAGACATGACTGAGCAACTGAACTGAACTCAACTGATATGTCTGAGTCCTTCCTTTTCAAGAAGATTTTGAACTCCTTAAGGATAGGAACCATGCTTTGTTGCTCAATATAGCACTTCACTGTTGACTTATCTTTTCTGCTTCCACTGGAAGCAAAACAAGAAAGCCTTAGAAATTAATTGCAGCAAGTCATGTTGAGATGAGATTAAAAAAAGAACTTATTGAGCACTGAGAATTGTAGATCATTGAGGCTACAGACATTACTTTTAAGAGAGAAATTAAAATCACATGGGCATTTTTATCACCTGAGTGTCATGGAACAGGTCTTAGCTTTGAAAAATTTTTAAAGGGAATTTTATTATGGTAGGGGTTATATCATTCCTCTCCTTGTAACAGAAAGGATTTGAACTGGCTAGAAATTACAGTCTGATAAAATTTAATTATGAGACTACAAATACATATTGGGGACACATTACAATATGAAGAAATAGCATTCGCAGGCAGTCTCTCAGAGCACAATTCCCTGCAGCGCACACGTATTCCCCTCAATTCTTAGCGGTGCCTACGAAGCGCGCACTGTCGTCAACATCCTTGTGAGAGTGTGGACGTGAAGCTCCGTAGAAGTACAGCAGCTCTCGAGGTCACACAGCCAAGAGTCAGCTGCCAACTGGGACTCGTCTTCAGGTCCACGTGACCCCAGGGCTTCAGTCTGCAACTCCCGCGTCATGAGGTCTGGCAAGGCGCTGGGCACTGTGGTGTGTTCTCAACCTAGGTATCTATTTTCTAAATAAAGAGAATGCTCTTCTATGTCCCAGCCTGTAAAGTTAGAGAGTAACCCTGGGCAGAAGGAATCTCTACGTCTCAGTTCATCATTTTCACAGATGCGACTTCATAAGTCAACCAGAATTCCAAAGGAATACAATTTTGTACGGTTTGTTTGGTAAAGGTAAATAAGCAAGGTTAGGGCGACAATATCTACAGAAGGCCACCTAACGTGTACACGAGGATAGCTTCTCATACGTCTCAGTTTCTGTCGTATTACTGCTCTGTTTGCCAAACTCCAAAATGCCAATGCTATCTAATTACGGGGTATGTCCAATTTTCCTTAAAATTGATGTCTGTTATGGAAGGGTGAGTTTCTCCAGCCCATATGATTTCCAGAATGATCCTAATAGATATGAAAAACTGCAAATTACATAGAAATATAAATTTTTACAGAAAAGCACTCAAGTCAAAGGGAAAACTAACCCAAGAAAAAACTCATGTCAGGAAAACTCCAAGAAACAGCAAATCTACCAAAAACTGCTACGAAAACACGCGATGGACCCTTAACAGAGAACATTTAGCTGGCTCGCATTTCTATCAGTCTCTGTCATCAAGTGTTGCTTTACTTTGCTGCAGTTCCGATATAAACACTTAGTAAAACACTCTATGTTAAAAATTAACTAGCTTTAATTCTGGCTTACTAAACAAATCTGTGTAGAAGACACATGTCCTTTGAGGACACAACTTTTGAAAATTTAGTATGTGAAAGTCAAACAGCCCTACCATGAGGCTCCAGATCTTTGAACAGACGAAAATTCAGCTGGCTCGGGGTTCTCATTATGACTCGAGCCACGGCATGTGCCCTGGGGTCTACCCCAGGCTCCAGCTGCGGAGGTCAGAGCTGGAGATGGAGGGGGTTAAACAGGGGTCAGGGAGGCCTCCTTCTCCCTCGTGAGAGAGACAGAAGAGAGGGTTCACCCACCCCAGATTATTCCATCACTGGCAAAAAGGAAGGAAGCCAGAGTTTAGAGGGCGCTGAAAAATTAATTCAGTTCATCTCTGTGATTGTTCGGAAAGCCTGAAGCCAAGGGAGAAAATCTAAGTTATAAATGCCAAGTAATCCCATCCTGCAGATCGAATGGCCTCGGGCTGGAAGTGAGGGACTGCAGGGAGAGAGGGATGAGAGGAGAGGTGATAAAAAGGGAGAAAAAGATACACATCTGTGTCTCCAGAAATATCAAGAGGAGCTCTCATATGTTCTGCCCTATGAGTAAATGCTAATTTAAATGTTTTCATATAGACGTTTCTATTTAAAGAGACAACTGTGCTTTCCTCACCACCCCAAGCCCACCTACAGGGCTGCGCTCTTGCCCAGCCACCAGGCAGGGCCCTGGTACAACTGACTGAGCTCAACAAGCCTCTCTCAGACACTGAAGCTGCATAAGCTCAAGGTCTAAAGGCTTACCCAGTTTGGAAATCCACTGTCTCATTAATACAAAGAAGACTTTGATGATACTCGAAACTCATTCATTTATTGTTCATAAATGACCAGTCAATCCTAAAGGAAATCAACCCTGAATATTCACTGGAAGGACTGATGCTGAAGCCGAAGCTCCAATACTTTGGCCACCTGATGGGAAGAACTGATTGATTGGAAAATACACTGATGCTAGGAAAGATTGAAGGCAGGAAGAGAAGGGGACGACGGCGGGTGAGATGGTTGGATGGCATCACCGACTCGACAGACATGAGTTTGCGCAAGCTCCGGGAGATGGTAAAGGACAGGGAAGTCTGGTGTCCTGCAGTCCATGGGGTCACAAAGAGGCAAAGAGTGGGACACGACTTAGTGACTAAACAACAACAAAATGATCTTATGATAAAGAGGAGGAGTTGGGTGGTCAAACAGTGAACGCCATTTTCGGAGATGCTTCAGTTTACGTGAAGATGAGATGAATCATAGACGTCCTCACCCACCAGAGGCTGTTTCCCTTAAGTGCAGCAAGCATTCTGTTACATCTTTCAATCCTACGAAAGCCCTTATGTAACTGAGCAGGGCCCTATGGGGCCTTCCTGGAGGAGAACCCTCCCTAACCCACGTTCTCCACCTGCCTCTTGTCTGTAGAAAAACTGTAGCCTACCTAGGTTTCCCTCAAGTTCCCAAGAGGAAATTTAATCAGAGAACTGAGAAGATGCAAAAAGAAAGGAAAAAAGCCAAACATGGCAACATAATAATAGTTTAGCCATTAACCAAAGTCAAGGACCTTTAGCTCCTCCTCCAGGGCTACCGATGGTATTCTGAGCCACATCCTCTGGGCTGTCTTGCAGATAATGATGCCCCCACCAGCTGGGAGAAGTTAACTGTAAGCTGCACACAAGCGTGGAGACCCGAGACCAGTTGGAACCAAAAGGACACGTTGACGCTTACTTACCTCACCACCAGTCAGTCAGAAGGCTGTCCATGAGCTGGTCGCATAACCCATGACCCCCCTCCCTCACCCTGTCTTTAGAAACCTTTTCTTGGCGCCTTCAGGGAATCTGGGCCTTTTAAGCACCAGCTGTCTGAACTCCTTGCTTGGCGCCTGCAATCAATGTGCACTTTCCTTCACCACAACCTGGTGTCAGTAGATCGGCTTTACTGCACTCGGGCAAGCAAGTCCACGTTTGGTTCAGTAACACTTAGGAAAGCAATACATCAGAACCGTTAAAAGTCTGATTTTACAGCTGCAGTGTAACACCCAAGGGGACTGTTTGAGGCGGACAGTGAGCCCAGGCTGTGTTGGAGTCCAGGTCTCCTGGACACCAGCCATGAGAAGGCAGGACGGAGGAGAAGGACGATTTCCTCGCAAGAGCGACGTGCTACGGTGAACACGCATGAGACTCAACCAACACGCGAAGGCAGTGTTGATTACCTCGACTGTTTAAAAACACGGAAAGCAGCTCACTCTGCTGACACCCGCTACGGGGGATTATCACCCTCATCCTGAGCACTGAAACCAAGCCTTCAGCACAGACCACCTTGCCCTCAGGTTTTCAGTCCGTTTGGCAAACTCATGCCAGGAGACCATATTTCTCCTAAATGCTAACTGATGCAATAAAATGTGTACACCATGTGTCAAGCACAAAATGCTTTTAGGGTTTGGAGTTTTACAAATTTATCCTTCATCTAGGATAAATTCTATTGCTCCCAGAAGGGATAGATAAATCTCAAGGCATAATTATACCCCTGCTGGCCGTGACCTTTGAAGGTGCATATCTGCTTGAAAAATAATAGAATACTCCCTCCTCTGTGAAAGACATTTGAGTTTTTATCTGAACTATGCTTTAAATAAAACATGCCCATGGATACTTTATTTTCACGACAGGGGGTCATCTTTAGTTTCTTGGGGCTTGAGTTTTCTAACAGTCTAACAGAAGCGATTAATCACATTTTGCCACATATTTACACGCATCCTTCATTTATCTGAAGTCCAAAATGAAGTTATTTTCTCCATGCTTGTCTTCCAAGGATATGCCCATATTCTACCCAACTTAGTTGTGAAACATCCATTCTGTGATCAATGCTCTCCTACAGAACAATATTTTTTTAATTAACTCCTGCTGTTTGTCTGCATTTGCTTAGGAAAATTCGGATGCCTCCCCCTAAGTCATCCCGGGAAACCACACAATATTGCCAGCAGCACAACCCAATGTCTTTGAACATTTCCTGAGCACCTCACCTTGTCAAAAAAAAAGTGAGAGAAACTGTGGAAGGCAGAGATGAGGACCAGAAGGAGGGCGGCGTGGGGGTGTGGGGAGGGGGACTGTAGTGGGTGGAGGAGGGGAGGGAGGAGGGGGAGGAGCGGGGAGAAAGAAAAAACAGAAACGGAAGCAAGGAAATGCCATCCTTGCCTCACTCTCCTTGTTCTGCAACTGGTCTTCCATGCCCCAATTCAACAAATGGCTTCATCCAACTTTAACCTCGAGTCAACACCTCTGGATTCCAAAGATGAGCCCCTGACAACACACTCCGCTGTGTATACCCAGAGCTGAAAACTCTGCCAAATCACGCTCTCACGTCTTTTCCCTCCCACTCACACTTCTGGGTCCCAAGTCTTCCCGTTTTGAGAAACAAGATGCGCTCAGGGTGCTGCCCTTTTCACTGTGTATATAAACCGGGAATCCTCCTGGGAGTCAGAAGGTGAATCGCCATGCCCTGGGGGGACTGCAGGCGATTACAAATCACAGGGCTGGGGGCTGGTGATCGGGGGCCGGGGCAGCACCTTACCCTGCAGGACCTGGAACCTGGGCACCAGAGCAGGAGGTGGCGCAGCTGCTCTGGGAACGGGGCTTCACTAACGGGCGAGGAGCTGGACTCACTGACACCCCCACCCCCACCCCGGGGCCTGGGGGCACCCCAGAGGTTCCCACAGCATCAGGACACTTCACTGTCAAAAGCTAAGGTACCGTATTTCCTGCCCTAGGAATTAAGCAACTAGTCAGCGCTCCACCCCACTCTGTTCTGCAGATTTCTCATTAGAAGAAAATGAAAGAACCATCTTACCCATGAGGGATTTTGCTCAGGACATAATATCCAGTATAGGAGTGTTGATATATCTGAAACAGACACACAAAAAAACAAGAAACAAAAAAAACAAGCATTGAGATCATGGTTGTGATTATATTTTTCAAATCACTGTGAATCCTAATAAGCCTGGACCAAAAAGCATGTAGTCAGGAGACCAGGCAGCCAAGTCTTTTATTTACTCAGGAAGTAAATTTGCATATCATGTCAGTCTTATTTCCACCATTTGCATGTGGTTTACTGGGTAGCCAGAGGCTTGGTGTCATTTCCAGGACTACCTGGTTTGAGATTAAATCAGGGCAGAGATTTCCAGCTCAACTAATGTAGCACAGAACTAACGTGGACGTGCTCATCAGAGGCTTCCTGAAAGCCAGCTGGACCAGAGATGGGGAGACCCAGGCCCGGCGGGAGGTCCCTGAAATCTCCGGCAGAGTCCACTCTGTACCCTCGGTGAGCTCTAATACCAGAGCCAGCCAAGACGGGCTTACCTGGGCAAACTCCTGTCCCCTGGACAACTTGATGTGCATGTTTTAGTTTCAGAGAGTGGCCAATAAATTAAGAGCTCATTGCAAGGGGAGCGTGGCATTTCCAAACTCCTGTAACCCTCAGGTCTCAGATGTCCCTCTTCAATTCTTGAGCCAGGAGATTACGCCCCAACCCATAAATGCAGTGACTAGAATGCAAGGGTCACCCCCAAAGAAGGGAGAACGTGGCCTCTGTCCTCTCTAGCTTTCTGGAGAGAGACCCTCTGGGGGTGTGGAATGTGATGTGTTGGTTACCCTGCAAGGATGAAGTGAGAACCGTATTTCACTTCCCTTGCTCTGGAAACTTCTGAGGGTTGGTGCCCTGTGTGGGCCAGCGCTCGCTGACTAGCATTTTAAAACCAGCTTTCTAAAGATAACGGGTGAGGGACATGCAGCCAAGGAAGACAGAGCTACCGTAGGGCGTGTGCAATATGGACACGCTTGGTGCTGATGACGGACGTGAGCCTGCAAAGGAAAACGGGGGAGGGTCTGCTAACACCCCCGACTCCACGCCTAGTCTGGGCCCCCGCATTAACCTCGAGGGGATCACAGTTATTTGGCGAAAAAAGGACCCAGATATAAAAATAAAAAACAGTGCTTAATTTCTAAAGAAATTTCGCTTCCAGTGACCCCAGGACTCCTGCACTAGACCCCCAGGCCCTGGGATGGTGTGCTCAAGGGCAGGAGATGGTCATCCAGCTGGGGGTCTAGTTGAAACTCTGGTCCAGGTGTGAAGAAACAGCTTTGGAGGAGCAAAATCGTGACGAACACCACGCACTCCCGTAGCAATCTGAGCAGGACTCCTCCCACCTCCCCGCCCCAGGACTGAGCTGCGGTTCTGAAGTGCTGCAGCGCTGCTCCCCCAGGAGAAGAAGGCAGGGCCGGGGTCCCAGCCCCTGTGTCCTGAGCAGACTGACGCTCAGAGAGCCCCTTGGAGGTCCGGGAGCTTTGACAGAGGGTGCCTCTGGGAACAGAGACGGGAGTGGAAGCTGGGTGGCCCTGTTTCTCTATGGCCACAGCGTCTGCGCTGGGCTGTTCCGTCTCTCCAATGGTGCCCTTTCACGCTACGTGGCTCACCCCAGTTTCACGGTGACTCCAGGCGGCACCTCTGTTTGCTGAGATGGGAAAGTGAGGCCCTGCAAGGGCCGTGGAGGATGGAACAGTGATGGAGGCATGAGGAGAGGAGGAGGGCTGGGTCCTAACTCAGTGACCCCAACGGGGTCAGAAATGATGGCCCGATGCTTCTGCACAGGCTGTAAACGGTACTGAGGCCTCCCAGCTCCTTCTCGGGGCGTTTGCTCTGCAGGATGATGGCTGTCAGATTGTGAAGACACTCGAGTGACTGTAAGGGGACGAGCCAAGGTTCTCCCCCATGAGATGACCACGAGCCAGCAAGGCACAGGGAAGCTTGGAAATTGATTCTTCACCCCCCAGTCAGGCCTGCAGATGACACGGCCCTGACTAACAACCTCACAAGAGAATGTGAGCTGGGGCCACTCAGATCTAAGATGGTCCTGAGTTACTGACCCACAGTAACCATGAGACAGGAAGTATTGGTTGTCTTAAGCCACTAAGTTTCGGATAGCTTCTCACACAGCAGTTGGTAAATAATACATCTAGTTTAAATCCAGATGATAAAGATTAACTATTAAATCAGAAGTGGACAGACTTTTGAGTTTCTGGATTCCCTCCCTATAACCTTTCAGCAACTTCTAAAACAAATAGACAAATTACCTATCAAAGAGTCCGTACCGAAGAGGTGAGGGGTGGGGGGCATTATGGACCAAAGCATTTGGAAAAAGCCTTTGAGGTTCCCGTAGAGAACAGTCCAGAGCACAGGGGATGAGGTGGTCGTGACGCTGCTGGGAGAGTGGGGAGCATTTCTGGAGCACGTTCTACGCACTGGCACTATGCCAGCTCCTCAGCATCGGTGAGTGCGCTCAATCTGCATGGGCTAGGTATTATTATCCTATCTTTTGGATAGGAAGACTGAATCAAACCCGTAATACTTGAGATCTGTTTCTCTCCAAGCACATACTGGAAATTGCCTGAACAAAGGGTACAGCTCTTAATTCTCAAGTTATAAGTCCAAGTTGGTTGTTGTCAACTGAAAAATCCAGGATACCAAGAGCTGTAATACATATGCAAAGTAAGGACACGCACTGTCTTGCTTGGTCGAAGCCCTATTTATTTGGCCCATCTGGAAATAGTGATTTCAGTTCATTCTCTGGATATGACGTTCCCAAACCCCTAGACTTACATCTTTACACCTCTTTAAATATGCCTGCAAATGACCCTGAAATTCAACTCTGTGGATATCTTCTGAGTGGGACCAAAGAGAAAAAGGAAGACAAAACTAAAATAACCTAATAAGGATAATAGAATAAAACGATGAGAGAGCTATCCATTTACAATTCTGCCTCTGTTCTGTCAGGCAGGAAGAAAAAAAAACAAGCCTATAGGGATGGGAAATGTAACAGAATATCTAGAAAATGAAACCACTAATTAGAAAGATTCAAACAAGATGAAAGAGAGTCAAGAAGTAGAGACAGATAAAACCTGAGGTGCTGGAGTACCTATGTGCCAAGTACGTACGTAAAAGAAGCATTCCAGGGTAAACCGTGGATGCAGATGAAGAGCCTTCAGCATGAAACTGCAATTATGACTCAAAAGCTACTCTTAAAAAACGGGGAAGTAGGAGGAAGATGAAGTGATTTTCTCAACGCTCCAAGATGAAACAATCAAATACCATTCTCCTCTGCAAAATGTTCCCTCAACCTGGAGCCAAAAGAACCACAAAGAAGACTTTGAAAGAGGACAAATTTCAAGTGTTTTCATTTGCACAATGCCTTATCTTGAAAGACATTAAAAAAAAAAAAAAGTTACATCTCCCTGAAAGAATTTGAGATAAAAGCCTTCTGTGTGTGTGTGTGTGTGTGTGTGTGTGTGTGTATGTGGATTCTCTCTCTTGAATTTATGCATCTTTCTTTAAAACAGACTCTAAATACTTCTGATCATAGAAAAAAGTACAAAGAGCTGGAAGTTAGTAAGACTGCATTGTTATTTTTTTGTGAGTGAACTTTTAAAAATTCACGAATATAAGGTTTCTTCCCATACCATCAAATTTCTCTTGGAAAGTAAATGCATGAAAATCTGTTACCCAAAATACCATTCACAAGATGGAAAAGCAATTTCATCATACTGTTTCTTTTTTTTTTTAATGTATCATACAATATAGCTGACATAGGCATTCAATAATTTGGAAAAATAACCCAATTTTGTCTTGGGCTAGGTTCATATTTGGCCTGCATCTGATATCTGAGGGCTTCCCTGGTGGCTCAGCTGGTAAAGAATTCACCTACAATGTGGGAGACACAGGTTCGATGCCTGGGTTGGGGAGATCCCCCGGAGAAGGGGAGAACGACCCACTCCAGTATTCTGGCCTGGAGAATCCCATGGACTGTATAGTCCATGGGGTCGTAAAGAGCTGTACATGACTGAGTGACTCTCACTTTCACTTTAATATTTGTGAAGCATCACTCTGTGCACAGCCTGCTTTCTTATCCTCTCCCACATCACTCTCTGAGAGACACTGACTTTGACTTCCCTCTGGTCTTTCCCACTGCAGCCTCACCAGGTGCACTGAGACGGGCTCACTTTATGCCCTCTTCCTCTATGAAGTCTCCCACTCTTGTAGTCTTAAACCATGGTTACCTGAATATTAATTTCATGGACCTGTTTCCTCAACGGTAGGCCAGTGTATCAGACTCCCCCACTGACTGCTTTCTCTACCTTAGGTTCACAGGCACCCCAGACTCAATATTCTCCGAAAGAAACTCTTCAACAACCCTTAAAACCTAGTTTTCCTTTTGTATTTCCTATCCTGGTTGGTGGCTCCCTCATCCCCTCAGTAAACTGAGCTGAAAACCGAGTTTTTCTTAACTCCATTCTTTGTCTCCTTCCTCCTCTGGCTCAATTCAATATATCCCCAAATGGTGCTGAAATACTTTCTCAAGTCCTTCTCAAATCCATCACCCAACCATCATCCCTAATGCAAGTGCCCTGCCTCAGACCCCTGTCCATCCTGCCTCTCCTACAGGAGAAGCTACCGTGTTCTTCTCTAAGACTAACTTCTGAGACCTTGACCCCATTCCCTTCTGCTTCCTGTTGAACTTGATTATCAACTCTTCTACCACAAATTACCCCGCCTTATATTTTTCATCAGGCTTCCCAGGTGGCTCTAATGGTAAAGAACCCGCCTGCCAATGCAGGAAATGCAAGAGACATGGGTTTGATCCCTGGGTTGGGAAGATCCCCTGCAGGAGGGTATGGCAACCCACTCCAGTATTCTTGCCTGGAGAATCCCAAGGACAGAGGAGCCTGGCGGGTACAGTCCACAGGGTTGCAGAGAGTTGGTCACAACTGAGTGCACGTGCGCACACACACACACACACACACACACACAGAGCACATATTTTTCATCACTCCCTCTCCATGGTTTTGTCTCTCTGATCTGTTGAATTAAAATCTCCCACATGAAAAAAATCCTTGACCATTTCCCTCCTCCCCCAAATTCCTTCTCTTTAACTAGCACGGTACTTTACAAGGGAAGTCTGCACTGCATCACTTTCCACCACTGCATCATCCTCCCGACGTTCTCAAAGTGCCACTTCTGCGTGTCTGTCCCGCTGCCGTGCACAACAGCATCTAATTTTCCAGCCTGCTGGCTCACTCTGCAGTGCATGACAAAGGCCACAGGAATCCTTCTCCCCTCTTCGTTCCCAGACAGGTCACTGGCCTCGGTCTCCTCCCTCCCTGTCCTTTCTGCTCTGCAGACCCCTTGAACGGATGCAGGCACCAACCTGCTACCCACGCAAGTTCCCCTCGTTGGTCTGCACTCTTGGTCTGGAAGGACATTGCTTCCTTATGTGACGTCTTCCTGAGTTCATATTTTCATGCTTGATCTACTTGCTGACTTCTAAGCTCATATTTTGGCTTATGTTGGGCCTTTCAGCATGTTTTTGCTCCAAACTGTCATACCACATTCAATATTTTGAAAACCAAATAAATTCTTCTCCTCCTAAAAATTCTCTCTCTTTTTTTCTTTGGCTGCACTGTGCAGCATGTGGATCTTAGTTCCCCCTCCAGGGATCGGACCTGCGCCTCCTGCACTGGAAGTGTGGAGTCTTAGCCACTGGACTGCCAGGGAAGTCCCCTAGAGAATTCCCTTTTATGTTCTTGCATGCATCTAGTTTCTCGGTACAAGCATCTTGGAATCAGCTCCAACCACTCCTATTCCTTCCTCCTTTCCTACTGTCCAGGTACAACTGGTTTTCAAATTTCACTGGACTGTGACTTTGGAATGAACCTTAAATTCACAGCACAATTTCCACCCTCAGTAACACTGCCCTAGTTTGATGCCTGAGTTATCACAATGACCTTCCAGGTGACCTTCCAGCCTCTGGCCAGAACTCCCCTCCTCCCCAAGGCCTGGAGAAGTCCTTTTTCACACACAGGGGTTGGGAGCTGTGTGTGGCTGTGCTGGTTTGGAATAGTTTGGGAGTAGGATGCAGGCACTCCTGTGTATCCACTATAATTACAACTCAGTTTTATACTAAGACATATGTTCAATTCCCAGCCTGCACATCATTTGATGGGTGAACTCAGACAAATTACTTGACCTCTGAGCCTGAGAAGTAAGAGCTGTGAGTATTTGCATAGGAAATATAAGCCATGAGAAAGGAATCAAGAATGCTCATGTTTAAATTAAGACCTATATAGTCTAGCTACTAGCACTGTACCAAATCCACAAAATTCTCTTTTTGTCCACTCTTTTGGGCTGTAAAAAAACAGGAATTCCACAGAGAGAATGGCAAGGTTGGAGCTGACCTCTTCCAAGGGTGGGAGAGACAGGAAAACAACTGAGATTGTTGCCCTCTGGACTGGCTGCTGGTCAGCACCACCTCTCCATTCAGACTGAAGGCAGGAGAAGAAGGGGATGACAGAGGATGAGATGGCTGGATGGCATCACGGACTCAGTGGACATGAATTTGAGCAAACTCCGGGTGACATGAAGGACAGGGAAGCCTGGTGTGCTGCAGTCCATGGGGTCACAAAGAGTCGGATATGACTTAGTGACTGAACAACAAGTGTTCCAATAATGAGGTGGATGGTCCCTTGAAGGGGTGAGCTCCCCAGCACTGATGGGATTCAGGCAGAGGCTGGAGAGCTGCTGTGAGGGACGCCCTGGAATGGGTGTGTGCATTCTTAGGCAGATGGCTCCAGTGGACATGACTCCCCTTTCTTGTCTGATCCTACATTCTATTCATTTATGGGCTTCGCTACTAGCTCAGCTGGTAAAGAATCTGCCTGCAATGCAGGAGACTCATGTTAGATCCCTGGGTTGGGAAGATCCCCTGGAGGAGGAAATGGCAACTCACTCCAGTATTCCTGCCTGGAGAATCCCACAGACAGAGGAGCCTGGTGGGCTACAGTCCACTGTGTCAAAAAGAGTTGGACACGACGGAGGGACGAATATTTTCACTTTTCCTTCTATTTATCGAGGAAATTAAACATATCAGAGGGTACAGATGAGCTTGGAGTAAGATTCTCCCAAGCTAGAACCAAGGACACCACGGATGGAATGATACACGGCTAAAGACATAAGATATAGGACTGTGAAGTGAACGGATGCTAAAGGTGCCAGGGAAGATTAACACAGGAAAAAGTCAGACTGAGCAGGGAAAGAACATGAGATGTGGAAACCAGACGGTAAAAAAAAGAAGAAGGAAAACTATCCATACAAGATGCATGCTGATGAGTGAAAAAAATAGAAATCTGAAGGGAAAAGATAAAAACTCTAAAAAGAGTAGCTGGCAAAGTTAAGATTTCTTGGTTTTAAAATTGGAGAAAATAAGCATTTATCCAGAAGGTCTATCTCCTCACAGTTTTGAAGGTTCTGTTACCAAAAAAGAAGGAATTTCATTGGCTTCCAGCTGCAATACCAGTTCCCCTGAGAATTAACACACAGCCAGCCCCAGGAGAAAGCAAGCAACCTGCCTCCCAAGCCCAGGCCAACGTTCCCTGGGCCATGACGGATCCTCGCACACTGTTCATGATCCTTCTGTGACGTTCTATAGATGTTCCCTCAAAACCTTTTTGAGAGCAGCTTTATGGAGGAGTAATTGACACATCAAATACTGCACGTAGGTGACTTCCCTGGTCATTCAGTGGTTAAGAATCCTCCTTGGAGCGCAGGGGACTGGGGTTTGATCCCTGGTCGGGGAACTAAGATCACACACGCCTTCCAGCAACTAAGCCCAAGCACCATAAGTACTGATCGCAAGCACCATAACTACTGAGCCCAAGCACCACAACTACGGAGTGCAAGCACCAGAACTAAGCCCAAGCACCACAACTACTGAGCGCAAGAACAACTACTGAGCCCAAGCACCACAACTACTGAGCCCATGCCACGACTAGAGAGTCTGTGTCCTGCAATGAAACGATCCCACATGATGCAGCTGAGACCCGATGAAGCCACATGAATTAATTAATTTTAAAAGTTAATGTCCCTGGCCTCGTATGTTCGGCACCTCCTAGTCTTTTGTGAGTACTTGTGGAAAGAAAGAGTTCGATGCATATTGTGTCCAAGGACGATTACGAACTGGGCTATTGTCTTCCTTTCGTCTTTTGAAGTAAAGCAATTGGATATATATCTGTTTTATCTATTTATTTTTTTAATCAGTTTTATTTTGCTCATTTTTAAGTTTTGTTTTGGAAAGCAATAAATAGCATTCTATTAAAAGCATACCTAAAAAAAAAAAAAAAAAGTTACAAAAAAGGCACTGCACGTATGTGATTTGTTCGAGTTGATGAGTCTAGACACTTGTGACAATCAGGGCCTAGGCACCAGACACACCCAGCACCTTCCACGGCTGCCTTGTGTCCCTGACAACCTTTCAGGAAAGCAGCAAAGACCAGATAATTAAGCCTGAAGCCCTGGTGCCCCCTCGGTCAGTGGGGAGAAGTGAGGCGAGGAAACCTATCCTCTGTTTTTTCAAAACCACGTTACGAGTCTCCACACTCACGTGGTGTGTTCCTAAGACTCGGTCCTCACACGTTCTGCTGAGCAACCTGCCCTCCTGGTTGTGGATGCCCTCCGTCCACATGGCTAGACCAGGGTCAGGGTCAACCTCACACAGCAGCTGCCATTCCTCCAGGAAGCCTCAACACCCGCTCTGAGGATGGCTAATGACCCAAAGGGGGCTTCAGGGTCTGCCAAAGGCTCCCCGAATAGTCCATCCAGATCCTTCTCTGAGTAATGAGAACAAGCGAGCGCATCTCTAATATCTGATGAGATAAGAGCTAACCAGTTCGTAGGGTCTTACTGGGAAGAAATGAATATCCTGCCCGGAAACCCTTTCACTTAGTGGAGAAACGGGCCCAGTGGAGGGTTCTCGGTCTTTTGAGGAGTGAGATCCATGGACGGAAATGCTCTAGAGAAGATGCCCAGGTCAGCAGGAGTCTGGACAGAAAGCCGGGTGAGAGACACCCAGGTCAGGTGGTCTGCCCAGAAGAGAGAAGCCCGAGGGCAGCCAGAGGGCTGATTCTTGGTTTCAAACAGCCCCGGGAGTAAGTGCCAACAGGCCTGTTCTCATTTCCTCCCTGCGGGAGGACAGTGTTGACAAGTTCACGTGACATGGAACTCATCTCAGCCCAATGATGCTGACTGCTGGTGACAAAAGCTAGACTGGCAAGGCTTCCAGGCCCCTGGCAGTAAGAGTGTGGATGCAGAGTGTGCAGGGGCGTGCAGAACGCCATGGCGACACTGAGCCCGGGGACTCTACATCCTCCCCTGTTCATAGAGCCCCTCGGGTCCCAGGGGGGACTGCACCCCTGCGCTCCCCACCTCTGTCCTGTCTCGTGCCTATGTTTAACCATGCAGGCGCTGAAGCCTGGATCTGGGCGCTCAAGCCTCAGGGCGTCACGTCTGATAAGCCGCTGACGGTGACTCCATTGGTGATGTCCCCCTGCACACAGAGTCCACACTGCTTCCTCTCCTAGATTCTGGAGAAATCCCATCTCGTGACAGAGTTGGTCTCTGCTCTACTGTTAATCTCCTGTTTCATTCCTGTCTTTTATTGGGCTCTACCCCCAATGACTCAGCATCGTGCCAGAACATCTGGCCTGGTCTCTGTGAATCTCAAGTCCTGATGTAGAGGTTGATGATGACGAAAAGGTTCCTGAAGAGCCCAGTCCTCCCAGAGAAGCTGCTCCTTCTGCCAAGCACAAGGTCATGGTCACCTCTGGGGTCTAGCGACTGCACTTGGTATACATCTCCTCATACTCGGCTGACTTATTTGATTTTGTCTCATGAAGAATTTGGCAACCCATTCCAGTACTCTTGCCTGGAAAATCCCATGGACGGAGAAGCCTGGTAGGCTGCAGTCTATGGGGCTGCACAGAGTCAGACACAATGGAAGCGACTTAGCAGCAGCAGCAGCAGCAGCATGAAGAATTGATGCTTTTGAACTGTGGTGTTGGAGAAGACTCTTCAGAGTCCCTTGGACTGCAAGGAGATCCAACCAGTCCATCCTAAAGGAGATCAGTCCTGGGTGTTCATTGGAAGGACAGATGCTGAAGCTGAAACTCCAATATTTTGGCCACCTGATGCAAAGAGCTGACTCACTGGAAAAGACCCTGATGCTGGGAAAGATTGAAGGCGGGAGGAGAAGGGGACGACAGAGGATGAGATGGTTCGATGGCATCACTGACTCAATGGACATGAGTTTGGGTAAAGTCTGGGAGGTGGTGATGGACAACGAGGCCTGGCATCTTTGGTCCATGGGGTTGAAAAGAGTCGGATGCAACTGAACATCTGAACTGATCCACTGACTGATCATGAAGTCAAACTTCATGCTATATTGATTTAAAAGGAAACATTTTCTAGAGGGCCTCCACTAACTAGAAATAGATTGAAATATTTAGTAAAAGAAAGAAAAAGATGCTTAGGTGCTCTGATGTAAGATAAATGTTAGGAAATGACTCTGCATAAACAAAATGTCCGTTGTCCTCCAGGTTGCGTATGCTGTTTCCGTGTAACCATCGGCAAAAGTAACACAGAGCAGACAGCTGCGACCACAAAAGCAATGAAAAGACCTCAGTATTCAGTACTTGTATCTCAACTCCTTTCCTCCAGGAATCACTGTTTTTCCACCAGACTTTCTAAATTTAAGAGAGTATGCTCAGTCATGCAGGCGTGTCCAACCCTTTTGCAACCCTATGGACTGTACCCCACCATGTTCCTCTGTCCGTTGGATTCTGGAGGCAAGAATACTGGAGTGGGTTGCCATTTTCTTCTCCAGGGAATGTTTCCCACCCAGGGGTAGAACTTGGGTCTCCTGCATTGCAGGCCCATTCTTTACCTCTGAACCATCAGGGAAGTCCATAAAATTCAAGAGAGTAGATTTCCTCTCGAACCTGTAGTCTCTCCAAACATCTAGTTCTGCTCTTGGTGTTACATCCAGCCCCAAGAACCTCTAATGCATTGTTTTTTGACCAACCCCATTCATCAAACTTCTTAACAGAGAATGTCTCATCCTCTGGGTCCTTCACCCACAAAGCTCTCCAGAGATCAGTGACTCTGAGAACATCTGAGCCTGAAAACAACAGGATTAAAGCTGAGGATGCCTCTAAATAAAGCTCTTAAGTTTCCGAGATGAACAGCACAACTTTCAGCTGTGATTCGGGTCACGTTCCCAAATACCCAAAGCAGGAACACCTCTGACATCCAGGAATAGCTGAGTAATTTTCTTCTAGTCATTTCCTGTGTCTCCACTCAGACACTGCAATTCAAGGAGCGTGTCCATGTGTCTTAGGGTCATCTTCTGGAGACAAATGATATGTCGTAGGGTGCGGGGAAGACATTCGAAGGAAGCGGTTCGCGAGGCTTTCCCTCCTTCCTAACTGATCTTCAAGGACACACGCCCACGTGCCCTGACCTCTCCCCGGCTCCATCACTGCCTGTCCTCAGTGTGGCGGCCACTAAGAGATGACGCCCTACGTCCCCACTCTTCCAGGCTGCCGACTTCTCCTCCGCCCTCTCTGTGCTGCCGACTCTTTCCTGACCTCACTTGAGGACACGGCGTTTTCTTTTCCCTTGCTCGCCTTTGTGTCTCTTCTCGCCTGCATACACTGCCTGTAGGATCAGCCTCGTGGAGATGCAAGGTAAAAATAAATAAAACCTCCTGACATCGTGGATGTCTTCAGAATTTATAAACCATTTTCTATATCCTTTACGTGACCCTCACAACACCTGCTCCCATGACTGGGCTAAGTTTCTCTTTGATTCTTCTTTTAAATAAAGAGACAGAGGCTCAGAGACACAAACGGGTCGGTCCAAGGTCACATAATGTCAAAGAAACAGACGTGGGAAGTCAGGGTCTTTTTTCCCACATGGCTTCACGTTGTTGCCACTGTAACATGCTGGTCAGAAAGCTTCTCCCACCCTAAGCCACCTCTTCTTTAGCAGCCAGAAAGGATACTGATAGATCCACACTCAAGAGAGCAATATTAAGAAGAAAAGAACTAAGAAGGTCTATGCCAGAGTCACAACTAGCTCCCACCCTGCACAAGACCGGCTGTCAGCCAACGCCATCAAGGCTTTGGGGAACCGCACAGAACCCCAGTGGTCCTGGGGACACAGCAGGACGTGGAGAGGAAGGAGGTCACCGAGGGGGTCACCGGGGGGAAGGTTGCTCACTTTCAGCTACACAGGCTGAGCTTCTTCTGCACCACTTCCTTGTACAGCAGCTCACCAGCTTCTCTGCCGCCTCTCTGAATGTATCTCAGGACCCTGAGCCTTGGTTCCTCGTGGCAGCGAACAGTGAGTGCACGAGACTCACTTCAAGGACAGGGCAGGGAGATGGAGCATAAATGTCTGGTTCTCTCCTCCGGGGAAGGGCGGATGGAGGGCTCACTTGGAGCTTTATCAGCACAACGTAAGGACCAGCAGCGGCCTGTCCCGGCTTTATGAGAGGGTGCACCCGGGGCCCGGCTGTGTCCGCCCCTCCAGGCCTCTGCCGAAGGGCAGGGCTGAGAAGTCCAGGCGGTCCCTCCTCTCCCTTCCCGGCTTTAACTAGTTAAGTGGCTATAGCGTGTGTCACGTGATGCTAAATGGATGATTGATGTTCGGCAGGTCCGTCTCCCCCACCCACGCTCACGTGACGTTTCCAGTCCTCTGCTTTCCGTCTCCTGCTCACCATCACCCCATGGCTACTCTGCCCCGCTGATCCGAGTCTAAGGCGACCACTCATCACCTGTCGTCCCAGTGCCTCCTGACTCGCTACCCTGCAGCAGGAACCCTCCGCGCTCACACGCGGGAGGGAGGTCTGGACCCGGGGCCGTTTCTCTCACTCTCTTCCTCCTAGTCCCTCTGAACCTGATCCAAGCCCCCCCGCCCCCCAACTCCGTCAGGATCTGTCTAACACGTTGCCGTCTGCCCAGCGCATCCTGACACAGCCCTTCCCTCACCTCCACTTGCACTCCAGCGGTTCCCTTCGCCTCTCGAGTCTGCCTGCTCAGGCTCTCTGACAAGGCGTCAAAAACCGCCCCTCCCCACGCTCGGAAGTCGGCCTCAGTCCGCTGCGGCCGGATGAGAAGTAAGGGCTGTGGCTTCCCCGGAGGTGGGCACAGAGCCGCAGCTCCGTGAAGACAGGACCAGGGCACAGCGGTCCACGGGGAGGCTTAGCGCCGCCGGAACTGAGCGCCGGAGGACGAATCGCCGGGTCCCGGGGGTGCTCCTCCCAGTCACACGCGATCGAGGCTTCTCTACGCCTGACAGCCGCGCTCCCACCTCCGAAATCCAGCATGCTGCATCCAAGGCGGACTCAGCTTCACGCCGACAGCTCTGAACCCACAGGGTCCCTTGAAACAAAGCCTTTGTAGGTAAGAAAGTCGGTAAACCAGGCCGCTGGTGACCGGAGGAGATTCTGGAATCCAGTGGGTAGAAATGGGCTGAGCGCCCTCTCGCCCTGCGGCCCCAGCCGACATGCCATCTGCACTGGCATGCTTCGTGCGGTACTTCCTACCCCCCGAAGCTTGGCTCCAGTACGGTCTGCTCTCTCATTTTCATGACCATCTTTGAAGGTTTCATTCTCACTCACATTACTGTTTCCCATGCACATCTTACTAGGCTCTGTGGGAGGTTGCCTCTGTGCCTCCCCCCGACCCTCCCATTCCACTTCTGAGATGGCTGGTATTTCTGTTTCTTGAGACCCTCCCCTCAGCCATTCTCAGCCTCTCCTTTGCTTATTCTCAGAGGCCTTTGCTTTCATTTTTCAGTTGCAAAGGAGACAGTCAACGCCTCAGACACACAGGCAGCCCCTGGCCACGTGGACACTGAGGGTAGGAAGGGGGGATTCTGGCAGAGGCTGCATATCCTGCTCTCACTCCAGCTTGTTTTCCGTCCCCTTGGCTGCCTCTTTCTGGAAGATTCATCCTGGGTGAGCAATAGGCTGGGGCTTGCATCACAGCCCTGGGAGTGCCTCCAGAGAACCCAGCGGGTTGGGTTCAGCTGGACACCACACACACATACACACACATACACACACATTCACACACACACCAGGGGTACTCGGGCACCACCACGGTCCTCCCCATGCTTCCAGATAACAAGGTCTGGAAGATCATCCTCCTCACCAGCCTCTCTGATGTCTTCTCGATCCAGAATTGACATCACACCACTGTGACCATATAATTTGCCACCCAAACGGGCACAGAGAAAGTGGAGTGATCGGTAATCACGTTGGAGAGACAGGCACAGACTGCTTGTCTGGAACCGTCTGTTCAAGACAAACCAGGATACATGGTTTCCCTCGTTACTGTTGCCTCATGAGCAATCCTACTGACGGGAGAACGAGAAATTACATCCTCAGTTTAACCAGGGGAAGGTGTGAGAAATCCACCGAGGACCTGGGAAGGAGTCTGAAAGCAGACAGGGGAGGGGGAGGGAGAATGTGTTGAGCATGTCTCCAAGAAGGACTCACGAAGCAACTAGGCTGCTGAGGCACCATCTGTGCGCCTCAGCTCCCACAGCACACGGCGCCTGCCTCTTCCCCAGCCTCAGGGTGACATCACACGCCACAGTCAGACGGTGCTGTTTGTTGGCAGGTGCTGCGTGTCCAGCTTAAGGGCAGTGGAGAGGGTGCTGGGGCTGAGCAGGGCCATGACTCGTAGGTTCAGTGAACACAGGGCAGGAGGAGAAAACTGGAGGCCAAGAGGCTGGAAAGACCGTTTCCCATGAAGTCAGAAGAGGTAGAATAAAGGCTTACAAAGCGCATACTGAAACAAATGTTGAACAAGCCCTGTAATCACTGGTTTTATATATGTGCGGCTACCTGAACTTCTAATGACCTAGAAATGTCTCAATAATCCCACGAACATATTAGGGACCCATTCTCAGTCTCCCAAATCAGGCCATAGTTACTAGGGTATAGCTTCCCAGATTAGGGGGTAAAGTAGATGCAAACAACAAAAAATTCAGTATCCTGAACTCAATTGTACACAAATTTGTATCCTTGAGACAAAAAGAACTCTTGAAAATGATGGGGTGGTGCTTCAATTTTCAGATCCAAGAACAGATTTTATTATCATCTATGAATGTCACGAGAATTCTCAGTTTTAAAAGATTTAAAAATGTAGGGCATCCTTAAAGAAAAGTACAGGTGATCCTAAAACGACATTTATTTGATTTATTTATTTTTTTAAATTTTATTTTATTTTTAAACTTTACATAATTGTATTAGTTTTGCCAAATATCAAAATGAATCCGCCACAGGTATACATGTGTTCCCCACCCTGAACCCTCCTCCCTAAATGACATTTATTTGATTTAATGTGAGTTTATTTGTCACGGTGGATGGGAGGAATCCACTGGAATGAGACGGGAACGTATTGTCTGCAGGCAAGGACAAAACCGTGTCCATGAAGGCAGGGACCTCGGTGCACGGGGATGGAGAAGGGTGTTCTCTCTGGCTGCTGACGGGCCAAGGGTGATAGGTTGCCAAAGATTCTGTGGGCAGCGTCGAAAGGAGAAAAACTCCTTGAGGACAAAGGCAGCCTTGAGGCTGTCCTGGTAATTCAGAGGGAAAAGCTGCCGGCCGCATGCGTCATCGTGACGGTTCCTGCCTGCTTGGCAGTTCTGCGTCTACTGAAATTCTGTGCTCTTTGCAAGACGGCTCTAAATATATCTCCTGGTTTGACAATCCTGAAGACACATGAGGAATCCCAGGATCCTGTGCCTTCGATACAAGTCTTAAAGCGGGGCTAGGAGCAAAGGCAGAGGCATGTTAATGCACGGCACTCAGATGCCACATGGAGTCGATGGGGCTGACGTCGAAAACTCCTCAGTCGACACTGACTGTGCATTTGCCATATGTTCAGGGTCCTCTAATGAGCAGTTATGGAAGAATCATTCCTTGTTTGGACTGGGCTGCTGAGTTCTGCAGAGCTGTTCCCTGAGCTAAAAATACTGGAGCTAATTAGCTCGCTCCGCTCCTCGGGACTCTCCAGATGGCAACTCGAGGCTGCTCTCAGAGCTCGCTGCCGTGGCAGAGCATCTCACAGTGTGGTCCATGGGCCACATACGTGCATCGGAATCATCCAGCGTGTCTGCCAAAGATGCAGATTCCTGGGTCTGGGTCCACCCGGTAGCATGATCGAGTGTGTGGGGCTTCGCATCTGCCTCTTGACAAAACCACCCAGACATGTTAACAAGCGTTCCCTAGGCGAGCACGCTGACATTTGAGAACCTCTGTTCCAAGGTGCCTGGTTTGCAAACCTGGCTCCACTCAGAGTTACCAGGGACCTTTTAAAGCTCAAGTCCCACCACCAGAGAGCCCGATTTGCTACGTGGCTGTCTGGTGATTGTAATGTAGGAGCAGGCACACACGACCAGGACCTCTAAGCACACCCCTGGGTGTCACCGAACACCCACACATCTACAAACAAACACAGCAAGAGAGGACTGAGCCCTGGAGCACGTGGGCTCCCTGCTGTCAACTTCATCGCTGAAGGTTCTCAGAGCTTGTTCATGAGTCTCCAGCACAGTGCTGCAAACTGATCACTTCCTCGTCGACCAAAAATCCAGATGTTCCCTCCAGCCAGTACAGCCAGTTTCCGTGGGCGTGTTCACATACCCCTGGTGGCAGGTGAGCTATGAGCAAACATCCTTTCCCTGACCCCAGCTCTCAGTGTCATGCATACTCAGAGGGTAGAAGCAGCACCTCTGACTTGGATTTCATTGAAGTTACTGCACAGGACAAAGTGGCGATAGGTGCTGGTGTTAGGCTGAGGTGGTGGGTGACGTGTTTGGACCATGAACATGAACTCAAATGCCTCGGGGATGAGAAAGACTGGGGACAATCCAGGCCAGGGACAGCCTCTCAGCTGTCACTCATGCCTGTACAAACACACATGCTCTAGCCTGGGTCTCTTCCTCTATGAAGTGGAGATGACATCAGTACTCACATGATTAAAGTTGAAGTCAGAGAGCATATCTGAGGCATTTTTAGGGACGGGGCCGTGCTGGCTTCTCAGGACATGAGGTCACCATGGAGACCACCCCCACTGGGATGTCTGGAGGCAGGGCTGCAGCCTTGCCTTTCAGGGATGGCGTGGCTCTGAGCGTGTCATAAACTCTGGGTTTTGGTTTTCATGTTGGCAAAATACAGTGCTTCTGAGAGCCAAGCTAGTTTGACGGCAAGAGCTCCCTCTGTACCGTGATTTTGAAATTCTAAAGGAATCAGTGGTGTCATAGCATAAAAGGGAGAAGGGTGCATGAGAAAGGGACATCAGGAGTTGACAGGAAGGATGCAGGACTCAGGTCCCTGCAAGGAGGCCAGTCTCCCTGGGGTCTCGGTCTGAATATCTGCCTTCAGCCCCATAATGAAGTCTTGCTTCATTTCTTAGAATCTCTGCTGAGCGCCCTCAGGGATGGGAAAGGGCACCCGGCCCTGGGAAAGCCCACTGGGTTTGTTTTCTGTTCCAAACACAAAACACAAAGTGTTGGGTCCTCGGCACAAGTCCCCAGGCTGGGTCAGAGGGCACTTCATGTCGTGGGATAAGTCAGTGAGTCTTCCTCCAAACCAGGCCAAACACGTTCCATCGGAGACACATAACACACACGCGGTGCTGCGCGTGGTGGTGTGACAGCGGCGGGCACTTGGAGACGCTTCTGAGGACCATTCCACGACCTCCAACTTGGAGTTGGTTTTTTCTTGGATAAAAGGTATTGACTTTGCACTCGATGAAATAATATTCTTTGGAAGGTAAAATTCGGGAATCTATGTGTTTGCTTCCTTCTAACGAAATGCAATCTTTAATTGTGTCTGTTCCAGAGTGTTCTCTGTTGCCATGGTTACCACAAGGCGGCCGATTACTACTGCTCAGGTTGGTGGAGTTAGACTTTTCTCTGAACTCATTTTCTTCTCCTGCTTGTATTTACTCTGTTTACTTAACGGAACCCAGTTCTGGATCAAAGAACCGTCTTACATTTGGAGGGAGTGGCTCTCTGGTGCCCACGGTGAGGGTCACTCATGCCCAAGGTCACAAACCAGATTTTGTCCACCCCCATCATGCTGTCTCCTCCCTTCCAAACCCTCAACTCTGCATGTTAGCCTTTTCAGAGTCCATGTAAGGACACTGGACCCCATCCTTCAGTTCAAAAATAAAGGGAGACTTTGGGACTGTCCTAAACTCAGTTTGAGACAGTCGGGAGCTGTTTACACCAGGCGGTATTCACTTTCATAAAGATACTCAGAGTGTAAGTCAGTTGTTTGGAAGGCAGACCTCCCGGTCTCACGCCAGACCTGCCCAGAGTGTCTCTGGGCAGAGCCGAGGATCAACTTCTCCATTGGCCATCTGGGACATTTTTGATGCTACTAAACATTTACAGCCACAGGCTGCTGGGAGGCCAAGTCCAGCGGACTACCCAGAGGGTTTGTTCAGAGATACTTGGTAGAAACCCAAGGCCTCCAGACAGAGCTACTCCTGCAATGGGCCAGCTGGTTGACCTGGTACATGGGCAAGGCTCCCCAGAGCTCAGGGTCAGCTTGGCTTGTCAACCTGGGACACAGGCTAGGCTCCCCAGAGCTCTGGGTCAGCTGGTCGACCCGGTACATGGGCAAGGCTCCCCAGAGCTCAGGGTCAGCTTGCAGTGTGACTGGCCCTGAGAGAGCCACACCCAGGGTCTCTGGGTGGGGTCGTCCCTAAAGCAACCCTGGGGCTGGCAGCCTACTCCTCTCCTTATGAATCTCCTTGGGGAGTAGGTTCTCTTAGAACTGGAGGGGGTACACTATGCTTAGGTGAATTAAGCCAGACACAGGAGGATGGGCAGTGAGTGACTCTTTTATACGAAGTACTTACAACAGGCAGATTCATGGAGACTGAGAGCAGGACAGATGCTACCAGGTCCTGGAGAATGGGGACGGAGGGGTTACTATTTAATGGGAAGGGTAGGGGTGGTGGGGAAGCAACACTGTCAGTGTGCTTAATGTCACTGAATTGTTTACTTACGGACGGTTAAAATGATATCTATTCACCACAATCACAAAAACCTGGAGAGAGAAAATGGATATTAAGAAATCTGAAAAATCATTGTGTAATCAACAATAGTCACTGACAAAGAAACACATTTCTTCAATCAATCAACTATTATTGATTACACAATGCAATCCTTAATGAATCATGAATCTAAGAAAAAAAGGTATGTTATCACTTTCAGGAGTATTTATAGGTAGCATAATTTCTTAGGCTCTGAAGTTCTGTTTTTTTTTTACAGTTATCCAGTGCACATTTATTGGACATTCACAGAATATGTGTAACTGCTAAAATCATGGTGCTAGGACGGTCATCAAGGATTATCTGCCCTCTCTTCTTATTTTATAGGTGAGGAAGCTAGTCTCTGTTCCAGAAATCTACTAATGGGTCAGCGACTGGCTGTCCTGATGATGCCAAGGCAGTGTGCCTCGCCCCTCCCGCCGCAAACCCTCCTTACGGGAAGCCGAAAGGCCCTGAGGACATGCACACCGGGCAGTCTCCCATCCGCCATCCCGGGGACCTCCAGCTGAGGGTGCCACCAGAGACAGGTCCCACTGCGCGAGCCTCGCACCCACAGGCAGCACCTGTGCTTGTCCGGGTGACCTCCGGACAGCCCACCAGGAGAGTCAGTTCTTTTCCCCACTTTACAGACAAGGAACCTGGTCCTCAGCGGTCTGGCCTGCACATGGAGATGGGGCCTGGCTGACGACAATGTGGGACACACGTCACCCAGCCTGTGATTTCCGGCCAGGGACACGCCCCCAGTAACAGCCGCACAGAAATGACTTACGGCCCTCGAGGTCCTCTCCCTCTCTGCTCCCCCGGCTTTGTGAGCGAATAAAAGTGCTCGAGGCTGTTAATGCTGATACCTCAGGACGCTTCAATTAAATGAAACATTAACATTTTACGTGCGCTCCCTGGAGAATTTAACTGGAAGTGTCTACCGATTGCTCTGCTGCTGACATTAATTTAAGTATACACAGTAAAGGAACCCCCAAATAGTCCAGAATGACATGTGTTTCAAGGGAACGTAGGGCAACTTTGTCAGAGAAAAGAAAACAGAGCTATAAAACCCAATAAACCATTCCAAACAAGGCACAGCGATCTGTCTAGAGAGCAAGTGTGCTTCACTCCCATCCAGGCTCTGCCTGGAGAGAAGCCCCATCAACACCAGCTGGAGGAGAACGCGCACAGACTCCACGCCCTTCAACGCCACAGGCTGCTCATTATTAGATTATGAAGACTCAGTCTCCAACTCTTTCCATAATTAAGCCCTCTCAAAAAATATGAACGTTAGAAACGGAACACAACCAGTTAAAGAAGCTGAACAGCACAAGCCAAACCCGTGTCACTGCATTTACTTGCGGGAAGAAAGAGGGGAGCATCCGTGAGGACAGTAAAGACCAGGAGGCCACACAGAGGTGCTGGACCAGCAGATGGGAGCGATGCCAGGAGAGCAGTACGGAGGGCCTAAGAAACGAGACACAGAGCGACCATATGGCCAGCAATCCCACTCCTGGGCGCGTCCCGGGAGAAAACCATAATTCCAAAGGGTACACATGCCTCAGTGCTCATTGTGCACTATTTACAACAGCCAGGACATGGAAGCAGCTCAAATGTCCACCAACGGAGGAGTGGATGTAGAAGGTGTGGTGCGTATACACAGTGGAATATTACTCAGCCATAAAAAGGCAGGAGACTGTCAGTTGCAGAGACAGAGCTGGACCCAGAGACAGTCATACAGAATGAAGTAAATAAGAAAAACAAATATTGTATATTAACACGTATCAGTTCAGTTCAGTTGCTCAGTGTGTCTGACTCTTTGCGACCCCCTATGGACTGCATATATGTGAGATCTAAAAAATGGTATAGATGGTCTTTTTGCAAAGCAGAAATAGAGACACAGATGTAGAGAACAAACATGTGACACCAAGGGGGGAGGGGTGGGAAGGATGAAATGGGAGATTGGGATTGACTTATAGACCCTACTGTGGGGAAAACAGATAACAATGAGAACCTACTGTTAGCACAGAGGACTCGACTCAATGCTCTGCAGTGACCTAAACAGCAAGGAAATCCAAAAGAGAGGGGACATGCACCTATATACCTGTGGTTAGTTCACTTTGCTGCACAGCAGAAACTAACACGACACTGAGAAGCAACTATACTCCAAGTAAAACTAATTTTTTAAAAAGGAAGAGCGAAGGGAGAAGAAGAGGAAAGCAGTGAAGATGGAGATGTGGGGGCTGGGCGGAGGATGCAGAAGTGGGGGATGGACAGGGTGTGATGGGGAGGGAGGCAGAAAAGGTGTCTGCAGCTGGGGAATGGCTTGGGAGAATTCACAGTAAAAAGAAGACTGTGAAAATAACAGTAATGTTTTGCCACCAAGTCCACTATCCTATCACTTCATGGCAAATAGATGGGGAAACAGTGGACACAGTGGCTGACTTTACTCTTTTGGGCTCCCAAATCACTGCAGATGGTGATTGCAGCCATGAAATTAAAAGATGCTTACTCCTTGGAAGGAAAGTTATGACCAACCTAGACAGCATATTAAAAAGCAGAGACATTACTTTGCCAACAAAGGTCCATCTAGTCAAGGCTATGGTTTTTCCAGCGGTCATGCACGGATGTGAGAGTTGGACTATAAGGAAAGCTGAGAGCTGAAGAATTGATGTTTTTGAACTGCGGTATCGAGAAGACTCTTGAGAGTCCCTTGGATTGCAAGGAGATCCAACCAGTCCATCCTAAAGGAGATCAGTCCTGGTGTTCATTGAAAGGACTGATGTTGAAGCTGAAACTCCAATCACTTGGCCACCTGATGCAAAGAGCTGACTCATTGGAAAAGACCCTGATGCTGGGAAAGATTGAGGGCAAGAGGAGAAGGAGACAACAAAGGATGAGATGGTTGGATGGCATCACCAACTCAATAGACATGAGTTTGGGTGGACTCCGGGAGTTGGTGATGGACAGGGAGGCCTGGTGTGCTGCAGTCCATGGGGTCGCAAAGAGTTGGACACAACTGAGCAACTGAACTGAACTGAAGCACTGTGCTTGGGGCTGGATACGGGGGTGACTGGCCCTGCTCCTTTTGCTCTGCCAATGGATATCCTGCAGCCTCAGCCTGCATCTGACGTTCTAGATTAAGGCAGAAAGTTTGGGGGAGGGCCTGCCCAGTCTTCACACTTTTAGGAATAAGCTTTTATGATCAATTAGAAGCTCCCAAATTAGGGAGGAAGAGCATACAGCAATGAGTCAGGAATATAAGGTTCTAGACACTTCTATCATGCTTAGCCCTTTGACCTTAAATAAGCCTCTGGTCATCAGAGCCACTTGTCTCACCCACCAAATATAGTTAACAACTACAATCCTGTCCTTGTCCAGCTTCAAGCTTGTCAGAGAAGAGATGTGTGTGTGAGAAGAAGCATCATTTATCTGAGTTAACACATGTCTTCGATCAGGAAGATTCCACCTTATCTAACCACGGTGCAGGTAGAACCGTTCATTGTGACGATATTTACAGGACACATGTGAGTCAGAGGTCAAGAAGTAACAGATAGTTACTCTGCATTAGCCCTCTGCACAGTTAACTGCCTGAGACTAGCTATAATGTGATAATGAATACAAATTCAGCTCAGGCAAGTGACCAACCAGGCTGCGTCACTGTACATGAGTTAAACCGGCAGCCAGCTCAGGTGTAAAACACGATTCAGGTTCAGAGTTTGAAAGGACTGAAGAAAAGATGATTCAGCATCAGGTTCTTACAAGGTTGAGAGGCTGGAAGTTGGAAAGGACAATCCAATGCAAAAAGCTCAGCATCGTACACACTGCTGGGGTCTAAACTAAGAATGGAAATGTCAGATGGTGAGTCAGAGTGAACCCTGGGAACAATTTTCCAGAGAAGAGTTGCAAATGGAAGCACACACATCACACAACATCACATACATGCAAATGATATAAAAACAGAAACTGGAATAGATTTTACCTGGGTTTCAACATAAAACTTGATGTAACGCTAACACAAGCTCTTAATATCAAAGATCAAATGTTGCCTCTAGAAGCAATATGTCATTGCAGAACTCCGAGAAGAGACTTTCAGTTAAATAGGAGACATTTGCTGCAACAAACGACAGATGCATTGCCAGACGTTGGCACCTCCACATGGCAGGGGTTTGACCCTCGGCCCAACTTCCCCAGCGCTCCTCCATGAGGCTGTCCTTTCTGCAGACTCGCATATCAGTGGTCATCTTATCACCTGAGTTCTTATTCATTTCCTCCTCCTCATCTGAAATGCCTTCCCATCTAAACTGCTGGACTGGATAAATTCTCCTCTTTGTCAAGACTCAGTTTTGAGTTTGTTAGGCCAAGCCCTTTGGAATCACACCAACCTACAGTGCTTTCTATTGCCTCTGGAGCAAGCCATTCATATTGGCAAGTCTTCATCTCACATGCATTTAATTCATAGAAATCTCCTCAGTCAGATCACGTGCCAAGGAAAGCTAGGACAGTGCCTGCTCTCTCTTCCTGGGTGAAAAGATTGACCATTGGTTCATGAGTCAATCCCCTGCAACTCACACTCCACCCACAGCACGGCCAGGGCTCAGTAGATAACTATCTATCAAGCAAAGGGATACAGGAGTGAACACATGGCCTTGTGTTCTGTGTGTCTGTATCTGATGGG
The DNA here is from genome assembly GCF_029407905.1 of Bubalus kerabau. Taxonomy (NCBI): domain Eukaryota; kingdom Metazoa; phylum Chordata; class Mammalia; order Artiodactyla; family Bovidae; genus Bubalus; species Bubalus kerabau. The sequence goes on along the minus strand of NC_073631.1, from coordinate 120,076,159 downwards.
GGAAGACAAAGGTCAAGATAAATGCTTTCGTTTTCCAAAGAGAATGCAGAAAGCTGTAATACTTTCTTGGAATAATGCCAAAGTGAAAAGGAACCCATGGCTCTATTGAAAGTAAAGATTGATTCCAGAGTGGGAATATGTAAATTCCAACAATTTCCATGAAGGTCTTATGAGATGGACCATTAAGGTCAAGTTGGAACTACTTGGGAAGACAGTAAGACCAGTAAGGCCCTGGGCACATGGTTTAGGAAGCTGAGGAGGTTTGTTCTATGCTGACTTTGAACTGATCACTGCGCCGTGTTGAAGTGTGTGTGAGCATGTGTGTGAATGTGTAGTGAGTGATATAGAAACACTAGAAGGCTTACCAAAGGCACTTGAGAACACAGGAGAACACATCCTATCGGAAGGACAGGAGAGAAGACAGAGACACTTGTACAAGCAAACAGATCCCCAACTTTAGATCCAACCCAGCGTGGCTACAAAGTGAATCTCTCAGTGAACAGACTTGTCCGCCTGCATCCCAGACATGATGCCTCTCTTGAGGAAATGCTCTGTGCAAACGTGTGAGAGACACCAAGTCACAAGGGAGTGGGGGTGGTTACAGGGATGGTTCAGAGATTCAACCATTCAAGATGGTTCAGAGATTCAAGATTCAAGATCCTGCAGTGTGGTAGCTAAAGTGGACAGAGAACACCTCCCATTAAACACAGACATAGATACACATCATGGAACTTTCTGAAAATACATAAAGCTTGAAATGAGGGAAATTTCTAGATGCCAGAAATGGAGACAAAATGTGTGGGGAGAACACAGAATTACAGCTTGGGTCTGGGCAGCTGATGGGGGTCTCAGGTATGAATCCAGGCTTAGGGTCGGGGTCTGAGGTTTTAATGCGCCCATGGGGACAGGACGCTGTGGGCCTTGATGTGGTCATGTGCTGAAACTGCTGCTGTTGTAGTTCAGTCGCTAAGTTATGTCCCGCTCTCTGCGGCCCCAGGGAGTGCAGCACAGCAGGCTTCTCTGTCCTTCACTATCTCCTGGAGTTTGCACAAACTCATGTCCATTGAGTCAGTGATGCCATCCAACCATCTCATCCTCTGTCCTCCTGCCCTCAATCTTTCCCAACATTAGGGTTTTTTCCAGTGAGTCAGTTCTTTGCATCAGGTGGCCAAACTACTGAAGCTTCAGCTTCAGCATCAGTCCTTCCAATGAATATTCAGTGTTGATTTTCTTTAGGATTTACTGGTTTGACCTGTCCAAGGGACTCTCAGGAGTCTTCTCCAGCACCACAGTTTGAAAGCATCAATTCTTTGGCACTCAGCCTTCCTTATGGTCCAACTCTCCCATCTGTACATAACTACTGGAAAAACCATAGCTTTGACTATATGGACCTTTGCTGGCAAAGTGATGTTGCTGCTTTTTAATATGATGTCTGGGTTGGTCATAGCTTTTCTTCCAAGGACCAAGCATCTTTTAATTTTGTGGACTGATATTGTGGACCCCTAAATTGTGGACCCCTTAATAAAGCTGAAACTGTGGACCTCCTTAATAAAGCCACTACCCACACATCGATTAACTGTCTTTGAAAATGGGACTAGAAAGTTCTATCCATCAGCCTTGAAGAGGGAAATATAGTTTTCTGTCAAGTAAGGGCTCTGAGTGGGGTGGGGTGGGGGGTTTGAATTGAGGGTTTCCCTTGATAATTTGAAGCCATGAGTCATTGCCCTGAGCATGGACGGAGTCTATATTTGTGCCATCTGGTGGTCAGGGAGTCTCCAGGGAGAAATGAACATAAACACAGTCCAAGGAAGTTAAAAGTCCTGTAGCACCAGCAACACTTTACAGGGTCCCTTTGACAATGAAGGCCACATAGTCATCACTCTCACTGAAGAAGAGCTCCGGATGAAAAATTACAAATCATAGAAACAAACCATCCTGAAGGGGAGACGAGTAAATGAAAGAATCTGCACTCTCCACCTAAAAAGTTATGAAAGCAGCAGCAGTATTTCTAGGTATTACAAAACAAACATCCACTGAAATAAAAAAATTTAATGGGCCCATTATGCAACAGATTAAACATAACTGAAGTGAAATTAATGGCTGGAATGTAGCTTAAAACAAAGTGTGCACATATAGCACAGAGAGATAATGAGTCAGGAATAAACACTAAAAGACACATAAAATAAGAAGGGCCCATACACACAGAACACTCTAGAAAGAAAGAAAAGAACACAAGAGAGGTATTTTCTATGAATACGGTGAGGCTTTGTTCCGACTTAAAAACATGGTTCCTTAAAGCAAATAAGTACAACCAGTCAGGAGCAGAATAAATAAAAATAAATCACCACATACATAAATCACAGTGAAAATACAAGAAGCCCATTCAAGCAATCAGAGAAAAAAATTTCCTATGGAAGAGCACCCATTGGATTGCGCCCAGAATTACTCCCAGCAACAGAGAAGCTGAAAGAAAATGGATTATGGTTTTTAAAAAATGGAAGAAAAAAGACCTTAAGATTTTAGCTGAACTATTATCCAGGTGATGGCCAGACAAACAGCCAAGGTAGTTTATCACCGAGGTGCCACGTGAGGAGCCTGAACCCGGAAGAAGGAGATGACACTCTCCCTGGCAAGCAAAAAATGGGCTAAATACACAGGTCAAGCCAAGGAGGCTGTGGAAATAGTCACTGATGATTACTCTGGCCCCTGGAGGAGGGTTAAGTGAGGTGCAGAGAGTATGAAATAGCAATAAGGAGAAGGGTGACAAGGTGATGGGAGAGAAGCAGAAAAGAACGCTGTAAATCCTAAAAAATGCAATAAAGGGGAACAAAGAAAAGGCATGATAACTAGAAATACTTTTTTTTTTTTTGGCTCCAAAATCACTGCAGATGATGACTGCAGCCATGAAATTAAAAGATGCTTCCTCCTTGGAAGAAAAGTTATGTCCAACCTAAACAGCTTATTAAAAAGCAGAGACATTATTTTGCCAACAAAGGTCCGTCTAGTCAAGGCTATGGCTTTTCCAGTGGTGGTCTACAGATGTGAGAGCTGGACCATCAAGAAGGCTGGGCGCCAAAGGACTGGTGCTTCTGAACTGTGGTGTGGAGAAGACTCTTGAGAGTCCCTTGGACTGCAAGGAGATCCAACCAGTCCAGCCTAAAGGAGATCAGTCCTGACTATTCATTGGAAGGACTGAGGCTGAAGCTGAAGCTCCAATACTTTGGCCACCTGATGTGAAGAACTGACTCACTGGAAAAGACCCTGATGCTGGGAAAGATTGAAGGCAGGAGGAGAAGGGGACGACAGAGGATGAGATGGTTGGATGGCATCACCGACTCGATGGACATGAGTTTGAGTAAACTCTGGGAGTTGGTGATGGACAGGGAGGTCTGGCATGCTGCAGTCCATGGGGCCACAAAGAGTCACATACAACTCAGTGACTGAACTAGAAAAACAAAACACCATTTTTGGAATGATAACGTTTATCAGTTGTCAGAGTAATTGTGGCTTCTCCGATGGCTCAGCAGGTAAGAGTATGCCTGCAATGCAGGAGACACAGGAGATGCGGGTTCAATCCCAGGGTCACGAAGATCCCTTGGAGAAGGAAATGGCAATCCACTCCAGTATTCTTGCCTGGAAAACTCCTCGGACAGAGGAGCCTGGCAGGCTACAGTCCATGGGGTGGCAAAGAGTTGGACAAGACTGAGCACACACACACAGTAACTGAGCTGGTGAACAATTTTAGAACCCTATGTCAATAGTCAGAAATTCTCCATTGTTATGAAACTGCATCATGCAGGAGACCTAGTCTCAAGTGTATTCCTAAAATGCATTTCAAGCAGAGTTCATTCTGTGTGCAGTAAATTAGGAGTCTATTACAGAAAGCTAAGGGAAAAACAAGCATATGTTTGGAAGCTAAATAATGTATGAATGAAAAATTATAACATAAAATATGAAATATTTAGAATGGAATGGCATAAAACACTCCATATCAAGAATTGTGGATGCCCCTAAAGTAACAGAGGAAAATGTACACCTCAGTTCAGTTCAGTCGCTCAGTCGTGTCCGACTCTTTGTGACCCCATGAACCGCACGCAGCACGCCAGGCCTCCCTGTCCATCACCAACTTCCAAAGTCCACCCAAGCTCATGTCCATTGAATCAGTGATGCCATCCAACCATCTCATCCTCTGTCGTCCCCTTCTCCTCCTGCCCTCAATCTTTCCCAGCATCAGGGTCTTTTCAAATGAGTCAGCTCTTCACATCAGGTGGCCAAAGTATTGGCGTTTCAGCTTCAATATCAGTCCTACCAATGAACACCCAGGACTGATCTCCTTTAGGATGGACTGGTTGGATCTCCTTGCAGTCCAAGGGACTCTCAAGAGTCTTCTCCAACACCACAGTTCAAAAGCATCAATTCTTCGGCGCTCACCTCTCTTTATGGTCCAACTCTCACATCCATACATGACCACTGGAAAAACCATAGCTTTGACTAGACGGACCTTTGTTGGCCATTACTGCAGTATAAACTACCAGGACGTGACTCCCAGAAATAGCTTAATGAATATTGATGAAACAACTGACTATTCATGTAAGAGAAATATGTTAGATCCTTTCTCCACAATACAAATAAAGATAACAACACATTACAAAAAGATTATAGACATAAAATGCATACCTTTTAGCAGGATACACTGGAATTTTTACTTTATACATAAAATGTTAAACCGAAGAATAACACATTCAGAAGAAGTACAAATCATGTGTACAGTTCAATGGGCTGTTGCAGTGAACCATGAAAATCAAGAACTGGAATTTTACCAGACACGACACAGTCCCCTGAGTAACTCTCTAGCACTTACATTCTTACCCTGAGGTCACCACTCCCCTGCTGCCACTTAATCTCTATAGAGTAGTCTCAGTGGCTTTTTTTAAACCTTGTATAAGTGGAATCATTATGGTATTACCCTTCTGTGCCTGTTTTTTGGTTCTGCTGGGCCTCTGTTGCTGTGCGGGCTTTCTCTGTTTGCAGACGCGGGGGCTCCTCCCTGGTTGCGGTGGGCACCTCTCTGTGGTGCTTCTCCTGCCGTGGAGCATGGGCTCCCGGGTGCACGGGCTTCAGCAGCTGCCCTGCAGCATGTGGGATCTTTCGGGACCAGGGACAACACCCGGGTCCCCTGCACAGGCAGGTGGAGTTTTAACCACTAGAGCACCAGGGAAGCCCAGTCCTTGGCTTTTATTCCTTAACATTATTTTTATGAGGAAAAATAAAAGCAGAACAGAGCATCCAGAGCTCTGGAAGAGATGGGAGATGGGGAAACAGTGGAAACAGTGTCAGACTTTATTTTTGGGGGCTCCAAAATCACTGCAGATGGTGACTGCAGCCATGAAAGTAAAAGATGCTTACTCCTTGGAAGGAAAGTTATGATCAACCTAGACAGCATACTCAAAAGCAGAGACATTACTTTGCCAACAGAGGTCTGTCTAGTCAAGGCTATGGTTTTGCCAGTGGTCATGTATGGATGTGAGAGTTGGACTGTGAAGAAAGCTGAGTGCCGAAGAATTGATGTTTTTGAACTGTGGTGTTGGAGAAGACTCTTGAGCATTCCTTGGACTGCAAGGAGATCCAACCAGTCCATTCTGAAGGAGATCAGCCCTGGGATTTCTTTGAAAGGAATGATGCTAAAGCTGAAACTCCAGTACTTTGGCCACCTCATGCTAAGAGTTGACTCATTGGAAAAGACTCTGATGCTGGGAGGGATTGGGGGCAGGAGGAGAAGGGGACGACAGAGGACGGGGTGGCTGGATGGCATCACTGACTCGATGGACGTGAGTCTGAGTGAACTCCGGGAGTTGGTGATGCACAGGGAGGCCTGGCGTGCTGCGATTCATGGGGTCGCAAAGAGTCGGACACGACTGAGTGACTGAACTGAACTGACCCATGTGTGCGTGCCATTCCAGAAAGAGGGCAAAAAGACAAGGGACAGAAGAAACATGGGAAGAGGTAAGGGCTGACTGAAAGACATCTAAGGACAGATCCACACAGTTCACAGAAGCCCAAACGGGTCAAGTACAAACGCAGTTACATCTGTGTACAGCATATGCAGACTGCTCAAAGTCAGATGTAAAGATAAAATCCTAAACGCACCCCGAGAACAAAGAAACATACATACAACCAAGGCAAGGAACTTCATAGACACAGTGCAAGCCTGAAGATGCTGAGATGCTGTATTTAAGCACTAAAAAGAAACAAACAACTTCAACCTCTTTATGCAGAAAAAAAATGTTCTTAAAAAACAAAAGCGAAATTAAGATTTCTTTAGATAAACAAAAGCTGAGCAAACATTGCCTGAAGAGCAGCATCATGATATTAAAAGAAGTTATTTAGGCAGAAAGAAATGATGCCAGGGCAAGTCTGTATCTATTGGGGAGACTAAAGGATTAATGAAGAGGTGGGAAAATCTAAAGCTGTTTTCCTATTTTACTCATTTTAAGACTAGTAGATATCCTAAATGAAAAATGATAATGCATTGGTGAGGTTTATGACAAGTAGAAAGACAAAGTGTGAGAAAATATCACAGAAATGTGCAATGAAAATGGAAGAATACTGCTTTAAGGCTTTCCCACTTTATGTACAGTGCGAAATATCATTTGAAGATAAGCTGTAATAAGTGAAAGATGTTAATTGTAAACCCTAGGGCAACCATGAAAAAGCAAAGGGAAAAGCTTTAGTTTATAATCCAATACTGGAGATAAAGTGGAATAAGAAAAAAAAAAAAAAAAAAAACAGCCTAAGTAGCTAAAAGAGGACAGGAAAGACTGAAGCAAAAACCAGGCAGGATACATTAAAGCAAAAATCAAATAATAAGATGACAGATTTAAACCAAATCATGTTGATAATTACATTAAATGTAAAGGTCTAAAAGTGAAAACAAAAATGTTAGTCGTTCAGTCGTGTCCGACTCTTTGGGACCCCATGGCCTATAGCCCACCAGGCTCCTTTATCCGTAAAATTCTCCAGGCAAGAATACTGGAGTGGGTTGCAGGGCCTAAATGTATTTTCTCAAAACAGACACCCTGATGCTGGGAAAGACTGAAGGCAAGAGGAGAAGGAGGTGACAGGATGAGATGGTTGGATGGCATCACCGACTCAGGTGACATGAGTTTGCGCGAGCTCCGGGAGATAGTGAAAGTCAGGAAATCGGGCATGCTATAGTCCATGGGGTCTCAAAGGGTCTGACACAACCTAGTGACTGAACAATAACAAATACATGCTTTAGGTCTGCAGGTAATGCAGTGTCCGTTGCAACTACTTTTGCAGTACAAAAACTTAGACAATATGGAAACAAATGCCCATGTCTGTTTTCCAATAAAACTTTATTTACAAAAACAGACAATGGTATTTTGTCTAAACATTCTGCTTAAAAGGTGGAGACTGTTAAACTGAAAACAAAGGAAAAAAGAGCAAAAAAGCAAGACCTAACTATATGTTGTCTACAAGAAACACATTTTAAATGTAAAGATATAGAAAAGTTAAATGGAAAAGAATGGGAAAAGTCAGATCATGCAAATACTAATTGAAAGAAAGCTGTACTAGCTGTGTTAATATATTAATATCAAACAAAAGAGACTGTAGAACAAGGAATATTAACAAAGATAAGGGAATACTACCAGGGATGTTTCATAAAGATGAACGGATCGGTACATCAAGAAGACACAAAAGTCCTAAAGGTGTATGTATCCTAGTAAGAAGGCATCAATATTTATTAAGCAAAACCTGACAGACTTGAAAAGAGAATTAGACAAACCTAACAAATACAGTTTTTCCAGTAGTAATGTGTGGATGTGAGAGTTGGACCATAAAAGAAGGCTGAGCGCCGAAGAATTGATGCCTTCGAATTGTGGTGCTGGAGAAGACTCTTAAGAGTTCCCTGGATAGCAAAGAGATCAAACCAGTCCATCCTAAAGGAAATTAACCCTGAATATTCACTGGAGGTACTGATGCTCCAATACTGTGGCCGCCTGATGCAAAGAGCATTGCATCATTGGAAAAGACCCTGATGCTGGGAAAGATTGAGGGCAGGAGGCGAAGGGGGCGACAGAGGAAGGAATGGTTGGTTGGCATCACTGAGATAGTGATCTAGGGGCATCACTAGTAAAGATAGTGAAGGACAGGAAAGCCTGGTGTGCTGCAGTCCATGGGGCTGCAAAGAGCTGGACACACTCAGTGACTGCTGGAGATCTCAATACAGTTGGAGATGTCAATCCTCCTCACTTAGTATTTAGCTGAAAAGGTAGGCTGTATTCATCAGAAATGAACAGAAGCTCTGAACCATGATACCAACTAACTGAACGTAACTGGCATATTTTAAACAGGCCGTAAATCACCAACACCATCAGATCACATCTTCTTCAAGAGCCCAGGAGGGTGCCACCCAGACAGACCACTCTGATGAATCTGCACATTTTGGATGTGGGTGTCTATCAGTATTGCTGTCTGTACTTTTCTGCACCCTGGAGATATTTCATGTTTAAACAACAAACCAGATGTTTGATTACCTTAAAAAAGTATAAGTTTTCAAAACAGAGAGACCTGGGTCTGTGACTCAGTTTCCCAAAGACCAGCTGAGCACCTGGATGTCACACTGACTTTCTCTTATTGACCTTGCTTCCATCATCTCGAAAAGGAGATAACTGGTAAGGGCTGCCATGGAGGCTTCTTGGAGATTAAATCGGATCATGTTCATAATGTTTTAACACAGTGCCTGGCACATATGAAGCACAGCAAAGCACTAATTATCATTAATTTATGGAGCTATCTTTGGAACAGGATAAGCAAATGAACCAAAAGGGAGTATGATTCTAAAAGTTCACATTTTCCCCAAAGAGCTGGCAGATTGGAGGGAGCTGCAGGTGGCAGGACAGCTTTAGCTGGGTCAAGAGCTCCTGCACGACACAGCTGGGCAAAGAAAACCGTTGACCTGCAGAGAAGAGGAGGGCAGAGACGCTGTCACAGCGAGGGGCAGCAGGGAGCGTATCTGAGGCCAGGGGCCGTCCTCTGACTCGGGAAGGATGTGCTCAGAGGCAGGACACCCTGGGATCCAGCAGAGTCCCTGCTCCAGGGCGGAGGGTGGCTGGAAAGGATGGTAAGGCTCCTGCCGCAGCTCTGTGCCAGCCTTTACTTACCGTGGAGCCGCCCCTTCCCCCCCGCCCATGCCTACCTCCCACCGGCCCTCCCTCCTTTCTTTCCTCCTTCCCTCTTTCTTCTGGAAATAGATTTACTTTACTTTTTACATAAGATATAGGTTCACAGCGAAACAGTGGAAAACACAGATATTTCCCATGCACATTCTGGCCCCAGCCCGGGTACTGTTCACCCTCCATCGAGACCCCTACCCAGGTACCGCTCACCTTCCATGGAGACCCCCACCCAGGTACCGCTCACCCTTCATGGAGACCCCCACCCACATACCCCTCACCCTCCATGGAGACCCCCACCCAGGTACCGCTCACCCTCCATGGAGACCCCCACCCACGTACCGCTCACCCTCCATGGAGACCCCCACCCAGGTACCACTCACCCTCCATGGAGACCCCCACCCACGTACCCCTCACCCTCCATGGAGACCCCCACCCAGGTACCGCTCACCCTCCATGGAGACCCCCACCCACATACTGCTCATCCTCCATGGAGACCCCTACCCAGGTTCCCCTCACCCTCCATGGAGACCCCCACCCAGGTACCCCTCACCCTCCATGGAGACCCCCCACCCAGGTACCCCTCACCCTCCATGGAGACCCCCACCCAGGTTCCCCTCACCCTCCATGGAGACCCCCACCCAGGTACCCCTCACCCTCCATTGAGACCCCCTCACCCACATACCGCTCACTCTCCACTGAGACCCCCACCCACGTACTGCTCACTCTCCATGGAGACCCCTACCCAGGTTCCCCTCACCCTCCATGGAGACCCCCACCCATGTACCACTCACCCTCCATGGAGACCACCACCCAGGTACCCCTCACCCTCCATTAAGACCCCCACCCAGGTACCGCTCACCCTCCATTGAGACCCCCTCACCCACGTACCGCTCACTCTCCACTGAGACCCCCACCCACGTACTGCTCACCCTCCATGGAGACCCCCACCCACGTACCCCTCACCCTCCATGGAGACCCCCACCCACGTACCACTCACCCTCCATGGAGACCACCACCCAGGTACCCCTCACCCTCCATGGAGACCCCCACCCCCATACCACTCACCCTCCATGGAGACCCCCACCCACGTACCACTCACCCTCCATGGAGACCACCACCCAGGTACCCCTCACCCTCCATGGAGACCCCCACCAGCATTCGCACATACATTTGTTACAGCTGATGAACCTACACTGCTGCTGCTAAGTCGCTTCAGTCGTGTCCGACTCTGTGCGACCCCAGAGACGGCAGCCCACCAGGCTCCCCCGTCCCTGGGATTCTCCAGGCAAGAACACTGGAGTGGGTTGCCATTTCCTTCTCCAATGCATGAAAGTGAAAAGTGAAAGTGAAGTCGCTCAGTCTTGTCCGACCCTCAGCGACCCCATGGACTGCAGCCCACCAGGCTCCTCCATCCATGGGATTTTCCAGGCAAGAGTACTGGAGTGGGGTGCCATTGCCTTCTCCTACACTGACACGTGCTAATCTCCCAGAGCCCATAGTGTATATTAGGATCCCCATGTACATTCTATGGATTTAGATTCATAACGACACGTATCCATCACTATCATATCACAGAGAGTACTTTCAGTGCCTGGAACCCTCTGTGCTCTGCCTGTTCATCCCTCACTCACCCTGCCCCTGGTAACCACTGGCCTTTGTATTGTCTCCATTATTTCGCCTTTTTCAGAATGTCAGACAATTGGAATCATACAGCACGTAGACTTTTCTGATTAGCTCCTTTCACTTGGTAATAGTATGCACCTAAGCTTCCTCTGTGTCTTCGCACGGCTTAATATAGCTCATTTCTTTCTAAGGTTCAGCAACATCCCATTGTCTGGATGTACCCACATTCTCTTCACATACAAAATGAGGATAACATCAACCTTGTCAACTGCATGTGGGTATTTTGTGCAACTAAAAGAGGAAACTAATATGACGGTACTTTGTAACTTCAAGCAGTAGGATGGTCCTGCGACAGACCTAGCAATTGTACACACCGTGGGGTCTTCCTGCCCCCGGTTTTATAGCACGGAGCGTGCAAAGAGCTGAGTTCTCCACCAGGCATCGCTGTGCTCTTTCCCTGATTTGCAGGTTTGCGTCCAACAGCAAAGACATCAGCAGCAAAATGAACACAGGCACGTTCCTGGTGGTTGCCATCACCCCTAGAATAAAGTGCAGCTACAGCCAGCTCAAACCAGTCCATCCTAAAGGAAATCAACCCTGGATACTCATTGGAAGGACTGATGCTGAAGCTGAAGCTCAAGCTCCAATACTCTGGCCACCTGATGTGAAGAGCCGACTCACTGGAAAAGACCCTGATGCTGGGAAAAGACTGAGGGCAGGGGGAGAAGGGGACGACAGAGGACGAGATGGTTAGATAGCATCACCGACTTGATGCACGTGAGTGTGAGCAAACTCCGGGAGATGGTGGAGGACAAGGAAGCCTGGCGTGCCGCAGTCCATGGGGTCACAAAGACTCGGACACGACTGAGTGACTGAACGAAACAACAATGGCCAGCTCTGCCACGGCTGCAGGGTCTCCTCTGAAAGAGACCAGTTCACAGAACATCGACACCACCGGGTCCTCTATTCCAGGGTCCACGGTGACACTAAGTTCCCAGGAGGTGGGTTCATGGTGAAGGGCCTAAAGACTGATCCATCAGACGGCGCTTTATACAATTAAGATGAACGGTGACACCCAGCACTAGAAAAATAGAGACTCTGTGGAACTCTCCAAGCATCCTTGTCCCTTCAAGACGCGCAGGGATGGTGCCAGTCTATTCTCGGTTACAGCACGGAGTCAAGTTCCAGAACATAAAAAAGGAAGCCTCGCATCTGATGTGCTGTCGGCTTCCTCCCCTGAATGACAGAGGGATTTGGCAAGGCTTTACTCGAATTGTGTTCTACTGTTTCCAAGGGGTAACGGCAGCCCTTGTCTGTCAGAGTTGCTGTAATCTATTTATAATGCTGTTAATTTCATGCACCAGTGTTCTGCTGTTGGAATCAGTGACACCGAAAATGCACTAACTCGGGCAGCCTGTTGGAAACTGAGCGATCGTCTGCGGGCCTTGTCACCGTGTCCAGGATCTGAAGAGGGTGTGAATAAATATTAATAACACCGGCTGAAAAACGTTGGCTCTGTGTAGCTTACATCTAGAAGTATGACACTCGGTTGTTCCAATCAGCACATTTCTTTATCTCCTAAAGTGGTTTTTACCTTATGAAGTGCTGACTAAACTGTGTTTCCTGGTATAAAATTCGAGACTTGAAATTTAAGCATACTTGCGAAATTGTCTAGTAATAGATAATGTTCACCTGTAATTTGGTCCTGGGCTTCCCACGTGATGCTAGTGGTAAAGAATTCACCTACCAATGCAGGAGACACGGCTTCGATACCCGAGTCAGGAAGATCCCCTGGAGGAGGGCATGGCAATCCACTCCAGTATTCTTGCCTGGAGAAGCCCCATGGACAAAGGAGCCTGGTCGGCTACAGTCCATGGGGTCACAAAGAGTAGGACACGACTGAAGTGACTTACCAGCTGATTTTGGTAAAGAAACATCTCGCTGTTTTAGTATAATTCTAAAAAGAAGATAATTCCCAACTCTGATGTTTTTTCCTCCGTGTGGGCTATGGGTTGAATTGTGTCCGCGCCCCCCCACCCCCCAAAAAAAGATGTGCTGCAGCCCTGGCCCCCAGGACCCCAGAACGTGACTTTATTTGGAGACAAGGACTTAACAGAAGTAATCAAGCTAAATGGAGATCATTAAAGTGGGCCCTAAAACCATCTGACTGGCGTCCCTGTGGAAGAGGGTATTTGGGCCAGAGATCTGGGACACAGGAGAGCATCATGTGAGGAGGAAGGCGGAGGTGAGGGTGATGCTTCTAGAAGCCAGAGTGCACCGAAGACGGCTGGACACCAGAATCAGGAAGAGGCCTGGGACAGCTTGTCTCCCACGCCCCCCACCCCTGCCCTCGTGGGCACCAGCCCTGCCGACACCATAACCTTGGACCTTCCTTGGCCCTCCAGCCTCCAGAGGCACGGGGCCGTCCGCTCCTGGGCTTGGATGCCCAGGCTGTCGCAGCGGGCCCCGGGTGAGCCCCGGCACACAGACCCCCTGCTCAGATGGCAGCGGGCCCCAGGTGAGCCGTGGGCCAGGGCAGCTCTGTTCTGCATGCCGCCTCCTCTCTCACTGCTCTCATCACACAGGTGCTCAGCACCTCCCTTGGGCCCTGCCGTCCTGCTGGGGCAGCACCTCTGTCTCAGAGTACTCTCAGCTGTCTCTTCACTACTTAAAAATTTTTTGGGGGGCCCCACCACTTGGCATGTGGGATCTTAGTTCCCTGACCTGGGATCAAACCTGCACCCCCTGCTTTGAAAGCGTGGAGTCTTAACCACTGGACTGCCAGGGAAGTCCCTTCTCTACTTTTAGAACTTAATAGTAGTGAGCAGTGCAGAGGATCATCGCCTTCTAGAGACAGTAGCCAACTATTAGCTCAGAACATCATGAACATTTCATTCATAGCTTTTTCCTACCTCATAGTTTTAGTTATCCTAAAATAAAACAGATGGACCAATAGAAATAACTTCCCATGCTTTTACAAGTCCATAGAAATGGATTTTATCTTAAATAAAGCTGGAAGCTATTATTTTCCTTAATAACAACAACCTCAGATATGCAGCTGATACCACTCTAATGGCAGAAAGTAAAGAACTAAAGAGCCTCTTGATGAGGGTGAAAGAGAAGAATGAAAAAGCTGGCTTGAAACTCAACATTCAAAAAGATAATGGCATCTAGTCCCATCATTTCACAGCAAATAAAGGGGAAAAAGTGGAAACAGTTACAAACTTTATTTTCTTGGGCTCCAAAATCACTGCAGATGGTAACTGCAACCATGAAATTAAAAGATGTTTGCCCCTTGGAAGAAAAGCTATGACAAACCTAGATAGCATATTAAAAAGCAGAGACATCACTTTGCCAACAAAGGTCCACATAGTCAAAGCTATGGTTTTCCAGTAGTCATGTATGGATGTGAGAGTTGGACCATAAAGAAGGCTTGGCACCAAGGAACTGCTGCTTTCAAAATGGTGCTGGAAAAGACTCTTGAGAGTCCCTTGGACTGCAAGGAGATCTAACCAGTTAATCCAAAGGAAATCAGTCCTGAATATTCATTGGAAGGACTGATGCTGAAGCTGAAGCTCCAATACTTTGGCCACCTGATGCGAAGAGCCGACTCATTAGAAAAGACCCTGATACTGAGAAAGACAGAGGGCAGGAGGAGAAGGGGTGACAGAGGACGAGATGGCTGGATGACATCATCATCTCAGTGACATGAGTTTGCACAAACTCCAGGAGATAGCGAAGGCCAGGGAAGCCTGGTGTGCTGCAGTCCATGGGGCTGCACAGTCGGACACAACTGAGAGACTGAACAACAACTTTGAGTTATCCTGAAATAAAACAGATGGGCCAACAGAAATAACTTCTCGTGCTTTCAAAAATCCAGGGAAATGGATGCTATTATTTTTCTAAAGTCATACTGGCCTCATTTACCTAATTGTGAAGGCTCACCTGTAGACACCATTAGGCTGTTTTACAAAATAGCTAATTCCTAAGTACGGATGCTATTTCTTCAATGTTGTGGCCTTTGTCTCCTCAACTCTTACTTCGAGGACCACCTTAATAGCCCCTTTCCTTCTAGAAGTTTCTGGCATACCAATTTACATCATGCCAGGCTTTCTCTCGCTTTCCTTAACCCCTTTACACACACCACGGACATCCTTCAAGACTTTCTCAGGAGCTTGCACATTGCAACAGTCGTTAGCCCTGATGCAGCCAGACCCTGCAGGGGTCCATGCCGCTGGCTAGAATGCAAATTCTCTGCAGACAGGATTACCTGCCCCCTCCCCACCCCCGGCTCAGCACTCAGTAAGCTGGAGGTGCTCAAGGCGGTCCTCACCGACAGCATGAAGGAAAAATGGAACGGTTTCACTCCAGTGGTTCTTCTAATTTGGGTCAAATTCCATGACTAAAATGAATACCTGATCCGGGGAAAAGTAAGTCCTGCCTCATTCTGAATGGGAGATAGGGTTTTTATGTATCAAGAAAAGTGCTCCAAAGTGCAAACTCCACTCGGACGTCAGAACACATTAAGCGTAATAAGGTAAAGAAAAGTGCAGAGCAGCCTCCTTTGCAAATAACCACCATTCTCCTCTTTGCTGTCTCTCCTTCCCCTTTGCTGAGGGAACTGAGAGAAGAGCTTTTTTATTTAGCGAATGAGCAGTATTGTTTCCCAGCTCCCCTGCACCATTATGGAAAGTGCCACCTAGCAGACATTTTCGAAAACACACTGTAACGGTGGAAAAAAGGTATCTTTAGCCGGCGCCATAACTACCGTGGTTCACTTTCGTGAAAACCATGTATAAATGATAACCCTAGAATGGGTGTCTTTAATAAATCATCTAGTTCACTCTCCTTGCAGGCGAATTAGGGTGGGAAGGCGGCAGGAATTTCTCAAATGAGAAAGCAGCTGTGCTGAGGGGTGGGGAGGCACCTGGTTTGGGGGTTCAGCACCCTGTCCTACAGCACAGTTGGGTTCCAGAATGCCAGGAAGGAAGTAGGAGAGAAGAAAGGCAAGTGGCGTGTAGGCAATGGAAGGAAGGGGACAGGCAGAGCAGGCTGGGAGGGGAGAGGCAGTGGGGGAGCTGGTGAAGCTAGGGCCAGGGATAGCGTGCGGCGCCCCGCACGTGCTCTCCCCCGTGCTGCTACAACACGCCGAGTCCCACAGCCGCTTCAAAATTCACCAACACTAAGCAAAGAACATCCATGCCCGAGGAATCAAGTTATACCACTGCTGCTGCTGCTGCTGCTGCTGCGTCACTTCAGTCGCGTCCGACTCTGTGGGACCCCAGAGACGATAGCCCACCAGGCTCCCCCGTTCCTGGGATTCTCCAGGCAAGAACACTGGAGTGGGTTGCCATTTCCTTCTCCAAATTATACCACTGGGGGGCTGAAGACACAGAGCTCAACAAAGCACACACGCTGCTCCCTCAGAAGGGCGTCCTGCCTCAGACCTGGGTCTGGAGCCCAGTCTGGGAAACCCACAGAGGGCTGGGTCTCTTATTCATGCTGGCTTCCGGGCTTGGGGGAAAGACCTGAAGTCCAGGCAGGGTCTTGGTCTGCTCGACGTGAGACGTGGAATCCCATCTGAAACCCAAAGGGCCATCTCACCTGACTTCCTTAGTCTGAAACATACCAGCGGTGGTATCCTGTATGTTCAGTATCGTGGTCGGCGCTGTGGGGTGAGGGCAGAGGGGGCAGCCAGGACAATACCTCCTATTCCTCTCTGATACTTCAAGTTGGGGGTCACAGGAGCATCTTAAGGAAGTCAGACAAATGGGAATCACGACACGTCAAAGAATCACAGGCAGCAGACCCTGTAGGGATTCAGTGTCACAAACAGCATTGGCCTGAGATGACCCAGTGTGAGAAGAACGATCGTTGCTACCCAAGGGCAACTTCTCACCAACTTCTTTTCACCTATCGATTCATTCAGTATTTACTTCACTTGCACAGTGGGGCAGGAGGCCAAGGATGCAATGATGAATAAGATATACTGCCTACTTTCAATCCTGAATCTAGCAAGGGATACAGATAGACACATGTACAGAGGAACCCATCATGTGGTTCTAGAAACGGCATTAGCAGGTGGGCGTATTACAGAGGGCTTCCCTGGTGGCTCAGACTGTGAAGAGCTCAGTTCAGTTCAGTTCAGTTCAGTTGCTCAGTCGTGCCCAACTCTTTGCGACCCCCATGAACTGCAGCACACCAGGCCTCCCTGTCCATCACCAACTTCTGGAGTCCACCCAAATCCATGCCCATTGAGTTGGTGATGCCATCCAACCATCTCATCCTCTGTTGTCCCCTTCTCCTCCTGCCCTCAATCTTTCTCAGCATCAGGGTCTTTTCAAATGAGTCAGCTCTTCGCATCAGGTGGCCAAAGTATTGGAGTTTCAGCTTCAGCATCAGTCTTTCCAATGAACACCAAGGACTGATCTCCTTTAGGATGGACTGGTTGGATCTCCTTGCAGTCCAAGGGACTCACAAGAGTCTTCTCCAACACCACAGTTCAAAAGCATCCATTCTTCGGCACTCAGCTTTCTTTATAGTCTAACTCTCACGTCTATACATGACCACTGGAAAAACCATAGCCTTGATTAGACGAACCTTTGTTGACAAAGTAACATCTCTGCTTTTTAATATGCTGTCTAGCTTGGTCATAACTTTCCTTCCAAGGAGTAAGCGTCTTTTAATTTCATGGCTGCAATCACCATCTGCAGTGATTTTGGAGCCCAGAAAAATAAAGTTAGCCACTGTTTCCCATCTATTTGCCATGAAGTGATGGGACCGGATGCCATGATCTTAGTTTTCTGAATGTTGAGCTTTAAGCCACCTTTTTCACTCTCCTCTTTCACTTTCATCAAGAGGCTCTTTAGTTCTTCTTCACTTTCTGCCATAAGGGTGGTGTCATCTGCATATCTGAGGTTACTGATATTTCTCCTGGTGAAGAATTTGCTTGCAATGCAGGAGACCTGAGTTTGACCCCTGGGTTGGGAACAACCCTTGGAGAAGGGAATGGCAATCCACTCCAGTATTCTTGCCTGGAGAATCCCGTGGACAGAGGAGCCTGGTGGGCTACAGTCCATGGGATCACAAAGAGTCGGACACGACTGAAGTGACTGACACTTTCATTATGTTACAGAAGGTCGAGGTTTGAGGCAGTGCTTTTATAGCATGAAAATTTCCATCCGTAATCCCCCGAGCTATCTTTACTGATGCATGGTTTTCCACCCAAAAGGACCCCCTAGACCAGGGAACCTGAGGGAGCAAATATGTATATTTGCTCCAGAGTCCTGGAATCACCCTTTGGTTAAAATAAGAAACAGAATCTGCTGCCTTTGAAAGATTGAGGGTCCATCATCACCCCTGCGTTTTCCCCAGGTGCCTGACCAAGGAGCACGTGTTCTTGCTGAGAGTGCCTTGGTTCTCCTGCCTACATGGAGGCAGCTTTAGGACCGCAGATCATACCTCCCTTACATTAGGATGCTGCTAGCTCCTAACAGCTCTCAGTGCAACCCTCGCACAGGATACAGCAGTGAACACGGCTGCCTAACCCATTAGCCTAATCACTGCATGGGGGACTGCAGTCCATGATTAAAGGGCAGTGGGGGGGTTGCTTTTCCTCTGCATTCTGAGGCCCCAGCCTCCCTGGACCTAGAACAGAGCTGCACACGCTGAGGGCACCTGGGTTCTGGTTGCCTGACTCCATATTTTATTTTCCACGTACACACACCCCAGTGGCCACCTGTGTCCCCAAAGTGATGTGGGATTTTTCTTTAATGTTCATGCCCTAAGACTCTGAACAAATAGCTTGCTAGAGCTAATGATCACCTGTCCAACAGCTAAAAGAGATCAATTTGTAATGCTAACAGCCCAGTGAATGAGCACAATCTAATTTTTAAAGTAAAACCTCATATATTTGAGTTTTCAAGAATTCATAGAAAAGAAAATACATGCTGTGATCTCAGGAAGGTAGCTGTCACGCACCAAGAATTATTCATAAGGCAAAGTGCATCATTATTCAATCAAGATTTGTGCTGTTCTACCAAGGAAACCAGAGTCTAGCCGGATGGGAGCTGCTCACAGCTTATGCTCACAGCGCATGTGCCACACTCACACCTGATGTGAACACAGCCCTGGGCAGAGGGGTGGGGACTAACCTGCAGAGTCTCTAAACCTGTCATGTGCCCCCAAAACCATCACCCTGCAGACAGAGCATCACACAATTAACCCAGAGGACTGGAGAAGCTGCCTCTGCATTGCTTCCCCCGTGGCTCTTTTCCAGTCTCACCTCTCCCCAAGCCGCATCCCCCAGACCCTGCAGAGCATCTGTAGGTGAGAGGGACCCCTTTCCTCTAGTATTTTAGCACCTGCTCTGCCGATCAGCACCCAGTCCAAAGGCACTGACCAGGCACCTTCCAGCCCCGGAGAGTGAATGGTTTCCTGTCCTCTTTTGCTCATTTCGTGAAGCTGGGTTTAGGGTGGTTTATGGGATAAAGATCCGCTGGGGAGGCAGTAGTTATTAATGGACCATTTCTTCCCGTAGGATGTAAGACTCACGGGAGCAGGGGCTCAGCCTGTTTTGTTCATTGCTGTATTTATTCCCAGTGTCTAAAAACTGCCTGGGACATATCCCGGGCTTAATAAAGGGAATAAGGGAATAGGTGCTGAGGAGGATTAGAAGTAAATCAAGTGGGTTAACAAATTATTTTGCACTGTGTTACTTCTGGTAATGGTGTAAATGGTTTTTTTTTTTTTCCTGCTTCTTCTTCCATTCTCTTCCTGCTCACCAAGTCACAGCAACGGTGTTTTCAGCAGAATGGGTGCACAGGTTTCTGGGGTCTCTACCCCACTTCTGCTGCACCCCAGTTGTGTGATGAGGAGCATGGACTGGGCCGTCTGCCCCAGGAAGGCTGCTGACTGGGGCTCCCCTCATCCAGAAAGTGGTGAAATAACGCAGATCCTGTTCTCAGGTCGGCGGGTCAGTCTGCAGGTGGGGCTGCAGGAACACAGAGCCAGGCCCCTCAGGAGAAATCAGGCCACCTAGGCTAGAACTCCAGCCTCCCCTGGTACAGAGGTGCCACTATCTGCAATCTTGTCAGGACCTTCCTGGACCAGCAAAAAGCACAGACGTGGGCGTCAGGGCACTGTGGTTTCTTCTGAGTCCTCCAGGCTCGCTCTGAGACTCTGAACACAGGGCGCTGGTCTCCTCTTCCCAGAACTGAGAATTCCATCTTCGGGCTCACACCTTCTGGTTTTGTTCATCGCAGGACAGTCTTTTCTCCCCCAAAGAAACTCAGCCAACCAGGGCCTGCAGCTGGTGATGGATTCGACAGCTGTGATCGCCTCCGCTGGATGGGGCTGAGGCTGTTTATATTTAGAGAGTGGAAATGCCGTTGAAACAGCAAAGCCCTTAATCTCCGCAGTTTCGCTCCCGGCATGCAGCAGGGCGGACAGTGTGGCTTGCCCACTGCCTGTTAGCGTTCCCTCCGATCGATCCCCATCTCCTTCCAGACTTCTCATTTTCACCAACTCTCTTCCCAAAGAAGGGCCCCTGAGAAAGGACGACACTAAGTTGTCCTCTGATCTTTATCATTATCACTATCATAATTATCCTGGACACGGGCACCACTGTGATGAGCAGCTGTCACCATCGTCCTTGTTGATGCTGTCTTTGTCACCATCATCACCACCACGACCACCATCATCACCGTCACCACCACCATCATCATCACCACTATGATCATCACTATCATCATTACCACCATCACCACCACCACCATCATCATCACCACTATGATCATCACTATCATCATTACCACCATCACCACCACCACCATCATTACCATCATCACCACCACCACGACCATCATCACCACCACTATGATCATCACTATCATCATTACCACCACCTTCACCATCACCACCATCATTACCATCATCACCACCACCATGACCATCATCATCACCACTGCCACAGCCATCATCAGCTGCCATCACTATGGTGATACCCATGATCCCACTATAAGTCTCAACCTTCATCTGCAGCAATAGCTCCTTTCCTGCAAGTTAAGAACGCATCCTGAGCATCCATGATGGTGAATAAGAGGCAGAATTGAAGCCACCTTTCAGGCTCTGCTCCTGGCCCCTGCTCTCCTTCCACACTGGTCTTTCAGGCAAAGGTATCTTTGTACCTCTGAGCTATCACCTCAATGCCAACAAATGCCAAGATGCTCAGTGAAAGGCACAACTAACTACATTTCAGCTCTGCTTCCCCGTCTAAGCTCATATCCTCCCTGGGGTATCCCAGGGCCAGCATGTTCCATGCGAACCTCTCTTGCATCACCAAGGCCACCCCTGTTTTCTAACAGGTGACACAGGTTACGATTATCTTCCTCTTTGTGGGGGCTGTCATGATGGCCCAGGACATGGCAATGGTCAATAAACACTTATTAATAGAATGGATTTTTTTTTTTTTGGTTTGAGTAGAAAAAAGATTGTGTCTGACTCATTAGTAAAATAAAGGCAGATTTGCTAAACTTGGCTTTTCCATTTCACATGAAAACAGATTATGGAATATACTCTTTTTATTTACCATAAATGTGAATGCTATGATACTGATAGGTTCTAAAAAGACACTAGAAAATGGTATTCAAGCTTGCATGGGATGTAAAAACACAGATGGAGAAAGCTTTAGATGAAGACAAGGATGTAATTTTTGATCCATAAAAATAGAACCAAATCAGGAATTCTCAGGCTCACACTTTTGGGAACCTGTTTATTGCAGGTCCATTTGTTACATGCTGAATTTGCAACATCTTTACCCCATGTGCCTCCTCAGAAGAGGAACTGTGGGAGGACAATATGGACCATTTTGCTAGACAAGCGACCACCCCAGGCACCACTGCAGGACTATCTGCATTGCTTTGCGTCTTACCTGGATAAGCCCATGGTTACTGAGAGCTGAAAAGGCTGTATTGTACCCAACTGTGGGGGAGGGGGAGCTGAAGGAAACATGACCCTCCTCGATTCTGTCTCCCTCCTCTGCACACCCCTCCCACCCATGGTCACAAAACCAAAAACCTCAGTTTATATAAGAGGATGAGATGATTAGTTAGGAAGAGGCTTACCTCCAGAATGAAAACCCACTTATTTGCTCACTAATTTACTCAACTATTGCAATCATTAATCTGGGTATTTTACAGGGTGAACTAGGATGCCTAAGCTGTTAAGAGTCTGGACACTTGTTCAGCAAAGGAAAGGCTAAGGATGTATGAAGTGAAGTGAAGTCACTCAGTCGTGTCCTACTCTTTGCGACCCTGTGGACTGTAGTCTGCCAGGCTCCTCTGTCCATGGGATTCTCCAGGCAAGAATACTGGAGTGGGTTACCATTTCCTTCTCCAGAGGATCTTCCCGACTCAGGGATCGAACACGGGTCTCCCACATTAGAGGCAGATGCTTTAACCTCTGAGCCACCAGGGAAGCCCCAAGGATGTATGAAAGGTGCCTTTAAATACTTGAAGGTCATCAAGTGACAGTGGAGAAGAAATTGTATTTAGTGTTGCTCTGAAGCTGGAGTGTCTAAGGGTAGCAACTATCTGTTGCTATGCACTTAATTACAGTTACGTAAAGTCATAAACAGGCTTCCCCTGCTGGCTCAGACGGTTAAGAGTCTGCCTGCAATGTGGGAGACCTGGCTTCGATCCCTGAGTCAGGAAGATCCTTTGAAGATGGAAAAGGCAACCCACTCCACTATTCTTGCCTGGAGAATTCCATGGACAGAGGAGCCTGCTGGGCTGCAGTCCATGGGGTCACAAAGAGTTGGACACGACCGAGTGACTAACACAAAGTCATAAATGCAGCCCCTCTGTCACACCAGCCACATTTCATGGTTTCCATGGCCATGTGTGGGCAGTGGCTACCACAGTGGAGAGGGCAGATATAGAGCATTTCCATCACTGGGGATGGTCCTGATGTGTCCAAGGTGGAAAAAGTTCCAGCAGATGGGAACTTCTCCAGAGTAGATTTAAATCAGTCTATAGAAGAATTCGGGATTCCCAGGTGGCGCTAGTGGTGAAGAACTTGCCTGCCAATGCAGGAGATTTAAGAGATGTGGGTTCAATCCCTGGGTTGGGAAGATCCTCTGGAGAAGGAAATGGCAACCCAGTCCAGTACTCTTGCTTCAACAGAGTACTGGACATGAGAATACCATGGACAGAGGAGCCTGGCAGGCTACAGTCCATGGGGTTGCAGAGTTGGACACGACTGAAGTCACTTAGCGCATATGCACAGAAGAACTCTCCCCAAACCAGACCTGTCCAGTCTGGGGCGAGGAGGTCTACAAGGAAGAACTAAGCCATGAGAGCCCAGACAGAAGTTTCCAGAAAAGTTACAGTGACTGTGGACTGTGACCACAGCAGGACCATGACCCAACAACACCCCTTCAGCCTCAAACCCTAGGATGCTGTGAACCATGAATTATATTCCAATCAGCACAAGAAGAACTACACATTCATGTTGAGGAAAGTAAAGGAAGGGAGAGGATGAAGGCACCTGTATAGCAGGCATCAGTTGATAATCATAAATCCAAGCAGAGGAAATCTAGGAACTAATCAGATTTCTTCAGTGAAATTCCAAACAAGAAAAGCTGATCTTGTCACCCCAGCCAACTCCACCAGTCGATGAAAATAAAATAGACGAAATAAAAATAACCAATACCCCCAGGAACAAGCACACTCAGGTGACAGATAAAGATTTGAGTAAATGAATACATATGGGCAGAGGTTTGCACTGGATCCAGCTTCTGTTTTCCTTTGATAAATGGCGTTGTGAGAACAGACTAATCCATTACAGTTTAACAAGCCTGTTTCTCCTTAATGGAGAAGATGTTCGTCCACGAAGCTTCCAGGTAACTGAGCGTCTGTCAGGTCTACAGGACTAAAAATAAGGGGTGATTACTAGCTGTAGACACAGAGCAAAAGTCTGTGTGATTATTTTAATAATTACAATTTGATTTAATTTGTGAAACCACTTTTTAGGAATATGTGTATGTGCGTGTGTGTGCTCAGTCGTTCTGTCATGTCCGACTCTTCGTGACCCCATGATTGTAGTCCGCCAGGCTCCTCTGTCAAAGGAATTCTCCAGGCAAGAATACTGGAGTGGGTGCCATTTCCTTCTCCAGGGGATTTTTCCCACCCAGGGACTGAGCCTGGGTCTCCTGCATTGCAGGCAGATTCTTTACCATCTGAGACACTAGAGAAACCCTTTTAGGAATGTATGTATTACTAATTCCGTGAGGCCCATGGATATTTTTGTTTTAACAGAAATGCTAGCTGTTTCATTTAGTTGAAGATCGTTAAAAATCTGTGAGTCTAATGTAGACACTCAGGAGTAGCCTGTTGGGATGAGGTCCTAGAATAAGTCACAAGCTAATAAAAAGGCAAGAAAAGTCTCAGTAATGAAAAACCCAGGGTGAGAATTATTCTCACTGTTAACAGTGAGGAAAAAAGTTAATTTGTGGGCAGTGGCGATCTCAGGTGTCTATTACATGTTAAAGTAACATCGCCTACCCCCTCGGAAGAATCATGAACCAGTCTCCGTCCTGTGATTAGGGGTGAAAATATCCACAGGAACTCCACTGCCAGCAGCTTTTGGAGAAGAGCCATTTATTTTATTTTCTTCATTTTATGGAAGAACAATTGACTTATAATGTCGCTAATTTTTGGTGTCCAGCAAAGTTACTCAGTTATACACACACACACACACACTCACATTCTTTTACATATTCTTTTTCCATTATGGTTTGTCACAGAATACTGAATACAGTTCGCTGTGCTGTACCCAGGGCCTCGCGGTTTATCCATCCAACGTATCATGGTGTGCATCTGCTGAGCCCAACGCCCAGCCTGTCCCTCCTCCTCCCTGCCCTCTTGGCAACCGTGAGTCTGTTCTCTGTGCCTGTGAGTCTGTTTTGTAAACACGCTCATTTGTGTTGCAATGTAGAGTCCACATAGAGGGGACATCGTATGGTGTCCGTTTTCAGAGGAGAGCCATTTTAACCAGGGAAAGACGCCTCCCTCCCTCCTCGAGGGACCCTTCTGGGCACGCCAGCAACCAGGGTCGGGTGAAGACAGGCAGCATCCACAAGCCCGACGAGGCCGCCCAGCTCCTCCACCGCTGTTTACGCAGAAGCAGGAGCTGGGAGGGCGCTGGCCGCGAGAGTCCCTGGCCCGAGATCTGCCGGCCGCTGCTCCGCCCTACCATCTGGGGGACCAGACGGGAGGAAACGACCGACCAGGCCTTGTCCCCACACACCACGGCCAGAGGGACTGCCCGGGGCGGCAGCTGTGGGCCCTCAAGGCCTGATGCCGTCTGCCTGCGATCCTGTCTCCTTGGACCTTGCTCAGGGCTCTGCCCAGGTCCTTGCGTGGGGACTGAAACAGATCAGTTTCTGCCAGTGCAATCAGCCCACCTCTGTCAGCTCCACAGAGCAGCGGGAGAGGTGATGGAACAGAAAAGACAAGCCGGGGCAGGAAGACGGCTCCCGCCCCACTGCACTATGCCGAGCCCCCTGCCGCGGGGCCAGGCGACTCCAGGCCTCTCCCGCGAGGTGGGGAATGGGCGGGACGCTCTTAGAATGGTCCATTTCGGCTCTGTGACCCCATGGGGCCTTTCTGGCTGAGGGGGTGGGATGCTGGGGAGAGAGACATAAAATCCAGCCCCCGCCCCCACGGCGGAGCATCACCACCCACAGGTAGGCTGTTCTGCACCAAGCAGGGTGGTGATCAGAGCCCAGCTGGGTGACGTACCCGACAGCCCGCGGGGCACGTGGGTGGGGGAGTGGAAGGGAGCAGGAGCCAGTGGGGGTCCTGACCCGGGAGGAGGGAGAGGAACAGGGTCCAGGTGAGCAGAGCCACTCAGGCAATTCAGTTCAGTTCAGGCACGGAGCGGCCACACAGCCCACTGGCCAGATGAGACCCCAGAGCCCATGGTCTGGGACTTGCAGGGAGAGGCCGCCTGCCCATGCCCATCAGGAACATCTCACTCTGAGCATCTGCTCCTGGGGTTCCCTTTGGGAATGCCTCTTCCCCCTCTCATTCCTTCACCCGACAACTTGGGTCAGACCCCTGCTTCAGCCCCCTGTGCTCAGCACAGCTTCCCCTAGAAAACCACCCCCCTCAAAGGACAGCCCCCCACCCAACCCCTTGGAATCCTTGCCCAGAGACAAAGTCATGACTCTGCTCAGCTTTGTCTTGTCTGCTCTGTGGAATTCTCTTCTCACCCTCATCGAAATTTCCACAGGAAGACACCCCACCCCGTGCAGAGGGTACAGCCTAGAAAGGCTTGTTGGATTTTCAGCATCAAAGTGAAGAACAAGGTAGGTACCACATCTTTCACAGCTGAACTTGGAGTCACGTGTCTCACCAAACAGCAAATAAGTTCTTTCAGCTAATACACTGCACACTTCCAGACGGTGTTGTTGTTCTGTTGCTAAGTCATGTCCGACTCTTTGCGACCCCATGAACTGCAGCATGCCAGGCTTCTCTGTCAGTAAATCTCCTGGAGTTTGCTCAAACTCATGTCCATTGAGTCAGTGATGCCATCCAACCACTTCATCCTCCTGCTCTCAATCTTTCCCAGCATCAGGGTCTTTTCCTGAGTCAGTTCTTCACATCAGGTGGCCAAAATATTGGAGCTTCAGCTTCAGCATCAGTCCTTCCAGTGAATGTTCAGAGTTGATTTCCTTTAGGATGGACTGGTTAGATCTCCTTGCTGTCCAAGGGTCTCTCAAGAGTTTTCTCCAGCATCACAGTTCAAAAGCATCAGTTCTTCAGTGCTTAGCCTTCTTTATGGTCCAACTCTCACATCTGAACATGACTACCGGAAAAACCAGTAGCTTTGACTAGACGGTGAAGGTAATAATATTCCAAAGAAGCCTCAGATATTCTCCATATTTGGACATCGAAACATACTCTCCACTTTAAAGCTGCTCTGGAAAGGTTAAATGCTGTTTATTGCCATTTGTATGACATTCTAGAAAAGGTCAAATCATTGGGACAGAAGACAGATCCGTGGTTGCCAGAGGCCAGGGTGGAGAAGGGCCAGACAGCAAAGGGGCTTCGAGAGGAGGTTTTCCGGGGGTGGAGCAGTTGAG
Organism: Bubalus kerabau; assembly: GCF_029407905.1. Taxonomy (NCBI): domain Eukaryota; kingdom Metazoa; phylum Chordata; class Mammalia; order Artiodactyla; family Bovidae; genus Bubalus; species Bubalus kerabau. The sequence goes on along the minus strand of NC_073631.1, from coordinate 120,049,189 downwards.
CACCCTGATCTACAAGGGTGGTTACACCAGCTTCAAAACACAGGGAGCTGTACACCCCCAGCAGCTACAAACAACAAAAATGAGAAAGAAGGACCTTCCCTGATGGTGCAGTGGATAAGAGTCCACCTGCCAATGCAGGGGACATGGGTTTGATCCCTGGTCTGGGAAGATCCCACATCCCGTGGGACAACTAAGCCCATGTGCCACAGCCACTGAGCCTGTGCTCGAGAGCCTGGGAGCTGCAGCTACTGAGCCCGAGAACCTCAGAGCCCAGGCTCTTCCCGTAGGAGAAGCCACCACAACTCGAAGCGTGCAGGCCACAATGAAGGGCAGCCCGCGCTCGCCGCAGCTGGAGAAAGCCCTCACAAAGCGATGAAGGCTCAGCACGGACAAAATAAACAAATCAACAAAAAAATGTTTTAAATTAGAAAGAAAAACCAATTTTTCCATCATGTTCCATGTAAACTGAAATCCAGGAGATACTGCAGGTGGGCTGAGAAGCATCCAGACCAGAGTCCTCCCAAGGCAGCGGTTCTGCGTGCGTTCTGAGTTGAATAATTACAGAGTCAGCTGTGAAGGGTTCTTGAATATTTCTGACATTAAAAGCCGCCTGAGCATGAGAGGCTTTAGAAGATATTTCAGCAGAACAGGTCTGGTACACACATGGCTTAACAAAAGTGCATTTGCTTCAGGAAGCTGGAATCGGGGGGGCTGATGTTGGTTAGTGCCATGACTGGCTTCCTCGGTGGCGTGGTTTGCCTCACGCATTCGCAGCCCAGGAGGCCTGAGTGATCACAAGCTTCAGTGTGGGGGCCGAGAGGGGCTCTTCCTTTTGTGAACTGAGTCACAGTGAGGGATTCATATGGGACAGCCAGGCTGCAAGGCTCCCTGTGAGGGTCTTCAAGTCCAGTGAGGGTTAGACCGGTCAGCCAGCGTGTGACTGGAGAAGTGTAAAGTGCTGTGGACCCTGTGGTCTGTGCAAGGCTCACTAACACCCTCTTGCACACCCTTCCTAAGGGAGGAATCAGGGGGGCGTGGAGGAGCTCTGGGGTGATGGGGAGTGGTTTTGCTGGCAGGGACAGCGAAGGCCAAAGGCAAGACGGAGGTCCGGTCACTAAGGTGCTGAAACAGGTCTGGGTGTCACAGGTGGAGATGTGTCCAACCAAAAAGGACCCCTTCCTGAAGGCGCCACCGAGGCTGTGAGCAGGAAGTGAGAGGGGGACCCAAAGGCTGTAAAGTGGAGGCTGGGATAAGCTGACTGGTACCTAGGGCAGCCTGCAGGACAGGTTAAAGCTGCGTGCAGCAGGAGGGAGGCCTGAGACAAGACGCCCTTTGGGAGGGGACCTCAGTTCTTAGGACGCAAATGAAGATTCGCCGCAGGGAGCAGCAGTGGAGGAAGACTGCAGTGGACATGCCTGGTGGGGGGGAGAGGAGATGCAAGGTCTGCACCCGCGGCCCTGGACCTAGGCGCTGGGGGTGCTCGGCCCAACCCACTGACATGCAGGACACAGAAAGTGAAGCCAGTTTGGGGGTGCAGTTAATGAAATCAGTTTGCGCACGCTGGGTCCGAGGTCCCCAGGAGGCAGCAGGACATACGATCCTGAGACCAGGTGAGGACCTGGGACAGACGTGACTGGGAGGCACTGCTGTGTAGAGCAGCATGTCTCAAACTCCAACAGCACACATACGGGTCACGTCCGTGTCTCCTGAAAGTGCAGGTTCCCGGTCATGAAGGTGTGAGCAGGGGCCCGAGATCCAGGATCTCTAACAAGCTTCCTGGTGATACTTCTGCGGCTAGTCTGAGGATCACATTTTGGGGGGTGCCGACAGCCTGCACAGCAATTGCGGTTTCAGACAAAGCTGCCCAGGGTGAGGACGCTGCCTGAGCAGGAAGAGGAGAATCAGCTACGTCTGTGCCCCGGACACGCCCTAACTGGGCAGGCCTGGAGAAGCACCCAAGGAGGCCTCGGGAATTCAGGACCAGGAGAGTCCACAGAGGAGAGAGCCGTGAGTAACCTCTGGGTCAGCTAAGAGGGTCAGCCAGGGAGGCCAGAGGAGGGTGGCCTTTGGGGCTGAACGTCTAGGTCCCCAACAAGCTCATATACCAAAACCCCAACCCCCAATGTGATTGCATTTATAGATGGGCCTTTTAGGATGCAATTAAGGTTAAATGGGGTCACAGGGGAGGCCCCTGATTTGATAAGACTGGTGTGCTCATGAGAAAAGGCACCAGTGAGTTTGCACACGCACATACCCAAGAAAGGTCTGCAGCAAGATGGTGGCAGCCTGCAAACAGGAAAGAGAGCCCGCGTCAGAAATCACATCTGCCAGGACCTTGGCCTTCCAGCCTCTAAAACTGAGATTAACCTTTGTCGTTTGAGCCATTCAGTCTGCAGTTTTTGGTCCTACCAGCCTGAGCTGATTAGCACGGATGTGGGCCCTACGAAGTGGGTGCTGCCGTAACCAGTCCCTAAAAATGTGGAAGCAGCTTTGGAACTTGGCGACAGAGTGAGACTGGAGAGTTCTCAGGTGCCTGCCAGGAACAGGCTGCATTGCAGGGAGACCGGTGGTGGAAATGTGGACGGGAAGGCCATTCTGACGAGGTCTTAGATGCTATTGGAAACGAGAAGAAAAGCAACTCTTGTTATAAAGCGGCAACTAATTTTGATTGCATTGTGTTCCAGTCTTTGGTGGAAGATGGAGCTTGTGAGCCATGAAATTGGAAACGCAGCTGACGAGGCTGAATGTTGACGTGGCAGCCCGGGTCCTCCTGGTGCCCCTAGTGAAATGTGAAAGGCGCAAGATGAACTGAGGAAGGCAAGGTCGAGAAAAAAGGAAGCGGAACCGAAAGGCTTGGAAAATTCCCAGCCTGTCCCCACCATGAAAAGTGAGAAGGTTCGTTCTCGCCCCCAGGTTTATGAAGACCCACTGATAAGGGGCTGGTGTGGGTGGGGACCACCAGTGCGATCAGCCACTTGTTAGCAAAAACTCAGGGCTGGGGCCACCTCTCCAGTGTGCATGGCCGGAACGCCCCGCCGAGGGTTTCGGGGGTAGGACCTCCCCTTGCCGAGAGCCATGAGGGTGACGCTGATGCCCCACCAGGCCCAGGAGGCAGTACATGGACCCGGATAAGATGATCCTCAAGCCCTAAGACACAAAGGAGCTTTCTCTGCTAGGTTCTGGGCACCCCTGGAGCCTGTGACCCCTTTCTTCTCTCTGCCTTCTCTCACTCGGAATAGGAGTGTCTATCCCATGTCTGTCCTAGTCCTACTGTGGTATTTTGGAAACACACAACCTGTCTGGTTTCACGAGTTCACAGCTGGGGAGGAATTCAGCCTCGGGTGAATCATGCTTGGAGTCTCACCACATCTGATGGAGATGATGTTGACAAGCGCCTCTGGACCGAGATTTACAGCTGATGATGAGATGAGTTAAGACTCTGGGGGCTCTGTGGACTGGACGAATGTATTTTGAACTTGAGAAGAATATGAATTTGGGGAAACCAGGGGTTCAATGACACGGAATAAGCTGTGGCCCCTCAAAATTCATAGGTTGAAGTCCTAATCCAATGTGACTCTTTATTAAGGCAGTACCGATACTTCGAATTTGAGAAACTTAGCATCTGATAATGGGGCTCATCCCTGGGAAATTTCCTCTCGCCTAAGGGTCTTGTTCCAGGACACAGAGGGAGTTTGTCCTCCTTACCCAGGGTGCCCCAGGGGGCCTTAGTGGTAAAGCACCCGCTTGCCAACGCAGGAGACATAAGAATCGCAGGCTCAGGTTCCATTCCTGGGTCAGGAAGATCCCCTGGAGGAGAGAACGGCAACCCATTCCAGTATTCTTGCCTGGAGAATCCCAGGGACAGAGGGGCCTGGCGGGCTATAGTCCATGGGGTCACAAAGAGTCAGACACGACTGAAGTGACTTAGGACTCACGCATGCATCCGGGTCATGCTGCTGACTCGCTCTCGTTGCTGTGTCTGCCTCTCTCTGCTCCTGCCACTGTGCACACAGGGACACTGTGATTCAGAGCATCTCCCAGGCTGTAGCCCTCCTAACCCTTCATGGGCGATCACTCACAATCCTCTTTCCCTTGGGGGTTCCAAGGGGACGTGCATTTAAATACTTGTGTATGGGCTGGCTCCAGGACCTGTCTCCTCCCTTCCTGTTGGGTCCTCTGGCTGGACCCACACGCCTCATTCCCTGGGGCTCGCTGGTGGTAGTCACTCTCGAGGTTGCCGAAGCTGTTGGTTAATTCAGGCCAAGGGCAATCCAGTAAAAATGAAAGTTGTGACATGATGCAGATTAGACTGCTGGTTGCTTTCACTAATCCTTTCTTATTGCCTCATCCAAGGACTTATATAATCAGAGCTAAGTATCTACCAAATCTACTCATGGATTTCAGTCTCGTTACATTTTCTCATTCCCATGTTATAAGCAAAGGTTTTCCTTCTTTGGATGATTAATAAACTTTGGTAGCTTGTGGAGGCAAAAAAAAAAAATAAGAGAACCTTTCAAAGCTCTGGATGCGTAGGTCAGGTGGAGAGCTAGATTACAGAGAGATACTGGCTAGGTCATGTTCCTTCTGCCTAACAGGATGACTCTCTCCAGTGTGTAATTGCCTAATTATACAGCAGATTGCAGTTCTGATGCAAGAACAACACTGCACACTCCCCGTCTCTTCTCACCTTTAGTGAAAATTATTCACCCCTTCACACGCAGGTACACACAAGCACACATGATGCACACATGGCAAATCCCGCAAACATCAACACTTTTTGCCTGTTAACTTGTCACCGCCATACGGTGGAGCCAAGGCACTGAAAATGCCCACGGCAGCACCCAGTTAGGGTCATTCAAGCAATGCCTTTTCACGCGGTTCATGGTTTCTCGAGGCAAGAACACTGGTGTGGTTTGCCATTCCCTCCTCCAGTGGACCACGCTGTGTCATTGGAAAAGACCCTGATGCTGGGAAAGATTGAGGGCAGGAGGAGAAGGGGGCGACAGAGGATGAGATGGTTGGGTGGCATCACCAGCTCAAGGGACATGAGTTTGAGCAAACCCCGGGAGGTGGTGGACAGGGGAGCCTGGCGTGCTGCAGTTCATGGGTCGTAAAGAATCCGGCATGACTTAGCGAGAACAACAACAACAACACAAAAGCAACACACTGTTTCTGCTCGTTAATTTCTACAGATTCAAAACCCGCCGTTACTGACTTGGCTGGGAGCCCCCTCACGGCAGGTATATCAGTAACACCCGCCAAGTCCAGGCGTTGGTGTTCACTACCACACCACAGAGTGAGCCTGAAGACTCCCTGACGTGCTTTTGGGATTTCTGTGACAATACCATTCAGGAGTAAGCGACATGCTAAGATGGGAAAAGTCTATAGAAAATTAAAACCTACTGTTTAGTAAAACTCCAAATTCCCAGGGTACTTGCTGTATCATCCACAGAGCCCATCACGGAGTTTTTCCAACCATACAGCCTACTCATTGCAGAAAACACGAAGGGAGAAGTGGAACCCAATAAACGCTTGAAAATGACATTCAAGAAAGTCTATTATTATAAAAATAATAAGTTTAGTTGCCCAGAAGAAAAGCAAGAGCACGTCCTAACCTGCTTCTAGAAATGGGCTGTCTGATTCTGCCGCTGAGCAAAAATTTCCAATGGCATGTGCTATTGGAAATACTACCAACAGTACCTTCATACCATTCTGTTAAATCATTTTCTCTGATGGCAGCTGGAGCCGAAAACCACAATTGGAACTGGTCCTAACTTATAACAAGGATGAATTCCTTCAGTTTTTAGTAACATAAAAACGCTCTAACCACCAAGGAGAGATAATGAGTCTCTGAGTCCTAGCTGTCGCTGGGAAGGCCCAGTGGCTCGGTCCACAGTAATCTCTGCATACAATTGCTGTCCATTTTAATCAGCTCCGAGTCTCTGCATACAGTTGCTGTTACGCAGCTCACCCACAGTGATGGGCTATTAAGCTGGAACTGAAGAACAGCTCTTTACCAAGAATTTGAGGCCTTTTCCCCCTCCGTGCATCACAATGACGGCCACTCACAATAAGAGCAATTAAGTGTTCCCGGTTTCACCCCGCCCCGTGCAAACCTGCTCTTCTCATTTACATTCCTTCATTTCTTTTATTACTAACGACACAACTTCGCTGGTTAATTGAGATGACTCAGAGACCCTCCTCCAGCGCGTGGTCTTTGGTGACCTCTGGATGAGGTCACCGCCTCCGGAAGTGAGGCGGCCCCCTCCCAATGCCCTCTCCTGCAGATAGATGCTCAGCATCCTCTGGCACCACCAAACCCTGGCCCGTGTCCAGCTTTTCAAACCCTCCCCGGGTCCTCGGAGACACTGGTCCTTTGACTGGTGGGCTCTTCCTGAAGCTGTCCCTCCCCGCTCCTGCCCTCACTGACGCCGGAGACTGACAGATCACAGCACCCTCTCTTCCGTGGAGTGTCTCTTCATCTCTTCATTTCACCCTAACCTTCCCGGTTACCAGAGGGCTGGAAGATGCAGGAGAAAAGTCCTTCCCCTCGACCAGTAAATCCACCCTCCTGTCCCAGGTCACACCCCCACCCTCCAGCACGTCTTTGCCACACTGGTAGCGCCCTGAGCCCCGCACCTGTCTTCTCTTTCTTCCACGGGCTTAGCCATCCTGAGACACCACCTGCAGCGTCTCACATGCGCTTTCTGATGTCCACACTGCATCCATCCGCTGCCTTTGCCCCGACTTCCTCCCCTCCAGATTTCTGATCAAACACTCCTCCACTTTCTACCTGTGGCGCCTCTGGGCTTCACTTCCCGCCGTGAACAGGTGAGCGTCCACAGTCCCTCACCATAATCACTCCTTTGAAAACAGCCTTAACTCCCAATTTCACTCACCTGCCGAATTCCAGCCGCAGAGGGAGCTGGACCGAGTGCCCCAGGGAGAGGCACCACCTGGAGGCCCGCTTTCCCCCCACTCTCATCCGCATAAGCCCTGCAGCCTGCCCACCCCCAGCCCCTCGAAGGCAAGAGGCCAGCGGGCCCTTCTGCTCTCTTTCAACGCCCTGCTCCTCTGCCATCACGCTCGAGCATTATTGGGAAAAAGAAAAGGATGCGTCAAGAGACACTCAACGGCCCCGCTGCCTCTTCGCCTACAGACAAGCTTCTTCCTTCACCTGGAGGAGGTGTCCCTTCCCTGTGGGCAGAAAGTCCCTGAGACAGTGGGAGAGGGCGGACTGGCTTCAAAGGCCCTGAGGTCAGAGGGGGAGGCGGACAGAGACAGGGCTGCCAATAGCACGTGGAGGAGTCGGGGGCCTCCCTGCAGAGCAGCAGGCCATAGTCTAAGGCGAAAGGCAGGGAGAGACCTACGTGATCTTGGTACACGTCTGCAGGTTATCTGGCTGGAGAAGGGCCAGAGAAGAAGCACAGAGACCAATCAATGCCTGTTCTTAATCGCAGGCATGCCAGGTCAAAGGGTTGGTCTGGGACACCATGGGTCAGAGGGCATGCCACAGGTCAGAGAGCATGCCACGGGTTAGAGAGCATGCGACGGGTCAGAGGGCATGCCAGAGGTCAGAGGTCAGAGGTCACCGCATACAGGCTGTCACTTGTTACAGTCACTCAAGCTGTACACCCAGAGCTGCATGCGTGGCCTCATTAGACTTTCCTGCTGCCTACAGATACGCCCAGAAAGCCTCTTTTTGTAACACTCCATGATACAAATGAATATTTCAAGCACCTACAGAAGCTATTCTCCAAAACATTAATCAGTCCTTTCGGCCCCAGAGTGCCGCAGGTGAGTTCAACCCTGTTTCTCCCCTCTGGAGCATCACTGCTCTCTCTCTCTCACACACCCAATCACCTCAACAATGTTTGCATTTTGTGGAGAAAAGGACCATTGTGAGGTCCACATTTTCCCGTGTTCAATTCTGAGCTTTTAAATCTAGCTCTGAAACCGGAATAGAAAGACAAAAAGGACAACAAAACAAAAAACCCGAGATTCTGTGCGTGTGCATTTCGAACCAGTTTTGTGTCAAGACAACACCACAATAACAATCCCCCGAAATGCTAAGCAGCTTTAACTTCAGAAACAAACAAAAGTCATTTAACTTCAAAAACAAACAAAACGCATCAACCACGACCGAACTTCTGGCACAGGAAGGGTCTACTCCCTCCAGAGACAGACAGCGGACCTGAGACATCGGCTCGGCCTGGAGCAGAGGCTCCTGAAAACTCTGACCAGCAGCTGGACATCCAGGGCTCCGTACAACCACACACAGCACTTGACGAGCTCTGTGACAGCGCCCAGCACAGAAGTCATGGGACGGTTTCCAAGGACGCAGCAGAGGAAGAGCCCCAGACAACCCGGCCTTCAACAGACAAAGAGCAACACACCAGGATACTAACAAATCACGGTGAGCAGTTGCCCTTGTAAATTCTGCTGCTGGAGGGAAGGTGGTTGGAATTGAGACCCCGGGTTTAATCACAGAACAAAGGGGCTCCTGAGAACTGCTGGTGGGGGGTTGGTGCCCTTCCCGGGGTTCTGGGGCAGCGTCCACACTGGAGGCAATGAGTCCCACTGGGACCATCCCCACGGCTGCAGAAATGCCAGTGACCACAGCCCTGCTCCTCACAGTTGGATCTGTGGACAGCCGCAGATGGAGACAGATACCTCCCTGCAATGCTGACCTCAGCCTTCATGCATGGAAACGCGTAAGGGACTCATCTGGCAAGAACCCCTGGGACCAGCTGGCTCCCTGAGGAAGGCCCAGAAAAGGCTTGCAGACAATGCAGAAAGGTCTAGTTCAACAGCTGAACAGATAAAAATTCCTTTCCCTTAGTCACTACGGGGCAAAGATTTTATCAGTTCTTCTAATGAAGAAGGACGGGCTGGCGGGTCGATACCAGAAGCACACAGCAGTAATTACAGAGGTTGCAAACAGGAACGCATGCACTCAGAGTTACATTAACTGAGTTGCGGTCGGGCTGTTGAGTCAGTCCATAAGTTTGATTTCAATACTTTATAGCCAATCCCTTGTGAGTATAAAGTCTCGAGTTATTTGTTTTTAATTAATTTTAATTGGAGGCTAATTACTCTACAGTATTGTAGTGGTTTCCACCATACATCGACACGCATCAGCCACGGGTGTACATGTGTGCCTCATCCCGAACCCCCCTCCCACCTCCCTCCCCATCCCATCCCTCTGGGTCATCTCAGCGTACCGGCTCTGAGTGCCGTTTCATGCATCAAACTTGGACTGGTCATCTATTTCACATATGGTAATGTACATGTTTCAATGCTTTTCTCTCAAATCATCCCACACTCGCCCTCTCCCACAGAGTCCAAAAGACTGTTCTTTACATCTGTGTCTCTTTTGCTATCCCCCGTATAGGGTTGTTGTTACCATCTTTCTAAATTCCATATATATGTGTTAGTATACTGTATTGGTGTTTTTCTTTCTGACTTACTTTATTCTGTAAAATAGGCTCCATTTTCATCCACCTCATTAGACTGATTCAAATGTATTGTTTTTAATGGCTGAGTAATACTCCATTGTGTGTATGTACCACAGCTTTCTTATCCATTTGTCTGCTGATGGACATCTAGGTTGCTTCCACGTCCTGGCTATTATAAACAGTGCTGAGATGAACACTGGGGTACCCGTGTCTCTTTCAATTCTGGTTTCCTCAGTGTATATGCCCGGCAGTGGGATTGCTGGATCATAAGGCAGTTCTATTTCCAGATTTTTAAGGAATCTCCACACTGTTCTCCATAGTTGCTGTACCAGTTTGCATTCCTACCAACAGTGTAAGAGGGTTCCTTTTTCTCGACACCCTCTCCAGCATTTATTGTTTGTGGACTTTTTGATATGGCAGAAGCCAAAGAAATATTGTAAAGCAATTATCCTTCAATTAAAAATAAATTAAAAAAATTAACTCTCATAGACATAGGTATTGGAGATTCCAGAATTCTGCTGAGGTTCACCTTAAACCAGATAGGTTCAACCAGATCTAAGCATGTTTGGCTGTTTTTCAGATTTCATGTGAATTATAAAGTTCATGGTCCCTTAGATGGCAAAATGGGCTGCATAAACTTACCACAAGGGCAGGAAAAGGGTAGCAATTTATTAGGTCTGAAAATGGCTTCAAATACCTGCAAGAAGCTCGGCATGAAACCACCTTATCTCAGGTCTGAGCAGGATGCCTGTCGGGGGAGGGGGTGGGAATCAAGAATCTCGGGGCTGAGCACCCCTCTCCCCACCACTGAGGACGAAAGATGCTAGAAGCCAAGGGACCAGACATTCTTGTATCACCAGCACCTCCCGTCGTCCGCCTTTGAGAAAAGCAGAGAGAGTAGGTCTGCGACTTGGCTCAAAGCTTTAAGTGCTAGACACCTAAAAAGGGCAAGGAAACTGCCACTTTCTGCCTCTGTAGGAAGCAAAGGTGCCCGAGGCCAATCAAGACACACGTGGACCTCCAGACCCTCTGTGCCGCAGAGCACAGGCAGGGCTGGCCGGGGATGCTGGGAGATGCAAAACTGGACAAAGTGGGTGAGGGGATGGGAGGGAGGCAGTGGGAGTGTGGGATTAGCAGGTGTAAACTATGATAGACAGGATGGATAAACAAGGCCCTACTTCATACAGGAACTATGCTCAGTAACCTGTGATAAACCATAATGGAGAAGAATAGAAAAAAGAATATACACATATATACACACACACATATATGTGCATGCTTATTTGCTCAGTCATGTCCGACTCTTGCAATGCTATGGACTGTAGCCTGCCAGGTTCTTCTGTCCGTGGGATTTTCCAGGGAAGAATACTGGAGTGGGTTGTCATTTCCTATATATATATATATCTCACACATATATATATATATCTCACATATATATATATAATATATATATCATATTTATATATCTCACCTAAATATATATATATCTCAGCTAAAGACTTCGCTGTGCAGCAGAAATTAACACAAGATTATAAATCAACTCTAGTTTAATAAAATAAATTTTTAAAAAACGTGACAGGGATGACAGCTGGGTCTGGATGGAAGCACGCTGCCTCCACAAACCAGCATCCGTGTTTAGAATAACAAAGGATTCGAGTAACTTCCCCAACTAAGTGGCATCATCTTTAACTGCTAATACACAATCCTTCGAAGACAGAAGGAACATAACAGTAGTTTCTGTACACTCTGCTTTTCTAGCACAAAACTTTAAAAAGCTCTTTAAGATGTATACCAGTATAGCAAGAGACATATATCCACGTTTAATGGCCTAATAATTTACCGCTGTATTCTAATTTTATTGCTAAATTTGAGATTCCAGAAGTAGTTAGTACTAAAAAAAAAAAGAGTAAGCTTTCACTTGGGTGCCCAAGAGAATGGCAGCAATACTGTACTTCCCTGGATTTACGTAGTATCTTTATTCCACCAATCTTGAAAGTATCATAATAAAAACAAAAAATCATAGCAAGAAGTTATATAGATAGAACCCATGATGTTCGAGATCTGGATTAGGCATCTTCTTATATCATGAACTTAAACTACATAGTAACCCAGACAGCTCAGTGATCCTCCATGTGGGTTTCACAGCATCCCTAAGTCAGTAATGGACAGGACAGCAACTCCACTTCTCCAGGTCTGGGCCACCTGAGGTCATCACAAGGTCGCTTGCAGAGGACCGGTGAGAACTCATTTTCCTGCCCCAACACAGCCCTCTATAGAGGCTATCATCACAGCTCTTGGGCCATCTGATTGGGAAGCCACATAAGGAAGGAAGGAACTCATTATATTCCTTCAGCAGATGTGTTCTGTGCATAAGAGAAGTGGGGTTCAGTCCCTGGGTGGGGAAGATCCCCTGGAGGAGGGCATGGCAACCCACTTCACTATTCTTGCCTGAAGAATCCCATGGACAGAGGAGCCTGGAGGGCTACAGTCCGTGGGGTCACACAGAGACAGACACGACTGAGTGACTAAGCACAGCACAGCATCTCCTTTAAACACTGCAGCCAGAACTTCCACAAATATTCACTGGCTCTTTTAGAAAATCATTGCTAAGAAAGAATATTTTCCAGATAAAATTTCTCTTTCCTCTTTGAAAGTCACAAAATGTATTAATATTTTTAAATGATCTAAGATATCAAGGTTTAAAAATTTTCCCCTCCTCCCCTAAGAGTTTTAGAAACTTTTCACATTTGCCAAATATACTTCAATATGAAGGAACATGGTTGCTCTAATTAGATAACTTTAAGGGAATTTACTCCTCTTAGTATAGTTTAGTTACTATAGTTAAATAGCTTTCAAATTAAAATAAAAAATTACTATCCCCCAATGTCTAGCTTAGTTTCAAGAGAACCCTTTAGAAGTGATACACTGAGAAATGTTATGAAGTTCTACAAGTAAAACAAAGAAAATAACAGAAATACTGGCTCTTTGTGGGCAGGGTGGTCTTTTGAGCAGAAGTGAGAGGGTGTAAACAAAGGTCCGTCTAGTCAAGGCTATGGTTTTTCCTGTGGTCATGGATGGATGCGAGAGCTGGACTGTGAAGAAGGCTGAGCGCCGAAGAATTGATGCTTTTGAACTGTGGTGTTGGAGAAGACTCTTGAGAGTCCCTTGGACTGCAAGGAGATCCAACCAGTCCATTCTGAAGGAGATCAGCCCTGGGATTTCTTTGGAAGGAATGATGCTAAAGCTGAAACTCCAGTACTTTGGCCACCTCATGCGAAGAGTTGACTCATTGGAAAAGACTCTGATGCTGGGAGGGATTGGGGGCAGGAGGAGAAGGGGACGACAGAGGATGAGATGGCTGGATGGCATCACTGACTCGATGGACGTGAGTCTGAGTGAATTCCGGGAGTTGGTGATGGACAGGGAGGCCTGGCGTGCTGTGGTTCATGGGGTTGCAGGGAGTTGGACACGACTGAATCAAACTGAACTGAGAGCGTGTAAGTAAACATATTTTGCAAACTGCAGGACTGGTACACACAAATAAAAACATAATATTGTTTATTACTTTTCAATTCTAGAGACATTTATGGATCTATAGGTATCTAAGGCCTGGAAAAATCAGAAAACCGGGCTTGGGTTTATTTCTCAAATCTAATTGCTAACTTTATATTTTTTTAAAAGGGTAATTTTGAAACCATTTAAAAAGCGTATGGTTGACACAGTTAAAAATTAGCTAATTTGTGGATGCTCAAGGCTGTTAGTTAAGCTATAAGTTTAATAATATTAAAAGAGTTTAGTAGGAAAAAAGATATGCTAATTAGCAAGATCCCTCCATTTCCAGAATAAATGTGGAATGTTACTAAAATGTTTCACAAATGAGGGTCTTTTTTTTTCATGACATAATTTTTTTTTCCTTTTTGTGTATTTAATTCAAGGACTTAAAAAAAGTCACTTTGAATCTCGCTCCAGAGCTAAGGAGTTCAGAGAGAAGATAATGGCACAAACATATCTGTTCAGCACCAAAAATACACATGTGGTTCTGGGCCACATCCCAAGGGGATGGACAGGACATAAAGGGCCTCCTGCTCTATGAAGAGCTGACGACATTAAAAACAGGCAAATGAAACCAGCTGACGACAAACAACTGGGAACTGACGTGACGCTGCGACTAGTCTGAATGACCGGGAGGAAGAAATACACAGTTCAGGCAGGTTGCTTGGACAGTCACATGTTCAGTAACGGCTCAGCACTTAGAAACCATCAAGGGATACTTCTTTGATTCAGGTTAAAAATATCCAGTTCTACAGATTTTTTAAAATACAGCACACATTTTTGATACTTTGATCATTTTTACAGTTGAAAATATAGCTAAATCAGTACAATTTTTTTTTTTTTACATTTTCTCTCAATTGAGAAATCAAACTGAATACACGTCTACTCCAAAGGCCAACGGATGCTGTGCAGGGAGAAAGCATTAGCTCAAGGTGTCTATTTACAGCCTGTGTTCTACATGAGGGAGACTCGGGTTTAGCAAAATATTCTCTCCCAAAATGGCATCAGCTGCAATGTGATCCGCAGGCACTGATCCCGAGGAGCACTGGGAGGAAGGAGGGGGATGGTGGAGAACTCCATGATGGACAGAACCACAGGGTCCCAGGCACTCCCAGTGAGCAGGTAGGAGAATCTCCTCTAAAAGATTCTGAAGAACAAATACAAACTTTGTTTCGAAGTTTTGAGGAGCGGGACGCTCATTACCAAACACTGCAACTCTTCCCACTATTGAGCTCCTCCTATCATTAAAAGACTGTCGAGTAAGATGACCTGAAACCTTTCTTTTGATGCTTTTCTCACTTGGGCGTTGGTTTTGTCTCCTTGGAGCAACTCAGCGTTCATTTCCCCATTCCTACAAAAGTCCTTCAAATATCTACTGGGATTCTTCTCTTATTCAAGGGTGAAGGTTACATTTTTGGCAGCTTCCAAGGGTGGTGAAAGGGGCTGGAATACTGTAAGCCGTGACCATCCCGCTCAGAGGTGTGTAGGGTTGGGTGTAGGATGCGTGGAGTCCCAAAGCTAGTACATCAAGTTCACTGACTTCCCTAATCAAATAGATAGATGACCAATTGTTCCAAAGGATTCAGATGGAGAAAATGAAAACTTTTACATAATGGACATTTTCAAAACGAGTAAATTGAAAACTGAAGATGGAGAATTTAAAAAGATCCACTTTTGGAGGAATAAATCTCCAATTGAAGTTTTAATTGAGACTGAAATCCAGTTGTCAAGAAATAAAAAACCAGCTGTCAAGTTACTTTGAAAAGAAATTCTACAATGTCTAGAATCGGAGTTGCTTCTCCATGCAAACCCCAGCTTCCTCGCTGGTGTGTAACTCAGCAAGCTTGCCCGGCTAGTGCCGGGGGAAGATTCTCTCAAACTCACCAAGGAGCTACTCAGACATGAATGATGATGCAAGTACCATTACATCTCACAGAAGCTTCACGAAACTCCAATTAGAATAGTCTCAAAAGAGCTAGAAAGCAGCAGAATTCTACATTTTATCTGCCAGAGAAAAAAGTTTCACTGATGCATATTTCTAAAGCTGCTAATCTCTTGGAAGCCAAACATCTGTTTCACTTAAATACATTGTACCCTCTCGCTCATTTTAAAGAGCCAAAATGAATTCTAATATATTAGTACATTAAAAAGAAGAGAGACCCAGTTTTAGAGTGCTACCAAAGACCAGGATGAGATTTCATAAAAAATTCTAGTGAAATTTTATGGGAGATTGATATAGGAAGTGCTAGAAACAAGGGTTTATACAAAGAAAGTGACAATTCAAGTCTTTTCTAGAATACTGGGATGCCAGGAGATAATTAACACTTGATTTTAATTTAGGGAGAATCTGGAGGTCATTTTTTGTTCTTAGGATAAAATGTATGGCGTGATTGACAAAATGGCAAGAAAAATAATTTACAAAAGGGTAAAATAAATCTATAAAAGGACAATTTTTTGTTACCAAGGAAATCCTATGAAATAGGCCTTTAAAGGAGTGTTTTTTTTTTCCTCTGCTAAAAAGATTTTCATACCTTTCCTCTCTCCTAGGTGGCAGTGTGGCATAAAAGGAGACTATCCCAGAATCCATTAACTATTACAGGATTCAAAGATCAGTAAGAATAGAGATTCAAGGGAAGATACTTAATACGGTATCAAAATAAAGAAACACATTTCTATAAACAGGAAAGATGAGTACTCACTGGTTCCACGTTATATGAAAAAAGAGCGTACTCTCTATCTGGAGATATTTCATATCTGATGGCTCTTAATGATTCCTAAAAGAAAAAAAACAACAACAAAGTTTTAAAACATATACATATAACTCAAACCCTTGCACTGAGACTGTGCCTGATGGTACCATCTTCAAAATTTATCAATAAAATTCCTTTGCAGCAAACTTGCTAAAGTCTGTTACACATGGCTATGTCCTTTTTTTTGTCTAATGGGATAATGTTCAGTTACATCATGTTCTGTTACACCTTATTTGTTGTTTTTCAAATTTCAAAAAAACATATTGTATCTATTGAGACAAGTTGATGTAAATAAACATAAAACAATTCTTTTCCCACAAGATTCCCAACCTCTCTGTATCTTTAAACATGGGCTTCCCTAGTAGCTCAGACGCTAAAGTTTACGCCTGAAATGCAGGAGACCCAGGTTGGGAAGCTCCCCTGGAAAAGGTCATGGCAACCCACTCCAGTATCTTTGCCTGGAGAATCCCATGGACAGAGGGGCCTGGCGGACTACAGTCTATGGGGTCGCAAAGAGTCGGACACTACCGAGCAACTGACACACATCTTAAATGTACATTCCTTTGCTCATTGTTATACTTAGAAGCTTATATTAAGCAGATTTGTTCCTAAAATAGAATCGCATTCCACACCTGATCTGGCAACCTGCCTTTGCACCTCCATGGACACTGAGTCACAAGTCAGTGGATAGAGGACTCATGTTTTCTTTCAAATTTCTTCACAGCACACAGGTGATTTTACATAAGTGAAATAATCAAAATGCTGTGTTTCCCTTCAACTTGTGTGTCTTCTCTGAAGCACTCACACTGCCGTACAGACCCTCACACCCAGTAAGAGAGCCCAATATTGTCAGCTTGGCCTGCACCACTCTACACATGATGCTATGACCACATGCAGACGTTAGATGTTTCAGTTCAGGTCAGTCGCTCAGTTGTGGCTGACTCTTTGCGACCCCATGAACCACAGCACGCCAGGCCTCCCTGTCCATCACCAACTCCCAGAGCTTACTCAAACCCATGTCCATTGAGTCGGTGATGTCATCCAGCCATCTCATCCTCTGTCGTCCCCTTCTCCTGCTTTCAATTTTTACCAACATCAGGGTCTTTTCAAATGAGTCAGCTCTTCTCATCAGGTGGCCAAATACTGGAGTTTCAGCTTCAGCATCAGTCCTTCCAATGAACACCCAGGACTGATCTCCTTTAGGATGGACTGGTTGGACGTCCTTGCAGTCCAAGGGACTCTTAAGAGTCTTCTCCAACACCACAATTCAAAAGCATCAATTCTTTGGCACTCAGCTTTCTTTATAATCGAACTCTCACATCCATACATGACTACTGGAAAAACCATACCCTTGCCTAGATGGACATTTGTTGACAAAGTAATGTCTCTGCTTTTTAATATGCTGTCTAGGTTGGTCATAACTTTCCTTCCAAGGAGTAAGCATCTTTTAATTTCATGGTTGCAATCACCATCTGCAGTGATTTTGGAGCCCCCCAAAATAAAGTCTGACACTGTTTCCCCATCTATTTGCCATGAAGTGATGGGACTGGATGCAATGATCTTAGTTTTGTGAATGCTGAGCTTTAAGCCAACTTTTTCACTCTCCTCTTTCACTTTCATCAAGAGGCTCTTTAGTTCTTCTTCACTTTCTGCCATAAGGGTGGTGTCATCTGCATATCTGAGGTTATTGATATTTCTCCCGGCAATCTTGATTCCAGCTTGTGCTTCATCGGGCCCAGCGTTTCTCATGATGTACTCTGCATATAAGTTAAATAAGCAGGGTGACAATATACAGCCTTGACATACTCCTTTTCCTATTTGGAACCAGTGTATTGTTCCATGTCCAGTTCTGACTGTTGCTTCCTTACCCGCATACAGGTTTCTCAAGAGGCAGGTCAGGTGGTCTAAAAATCACGTCACCCTGAACAATTTTCATCTCTGTTTTCTCATGCAACAATAAAGGAAGGAAATGACTATAAAGCAATTGGTTTCACCTGAATTAGTGATCTGTACTGTGACCAAGACTCTCAGGAACCTACTCCTGTATATCCCCTAGGAACAGTGTTTGTGGAGATTTTCTGAAACATAGCTGCCATGAGTAATAGGAATCTGCTGTAAGTACCCTTAGTAAGGACTGAGTGAGTGAGGATAAATCCACACAGTAGAACAGCATGCAAGATTTTAGTCAGTCCGGCCACTCATTTGTGTTAGACTCTCCAACCATCTCATCCTCTGTCATCCCCTTTGCCTCCTGCCTTCAATCTTTCCCAGCATCAGGGTCTTTTCCAATGAGTCAGTTCTTCACATCAGGTGGCCAAAGTATTGGAGTTTCAGCTTCAACATCAGTCCTTCCAATGAACACCCAGGACTGATCTCCTTTAGGATGGACTGGTTGGATCTCCTTGCAGTCCAAGGGACTCTCAAGAGTCTTCTCCAACACCACGGTTCAAAAGCATCAGTTCTTCGGTGCTCAGCTTTCTTTATGGTCCAACTCTCACATATGTACATGACCACTGGAAACACCATAACTTTGACTGTACTACGTATGTTGACTAAAATATTTTATCAAATGTTCAGCATTAATTGTTTCAAAGTTCTAATTAGGATTCTGTTAAAGTTTTATATCAATTTTAAGAGAATTAACTTTTTAAACTGTATTCTCGCCTAAGATTACATTGCTGTTGTTACTGTTCAGTTGTCCAGTCATGTCTGACTCTTTGCAACCCCATGGACTGCAGCACGCCAGGCTTCCCTGTCCCTCACCATCTCCTGGAACTTACTCAAACTCATGTCCATGGAAAGCATATGAAAGATGAGATCAACCATCTCATCCTCTGTCAACCCCTTCTCCTCCTGCCTTCAATCTTTCCCAGCATCCTGATCTTTTCTAATGAGTCAGCTCTTCGCATCAGGTGGCCAAAGTATTCTAGCTTCAGTTTCAGCATCAGTCCTTCCAATGAAAATTCAGAGTTGATTTCCTTTAGGATGGACTGGTTTGATCTCCTTGCAGCCCAATGGACTTTCAAGCATCTTCTTCAATACCATAGTTCGAAAGCATCAATACTTTGGCATTCAGCCTTCTTTATGGTCCAAATCTAAATCCCTACATGACTACTGGAAAAACCACAGCTTTGAGTACAGATGTTTGTCAGCAAAGTAATGTCTCTGCTTTTTAGTACTTGTAAGATTACATTGTATCTTTTTTTCAAATTTTCAACAAGATTTTATAGTTTGCTTTACTCTAACTCTTAGTACTTTCCTTAGATTTATCCTAGGTCTTTGTACCGTTTGTGTGCTATAAATGGAATATTTTCTCCATTTCTATTTCTAGATATTCATGTTAAGGAATAGAGAAGGTATGATTTGTTTATGTATTAAAGCTATATTAATAAATTTTCTTATTAATTACAGTAGTTTTTAAAAAACTGTTTGAAACATGTAAAATATCATGTATGAAACGAGTTGCCAGTCCAGGTTCGATGCACGATACTGGAGGCTTGGGGCTAGTGCACTGGGATGACCCAGAGGGATGGTATGGGGAGGGAGGAGGGAGGAGGGTTCAGGATGGGGAACACATGTATACCTGTGGTGGATTCATTTTGATATTTGGCAAGACTAATACAATTTTGTAAAGTTTAAAAATTAAAAAAAAAAACTGTCTTTTAGGTTTTCTTAAGTAGAATTATATTATCAGAAAAGAGATATATTTTCCTGTACTCAGCATGTAGTTTGCTTGTATACTGCATTTCCCACCATTCAAGAACATACTAAATATTAATGGTGATGTTGAGTATTCCTTCCTGACTATAATTGAAATGGTTTTATTGTTTGCCATTTAGAATGATTTTCTTTGCTCATTGGTCCATGATAAATAGTCTTTATGCTATTTAAGCTGTTTTTACTGTTATCTTACCTGGAATTTTTGTCAGGAGTGGTTGATAAATTTATCAGATGCCTTTCAGCATCTCCTGGCAAATTATAGGTATTTTCCTGTTATTGTGAGGCTGCAGCGAGCTTTGTTGCGTTGTTATTGTGTGGCTGCAGCGAGCTTTGTTGTGTTGTTATTGTGTGGCTGCAGCGAGCTTTGTTGTGTTGTTGTTGTGTGGCTGCAGCGAGCTTTGTTGTGTTGTTGTTGTGAGGCTGCAGCGAGCTTTGTTGTGTTGTTGTTGTGTGGCTGCAGCGAGCTTTGTTGTGTTGTTGTTGTGAGGCTGCAGCGAGCTTTGTTGTGTTGTTGTTGTGAGGCTGCAGTGAGCTTTGCTGGTTGGTTTCCTGACACCTGAATACTGTTGCCATGACCACACCTTACGGTTCAGAGAGCACTATTATTCGCATACATGCCTGAACTCTACTTGCCGATATTTTATCTATAATTTTTGCATTTACGCTCGCTAGTGAGATCAGTGTGTAGTTTACACTTTTCATTATTTGGGGCTATTTAGTTATCAATGACAGAATGTTTTAACAACACTATTCTAACTTTAAAAAATACTGGGTCTATAAAGATGATGTGTATATGTATATCTATATATGTAATATACATATACATATATATATGTGTATATATATATGGGGGGGCATGTTTCTGGTGAGATGCGCATCAAAACGGTTCTGCCTGTTTTCTTGTACTAGATACACAGGTGTGTGATTATGAGTGCAGAGAAGGAGAGGGGGCCATGCGGGAGAGAAAGAAATAAAATGTAGGATGCTCCAAATTACCAAGTAATAGAAGGGAAATGAAGAGCAGAAAGCATCAATATATCACAGGCTCTTTTGTGAAAACAATCTCCTCATAAAAGGAAAAAAAGAATACACACGTAAAATGCACAAGATTAGCAATGATGACACAAAAGCCAAACAGTGACCAGGTTAAGTGAGCTCCACGAGGACGCTGCCGGACACGACCGAGGGCCTGAGCACACAGACGGAGGGCACGGTGGACTCCGCGGAAGCCCGCGCCAAGCGACACATGGAGGACTGTGACTGCGCCCTCCCTAGGCAGCGAGGAAGAAGGGAACTCACGGGCCAGGCGGTACGGCCTGTACCTGGGCCCCTCCTTCCCCCGGAAACCACTTTATCTGGGATCACACAGCCCCGGGTGCTGCTCCCAGCACTGCCTGTGACAGCCAGAGAAGACCCGAAAGCGCAGTCGCTAGAGAACAGGCTGCGAGGACGATAAAGCTCGATCGCCAAGAAACGTCTCCCGGTGGCTTCCCAAGCCGACTTCCCTCTAACCCTGGAAACGGACCGTTCTGTGCACTTATTGCATCATCGATTTTTGCATTATGCTAAGCTGATGCACTATTTTGCATCTGTAGTCTTTATTTTAGTCAATACGAGGTGGCCTCCAGGAGCAATCCTGTGACATGCCACGGGGGACCACAGGTATGAAAATGCATCTGAAGCTGGGCCCCCTTCTCAGTCTCGAGGTGATGGATCCCTGTGGGTGCAGACGCTGTGGCTGCATCCCTTACACAATTTAAAAATAACTTTGTTTGGAATTAGGCAAAGCTGAGTTCAGCTCTTGGGAGTCCCAGTTAACAGCTATGTTACTCTGAAAAAATTATTTTAACCTTCATAAACTTCAGCCTTCTTATTGATAAATAGTAAATGTTCCCACTCATAAGATTCCTAAGGATTTCAGTTAAATAAGATAATATATATATACCATGTTTTACTTCTTGTCGCGCTGTGAGCACTCAATCATAAGTTGATTTATCCTGTGTAAACCTTGCACATCCTCTTCCTCAGAGTTTCCCTGGCCGTCTGCCCACCTGGGCTGACGTCTCCTGACCGAGATCTCCGACTTCCCTGAGATGGCCCACTCTTCCACCAACAAGGCTCAAATCCCCCGAACGACCCAGACCTCTGCTTCAGCTCTCAGCTGCCTGCACACACAGCGTCTCCAAGTCTTCCCGGTTCTCCCTCCACAACATGACGTAAACCCATCCCATCTCTGCTTTTCTCCCTCCATTCAGGGTGTCGTTTCTCTTCATCTGGACCTGAAGCAGCCCCTGGGGGCTCCTGACCTAGAGTCTTTCTCCTCTCCAAATACCCTTTTATACTGGAGTCTAGACTTTCCTAAAACACACAGGTGTCCTTGAAAATCCCATCCGTTCCAATCTCCCACAGAGTAAAGAGGACCCACAAAGTACCACACATGTGACTTACTCTTTTCCAGGACTTTTAAGCCACAGCCTCCCAGGCCCCTCCTGGACAAGCTCACCAGGTCACGACTTCTCCTCATGGTCTGTCCAGAACCCTCCTGACTCCATCTGTTCATGCTGTAAGGATGCCACTTCCCACTGGTCTGCAGACCACAGTTGCCTTCCAGGGGTGGCTGGAACGCTCCCTCTTCAAGACCTCATCTATTGTCAGGGCCAACACCCTTTCCTCCTTCCTTCCTTATTCCCGTCCCACATGGGACTACAACTTGGAACGTATTTCAATCAGATGCTGCCTTCTTTTATACCTGGGCTAAAAGCTTCCCAGAAGTAGATACTGTGTTTTATGAATCTGGTATCCCGCCACCCACCTCCTCATGCAGCTCAGGGTCTCACTCAGAGAAGACTCCTCCTTAAGGTCGAATGATGCCGTGCAGCGGTGAACGCAAAGCAGCATCAGCCCAGCCTCCCCTACAGAGGAACAGGTCTGGGGCAGAAACACGGAGCTGCGCCTGGATGTCTTCTCAGGTCTTTTAAAAACACAAGTATTGATATAACATATTCTACTCACCTACGTTAAAATTAAAAGCAGGAGAGGGAAGGATTGGGAGTTTGGGATATATACATATATATATATATACACACACACACACACACACACACAAACATATACACACGCACATTCCATGGGGCTGCAGAGTTGGACACGACTGAGCACACAGAGAGACAGATGCACGTGTATATATATGAAAGTGAAAGTGTTAATTGCTCAGCTGTGTCTGACTTTGTGACCCCCACGGACTGTAGCCCACCAAGCTCCTCTGTTCATGGGATTTCCCAGGGAAGGGAGGGGGTTGCCATTCCTTTGTCTAGGGGATCTTCCTGACCTAGGGATTGAATCTGGGTCTCCTGCATTGTAGGCAGATTCTTTACCATCTGGGCCACCAGGGAAGCCTATATATATGTATATTTACATATATATATATATATAACTGAATCGCTTTGAGGTACAGCAGAAACTGGCAACATTGTAAATCAACTACATTTCAATAAAAAAAATTTAAATATAAACAAAGAAAATAAACATTGGAAAATAGTTTAAAGAGTTAAATTATACAATTTATAAAGTTGAATATATACAATTATATGCAATTTAAAAGGTTAAAAACAGAATGAAAATGAGAATTAAAATAAGTAAAAAACACTTCTGTCTTTTGTTCTGTCTTGTCATATGAGAGGCAGACAAAGAAAGGGAAGGAAGAGAAGGAGAAAAAGTAAAAGAAACCATCAGGAATACAAAGGAAGGGGTCATCTGAGACCCCAGAGGAAAAAGGAAAAACACAGAAGGACAGAAAGGATGTGCTGAGCCACGCAGACACGGGAAGGAACACAGAATACACAGAGACGTGGACCACAGCCGTCTACAGCATTCCCGCAAAGGATGCTGACTTTTCAGGCCGCCCCTTTGTCTGTAGACTCAAAGTCTGGCACCCCGAGGCCGGTCTGGTCAGATGCCAGGCCTTGTGGTCACTCTGAGGACGGGCCAGCTGCCCCGGCCCCACCAGCCAGATCTGCTATCTGTGAGAATAGTATGTCTTGCTGCTGCCAAATCTTACAATTTTTAAAGCAAAGCCAGAAATGTGGACACTGAGTTTGTACAAAGCTACTCTGTGGGCCAAAGAAAACTTTTCCCTGGACACCGTTGGTGCCAGTGCTGACTGTCTGAATTACGGGCAAAACAAGGCTATTCCTCTGTCACAGCCCTGACTTGGGGCCCAGTTTAGTCATACTACTGATGGCTAGACACTTAGTCAGCTTGGGGCAGAAATGCGTGCCGGGATGGCCGCCCACCACAGACGCGTCCTAGCTGGGGGTCTGGTGGCACGGGTGCAGGGAAGAACCTTCTGGATTTCCTCGGCCATTTCTCTCCTGGAGTCTGGAACGGCTCTAAGAACACTCGTAACTATGTCCCTCCCTGTGGGGAGTTAGAATTCATTCATTTTTAGAGAGTGAGATAAAAATTCAAATTCTACTGTCTCATGATGATATAAAATCAAAGAGAGAAAGAAATGAGAGAAACAAAAAGGCTTTTCATTTAAATGCTAATCCAGCAATTTAAATAAGTAATTAAAACAAGTAGATCAGTAATTAAACAAGTAAAGACATAAAAGTTGAGAAAGTCTGATATAAGCGTAACAACAGGATATTTTTTCTATTTGCTTGTTTTTCTCTTCCAAGTGTTTCCAGGAACCATCTATAGCTCTTACATATTCATCAATGGAAGAAATCTAATGTCTTTGGAATGTGAGGTTGAATTTTTTAAAATCTGATTAAAATTACTGAGTGAATGGCATTGAAACAGCAATTATGGAAATCATCACACTGCAAAATAATGTACAAAATTTCACCACCCAATGAGACGAGCTACCGTCAGAACTCGGTGTTGACTTCCAGCCTTCTGAGGGCACAGATGATGCTGACAGGTGTTAACTGAAGTGTATTATATTGAATTCTTCCGTGTTTATTTAGTAAAACATCATAAACATTTTTGCATTATTTAATACTCTGTAGCCTTCATAACTATTATTTTAACAGCAACATCATGTTTAATTAATTAATCAATTAGGCTGCCTTGGGTCTTAGTTGGGTCTTTGCCACGGCATGAGGACTCTCTAGTCATGGTGTGTGGGTTCGGCAGTTGTGGCATGCCGGCTTAGTTTCTCCGACGTATGTGGGATCTTAGTTCCCCAGCCAGGGATTTGAGCCCACGTCCGCTGCATTGCAAGGTGGATTCTTAACCACTGGACCATCCAGGGAAGTCCCTTTAATTTACTCTTACTTACCAACTGAGCTACGAGGGAAGCCTATTTTTACTTACTTACTTATCTCATTTCTCAAGTGTCACGCCTTTTCACTATTGTAAGAAACGTTTTAGAAAATCTACTTAGGACAAATTCCCTGGAATGAGTCAGAAGACGTAAATATTTTTATTAACCTTGGACACATTGCTAAGTTGCTTCCCAAACATCTGGAACAGTGTAAAGAGTACACTGAATGACTGAACCCACCGTACCACTCCTGGCTTACCAATGGTATTGTAAGTGCAGAGAGCGTAAAAGGATGGGTACCACAGCTGACACAGTGGCTTATGCTGAACCAGACTGCTGGATCCACAGCTCATGAAGTGGAGGTCAAGTCACGGTTGTCTGTGGACCATCTTGGTTTCCTCACGGAAGAAAGGAAGGGTTTGAATGACACAATCTGCAAAGGCTATTTCTGCTTTAGATACTGAAATCTCAAGCAGAGGCCAACACTGCATCCGGTGGAGAATTTATGCACTATTATGTTTCAGAAGAATTGGAGAGATGGTGGTGAGTTTCTGTAAGAATTTCAGCCCCTGTGAAATTTATGTTATTAAGCCCATTTTAAATGCACTTGTACTGGAGAAAGAGAATCAGTGGGATGACTGTGGAAATTTCTTGAAATAACACAGCAATGAAGTTTGCCCATTGATTAACTGCTCCCTTCATGAACAATTTCTCTGTAGCACGCAGTGCTGTTTGAAAGTGCTTTTCCCACAGTAGAATGTCTTTCAAAACTGGAGTCAGTGCTCTCAAACCTACTGCTCCTGCTTCATCAGTAAGTTGAGGGAACACACTAAACTCTTTGTTGTTATGTCAACCATGTTCACAGCATCTTCTGAGGAGTAGACTTCATCTCAAGAAACCACTCACTTTGTTCATCCATAAGAGCAACTCCTCATCCATTCAAATTTTATCATGAGATTGCAGCCATTTAGGTGCATTCTCAGGCTCCACTTCTAATTCTAGTTTTCCTGCTGTTCCGCATCTGCCATTACTTCCTCCACTGAAGTCTCGAACCCCTCAGAGTTATCCATGAGGGTTAGACTCAACTTCTCCCAATCTCCTGTTAACATTGGTGCTTTGACCTCTTCCCATGAATCATGAATGTTTTTAACATCTAGAATGGTGAGTCCTTTCCAGAAGGTTTTCGATTGACTTTGCCCAGATCATCAGAGGAATCACTATCTATGGCAGCTATAGTCTAATGAAATATTTCCTTATGGGCTTAAAAATCAAAATTACTCTTAGATCCATGAGCTACAGAATGGTTGTGTTTGCAGGCACGAGAATGTTAATCTTGTTGTACATCTCCATCGGAGCTTCTGGGGACCAGGTGCATTGTCAATGAGCAGTAATATTTTGAAAGGCATCTTCTTTTCTGAGCAGTAGGTCTCAACAGTGGGTTTAAAATATTCAGCAGACCATGTGGTAAACGGATGAGCCATCATCCAGGCTTTGTTGTTCTGTTTATAGAACACAGGGCAGAGTAGATTTAGCCCAATTCTTAAGGGCCCTAGGACTTTTGGAAAGGTAAATGAGTACTGGCTTCAAGTGAAAGTCATCAGTTGCATTAACCCTCAGTGAGAGTCAGCCTGTCCCTTGAAGCTCTGAAGCCACGTATTGACTTCTCTCTCGCTATGAAAGTCTTTGATGCTGTCTTCTTCCAACATAAGACTGTTTCATCTATCGGGCTGGCCAAAAAGTTCATCTGGTCCGTCTGCTGAGATTCTGGCCAACCCAATAAATTGAAGCTGTGTGGCTTACTGTCGCCACCTTCACTGATTATCTTACCTAGGTCTTCTGGATGACCCACAGCTCCTACATCAGCACTTGCCGGCTTCACCCTGCACTTGATGCTAGAGAGACGGTTTCCTTGTGCAGACTTCACGAACCAGCCTCTGCCAGCTTCAGACTTTTCTCCTGCGGCTTCCTCACCTGTCTCAGGCTTCAGAGAACTGAAGAGTTAGGGCCTTGCCTGGATTAGACTTTGGCTTAAGGCAATGCGGTGGCTGTTCAGATCTTCTGTCCAGAACATTAAAACTTTCTCCACGACACCAATGAGGTTATTCTGCTTTATCATTCGTGTGGTCGCTGGAGGATCACTTTTCACCTCCTTCAACAACTCTTCCTTTGCGTTCACAACGTGGGTAAATGGCCAGAGGCTTAGCTTTCGGCCTGTTGTGGCTTTCGGGGACCTCCCTCACTACGCTTCACCACTTCTGACTTTTGATTTAAAGTGAGAGGCCTGGCTTGTGACTCTTCCTTTCACTTGAATACTTAGAGGACCTTGTAGGGCCATTAACTGGCCCAATTTCAATACTGTTGAGTCTCAGGGAACAGAGAGACTGAGAAGATGGAGTCAGGGGAATGGCTGGGAGTGGGGAGCAGTCAGAACACACACATTTTCAATTAAGTTTGATGTCTTATACGGGTGCTCCCCAGGGTGCCCCGCAAACAATTACAGTAGCAACATCAAAAATCACCGATCACAGTTCCCCATAACAAACAGAGTGAAAAGTCTGAGGCATGGTGAGAACTGCCAGAATGCAACAGAGACACACAGCGGGCACATGCTGTTGGAAAAATGGCACCAGAAGACTTGTTTGACGTATGTGGCCACAAACCTTCAATTTGTGGAAAAAACACAGTATCTGCAAAACTCAGTAAAATGAGCACTGCGTGCACAGAATCCACGTGAAAGCTGGCTTAGACTTTATTTTTAGAAATTGGGGGGAAGGCACCCGCCTCATTTTGGGACACAGCCTAGACCCAAGTCCTACAGGGAAGGGGCTCAAAGCCAAGGATGCTAATCCTCCATCCACCACTGCTGACCTAGTCACCCTGGGTATCTCTAGAGCCGCCACTGGCTCATCCTGCCGGAGCCTTGATCCGCCGGGCTCTCCCACAATCCTGAGCCGCGTTAACTGACACTCACACCCCAGTCTGCCACGTCTGTCTTCTCATGTCGTCCAGAAAACGCTCCTGGGAGGCGGGAGAGGATGCACAGAGCTTGCACAGCTGCCTGAAGGCCTGCCGCTCCGAGCAGACAGCAACGCCAGCGTGGGGAGGAGCTGGGTCAGGAACCGCCCCATCCTCGCCGCACTGATGCTCCGGGGGACCGACAGCTCACTCCTGTTTTGTGACCTTTTACATTCATTCACATGATACACAGTCATGGACCACCTACTGTGTGCAGGTCACAGTGCCAAGCACCGTGGGAGAGACAAAACTAAACCAGGCCGGACCTGCCTCCCATGAGCTTTGCAGCTGAGCAGCGCAGGTCCCCGGCCCAGACAATGTGCTTGTGATTTCATTCCCATAGAAATCTAAAAGGAACGCCTCAAAAGTATTAAAAAAATCAGAAAGTGAACCAAGATTATTTTTAAAGATTTTTTTCAGAAGTGGACTAATTTTTTAAGTTTCTACTGATTTGTTACATTGTTTCTGCTTTCTGGTTTTTTGGGGGGGGAGGGCTGCAAGGCATGCGGGATCTTAGCTTCCCAACCAGGGATCAAACCTGCACTCCCTGCATTGGAAGGCAAAGTCTTCACCACCAGGGAAGTCCCCTGGCCAAGATCTTTTGGTAAATGCTTCCTAAATCAATTACCATGTCACACCAAATATGATACACTACCAAATAATAAGCATCTGAAAATACCCATCACAAAATAACATAAAACCCCAAAGAATGCAAGTAACAGTGCAAACCAGGATGGAGTTACCACAGGATGCTAAGTGTCTCCGTGTGCTCACAGCTTAAACTATTTGTGGAGTTCTGAAATATTTCATGATCTGACTTCTACCATTTGAAGGTGTGAGAAGGGACAAATGACCTCCTTTTTGTTAAAGGAAATTGTTTGGGGAGCAAGTGAGACCCCTCCAGGTAAGCCCAGCACAGCACAAGCTCTCGTTTGCATAATCATCAATGATCTATAAAGCCCTTCTGCTGGATTGGCTAGTGTGAGTGGCATTCAGTCTCATTCCCTTCCATTGATCCATCCCGGGAAAGAGCCAGTCACAGAAGCCAAGGAGCCAGGACGATGCTCAAGGCCAGTGGGCTGGGGTACCCACCCTATGGGACCTTGCTTGTGAGGCTGGGGAAGGAGAATGAGGTTAGGGGTCAGACGGCAGGTTAATAGTCTAAACTCCTGACCCAGGCAGTCACTGCTTCATGTTCATGTCGCCACTAGTTCTGGGTCATTTTAAGATAAACCTGAAGATTACTGGTAGCCTCACAGGTAGCACAGTTCTCTGTCTCCGCTTACCTTTATCACTGAAACAATCTCAAGCTTCTGAATTCCGAATAAGGAGAGACTGCTTGGTGAGCCATCATAGCAAAGGGAAGAGGGCAGATCAGACGAGAGCCACTGCCCTGTGTTCCTGCTCTCTGCAGCCCACGCACCCTCCCGGGAGCAGAGGGTCCTTGACCCCAACCCCTCAGAGCGCTGTGCTTCCCTTTCTTCATGTTTGCTCATGAAAACACACAGGGCAGACAGCCATCTCAAGGCTGGATCGCTTCATCGGCTTTAACTTGCAGACGGAGGCGCTGAAGAACAAGAAGTTTAACTGGCTCAAAAGAACTTAAATCCAGAGCTTCTATGTTCTAAATGATGATGCAGGCCGCCAGGGACATTTCCTCTTAAAGTCCGTCTAGTCAAAGCTGTGGTTTTTCCAGTAGTCATGTATGGATGTGAGAGTTGGACTATAAAGAAAGCTGAGCACTGAAGAATTGATGCTTTTGAACTGTGGTGTTGGAGAAGACTCTTAAAAGAGTCCCTTGGACTGCAAGGAAATCCAACCAGTCCATCCTAAAGGAAATCAGTCCTGAATATTCATTGGAAGGACTGATGCTGAAGCTGAAACTCCAATACTTTGGCCACCTGATGCGAAGAACTGACTCATTTGAAAATACCCTGATGCTGGGAAAGATTGAAGGTGGGAGGAGAAGGGGCGACAGAGGATGAGATGGTTGGATGGCATCACGGACTCAACGGACATGAGTTTGAGTAAGTTCCGGGAGTTGGTGGTGGACAGGAAGGCCTGGGGTGCTGCAGTCCACGGGGTCACAAAGAGTCGGACAAGACTGAGCGACTGAACCGAACTGAATTTATCTGAGGTCTGTTTATAGGAGTCTTTACGTGCAGCTTTGAGCCAGGAATAAACTGGATTGATCATGAACAGTATTAATCAGAATGTATGTACACCTTTGGCGGTCAACAAATGTTTCTGATGTGAGTGGATAAATGACATATTAAGAAGAAATTTCATTATACAGGATACGCCTTCCGATTTTCAAGAAGAGTTCTTCCTTTTTTCTCTACCTAAGGTGTTTTCCAAAGTTGCTTTATTACTCGGCTAAAACAACTTCAGTTACAATACTCTATCTGTCACAGGTATTGATCTGAGAAAGAGAAGGCTGTTCCTAGTCTTACGCAGCTGTATGCATAGCACCTGCTGCCAGAAAACCGATGTCCTCACAGGAAGTGTGGGCGCTATCCTGACACTAACACGCACTTACCCTCAGCAACAGTCCCATTACTTTCTCCTCTCGATTATTAGAAAACCATTTCTGCAGCTCCTGTATGTTTAAGTGAGTTGAATCAGCTTTTCTAAGGGCAGTCATTCTATCACAGATGGTTTTTTTAACACAAAAAAATGCAGGCACATTCATTCTTTCTGGGTCAGGTCCTACTTTGCCAGAATACTATTGAATTCAATAAACCTGTCGTTTTGGGAATTATACCATCATACAGCTATTCCAGGCCTCCCTCACATCCGCAAACAGTCTCTGTAAAGGGCGGGATCCATTTCTTTCTAAACACCACTAAAATGCTTACTTTTAAAGAACAAGGTGTCGCTACACTGAAAAGAAATGAAGAGTGTTCAAAAGGCAAGCTTCGTGTTCTGGAGAAGGTGGGGCAGCATTTGTGTGGGTGGCGGGTGGGGTAGCACAGAGATGGAGTGGTCCTCTCATCCTTTCTTGTCTGGGATGGAGGCTCCAGGGACCAGCCTGAGTCCTCACCCAGGGTCCTCAAGCTCACTCCCTTACTGGGCTCAGGATCCTTAGCTGTAAATCCAGGCAGCTCTTCCCCCGCCCCCACCCCCACCTGCCACCGTGGGCTCTAATCCCCAGATCCCAGAATTCCTTGTGTTTCTCATTCACACCAGATGCTTCTTATGACCATTCTGACTGCAAATTCTTGGTCTGTGTCAAGTCTCTCTTTTAACAGACTTGCCTTAGTTTCTTCCCGTGACTTCCTTTCAGCATATTGTACAAGAAAAGGATAGACTCCCTAAAGCTGAAGATTGATTCCTTCTAAAAATGAGCATGAACATATGTGAAAAAAAAAAAAAAGAGTTGATGCTCTTTAAATTGATTTCTGGTACATAACTTCAGTCAATTCTTCAATAAGTACCATTAACTGTACAAGAGCTCCAAATCTTAATGCCATTATCTCTGGGAAAACAGGTATTCCCAATGATGAAGTACTGGCATTCATATCGACTCCGTCCTTGTTCCAAAGCATAAACATCACTTAATGTCATTATAGACTAAGTACTGTCAGTGCCTAAATTAATATTCCCTGTGCATGTGAGGATGCGATTTTTAAAAAATGAGATCGAGCAAGCCATCCTGAAGTATTCTCTGCATTACCCCCAATTGTTCTGTAAATGTGCAAAGCCTTAGGACTCGTCTTTCAATTATAAGTGATATGCAACACTTGTTTCCAACACCTGCAGAGAAACTTTCTGTACACTTGGAGAAACCATGCTTTCATCTTATTAAATTAGTGTGGTTTCAGTTTCACATTATCTTTAGCTGCTCAGTCTGTAGTATTACAAATTTATTGCTTCTGCTTGGCTATACTAAAAGTTGAAACCTAAAGTCATTTTCTGCTTTACTGACTCGAAGGTGGGAAAACTGAAATTATCCTGGTCATTAAAGGGAGTACTTACAATTTTTTTGCCTTCTATTAACACCGTAGAAGTATTTGTTTCAACATTCCGCAGTATCACACTTCCTTTCTGCTCTCTGTAGATGAATTCTTTATCTACAAGAGAGGAGATAAAAAAGAAACATGAAACACCAAGGAACTCAGTAGCTCTTGATAGACATTTAGGTAAAATGAACTGACCAGCTCCAACAAAAATATATCCTGTGTTTTGTTGAAGGATCCATTAAATATGGTGAAATATATTCAGTTCCTTTCCATATAACCGCACATGAAGCTTCTCTCTGAAAAATATCTCCTTAAAAAGGGAACTGATGAACTGATTTGCAGGGCAGGGATAGAGACACATAGAGAACAGACTTTGGACCCAGTGGGGGAAGGAGCGGGTGGGATGAATCGAGAGGGCAGCACTGACATATATACGGCCATGTGTGAAACAGCCAGCCAGCGGGAAGCTGCTACACGGGCACAAGGAACTCAGCCTGGTGCTCTGTGGCTCCCCGGAGGAGTGGGATGGGATGGGGGGTGGGGGAGGCTCCGGAGGGAGGGGTCATGGGTGTACTCGCGGCTGATTTCATTGCTGTGTGGCAGAAGTCAACACAATATTGCAAGGCAATTCTCCTCCAATTAAATATTAAAAAAATAAAAAAACTAATAGAGCAATTCCACTGAATCTTACGCATGTGGAGGTGTGTGTGTGAGTGTATAGGCATGTGGGCATGAGTGACTGTGTGTGTGTGCTGTGTATACATACTATAAATGAAAGGGTGCAACCAGTCCATCCTAAAGGAAATCAGTCCTGAAGATTCACTGGAAGGACTGATGTTGAAGCTGAAACTCCAGTACTTTGGCCACCTGATGCAAAGAGCTGACTCATTGGAAAAGACCCTGATGCTGGGCAAGATTGAGGGCATGAGGAAAAGGGGACGACAGAGGATGAGATGGTTGGATGGCATCACCAACTCGATGGACATGAGTTTGAGTAAACTCCGGGAGTTGGTGATGGACAGGGAGGCCTGGTGTGCTGCAGTCCATGGGGTTGCAAAGAGTCAGACACGACTGAACTGAACTGAAAGTTTCTGAAAGGACAGTAGGTAGACAGGAGGCAAAGCGCACAATGGGAAGAAGAAATAATAATTGGGAGGTTGGGATTGATGTATGTGCACTCTATACATAACATTAAGATAACTAATAAGGACCTACTCCACTGCACACGGAACTCGACTCAATACTTCGTAATAACCTAAGCGGGAAAAGAACCGGAAAAAGAGTGGAGATATCTGTATGTGCATGACTGATTCACTTTTCTGCACACCTGACGCTAACAATACTGTAAACTAACTATACTCAATAAAATTTTTTTAAAAAGAAATAATACTACCTTTCTGAGTGCAGGGGCTGACACTGAGCCAGTATGAAGGTGAAGGTATTTCACACGGCAATTGGTTGATGAATGGGAAGCACTGTGTGGACAGGCCTGATTCCAGCAGGGTTATCATTTCTATGCCTTTAAAATTCTGCTCCGCAGAATTACATTCTTTTCTTTTTTATTCCTTTATTCTATTTGCTCTGCCTTTAGTTTTCTCTTCTTCTTCTAGTCTGTTAAGATGGAAGCTTAGAATTTTGGTTTCATTTTCTTTCCTTTTAGTAAGACTATTAAAGCTAAAACTTCTCCTTTATGCATGGTATTACCTACATCTCACAAATTTTGGTATGCTGAATTATGTTATTATTCAGTTCAAATTACTTCTAATTTTCCCTGTAAAATCTGCTTGACCCAATGATTATTGAGAAATATGTTAATTTCCAAATATGTAAAGTTATTCTGGTCTTCTTATTTTTTACAGATTTTTAGTTTCAATTCAGTGAATCAAAGAATATTCAGTACATGATTTTAGCCTTTTAAAGCTCATTAAGACATTTTTGTGGCCCCAGATGTGGTCTATCCTGGTGAATGTACCGGATGCACATTTAATGAAATTATTATGACTGACTTTGGTCTGTAATCTCTTTGGGGGGTGCGTGTGTTTTCTACTTTTCTCCTTTACTTCTTGTTTCCCTCTTTCTTGTTTCCTGATTTTCACTTTATTGTTTGAATAATTTTTACAATTTTAATTTCCCTATTTTTAGCTGTATTTCTTTGCTTTTGTTTTTTTTTAGTGGTTGTCCTAGAGATTTTAATATGTACTCAACTTAGCAGCATCTACAAAGAGTTAACCACGTGCCACTTCTCATAAAAGACACGGTTGAGACCTTTCAGGTTTCAGGTCCATATACAGTCTCATCCTGTGGTAACTGCTATGTGTGTTACATCAATACTTTATACTTTCCACAAGACAATGCTATAATTATTGTTTATAACAGTATCATAGCGTATAAAGACATTAAGAAGAAAAAGCAAAAAAACAAAACAAAACACTGTCTTTCGCATTTATCCATTTACCATTACTGATGGTAATAATTTTATCAAAAATATGAGTTTCCATCAGATATCATTTTCCTACTTCTTAAAGAATTTTCTTTAGGATTTCTGATTATATGAATTGCTGGCAACCAATTCTTTTAACTTTGTCTAAAAGTCTTTTCCTTTAGCCTTCATTCTTGAAAAGTATTTCTTATAACACAGGTTTCTAGGTTAGTTTTTTTTTTCCTTTTAGTGGAAGTTCTGTTCCCTGTCTTCTGGTCACCATGGTTTCTAATGAGAAGCCAACTATGCACTGAATTATTTCCCTGCATGTCATTTCTGGGCACGTTTGCTGCTTTCCAGGTTTACTTGCTGTCTGTGGTTTTCAGCGGTTTGATGACGATGCACTTTCGAGGGGGCCTGCTTCCTGTTTGTTTGATGTTTAATGAGCGTCTTGTATCTGCAAATTTATATCTTCACCAGATCTTTAGCTGCTTATTTTCCAGATAAACTTTCTACTCCTTTATCTGTCTCCTCTCCTTCTGGTATTCCAATTTCCCATATATTGGGCACCCTGATGTTATCTAACAGCCTTGGATGCTCTGATCATTAAAGAATTTTTTTTCTCTCTGTTCACCTTGAATCATTTCTATTGAAATCATTTTTATTGATCTATCATCAAAGTCACTTTGTCTTTTCTCTGTCACAATTATTGGACTATCAAATCCACACAGTGAATTTAAAAAATTTTAGAATCTGTGATCTTCTGTTTAGGAATGTCCATTCAGTTCTTTTTATTATTCCTATTTTTCTGCTGAGGCTTTCCTTTGGGATTTTCATTTATTAAAAACATGATCATGTTAACTCATTGAGGACAATTAAAGAATCTTATAAAATCCTTATCTCTCAGTTCCAAAATAAGGTTCATTTCATGATCAGATTCAATTACTTTTATGTTGAGATTGTCTTCCATTCTTTCTTGGTTCTTTGTATGTAAGGTAATTTTTTCATTATTTCCAGGACATCATGGATTAATTTCTGGACACTCTGGGTTTTGTTGTTGTTGTTCAGTCACTAAGTCGTGTCCAGCTCTTTGTGACCCCACGGACTGAAACACGCCAGGCCTCCCTATGCATCACCAACTCCCGGAGCTTACTCTTACTCATGTCCATTGAGTCAGTGATGCCATCCAACCATCTCATCCTCTGTCGCCCCTTCTCCTCTTGCCCTCAATCTTTCCCAGCATCGGGGTCTTATCCAATGAGTCAGCTCTTCGCATCAGGTGGACAAAGGATTGGAGTTTCAGCTTCATCAGCAGTCCTTCCAATGAATATTCAGGGTTGATTTCCTTTAGGAATGACTGGCTTGATCTTCTTGCAGTCCAAGGGACTCAAGACTTTTCTCCAGCACCATAGGTTGAAAGCATCAATTCTTTGGTGCTCAGCTTTCCTTAGAGTCCAACTTTTACTGGGTTTTGTTAATATTCTCCAGTGACTGCTGTCTCCTTTGCTATAGCAGGTAATTTCTTTGCTAAACCTGGATGGTCAACTTTGTCTTTCTGGAGAGCAGCTCCACTCTCAGTTCAGATATTTTATCTTCAGTTGATCTGCTGGGCTTCTCATCATGCATGTGTGGCTCACGGGTCAGATGGAGAAAATACTGTACCTATACTTTCAATTTCATTACTTCCAGTTCTATCTTATCTCATCCTTCTCCTTTTCTTAACTTTTAGGTTTGACATTGAGCTTGTTAATTTCAGCATTTCTTCTTTTCTAATATAATCACAACTGTGTTATCAGTTCTGTTCAGTTCAGTTCAGTTGCTCAGTCGTGTACAACTCTTTGCAACCCCATGAAACGCAGCATGCCAGGCCTCCCTGTCCATCACCAACTCCTGGAGTTCACCCAGACTCAAGTCCATCGAGTCAGTGATGCCATCTAGCCATCTCATCCTCTGTCGTCCCCTTCTCCTCCTGCCCCCAATCCCTCCCAGCATCAGAGTCTTTTCCAATGAGTCAACTCTTCACATGAGGTGGCCAAAGTTAATATAAACATTCTTAATTATTTCTTTGAGTTTGTAAGTTTTAATGAGTAGAATAGTATTTTCACTACTGCTTAGTATTATGCATTTTCAGTTTCTGTCACAATTTCTTCTCAACCTGTTATTGATAATTTTAATCTGCAAATGTATGAAAAACACTGTTTTTTACTACCAGTTGTCAGAAAAATCTGTATTATTAATTCTTTGAAATTTGTTGAGACTGGTTTACGGACTGACACATGGCCCATTTTTGGAAGAGTTTCTTGAGAGAACACATTATTCTCTAATTGTAAATGCAGAGTTATATATGTGGTCATAAATTAAGCATGTCCCTTGTCTCATTAAATTGACTTTCACTTAGCTAATTTTTTGTGTGCTCGGTCTTTCCTTGACTATTGAAATTTTCTAGTAGAATGATGTTTTGAGTAATTCTCTCCTGGAGATCTCCCAAAGAGTGTTTTATACAATTTTTGACTATTTTATTAAATTAATGCAAGTGTAGAAATTTCCTATCTTCCTGGAGACTTACAACTTTATTTTTTAACTGCATTTTTCTCTCCCTAACAATGCTTTTTAAAGATAACTTCTCTTTTGCATGATAGGATAGATGAAATAACAGTATGCACCTTCTATTGCTCACATGGAGTCAATGAGACGATACACGTAGAACACACAATGTGTTTTATAAACAACGCCAGGCTCAAGGTAAGCCCTTGGTGTATGTCAGCTGTCAACAATATTTGAGAAAAGGATTTGGAGTCACCTGTATCTCCTTTATTAAAAAAATTTTCCCTGAGAGAACGGTTTACATTCCATTAATAAATGTTTTTATTGGAATTTTAAATTTTTATTATTTATCAGTAATTACCTTAAACGTAAATGGGTTGAATGCCCCAACCAAAAGACAATGACTGGCTGAATGGATACAAAAACAAGACCCCTACATATGTTGTCTACAAGAGACCCA
Organism: Bubalus kerabau; assembly: GCF_029407905.1. Classification (NCBI taxonomy): domain Eukaryota; kingdom Metazoa; phylum Chordata; class Mammalia; order Artiodactyla; family Bovidae; genus Bubalus; species Bubalus kerabau. The sequence goes on along the minus strand of NC_073631.1, from coordinate 120,012,040 downwards.
CCTCAAAACAGGGGACACATACAGACTGAAAGTGAAGGGCTGGAAAAAGATTTTCCATGCAAATAGGGACCAAAAGAAAGCAGGAGTAGCAATACTCATATCAGATAAAATAGACTTTAAAACAAAGGCTGTGAAAAGAGACAAAGAAGGTCACTACATAATGATCAAAGGATCAATCCAAGAAGAAGATATAACAATTATAAATATATATGCACCCAACACAGGAGCACCGCAGTATGTAAGACAAATGCTAACAAGTATGAAAGGAGAAATTAACAATAACACAATAATAGTGGGAGACTTTAATACCCCACTCACACCTATGGATAGATCAACTAAACAGAAAATTAACAAGGAAACACAAACTTTAAACGATACAATAGACCAGTTAGACCTAATTGATATCTATAGGACATTTCATCCCAAAACAATGAATTTCACCTTTTTCTCAAGCGCACATGGAACCTTCTCCAGGATAGATCACATCCTGGGCCATAAAGTTAGCCTTGGTAAATTCAAAAAAATAGAAATCATTCCAAGCATCTTTTCTGACCACATTGCAGTAAGATTAGATCTCAATTACAGGAGAAAAACTATTAAAAATTCCAACATATGGAGGCTGAACAACACGCTGCTGAATAACCAACAAATCACAGAAGAAATCAAAAAAGAAATCAAAATTTGCATAGAAACGAATGAAAATGAAAACACAACAACCCAAAACCTGTGGGACACGGTAAAAGCAGTCCTAAGGGGAAAATTCATAGCAATACAGGCACACCTCAAGAAACAAGAAAAAAGTCAAATAAATAACCTAACTCTACACCTAAAGCAACTAGAAAAGGAAGAAATGAAGAACCCCAGGGTTAGTAGAAGGAAAGAAATCTTAAAACTTAGAGCAGAAATAAATGCAAAAGAAACAAAAGAGATCATAGCAAAAATCAACAAAACCAAAAGCTGGTTTTTTGAAAGGATAAATAAAATTGACAAACCATTAGCCAGACTCATCAAGAAACAAAGGGAGAAAAATCAAATCAATAAAATTAGAAATGAAAATGGAGAGATCACAACAGACAACATAGAAATACAAAGGATCATAACAGACTACTATCAACAATTATATGCCAATAAAATGGACAACGTGGAAGAAATGGACAAATTCTTAGAAAAGTACAACTTTCCAAAACTCGATCAGGAAGAAATAGAAAATCTTAACAGACCCATCACAAGCACGGAAATTGAAACTGTAATAAAAAATCTTCCAGCAAACAAAAGCCCAGGTCCAGACGGCTTCACAGCTGAATTCTACCAAAAATTTAGAGAAGAGCTAACACCTATCCTGCTCAAACTCTTCCAGAAAATTGCAGAGGAAGGTAAACTTCCAAACTCATTCTATGAGGCCACCATCACCCTAATACCAAAACCTGACAAAGATGCCACAACAAGAGAAAACTACAGGCCAATATCACTGATGAACACAGATGCAAAAATCCTTAACAAAATTCTAGCAATCAGAATCCAACAACACATATTATTTTAAAAATTTTATACAATTTTAAAGGTTACATTCCATTTACAGTTACTATGAAGGATCAACTGTATTCCCGGTGTTGTACAATATTAATTGTATATTATCACCCTGCTTATTTAACTTATATGCAGAGTACATCATGAGAAACGCTGGGCTGGAAGAAGCACAAGCTGGAATCAAGATTGCCGGGAGAAATACCAATAACCTCAGATATGCAGATGACACCACCCTTATGGCAGAAAGTGAAGAGGAACTAAAAAGCCTCTTGAAAGTGAAAGTGGAGAGTGAAAAAGTTGGCTTCAAGCTCAACATTCAGAAAACGAAGATCATGGCATCTGGTGCCATCACTTCATGGGAAATAGTTGGGGAAACAGTGGAAACAGTGTCAGACTTTATTTTTCTGGGCTCCAAAATCACTATAGATGGTGACTGCAGCCATGAAATTAAAAGACGCTTACTCCTTGGAAGGAAAGTTATGACCAACCTAGATAGCATATTCAAAAGCAGAGACATTACTTTGCCAACAAAGGTCCGTCTAGTCAAGGCTATGGTTTTTCCAGTAGTCATCTTTGGATGTGAGAGTTGGACTGTGAAGAAGGCTGAGCGCCAAAGAATTGATGCTTTTGAACTGTGGTATTGGAGAAGACTCTTGAGAGTCCCTTGGACTGCAAGGAGATCCAACCAGTCCATTCTGAAGATCAGCCCTGGGGTTTCTTTGGAAGGAATGATGCCAAAGCTGAAACTCCAGTACTTTGGCCACCTCATGCGAAGAGTTGACTCATTGGAAAAGACTCTGATGCTGGGAGGGATTGGGGACAGGAGGAGAAGGGGACGACAGAGGATAAGATGGCTGGATGGCATCACTGACTCGATGGACGTGAGTCTGAGTGAACTCCAGGAGTTGGTGATGCACAGGGAGGCCTGGCGTGCTGTGATTCATGGGGTTGCAAAGAGTCGTACACGACTGAGCGACTGAACTGAACTGAACAATATTAATAGATCCCTAAGCCCATCTTAAACCCAATAGTCCTTACTTCCCACTCCTAGGTCGCCGCTCCCCAGCCTGTGACTCCTGTTTGTCCCTCACCCCCAGCGCTCTGGGCTTCCCTGGTGGCTCAGATAATAAAGAATCCGCCGGCAATGCAGGAGACGTGGGTTCAATCCCTGGGTCAGGAAGATTCCCCAGGGAAGGAAATGGCAACCCACTCCAGAGAATGCCTGGAGAATCCCATGGACAGAGGAGCCATGGGGTTGCAAAGAACTGGACATGACTGAGCAACAAACACTTTCACTCTCCCAACTCTCTCCCCGTCTCCTGCTCACCCTGCCCCTCTCCCGCGTCACTTCCGATGGTCCTGCCCAGGGCTGGGTGGCCGTCACCCCCACCTGCACTGCTGCAGGGCCTCCAGTGGGCCCTCCATCCCATTTGGACCAGGTCACATTTGCTTTTCAAAACTTTTTCCCCTGGCCACTTGGCCAACACTACTTTGGCCAAACTTCTTAGTCTGACACTCGAAGCCCTTCATATCCTGGCCTGGGTTTCTCTTCTCAAGTTTCCCACCATCCCCCATTAAGCATCTGAACAAGTCCTGCCTGCCACTCCTCTCTGAGGCTTCCTGCCGCCGCCTTGGCCGCAGTGCCCTTCGCCCGGCCCTGCCCCTTCGGGAAGTTTCTTGTGCCTCTGCCGGGCAGAAAGCCGTCCCTCTCTGCTGGCCCTCACCTCGTTCATCCTGCTCTGTGCTCACCGCAGCACACTGCTTATTTGCTACTAACACTCGTCTCTCCCACCAGAGTCATAATTCTCAAGGGCAGAGCCCACACCTATTTGATTTTCCTAATTCTTAGCATAATGACTGTTATGAAAGTAGGTGCTAAAAAATGTGTGATGCACTTAACAGATCCATCCCATCATGAGTCTGAGTCACCAGGCATCGAAGTTGCTTGCGGAGGAACAGGCAGGACTCCTGGAACAAGAGGGAGCGCTCTGGGCCGAAGGAAAGATGGCTGCGGTATGTGGTCGTTTTTTCGACTTATACCTTTTGTGCCTCTTTGTGAGATTCTGTTACAGCTATTTTATTCCCAGCTCTGTTACAGGAGGAGTTACATCTTACATCCAGGTACAAGGAGTTACATGTTACAGAAGGAATGCATCTGAATGCCTTGAGGATAGGGAGGGAAAACAAAAAGCCATGCTCAACAGGGATGCCAAGAAACACGCTGAGGTTCTTAGCAAAAGGCTTCCCAAAGAAAATCTCACACATGACCACCCACTGGCTAGTTACTTCTTCACATGCTAACTATCCAGTGCTTTGCACTTACAGTAAGTACATCAGTAATTTAGTTGTTCTGTGTGCTTTAGGAATTCTTCAAAGCTAAAAAAGTTAAAGAAATAAAGTTGCATTGGTAGCTAGCAGAAGATGGTTATTTTTTGTTTCCCCAAATTGTGATACAAAAATATATAGCAATGCAACAAATTATTTTATGTACTCTGCCAAAAATAAGATAAAATTCAGTCCTTCACTTTGAATATAATGCGTGTGTGTTAATTGCTCAGTCATGTCCGACTCTTTGTGACCCCACAAATTGTAGCCTGCTAGGTTCCTCTGTCCATGGGATTCTCCAGGCAAGAATGCTGGAGTGGGTTGCCATTCCCTTCTCCAGGGGATCTTCCTGACGCAGGGATTGAACCCTGGTTTCCTGCATCGCAAGCAGATTCTTTAGTGTTTGAGCTACAGTATAATACATAAGCTAATTTTATGTTTTGCTTACTTTTGCCTAACAATACTACCTTATTAGCAGTTTTTGAAAGTCTTACCCATGGTGAAAATGTCAAAAATGTATGGCATTTTACGGTGCACTAGATTTCTTAAAAACTGAGATAATTTAGTTGTCTTTGCCAAGTACAATTTGTACATGCTGATTGGATTTGAGGAGCATATTAATCCTGATTATATCAATATCACAAAGAAGCAATGCATAGAAATAGCTTTTAATTACGGAAACAAATAGTGTACATAATAAATGTAGTAGATTTGATTTTTCTCATGATTATCTTCTTTCAATTTTAAACAATACTGATAGAAACAATGTCCTTTCCATTTATTGCCTTTTATCTCAGATATAATTCATTTCTATTCACGTATATTCAAATTATACACAGCATGTTGTTGCGCTAAGTCGTTTCAGTCATGTGCGACTCTATGACCCCACAGACTATAGCCTGCCAGGCTCCTCTGTCCACGATATTCTCCAGGCAAGAATACTGGACTGGGTTGCCTTGCCCTCCTTCAGGGGAATCTTTCTTACCCAGGGATCAAACCCAAGTCTCTTATGTCTCTTGCATTGGTAGGCAGGTTCTTTACCACCTGTGCCAACTGGGAAGCCCATGGAAACCAAGGAAGTTGTCAGGGAAGCTATCAAATTCTGTTAGGACCATGACAAATGGCTCAGAAACCAACTTGAAAAGGCTCTGTTTGGGAAATTAAATAAATAGTCTTGTTCAGGCTTCAGAGACAAAGAAGAACAGCCCTCTGACCTTGCTTCTAACCTGCCTGGACGCGGCTGCCCTGACTCTGAGTGACTGTGAGTGACTGCCTGCTGCGAGTACAAGACTTGCAAGCCCACAGATAAGGTGGAGGCTGAATCTTGAGATCCCTGAGCCCCTGGAGGGGACCTGGCCAACCGAGTCCCAGGCTTAACAGGCCAAGTTTTACACAACAAACAGCAGTAACGTGAACCCAGGGCAGCGATCTGTTCACAGGTGGATGATGATGTGAGTTTGCATCCTGGGATTGATTATAAGCAGGAACCATGAATTCCAATCTCTGAAATCTCATACGAGGCGCAGACGCGCTGCCTGGGACCTTTTCCTAATTGGGACTCCAGATGTGCTGTGGCATGGGACTTCCCAGGTCTGTTTAAACCTGGATGTTGGTCAAAACCCAATTTGGTGATGTGTCCTCTGCTCTTTCTATTTCTCTTTCCTTCCAATTGAGAGGGTAACAGGCAGGAAGGCCAGGGGTCTCCAAACAGAGGAAATAGCCTGCAAGTGTCAGACATTTTTATCTCTCTTAAGCGGCAGGAGGAAACAAACTAGCGATATTTTTTTCTTCTCTGCTGCTGCTGCTAAGTCACTTCAGTCGTGTCCGACTCTGTGCGACCCCAGAGATGGAGGCCCATCAGGCTCCCCCGTCCCTGGGATTCTCCAGGCAAGAACACTGGAGAGGGTTACCATTTCGTTCTCCAATGCATAAAAGTGGAAAGTGAAAGTGCAGTCGTGTCCAACTCTTAGCGACCCCATGGACTGCAGTCCACCAGGCTCTTCCGCCCATGGGATTTTCTTCTCTATACACATTTAAAAAGACGTTTCTCTTAAAACACAGTGTTGCCATAATGACACCTGGTTTCACCTGAAGTTAAGTATTCTCAAACCTTGAGTTAACCAATGCCGTTTTCTTATGGAAATGTTTATTTTAAGCTATGCTAATGTACTACGCATTTACCCCAAACTCTGTCTTCAAGTTGGTTCCGCCTCTTGGCTCAGAACCTACTTGACAAACCAGTATGTTATACTCAGATATTGTTATTCTAATCTATGTAAACGAAACTATTTGTATGGTGGTCTGCCCTTCTTCAAGATTCAAGTTAATCATTTTATGGCCCAGGATGAACCATTTGGTGCCAAGATTATCCCAAAATGTATCTTATGGGTGAGGGGCCTGGTGCCATTCTGAGTTTTAAGACATTCCTTTCTTTTATTAACAGACTGCTAGTGACTATATAACATCCAGCTGAAGACTAGCAGGGGGGTTCTCTTTCTGCCCCCTTCTGATGCCTATGTCAGATGCTTTCTCTATCTCCTTTCAGTTCAGTTCAGTCGCTCAGTCGTGTCCAACACTTTGCGACCCCATGAATCGCAGCATGCCAGGCCGCCCTGTCCATCACCAACTCCCAGAGTTCACTCAGACTCACGTCCATCGAGTCTGTGATGCCATCCAGCCATCTCATCCTCTGTCGTCCCCTTCTCCTCCTGCCCCCAATCCCTCCCAGCATCAGGGTCTTTTCCAATGAGTCAACTCTTCGCATGAGGTGGCCAAAGTACTGGAGTTTCAGCTTCAGCATCATTCCCTCCAAAGAAATCCCAGGGCTGATCTCCTCCAGAATGGACTGGTTGGATCTCCTTGCAGTCCAAGTGTCTTCTCCAACACCAAAGTTCAAAAGCAGCACTTCGGCGCTCAGCTTTCTTCACAGTCCAACTCTCATATCCATATATGACCACTGAAAAAACCATAGCCTTGACTAGACAGACCTTTGTTGGCAAAGTAATGTCTCTGCTTTTGAATATGCTATCTAGGTTGGTCATAACTTTTCTTCCAAGGAGTAAGCATCTTTTAATTTCATGGCTGCAGTCACCATCTGCAGTGATCTCCTTTATACTTTAATAAAACTTTATTACACAAAAGCTCTGAGCGATCAAGCCTCATCTCTGGGCCGGGATTAAATTCTTCTCATCCAGGGGCCAAGAATCCCGGTGTCTTTGCATGAGTCAACAACAACCTTTCACGATGTTAATGTATTGAAAGTAAGCTAGATAATTCTCTAATAAGTATCTGTACTATCTATTTGTATAAAACAAACTGCTTATTTTGTTAACAAATCCTTTGAACCTAAGACAAAAGTGAAAACTTTCGGCAAAACGGGCTCCCATCAGCTAAGAGCGTACTGCACCAGACTGAAGCTCATTAACTCTGCATACATGCATGAACTTAGAATGATATTTCAAAAAGAAACAGCTAATGCAAGTGGTCATCATTAGAAGATGCTTATAAATCAACAGACTATTGAAAAACTGGTAAAGAAAAAAGAAAGCATCGAGAAAATTTCCCTTCTTTCTTATAGCAGCTGTATCGTTGGGCAACCGAATTATAGATTAGGGGAAGTTTCATGCTGTGGAAGTATTCCAGCTATTAGGTGGAAAAGGCTGATGGAACTGGACTGTCAGCATTGTGCAGCTCCTAATGAGCTAAGGTAGCGCTCAGCTGGGGCTGCTACCACATGAGAGCAACCAGCAGCAACTAACTGCCTCGTTGAGGAAGAATACAGCACTGAGTGCTGCCAAACCAAAACCAAAACCAAGCAGGCTACTCTAATCAAAACAGTGATCCCCAAGGATCCACGGTACAGCCCAGGCAACGCTGCCCAACAGTCTGCAATAACTTAATGGGGAAAGACTTTGAAGAAGCACAGCTATATGTGGAACCCTAACCCTAAAAAAAAAACAGCAAAGTATATGCTTCAGTCACGTCTGACTCTGCCGGGAGCCACCACGGGAGATCCCACCCATGACAAAGGTCATGTGGAAGAAACCTGACAGGCAACGGCAGATCAGGCCTCCAGGGACCCCCTGAATCTGCTCAAGCATCTACCCCAAAACCAGAATCTGTCTGTCTTACTATTTTGTGTCTTTCACCAACTCTTCTGACAATAACAGGGGGCTATACCCGACCACCTTTCTCTAGAAAAAATCAACTTAGGGCTTTAGTTAATGGGCATGATAGGAGTATTTCAATTCAGACCCCTCTGTTGGCATTCTAGCTTGCCTGACAGGTTTATCCATACTCTTGCAATTAACACACATGATTGTTCACGACTCCCCAACCTTGAAAGGCACAGGAAGCCTAAACAATCTAAAAGTCCTAATGAGCATAGAGTCCTTTAAGGGATGAAAAATTATTAGAATACAGAGTACTGGTAAAGGGCTTCATTATTGGGCCAATACTTGCTGCGAGGTTCCCATATCCCTTATCCATTGTGCACCTGGGAGTGCATTGGTTAACATACTTGGAATGTAAGAAAAACAAGTACTTGGAATTAACCACATCAGACCTTTGAGCTAATTGGCTCTTTCTTTGTTGTGACCCACTGCACCTTTGCTCTGTGAGAATGTAACTCTGTTTAGTACTTTCTGAGGCTGGGAGAAATCAAGAAGAAACACTTTAAGGGAAAACAAGTTTTCTGGCTGATCAGCCTTTATCAAAAAAGGGTCATAAAATGTCCACAGGCCTCCAAGGCCAGAAGATATTGTACACAATATTATTTGTGGGAAAAAAAATATTTGTGCAGAAAAAATCCTGGTTTTGATAAAGACAAAACAGATGTAATGTTTGGGCTGACTCTGTATGACTTTGCATCTTTCATTTCCCTCTATGTACAAGTCAAGGTATAAAAGTTCCTTTTGATAATAAAGGTATGGGCCTCGCTCACCGAAGCTTGGTCTCCCTGTGTCGTTCTTTTTTTCCTTTTCCTTCCTTTTCTCTCTGTTCTTCTTTCAGGATGACTCCTTGGAACACAGGAGCTTTATTGGCTTTCTGTGTTTATCAAGGAAGATCAAGTCCTGCTCTCCGCTTTGCTATCCTTATCGCCTAGGCCATCATCCTGAGGGTACCCCTGGATGCTGCTGGGGCTGGACCCCGGTACAACTCTTTGTGACTCCATGACTCCATGGACTGTAGCCCGCCAGGGTTCTCTGTCCATGGAATTCTCCAAGTGAGACTACTGGAGTGGGCAGTCATTCGCTTCTCCAGGGGATGTTCCCAACCCAGGGATTGAACCCATGTCTCCTGCATTGTGGGCAGGTTCTTTATCACTGAGCCACCAGGGGCCAGATGACTTAGGGTTAGGGCATTGTGAAAGTGAAAGTCGCTCAGTTGTGTCCAACTCTGCAACCCCATAGGCTGTATAGTCTGTGGAATTCTCCAGGCCAGAATACCAGAGTGGGTAGCCTTTCCCGTCTCCAGGGGATCTTCCCAACTCAGGGATCGAACCCAGGTCTCCTGCATTGCAGGCGGATTTTTTACCAACTGAGCCACAAGGGAAGCCCAAGAATACTGGAGTGGGTGGCCTATCCCTTCTCCAGCGGATCTTCCTGACCCAGGAATCGACCCGGGGTCTCCTGCATTGCAGGCAGATTCTTGAGGGCATTGTAGGCAAATTCTTTACAGTCTGAGCCACCAGGGAAGCCCCTGGTGGCTCAGACAGTAAAGAATCTGCCTCTATTATCCTAACCCTAACTCTAACCCTAGGTCATCTGTCCAGAAGCTCTGGGGGAGGGCTGCTGTTTAACTTGTGCGTTTAGGTCTGAAGTAGCCAAAGGGCTCTAAAAAATTGAAAAAAAAAATTTTTTTTTTGTATTCTGGGTTTTCTTTTTTCTGGTTTATATCACAAAAATGTCACAGGGAGGCAATGTGGGCTCAAAATTGTCTTTTAAGAGAGCGAGCGTTTCTAAATCTACTCCTTAAATGCCAACAGCAGTCACGGTCCCCACCAGCAAGTACACAACCCAGACAGCACAAGGCTGAGGCTCTGGGACTTGACCCTGCGGTCTGGGGCAGGCCCAGCTTCATCCACAGCACGAAGTGAGGTGTAGACTCTAGAGTCGCTGGCTGGATACCTGTTCCCTCTGGCTCAAGGGCTCACACAGCCCTCCTGATTCAAACCTGCAGCTCCCCGTCTGTGGCAGGACAGCCTGGCCGCTTCCTGCAGGATCCTGAGAATAAACCAGGACTGCAGGCCATGCTTCCCTTCCCCCTTTCAAGAATGAACCTGGGATCTGTGTTCTTTACACTGGAGGGTATTAGGAGGCATTTGCTTTGGAAAATCTAAAACCTTGGAAACAAAGAACTGGGTTGTCTGGGGGAGGAGATGGGGAAGTGAATGGATGCAGAACAGTGGGTGATTAAATTCTGTGGACTTCAAATTATGATGAAATGACACCGCAAGACCCGCTTTTACAGCTTGGGTAATTACATCGACAAGTACCTTCCAACAAATAATGGTCTCAACTTGGAAATTACTTGGAAAGGATCTACATTTCAAAGATGACATGAGTGGCTTTAAATTTCACTTAGTTTTCATCAGAGGATCTGAGATTGCCCAATTTTGTCTTTGATTAATGGATGGCCCAGATAGCTTCTAAAAATCTTTTAAATTTTCATTCCTCTTATGGGGAACAATTTGTATGTGTCTCCACAGCATCATGTTTAGACTTTTAAACAGCTTATTATATGGAAATCTTACCAAAAAGCAAAAAGCACTTCTTTCTGTATTTAACGCTGTCAAATATCTTCCAGCAAATTCATCTCAGTACTGTGATGGGCTACATACTTTTTTTTTTTTTTTTAACCCTTCTCTTCAGATCTCATTGGTTCTCACCTTAATTTGTGAGCTAAACAAAGTCTTTGACAGATGTTTATTTTATATTAACATAAAATCATGAGCCTTATGATTTTTATCTTTAAAATACTCTTCTTCAATAAAGTTCTTTATTTGCAAGATATGGACAACATTTCACAGATAGGCTATGAAAAGAAAATCACTGAAATACTTGAAACGTAATTTTGGCTATCAACTTGTTTAGAAATAAGCGAACTTACAGATTAAATATGACTATTTTTTAGAATATTAAATTGTACCAAAATAAGATATCTTCAAAAGTCCTGAACCATTAACGGATTATGACATTCAGTGGTCAGTGAAACATGCTGTTTATGTCATTCCAACGCCATAGCTTAGTAGTAAATCAGCGATTACTTCTGAAAAGCGCGGTATTATTCACAGTTTTGTGGGCTATCTATCACTTTAGTCGCAATGGTGAGAGCTGAATCAATGTTGAATTGTCTGCATACTTTCATCAACAGAGATTTGATGACAATAGCTATTTTCCAGTACAAGTATAGAAGACATTTGTTGAATAACCTAATTGTCAGCAGACTTTATGTTAAGGAAGAAGACTATTGCAGAAAGTAAACTCAGGTTCACCCTAAATGACTATTATGGAACAAATCAGTGAATAAAAGTACCTACAGGTTGAACTGAAATGACCACCTTTCCAGGCATCCATGAGAAAAATCACCTTCTACTGACAAAGACTAAAGAATGGCTGAAACACAGAAATTTGAGTGTCTTTCTTCAAAAAAAAAAATCTGATGAAAATGCCAAGGGCAGCAGACAGACTGTTGGGAAAAGCTTGGAATAGGAGCCTGGAAATCTGGCTTCTATTTCAGGCTCTGCCACAGACTGGTATGCCATAAATACAGAGTGAAAGTCGTGAAGCAGTGTCCTTGAGGAAATACAGCATGCTGTACTCTCCTCTCCTTTTTCACACCTGCCAGCAGGAAGGCTTTTACAATGGCTGGAGCTACAGCAGCCATCCTGGACCTTCTGTGATCCTGGAAATGGAATATAAGACCAAAACAGGCAGAACACAGATCGTCCCTCTTGACTTTGATGTGAGAGAAAAGCGAATTTAACAGACAAATAAATTTCTATCTTGTTTAAACCAGCACTGTTTTCATTTTCCTGTTGCTCTGAGATGAATCTAATCGTGATAAAGCCCATATCCAATTTCTGGGTTTAGGGACAGAAGACTGGTCCTAGCTGCACATCTGTGTTCTCCTGAGTCAGGCTACTTTATCCCCCAATCTTTCATTTTCAATATTAAAATGCCTTATTCTTCAGAAAGGGCAGCTGCTAATAAAAATTGAGATTTGTCATATGAAGATATTTTGAAAGTAAGAAAAAAATGAAAGAATAACTCGAATAAATATAAGATGCTATTTCCACCTGCAACAGTCATATCTTTGAGAAGGAGAAAGGGTTGTCTTCCTACTTAACATTTGCAACGTTATTTTATTTGTAAAGAAATGTTATGAATGACATTCCAGGAGAACTGGGGGTAGAATCCTATTTTAAGAAGCTTGTCTCTGCATAACTCTTGTCCTTCTGATTTTGAGCAAAAAAATAAAAAATAAAAATATAAGGTGCAGGCAGGGATACCTATACAGAATGAAGAAAATCGTTTCAGACTCTGTCTGTTCACTGGGGTGGAAAAGCAAGGTAACAAATGATTAGCGGTTCTTTCAGTCTCACGGGGAGAGGAGGCAGGTACCTTTGAAGGAATCACTCACTCCGTCTGACCTGCTCATTTGCGACTGTCAAGCCTCAAAATGCCTGATTACACAGTGGGCACCAGTGGGCTGTTTCTTTCAGGCAGACGTGGCGTGTGTGACAGATCCAATCTCTCAGTGGCAGGTCTCTCTCCAGGCTGAGTGGTCGCCTGGGTCTGTCTGCTCAGGTGGACTGGGAAGCCTAATTAGATGCTCGAGGGGCTGTTGTGTTGAGGAGGTTTAGCCCAGATGCCCAGGTTTTCTTCTAAGAGCGTGCGAGCTTGCATGCTGAGTTGCTTCAGTAGTGTCCGACTCTCTGCGACTCTATGGACTATAGCCTGTGAGGCTCCTCTGTCCATGGGATTCTCCAGGCAAGAACACTGGAGTGGGTTGCCATGCCCTCCTTCAAGGAAGGAGTCTTCCCCACCCAAGGATCAAATCCAGGTCTCCTGTGGCAGATTCTTTACCACTGAGCCACCGGGGAAGCCTCCTCCTCCAAGAAAGGGGCCCCCCAAGAATCCCAAATGACATCATTGTTATAAATGCACCTCTTTCTTCTGACACTGCTCTGACCAAAGACCCTCTCCCTTCCAGCTCTGAACTGCAGAGACTTTGCTGGGATGGTTAGAGAAGATCCAGCCAGTTGGAGCCAGAACCAGTCCATCTGAAAGCTGGGGGTGCCTGGGTTATGCCCCTGAGCTCCATCGGTACAGCAGCTGGGGCAGACCAGTCATTAACGTGTCCTGGTGATTACCAGCGAGGAAGTCCCTGCATTCATCGCAGGGAAGTGAGAACACATCTCTGACAGCAGATAGTTAACCTGAAGTGCTGGAAAACTCCCACCTTTACTAGCAATTAACTGTGCAACCTTACACAGATTATCGGGCTTTTTGTGCTTCAACAGTCTCATCTGAGGGACGTCCCTGGAGGCCCAACATCTAAGACTCCAAGTTTCCAATGCAGGGGCCAGGGTTGACCTCTGGTCAGGGAACTAGAATCCACATGCCACAGCTAAAGATGCTGCCTGTTGCAACCAAGACTCAGCCCAGCCAAATACAGAAATATTAAAAAAAGATGAACACGGGTATGAATACCATCTTTCTTACACGACATTAGGGTAATGTCCACGTTTAACTATTAAATACTACCGAGTTCTACTAACAGTACTGCACTGTGTGCTAAGTCGCTCAGTCCTGTCTGACTCTTTGCAACCCCATGGACTGTATCCTGCCAGGCTCCTCTGTCCATGGAATTTTTCAGGCAAGAATACTGGAGTGGGTTGCCATTTTTCTCCTGCAGGGGATCTTCCTGACCCAGGGATCGAACCTGTGTCTCTTGCGCGTCCTGCATTGGCAGGAAGGTTCTTTACTGTCAGCGCCGCCTGACTGCAAACAACCAACATCTGTGTAGTCCAGTGAACATTCCTAGGACTTCATAGGAATGCTTTACATGTGGGACCTGATGTAACTCTAACCTGAAAGTTAAGGACTGCTATAGCCCTTCTATTTCACTTATCCCCAGTATGACTGTGCGCTTTTTCATCTAAACCAGGACCCTTGAAAGTGCAAGGTGGGTGGTAGTTTAACAATCATATCAGGCCAAGTGACATAGCCTGGTATATGAGCACTGGCTTATCTCAACTTCAGCAGAGTTAAGGTGTTCATGAATTAATAAGCTTAGTGTTGGCAGAAACAAAACTTCATACTTACCAAAAGTTTTTAAAAATAACAATCCTGACTTAATTTAAGGGATAAAAGCTCCACTCTAGTGCATCTGAAATAAGAAGATAACTAAACTTGAATCATCAGGATTGTAAATCCAATGATTCTATTCCATGGATGCCGCCAATAAAGATGACAATTTAAGAGGCAGCCAGTCAACTTGCTCAAAAGATTGATTGCACTATAATTTAACAAACAGAAAAAGTCTCAACTAATCTTTAGGTTGAGGTATCATAGCCATCCACAAAATCAATGAATAGTGTTTCAAGTCTTCTGTGGTGAAAAACATCGTGTTTATGAGTGGCAAAGTAGCATTTGTTTTAAAGGTATGCATCTCAGTCACAGACAATGCAGCAAGCTTTGGTCAGTAATGAGTCCTGTCCTCTGAGCTGATGGGCACTTTCAGCTCAGTTTATAGCTATGGGTAGAGCAGACATGGGGTCGCAGAGTCGGACAAGACTTAGCGACCGAACAACAGGAGCAGACAAAGGTCATTGCTGCAATCTCATTGATTAGAGCTGCCTTTCTGAAGAGCAGAAGTGAATGAAGTGAAGTGAAAGTCTCAGTCGTGTCTGACTCTTTGCGACCCCATGGACTATAAAGTCCATGGAATTCTCCAGGCCAGAACACTGGAGTGGGTAGCCTTTCCCTTCTCCAGGGGATCTTCCCAACCCAGGGATCGAACCCAGGTCTCCTGCATTGCAGGTGGATTCTTTACCCTTCAAGCCACCAGGGAAGCCCCTGAAGAGCAGAGGTGCAGGGTAAATGATATTGAAAATTGTGACTTGCAGTAGAGTATCTGTTTACTCTGTTAGGGAATGGATTTTTTAAAGTTCTACCACTTTCCCCTTTTCCTGTTTCGTTTGTTCGCGTTTGCTTTCAGCAATGCAGTTACGATTTACACGTGTACACTATCGAGTATTAAACAGGTGTGGAGCAGCGATCGGCTAGGTGTGACTAAGTGGGCAAAGCTTTCTTCCCCTACTCTCAACAGGACAATATCATAAAGTAAAATTTCCTCCCCTAAACAATATTTTAAAAAATTTCTATTGGAGCATATTTGCTTTACAACGTTACGTTACTTTCTGCTGTGCAGCAAAGTGAATCAGCTATATGTATACATATATCCCCTCTTTTTTGGATTTCCTTCCCATTTAGGTCACCACAGAGCACTGAGTAGAGTTCCCTGGGCTGTAGAGTTAGGTTCTCATCAGTCATCTATTTTATGTGTAGTATCGATAGCATATATGTGTCAATCCTAGTCTCCCAACTCATCCCACCCCCCTTCCCTCTTGGTAGCTATACATTTGTTCTCTACATCTGTGTCTCTATTTCTGTTTTGCAAACAAGATCATCTGTACCATTTTTCTAGGTTCCACATATATGCATTAACATACAATATTTGCTTATACCCTATTTATTCTATGTAATGAAATACTGCCAACTAGATCGACATTAGTAACTTTCATGTGATTTGCACACATACACACACACCTATCCAACTAGCGCCAAAGCATCTGATTTTACGAACGGTGGCTAGCCTTCCAAACCCCGTCGTGGGTTTACTTCCTCTATTTGGTTCATTCACCGAGTCCTTCCAAGGCGCTCCATGTCCTAGACCCTTCGCAAGTGCTAGTCTCTGACTGTGTGCTCGGCCCTCCCCACAGCAGCTGGGTTGAACATGTGATTCCAACTCAGAACATCAAATAGTTATTGACTATGGGCGAGCTTCCTTGAATTAAACGTTGCCGAAAACAGACAGTGACCTTAGTCCCCACTTTCTCTACTACTCTCAGTTCATGTTAATCCTTCCACAATGCCTATATCTTTCTCCTCTGAGGGGAGAAACCAGGTTATATTATGTTTTGATGTATTCTTGCATAGCCAATGCATAGTGGATATTTCAAAGGGAAAACAAAAAAATATATTGTGATACAGAAAAGACTGAAAGCATGTAGAAAGAAAGTGAAAGTGAAGTCATTCAGTCATGTCCGGCTCTTTGTGACCCCGTGGACTGTAGCCCACCAGGCTCTGCCGTCCATGGGATTCTCCAGGCAAGAATACTGGAGTGGGTTGCTATTTCCTTCTCTAGGAGATCTTCCCAACCCAGGGATCGAACCCAGGTCTCCTGCATCACAGGCAGACACTTTATCCTTTGAGCCACCAGGAAAGCCTGAAAGCGTGTAAGTGGAACTTAAAATTAGGTGACAATTTGGTGCTCTGGAACAACCAAACACATTTTGTCATAACACAAAAATCACCAAAGTGCTAAAATGAACTACACCACAGAGCCATCTGGGCCCCATGTCCTTTAGAAATGCCACCGATTATTGCTCAAATTGGAGAGTCAATTCTGCAAATCTGACGATTTGATTTCTGCTTGGGTTTCTATTTTATTTTCCATTTACTCAAACCATTGACAAATATTTCCATTTTACTTTTGAATTTCATGTGTGCTATATTTCTTATAATAGTCTGGGTTGTAATCATCACCCCATGTGCTACAACAAAGTATAGCATCTTGTCAAGCAAATAAATAACTGCTCTTCTCCAAAGAGATTAGCCCGGTTACTTCTCTGGCTTATAGGAATCATACTGTTCATGACATATCCACTTAATGACTGTAAGCCGTATTTTCCTGAATCAGTGTATGTGGTCCATTTCTCCTAGGAGACCATAAACACCTTCCCTGGCCCTTTAATTCATTGTTTTCCTTTTGATACCATTTTCTCACTGCTTCTCAGGTTGATAAACAGAGTCTGATCTCAAGTCTTTTGGATTCTGAGCATCACGGATGTTCTCATGTTTCTGTCTGAACCAACCACCACCAGAGCTCTGTGTAGGCGTTCAAGAAGCACTTCTGGAAAAGTCTTATGAAGAAACATTAAGTAAAACTGGTGCCACAACAGATTTCACTGGAGAATCACCTGACCTGAGAAAGAGTCAGAGAAAGGAAAATGGAAAAGCTAGTAGGTTTAATGTGTGTCACGGGCCAACTTTGGTAAAATCCCCTGAGCACCAGGGATGGTGTGGGGACATCTGCATTGGTGAACTTTAGAGCCAGAGGAGACACTGGCACTATGTTCGCACATTTATCTTGTTTGAGGAATAGGGCCTGGCTCTCCTGCTACTATCGTACACCATCTCGTCTCTGGGTGTCCTAGTGTGGTCTGATGGTTGTGCAATGTAAGGAGGGAGGGCAGGACAGAAACTTCCGCCACATCCCCAGGGCATTCCTGGGGATAGCAGCTAACCTCTTGAAGTGCCACACAAGATTTCCCAAATGTAAATTTTATGCCAGATCATTCTTAAAAGACTTTCTAAATTAGGTCATCTCTCCAGCCACTTCTGCATGATGTAGTCATAGTCCACCAACCAGAAGCAATTCTATTTGAAGAAAGAGAATTGTGTATGATTTGCTGTTTCATACCTATATTTTTTTCTTTAGGTTTAATTGCCTGGGTGGGTGCTGTCAAAATGGCATTAACACAGCCCTGTGTCCTTAGGTCATCCACTATTTTCAGTGATTTCTGGAAATATTAAGAATTCCTGAGACACACATGGTGATATCTTAAAACTCCAAACACAGAATTACCACTCGTTCTGGCAGTTTCACTTCAGGACACGCCCACAGACGTGAAAGGAGAGGCTCACACGTCACGTGTACACTTGTGTTCACAGCAGCAAGGCCAATACACTCACAGCAGCCAAAAGGCAGAAGCGACCCAGGTGTCTATTGACAGATGAATAGATTAACAAAATGGGAGACGCATACGCACACTCAATGGAAACTTATTCAGCCTTAAAAAGGATGCAAATTCTGACATATGCTACAACATGGATGAAACTGGAGGACACAGTGCCAAGTAAAATAAACCAGGTGCAAAGGGACAAATACTACACAAACCCACTTATATGAAGACCTAAAACAGTTACAGTCATAGAGGCAGAAAGTAGGGTGGTGGGTTCGGGGGTCAGGGAGGGAGGGAGGGGAGTGGGTTCAATGGGGACACAGTTGGGAAGATGAACAAGTCCTGGAGTCTATGGAGGTGATGGTTGCACAACAATGTGAATGTACGGAACGCTTCTCTACTGTACACTGAAAAACGGGGAAAATTATCTATTTTATAACAATTAGAAAAAAAGAATCCCTGGGACAGAAAACTGGGTTTGATGTAGAGTATGGGAAAAAGAAAGAGGGGCTGAAAAAGTGTATAGCTGTGTATTTCATCTCTTCTTACTTTCAGTCCCAAGGCTATGGCTTTGGAAAGCAAGGGTTCTGAAGCAAAAAATCAGCATGAAGTTACGTGAGCTGATTTAAGACAAATCTGTGGGTCAGGCAAGTATCTATCTGACCCACATACCAGCTCCCTGAAGCTCGCTGCTCTGAGGTCATACACCTCATACACCATCATACACCTCATACACCATCATATACCATCATAACACTGTCATACACCATCATACACCATCTCGTCTGGCGTGCGGGTGGCAGAGACTCAGTGCAGTCACTGGTTCTTGGATGACCCCGAGGCACAGACAGAAAGGAAACTGTCAGGACCAACCAGGATGGTGGGGTAAGAGGCCGTGGAGCTTACCTCCCACCACAAACACATCAAAAAACAACTACAGGTGGAACAGCTCTTACGGCAAACGAGCTGGAGACTGGCGGGAGGACCCCTTACAACCAAGACTGTAAGAAGACCCACCCAGAATCGGGGAGGAGGCAAGAGAGGCTTTCAGGCTGGGACCTGCGGCCCTGGGAGAGGACGCGGAGGAAAGGGGAACTTTTATGGGTGGGGAGATCTGTCCTGGGGAGTGAGTGGTTTGAGCCCCAGACTGGGTGCCCAATCCTGGGATCCTCTGCGGGGGAGACCAGCCCCCAGGCGGGTCGGCGGGTCACTGGGAGGAAGAGAAGGGAGGTGGGAAGCCTGGACTCTGCCCGCGGAGAGCGTGCATGTGCTGGCCCAGCACAGGGTGGAGAGGGGCTGCCTCAGTGGGTGCTGGGCTTCCTGCAAACACCTGGCTGTGCACCCGCGCCTCGAGCTCACTCAACCCCACAGCTTGGTGCGGACAGAGGGAGGCAGCTACTGCCAGGGGCTGACTCAACCGTGGGGCGCCAAGGCGACTGCGCATCAGTCAGTAACAAAGAGCGGAAGTGTGGATTAAAGTTCAGCAGCATGGAAGAGAAGGCACGAAAATAATTCTATTTACATCAGACGTGGGGCTAGAGGACACTTCAAGGAACTCTGTCGTTAGATGGATATAGGACCTTCAGGCTGAAGAGAAAGAGAAAATGATAAACGATCACTTCTTCGTGCTCAGTTCTA
Source organism: Bubalus kerabau (assembly GCF_029407905.1). Classification (NCBI taxonomy): domain Eukaryota; kingdom Metazoa; phylum Chordata; class Mammalia; order Artiodactyla; family Bovidae; genus Bubalus; species Bubalus kerabau. The sequence goes on along the minus strand of NC_073631.1, from coordinate 119,992,515 downwards.
GGGGGGTTAACACGTTCGAGAGCTGGAAGGATGCTCTCAGGATACTTCTCTTAAAACCTAGCGTATTTCTGTGCTGGCTATTTACGTAGAGTGACCCACACTGCAGAGCAGACAGTGTTTTTCCCTGTTCCTACAGGTTGCAAATTCATCGCCCGTTCTATGTCTCACACAGCCGCCAATGTATGTCTCCTCATGGAAAATCTAATGACCGATGTCTCAGTCGATGACCGTTTTTGTCCTCACGAAGTTCATCCATCAAGAGATGAGTCTGTTCAATCAACAGTAGGAAAACCGCCGGGCGTTCAGCGTGAGTCATTTGTTCGCAGTGAGAAGCTGTCATTGCCAAAGACGATGACCTCAGCTCGCCGCCCCTGGTACACTGGGCTCTCAGCTCCCCGCCCCCCATACACGATTTCTGTTCTGTAATACAACAGCAGAGCTCTTGTTTGTTAGACAGGCTGACTGGGGGCTTAAGGTCTGAGAGTGACCATCTCCTATAGAAAGACTCATCATCTCCATCATCTTCTCCAGAAAGACGTTCCTCCTCCACCAACGGGAATAACTCATGGCAGCGTAAACGAGAGGAGGGTTAAAATGTCTTTTAGCTTATAATTCTCTTTTCTTCACCTGAAAGCAAGGAGCTTTAGCATTAAAAGCTTTAAGTGATGTGGCATCATGCTTCACAAATGTGAAGAAAAAATCACTATTAGAATTATACCCTTCCATGATTCTGTCGTGAAAAATAGCACTGATATAACATCTTTAGGGTACGTTATGTAACAGGACACTTTGGATACCAGGAATACAGAGAAAAACAAAGTCATTCCTGTGATAGGATTATCTGTAAGCCAATATAGATACCATAACGCTATTATGAAGATCTGTCTCACAGACATAAAGCTTTTTCCTTTAACTGATCAATCAAAGTGAAAACACAATTACAGCTTAAAGTATACACAATTTAGAGAAAAATGTATAATGTTTATGAATTGGGTACCATAATTTTAGATTAAAAAATAACAAGTTTCTGTCAATGACCTCAATGACTTGTATCATTAATCACTGGATGAATTTTGTGTAAGTAGATTCCAGTTCTATGAAGAATTGCGGGACTGACTATGTGACAGTTAAGTCAAGCATTCATCTAGCATACATCTAGGGGATTGTGTTGCGTTAATAATTTAAATGTTTTAGCAAACTGTATTAGGATCATTTACAGCATGAGGAAAATCGCATTACCAATGAATATTTGAATAAATCATTCAATAAATTCATTCAAAAAATGTAAAAACTATTAAAACAACACTACTGTAGGATCCAAATAGATTCTCTGTAAAATGTTAGGAAAGTGGAATATTCAGGTAGCCTACAATTCTGTTACATCAGGATACAATATACTTTTATAAGATACTCCAGACGTTTGCTAGTCTGTTCTAGGATTTTGCTAAATTTTAGATTTTTGACAATATAATGACTTGTTTTCTGCTTAGTCTTTTAGCTCCTCTCTCATTTGCTCATACATTTTTACAGATTATTTACAACGATTCTGTAATTTCCCTGACAAGTTGGTTGATGTAGGTTAGGAAAAGCATATTTGACTGCTGAAGAAAGCATCAGCAATGCAAATCAGACATTCCTTTAGCTGCTCTGAATTCTCAAATGCGTGGTTTGGCCTTTCTACTCAGCCTCCAGCACCAGAAAGAGATGTATTCAAACTGGCTTTGAACCTGACCATATGGATGATACCGAATAAGTTAATTAGTGTCTCTGAATGGGCGGTAACAGGATTCCCTACTTCACTGGGCCATTACAACAGTTCTTATGTGCTCTGCAGACAAGTTCATTACCAAGTTTGTGATTCGCAAACATTTTTTCTCATGCTATAGGCTGCCTTTCACTTTCTTGATGGCATACTTTAGAGCACAAAAGCTCTCGATTTTGATTAAATTCAATCTATTTTTTTCTTTTCTTGATCATACTTCAGCACTGTATTTAAGAATCCTTTGTCAAATCCAATGTCATGAAGACTTACTCCTCCGTTTTCTCCCAAGTTAATAGTTTTAACACTTACATTCAGGTCTTTGATCCATTTTGATATAGTATTTGTATATGGTGTGAGGTAAGGGTTCAAGGCCATTCTAGTGTATATGGTAGTCTAGTTGTCTCAGAATCATGTTAAAAAGAAACTTCCACTCATTTTCACGCTACTTTACCATATTTTAAGCATTTTCACAGATGTGACATTTTGTAATTTTACTCTGTAACACAGAAAATTAATACAATCACCTACCTCTAAGGTTGACAGGCTCAGAAAGTATAATGACTGCCTTTCCTCCCAAGCCTTCATCCAGCCTACACTTACCGGAGTTCTTTGAAATCAGGTGGGGCTCTGTGCCTGATTTCCATCACATCTGAGGCAGAAGTGACATACATGACCTTGTTTCACCCGGCTTGGCCTTCTTTTACCTGGTCACCCGACTACACTAAATTTCTCAGCCTTTGTGGCTGTTAGATGGGGGTCACGTGACTGACTCCCAACCAATGGGAAATGCAGGTAGGAGGGATGTATACCTCTTGCAGGCCCAGCCCCTAAAAACCTCCTGTAAGAAACTCTCCATTCTAGGGACCTCCCTGGTGGTCCAGTGGTTACAAATCTGCCTTGCAGTGCAGGGGGTGCAGGTTTGATCCCTGGTCGGGGAACTAAGACCCCACATGCCGCAACTTCACCCTTGTGCTGCAGCTACTGAGCCCCCATGCTCTGGGGCCTGATGTCACAGCTATGAGACCATGTGCTCCACAATGAAAGATTCCACGTGATGCCAAGTTACAGAGCATCTGGGGGAGGAATCTGAGCTGTTACAGACTCTGCAGCCACTAGGAAAGGACCCTCAGTCCCTGAAAGATCACATGGAGTAACCCACAGGCCAGACCAACCCACAGTCCCCGCACTGTGAGAAAGAAAAACCCATCAAAGTGCTCAGAGATGAGGGATTCAGGTGCAAGACAACAAGACAGAGCAGGACTCCTGCAAGACAAGGGAGTCACACAGTGGGTGCTCATGGAGGAATGTCCCGGGCTGGGAGGCGAGAGCTGGAGTTGGTTTTCACAGAGCTGAGTCCTGGGACGGGGGGAACAGACAGATGGACACTGATCACACAGAGCAGCAGCCCAGACAGCCTGACTGTCCTTTCCTTACAAAACTAACAGATAATAGATAAGCACAGGACACTCTCTCTTCAGATGTGTAATCTGAGGCTAAGTTGAGTCGGGGTATGTGTGTGTGTGTGTGAGTATAGAGGGAGATAACTCTCCAGTATTTGAAGAGCTGTCAAAAATTAGATTGATTCTGAGTTTCCTCAAAAGCAATAATTAGAGCTAAGGATAGATAATTCTAGGGATAAATTTTAGATTAATACTATGAGGAACTATCTACCAGTCACTGCTGGCTTCCTTGGTAGGAGCACTCAACCACACTGAATGGGTGCGTTCAGACTCAGCTTGATGGATCGCAGGCCAGAGCTTGTAGAGAGATTTCTTTATTCTGTTTACCACTGATGACATGAAATTAAACCCCTTCCAGTCCTGCTTCTGCATGCTGTCCCCACACTTGGTTGACTGATGTCCTCAGCACAGTCCTGGTTCAGAATGCGCAAAGATGCTAAACATATGCTCATAAATTCCCTTCAGATCTGACTTAAGAATCACTTTCTCCATGAACCCCTGGAAGACTGACAGTTCTCTGTACGTGCCACCTTCACTTCGAGTTTAAAATGTATTTTTCTTCTGAACCTCTTCATCTGATTATACAGTCTAAATATATTCCGGGTATACAGAGGTTCATTTTTTAAAAAACTTCCCTGTTATTCCATAAATACCAAGGGCCTTTAATAACCCAACCCAAAGTGTTATTTCTTATGAAGGGCATACAGTTGGTACTTAATATACTGAATGGTCATCCAGGGAAAAAATGCCTTGGGAAATTAGCTATTTTGTACACCAGAAAGTCGATTTCTGTATCTGCTACAGACTTTGGCAAACTCAAAGTGGTCTAGGCCTACAAAAGTATGGCATGAAATTTCCAGGCTGTCAGAGCAACCTTCAAGGGATACTGTCCTCATCTCTGTGAACCAGTTACTACTAGAAAGGGAAAATGTATCAGTACACAGTAATTCTCTTCCTAACTGAAAGTATAGAAAGAAATGCTTGATAATCCTTCTCCATATTAAGCCCATGACTGCATCAAGCAGTGTTCGGGTCAGAGGAACTTAGTTCTTTTATCCTAAATATGGATCTTAATTTCAAGAGAGAAAAGAAAAAGATTTTTCTCTTTCAGGTATTATGGTTTATCATCTGTTATATGCTTTTAGCATTCTATACAGAGAAGAATGAAAGAAAAATTGCTTTTAAGGATGTTATTTGGAAGAATATAGCTAAATACTGAGTGTCACATTAAATAAGAAAACAAGCCCACGTGTGCTTTATTCTTCAAAGGATAGTCTCTCTCAGAGCATGAGTCATTACAGCACCGAAGAGTAAACGTGTAAATGTGATTCTTTTTCAGATAATTGTACCGTTTAAGATATATTCTTAAACACTAAAAATGTCAGAAATATAGGTTTCAATCTATTCAATTCTTACTCCCACAGAAACACACTGCTCCTAGTAGCATAGAAAACTGCTAATATTTTAGTCTGTCCTGAAAACTCTCGAAAGCATTGATGGGGAACAAAGCATCCTTTTGAGCATCATCCAATATTACATGTATCAAATATGAGAATCAGGTCATTTTCAACACAAAGAAGAAAAGGATTACATACAAAATCCGTTAGAAGGAGGAGCCACTTCCAGAATGGGAAATTAAGGACCTTTTGAAAATCTGCTCCTTTATTATAAAAGCAATGAGATTGCAAAAGCAATTTTCCAAAAGTTTGGCAATTAACCAGTAGTTTCCAACACTCTGAGATCCATTTATTCAAGAAAAAAAATGGCTGAATTTTGGTCAGAATACTGAGTTTTGTAGCCTTTTAACTTGCTCTATTCTCTTGATGAAAGTAAAAGAGGAGAGTGAAAAAGCTGGCTTAAAGCTCAACATTCAGAAAACTAAGATCATGGCATCTGGTCCCATCACTTCACGGGAAATAGATGGGGAAACAGTGGAAACAGTGTCAGACTTTATTTTTTGGGGCTCCAAAATCACTGCAGATGGTGATTGCAGCCATGAAATTAAAAGATGCTTACTCCTTGGAAGGAAAGTTATGAGCAACCTAGACAGCATGTTAAAAAGCAGAGACATTACTTTGCCAACAAAGGTCTGTTTAGTCAAGGCTATGGTTTTTCCACTGGTCATGTGGAACCAACCAGTCCATTCTAAAGGAGATCAGTCCTGGGTGTTCTTTGGAAGGACTGATGCTGAAGCTGAAACTCCAATTTTGTGGCCACCTTATGCGAAGAGTTGATCCATTGGAAAAGACTCTGATGCTGGGAGGGATTGGAGGCAGGAGGAGAAAGGGATGACAGAGGATGAGATGGCTGGATGGCATCACCGACTCGATGGACATGAGTTTGGGTAAACTCCGGAAGTTGGTGATGGGAGGCCTAGTGTGTTGTGATTCATGGGGTCGCAAAGAGTCAGACATGACTGAGCGACTGAACTGAACTGATTCTCATATTCCTCTCCCCATCTACATGGTAGTCTTGAAAACCAGCACCTTCATAATCAGAGTTGCCACTAAAAAAATCAGCTTAAAAACTGCTGGAGGGGGAAGAACAGCTTTATAAAACCCTCCAAAAGCCCCATTCCCAGAAGATGGTCATTATTTCATCTGTCTGGCTGTTTCTTAGAAACCTGCCCTTGTAGTGTTTGCTTTTATTTGATCTCACTTAGCTTGCTCACAGCAAAAGTTTTTTCCCTTGGGGCATTTGTCAGAAACAATCAGTCACAACTGTTTAACACAGTAGCTGCCTGAGGTGATGATGCTAGCTGGAGTAATGAGAAGCTGACCAAAAAACCTAGAAGGAAAAGCTAGGGAATGAGATGCCCAGGAGTGCCTTGAAACACTCTAACACACGGTTGGGAATCTAGAAGGCTGCTTTTATGTGCAGGACTATATGCATGCCTGGGAAATATCTAAGGATGCCCTAAGCCCTCACCTCTGGCTGACCTTGAGACTGTGAGAAAGCAGGATTAAAGACTGTGACACGGCTGTAAATTGTCTGACTGAGGACTGAACGTGTGTCCTAAGCCCCGCCACACACACAGATGTGTTAGTAAAAACTGGGAGATTTATTGTTCAAGGTATTTACGGAAATCTCTGTCCAATCATTACCTGAACACTAAGCTAATGTAGCAGAGACTTTAGTAGCCACGCATGAAAAGAATGCAGACTCCAGTGTATTAGTTCAGGAAAGTCATTAAATACAGGAACATCATAGATGACAAGAAATATCAATCAATAAGACCTGGGAAGAGGGGTAATTTGATTTCCAGAGTTGCCACACTATATTATCTAAAATGTCTATTATTTAACAAAAAAAAAAAAAAATCATGAGACAAAGAAATAGGAAAATATGGCCCCTACACAGGGAAAAACAGCAGTTAATAAAAACTGTATTTGAGGAAGACTGGGCATTAGAGACACTAAAAAAAAAAAAAATTAAAAGTAAACTGCTGAATTAGCCATTATAAATATGTTCAATGAACCGAAGGAAATCATGTCTGAAGAACTATAGAAAAAAATGAGAACTATGCGTCTCATCAAATAGGCAATATAAATAGACAGAAATTATCTAAAATGAATCAAATAGAGACTCTGGAGTTGAAAAGTACAAATAACTGAAATAGGAACATTCACTAGAAGGATGTAAAATAATATTTCATCTGACAGAATAAAGAAACAGTAAACTTGATGATAATTGAGATTACTTAGTCTGGGGAACAAAAAAGAAAAAAGAATGTAGAAAAATCAACGTTTCAGAAACTTGTGGGATATCATTAAGTGCTTCAATATACACAAAATGGGAGCCTACAAGGAGATGTTGAAAGAGAAAGAGCAGAAATAATATTTGAAGAAACAATGGCAAAAAAAAGGAGAGAAGAAAACCCTTTTCAGCTCATTCTATGAGGCCACCAATACCTTGAAACAACAACAAAAAGAGACATCGCAGGAAAATTACAGACCAATATCTCTGATGGACACAGATGTGAAACCCTCAACAGATACTCGCCAGCCAAATCTAGCAACCTAAAGAGAAGTACACACTGTGAGAAAGCGGAATTCACTCCCAAGATACAAGGCTGGTTCAACATAGGAAATCGATGTGATGCAGCACATGAGTAGAAAGACCAAAAACTGTGTGGTCACTGCAAGACATACAGAAACAGTATCTGACAAAACCCATCACCCTTACATCATAGAAACACAGAGCACACCAGGAACAAAAGGGAGCTTCCTCAGCCTCACAAAGAGCACCTCTGAAACACCTACGATAGGATCACAAGGATTGGTGAAGGGTTAGCAGCTCAGGAGCAAGACAGGGACGGCCACTCTGACTCCTTCTGTTTAACGCTGTACTGGAGGTGCTCGCCAGGGCAAAGGGACAAGAAAAGGAATAAAAGTAAGCCAGGTTGGAGAAGAGGAGAGGCGTGTCTAACGGTGCCCAACAATGACCAAAATCCACGGATCTATATACTTTACAAAAGACCAGTTCCAACAAATATCTTGTACAGCAACGCTCACAGCATCATTATTCACAATAGCCAAGCAGCGGAAACCGCCAACTCTCCCATCACCCGGGAATGGATACACAAAGGCGATATACACAGAATGGGATAACACTCAACCATAAAAGGAATGAAGCTCTGACACAAGCCACAACATGGATGAGTCTTGGAAATATTATACGAAGTTGAATAAGCCAGACACGGAAGGACAAATACTGTTCAATTCCATAAGGCGCCTAAAATAGCCCAAGAACAGAGAGTGGGAAGGAGATGGCCGGAGGCTGGGGGAGGGGAACAGGGGGTTAGCATTCTAATGGGGACAGAGTTTCCGTTTGGGATGGTAAATAAGAAGTGACGTCTGCACAAGACTTTGAATATATGTAATACCACTGAACTGTACATCAAAAACAGGTAAACTGGTAAACTTATGTGTATCTTGTTGTTGTTTAGTCACTAAGTCATATCCGACACTAGCAACCCCATGAACTGCAGCCCTCTGTCCATGGGATTTTCCAGAGGAGAACACTGGAGTGGGCTGCCACTTCCTTCTCCAGGGGATCTTCCCGACCCAGGGATCGAAGTCAGGTCTCCTACATTGGCAGGTGGATTCTTTACCACTGAACCATCTGGGAAGCCCCTTTGTATATCTTACCACAATACGAAAGTATCTAATAAAATATCATCTTCAACAACAAACTTTTAAAAGTGCAAAAACATTGGGGATAAATGTCAAAATAAGAGTTTTTAAAAAATGAAAATTAGAGGGAAGGCTAATGACAGACCAACTGTACATGAACACTATACTCAGATGATGGGTAAAGTAGCTTCTCACTGGGGTGCAGCTTAGCAGTTCTGAAACTTCTACACATACATGCCGGGGTTGAAAAAGTCAAGCAGTGGGTGGTAGATGGTGGAAGTCAAATTTTTACTGTGAATAAGGGAAATGACAGAGAAGCAGCAAGGGGTAACTAGAACATTCCACGCAGAGACCTCAATATGAACTCAGGTTAGCTTAATACAGATACAGATGGAGATGGCAGATGCATACACAGGAGAGACAAGGTATGTAGATGGATAGACAGACATGGATAGAAAGACAGGCTAGATACAGACAGACATGATGGATAGGATAGATAGACGGACAGGCATAGACAGCCAGGGTAGACATTAATAGACAGACATGATAGACAGACAGGATGGATAGACATGACAGACAGATAAACAGACATGTGGATACACACAGGTTAGTATACACACATATATCTCCTCATATTGTCAGACGCCCTGGTACCAACGATCATGATCTTGTTTCTAACACCATTATTCAATGAAAGGAACCAGGCCTCCTTGGAGAAATTACTAATTCTAGGGCTGGGGAGGGAAAATACAAGTCTGGAACATCTTGTAATATCAGACAGTAAGAAAGAAAGAAAAAAAGGAAGGAAGGAAGAAAGGAAAGGATAAAATCCACAATAATGAAATGGCACATGAGTCGAATTGAAAGGGTACCCAATGGACAAAGCTGGAACTATTTGAGAAAAAAAAGGCAGTGTTGAACAATAACATAAAATATAAAACAAATCTGTGAGTTGATATTAATATAGACAAGTGATTCAATAAGTAAATAAATGGCAGAGAATAGACAAATCTGTCATGCAGAAGAATTACAAAGAATTGATACAGATACTCTGCTCTCAGTTGGGTAGGACACGGCCTTCCACTCCTATGAACAGTTGCCTCCTTCCAAAACCTACAGTATGAAAAGAGGGGAAAAAGAAAAACTTCCCAGATGCCCGGCAAACACTGCCCCAGTCAGATGATCAAGAGTACCACTGACGGTCATCAGTCATGCTGACAACACGCACTCTTGACATGACGTGGTCAGAACAGCATTTTTACTTCTGTCTTCTTCTGCTCAAAACCCTGTAACCCAGCCATGATGAAAAATCCAGAAACACTGCCATTTAAGAACACACTACAAGAGACTTGACAAATATTCCTCGAAGTACCTAACTCTGACATTTAGACTTTTCAGATGCTATAATCCAGAATATGGTGAAAAGAATACACTCCTGGTAGAAAAAAATCCTCCAGCTCTAATCCAGCAAAGACAAAGTGGAACAGTTTCTCTGAGTTCAGTTCACCAAATATTCACGGTTCTTAATTCCCCAAACCAAAAGTCTCGTTCAATATGGTGATTTTGCATAGTTCCAGATACACATGTCCATGCCCCAGATAATGCATGATGGAGAATTTAAAACCACAAACTAGTTTCAAAAACTCATCTGATTTTAATCAACTTCCACAGCAAAAGAAGAAATTGATATTGTATATTTTCCATCTACTGCTTTGTCTTTCTAACCAAAAAGCTGCCTACATTTCTATAAGATAAACTTGGATATTTTTAGCAAAGAAAGCCTATTTTTAGAGGCAGTATTTAATTTTCATTCTCAGAAATATGGTAGTGAGGTTTTGGGTTGTAATGATCTGTTAGATAGGAAAGAAGGATGAGACAAGAGTAATATTTCACAAAAATTAGGTCCCATACATTGATCCTTTGACTTATCTATTCCTGGACTCATATCTCATCCAAATCACACCTAACCACGTTTTAGGAAATAATTACTGGGGCTCTTGGCTTTGGCATAAAGCAGTGCGATTGCTCAAATGATCAACTGTCACATCGCTAATATTATAAACGACAGGCTGCTAAATTTATACTCAAGGTAACGCTGTATATTAATAGGAGAATTAATAGGTCAGTGATCAAAAAATCATACACCCAGTTAACAAGCCAGATAGCATCTGTCTTCATGCTTATTTGCTACACGTGTGCAATGCATGCGTCTGCGGCACGACGATAAATCTCTTTAAATGCCAGCCTAACAATCCATTCTCTGGCTAGACTAAAAATAGCGCCAGTACTGTGACTGCCATGTGTGTCCTCAGCCACTGGGGGGCACTGCTTCACAAAATGCTTTAAACACTGTTTGGTTTTTAGAATTCTGATTAAAAAGAACAGTATAGTGAGAATGAAGGCATGTCTGAATTCTTCAATGCTGGTAAGCTGCAACAATTCAGAACAGAACAATTAATATTCTACTGTTCATGATATTTATCTGTGTTCATCTGGATCACTGGGTTTTAATCCCAGTCCACCTGTAATTTGCTTTTCTGGTGGCTCAGACGGTAAAGAGTCTGCCTGCAGTGTGGGAAACCTGGGTTCTATCCCTGGGTTGGGAAGATCCCCTGGAGAAGGCAATGGCAACCCACTCCAGTATTCTTGCCTGGAGAATCCCATGGACTGAGGAGTCTGGTGGGCTACAGCCCATGGGGTCACAAAGAGTCGGACGCAACTGAGTGACCTCATTTCACTTCACTTCCACCTGTAAACTCAGCAAGTCTCAAAAATCTGCAAGCCTGTTTTCTTAGCCCCAAATCAGACGTCTGTGGAAACCTTTCATAACACATTTGGAATGTTTTCACAAAACACCTGATTCTGATCTTTAAATGTTGCTGCTGTGAGTCTCATGGGGTCCTCTATCGAGAATTTTTGAAATGCTCCTCTATCGAGAATTTTTTGTTGCTGGATTTGACCAATTTAGCTGAAGTTGAACAGTCACATCATCTTTGGTAACAGCCAAGGCTGTGTGTTCACTGAGTACACTCAGGTGAGTGGTCTGCAAAAGGGGCAGGACTCTACCGTTCTTCCCCGCTCCCCTTCCCCCACCACGGCCTCCTCCTTTTACGTGTAGAAAAACTGTAGTTGAACAGTAAGTTTAGACAGAGAAATGAGAAAATGCAGATGCAAAGGAAAGAGTCAAACAAGACCAAATAATAGCAGTCTAGTCAGTAAGCATGGGGTCGCTAAGAGTTGGGCACGACTGAGCGACTCTGAGCGACTTCACTTTCACTTTTCACTTTCATGCATTGGAGAAGGAAATGACAACCCACTCCAGTGTTCTTGCCTGGAGAATCCCAGGGACAGAGGAGCCTAGTGGGCTGCTGTCTATGGGGCTGCACAGAGTTGGACACAACTGAAGTGACTTAACAGCAGCAGCAGTCAGTAAGCAAAGCCAAGGACCTTCAGTTCCTCCTCAAGAGCTGCAGATAATATTCTGAGACAACTCCTGTGAGCTACTGAAACCCCCACGAGGTGGGGGAAGTTAAGTATTGATACGTGATGAACGGGCTTCCCAAGTGGCGCTAGTGGTAAAGAACTGCCTGTCAATGCAGGAGACGTAAGAGATGCGGGCTTGATCCCTGGGTCGGGGAGATCCCCTGGAGGAGGAAATGGCAACCCACTCCAGTATGCTTGCTGGAGACTCCCACAGACAGAGCTATAGTCCACAGGGTCACCAAGACTCGGATACTACTGAAGCAACACAGCGTGTGCGTGTTGACGGGACTGTAGGCATGACATAAGCTGCCACAATTCCAAGAACTGGTCTTAAGGAAATGGGAAACTGACCTGGAACTGAAGATCAACTGTCCTTAAAACAATCGAGATGATGATGGTCAGACCACTGATGACCGATTTCAAGATGACCGTCAGAGTTGCTTGTGCTTTTTCTACACGGGGCCCCCTCCTAGCCTCTAAAAGCGGTTGGTCAGTGACTGTCAAGGGGTCGGGGGAGTCGGCCTTTGGACAGGTATCTTCTCCTTCCCCTCCAGCTGCTGGCAGCCAAAGTAAAGCCAACTTCTTCCACCAACCTGGTCTCTTTACTCTTGAGTGGTGAGCAGCCAGACCCCACCTTTGGTTACAGTTTCAGCTTGTTGCAAACAATCACCTGAGGAAAGGATTATTATGGGTACATTTAATAGATGAAGAAACAGATGATGAAAAAGCTGGGGTATTGAGTATGGACCCAGGGGTCTCCTGACTTCCGAGCAGGAACTCGCTCTATCTTCCTGTGGTGCGTGTTTCCTCATCATCACAGGTCCTGAAGGTGCTCGGTGAGCGTCTGCTGAATAAACACATATATGCTTCCCTGGTGGCTCAGACTGTAAAGAATCCGCCGGCAACGCAGGAGACGCAGGAGACGGAGGTTTGATCCCTGGGTCAGGAAGATCCCCTGGAGGAGGAAATGGCAACCCAGCCCAGAATTTCTGCCTGGAGGATCTCATGGACAGAGGAGCCTGGCGGGCTATAGTCCAAAGAGTCTCAGACGCGACTCACCACGCACGCGTGTAAGGGAAACACACGAAGGATACACGTGGAACCTGCCTGCTTGGCTGAGGCAACGTTGCAATAAGAAAGATACTTCTAGCTCACCAACGGATTCTCAGTCTTCCCTGTTGGAGGAGAAATAGAGGAAGCAAGAATAAATGACATTCCCAGGGGGTCTGGAGTCACACCGAGGTAGGATGAGCCATGGTAACAGCCCTTCTGCGGCCGACCAAGCAGAAACCTCAAAAGACAGGTTCTGGTTTCCTGTTGTGAGCCCTGAAGCCTCAGAGATGCTCACAACTGAAAAGACTCTAATGAAAACGTTACACAACCTGTGCCTTGGCGTGCCCATTGGTGTTTTTTTTCCCCTCTCCTGCTGCAAAGGCGGAGTCCTCAACTGTGGTCCTGACGCCATGGTTCCCAAGCTCAGTCGGCCTTGAGCACCGCCAGCTGCTCCCAGAATGACACCCCAGGTCCTGAGTGCCCTGGGTAGGGCCTTCCATGCTCAGAGCACACCCTGTGTGCAAGAGTGAAGCCCTGCCCTTTCCCCACTTGGGGCCTCGCTGAGTCACGCAGGGGGTGACCTGGACACAGCTCCTCCTCCCGCCCAAGCCTTTGTCTGGAGCATCCTTCTCTTCTCTCTGCCTACTTCCCCCCATCTCTCACTTAAGCTCCAGTCCCAGTGCAAAATCATCCCAAATCTTCTGTAGTCCAAAGGTCCTCGGAGCCCCTTTCCCGAGTCACTGTCTCTGGCACTGGGCCTGCACTGGGGTCACGCCTGCGCTCACACCAGGGCACACTCAGGGTCCAGAATACCCCAGAGAGACGACCGTGCCCTTACGTTGGACATCAGGCACAGAACCTTTTACAAGGGAGCTCGGCCTATTTAAGTATCTCTGAGTTTATTGTTAGTTTGTCTTCTTAAGTAACATCACCTTCAGAATGAATCCCACAGCCCTTGCTGCTGGGGGACGGTGGGTGTGGTTACAATGAGATTTGTGGGAAGTGTCCCTGGAGGACACCCCTGTGGCATATGGCATGAGGGCAGACCGGCATTTGCATTCTATTTTGCTTAGTTTTTGGTCTGTTTTTACTATTTCGTACGTTTCAAGCTTGGAGAGTTAAAAAGGGTCAGGATGCTACAGGTATGTGGTTTTCCATCGTTGGAAGAAAGACCCCAAGGGGCACAGGCTGGGAAGAGGCCGGCTCCATCTCTGGACCCCCATCCAGCTTCTTCCACTGTGGGCAGAAGTGTTCCTTTTCCCAAACCTTGTTTACGGGGTGGGGCAGGGGGCAGAAAGCGGTGTTCCCACGAAGGCTGTTACAGCTTAGGAAAACCCTGAGTGAGAAGAGGGTGCGTCTACAGCTGGGTTACCCTCGCCTGCGATTCTGGGGCGATGAGGCAGTTACCACCCACACGACGGGTGTCCTCGGGGGCTCTCGAGTCCAGCTTGTGCTCCTGGGGAAGCTCCTGATGGGTGTCTTTACCTCCAGATTCCCGCCCTTCCAGCACCATCCTACTTCAGGGCGCTCACCAGTCAGCAGGGCTTGCCCTCAGCAGAATCTCCCGAGGATGGTCTTTCTGGGAGTCACAAGACAGAATTCAGTCTCCTGACCTGACACTCAATATAATACACCTGGGTCCCCAAGTCAACTCAGACAGTTTATCTCCCTCGATTCTGATTCCTCCTTACAGAAATGGTGCCAGGTGAGATTCTGTTTGAAGGCAAAATTTATATAACAAAAGTCAGCAATGTAACCATTTTAAAGTCTACAATTCAGTGCTTTGGGGGCATATTCACGTAGCTGTTCAGCTGTCACCGCTGTCTAAACCCAGAACATTTTCGTCCCGTTGGTGAGAAGCCTTGTCTGCGCCTAAGCCACTGAAGACTGTGCTTCTGCTGAATGCCTGCTGTCCCTCTGGAGTCTGGGATTTGGGGCCATGCTGGGCACCTGACCCAGGTCTCGTGTGACCAGCCTGGACAAAGCCCGGGGGCATCGAGTCTCTAAAGGGGTTGCTCAGTTCAGCCAATTCAGTCCCTCAGTCGTGTCCGACTCCTTGCGACCCCATGGACTGCAGCGCTCCAGGCCTCCCTATCCATCACCAGCTCCCGGAGTTTATGCAAACTCACGTCCATTGAGTTGGTGATGCCATCCAACCATCTCATCCTCTGTCATCCCCTTCTCC
Source organism: Bubalus kerabau (assembly GCF_029407905.1). Taxonomy (NCBI): domain Eukaryota; kingdom Metazoa; phylum Chordata; class Mammalia; order Artiodactyla; family Bovidae; genus Bubalus; species Bubalus kerabau. Next base: position 119,977,437 of record NC_073631.1, on the reverse strand, counting down.
TCCTACCCTCAATCTTTCCCAGCATCAGGGTCTTTTCAAATGAGTCAACTCTTCACATCAGGTGGCCAAAGGATTAGAGTTTCCGCTTCAGCATCAGTCCTTCCAATGAACACCCAGGATTGATTTCCTTTGGGATGGACTGGTTGGATTTCCTTGCAGTCCAAGGGACTCATGAGAGTCTTCTCCAACACCACAGTTCAAAAGTATCAGTGCTTTGGCGCTCAGCTTTTTTTATAGACCAACTCTCACATCCATACACGACTACTGGAAAAACCATAGCTTTGACTAGACAGACCTCTGTTGGAAAAGTAATGTCTCTGCTTTTTAATATGCTGTATAGGTTGGACATTTCTTCCAAGGAGCAAGCGTCTTTTAATTTCATGGCTATAGTCACCATCTGCAGTGATTTTGGAGCCCAGAAAAATAAAGTCTGACACTGTTTCCACTGTTTCCCCATCTATTTGCCATGAAGTGATGGAACCAGATGCCATGATGTTAGTTTTCTGAATGTTGAGTTTTAAGCCAACTTTTTCACTCTCCTCTTTCACTTTCATCAAGAGGCCCTTTAGTTCTTCTGGGACGTGATATTTCACCCATGTTGCCACAGTCTGTTTTGGGGGAATTAAACGTTCCCTGAGTGACCCCACTGGGTGAGGACTCTCAGAAGCTGGGGTCCCCTGCACTTGGCCCCACCTGCCTTTCCCCTCAGGTGACTTTGCTTTGCATCCTGTTGATGTCATAGCTGTAACTTTTAACTCTCGGCTCAGTCCTAGGAGCCCTCCTGGAGGATCACCAAACCCTAGGGTGATCTTGGGTCCTCAGATACGCATATTAATACATTTGCAGATGGAAAGCTATGGTATATGAGACATCTTTCAAAATAGGTGAGGGATTCACCCAGGATCCACTTTGCTTCCTCTTCTCTACTACAGTGATCTCAGTCTTATCTGGGATTCAGTATATCCAGTTAAAAATACTCCCCTCCCATGAGGGGTGGTGAAGGGATGGACTGGGAGTTTGGGATTAAGAGATGCAAACTGTTAATATGGAGAAACAATAAGGTCCTACTGTGCAGCACAGGGAACTATATTCAGTATCCTGTGATAAACTGTAATGGAAAAGAAAATGAAAAAGAATATATATATATATGCATAACTGAATCACTGCTGTACAGCAGAAATTAATACAACATTATAAATCAACTATACTTCAATAAAATAAAATAAAAAAAATACTCCCCTCCTGCACGTCCATGCAAGAAGACAGGGCAGTCACACCGCCAAGTTCAGGACAGAAGGCCACTGCAAATTTTGTAAAGTGCTTTGTTTTTGGTGTCTAGTCGCTAAGTCGTGTCCAACTCTTTCATGACCCTATGCACTGTGGCCCACCAGGCTCCTCCGTCCGTGGGATTCTCCAAGCAAGAATACTGGAGTGGGTAGCCATTTCCTTCTCCAAGAGATCTTTCCAACCCAGGGATCGAACACGGGTCTCCTGCTTGGCAGACAGATTCTTTACCACTGAGCCACTGGGGAAGCCCTATAAAGTGGTTACCTGCCTACAGACTTAACCACCTGCTTTTCTTTTTTAAAGCCTCTAAAGATATCAGCCACTTGTCACAGAAATAGTGGTCCTCAAAGTGGGTGAGCAGGGGTGACTCTACCCCCCAGAGGCAGGTCTGGAGGCATTTTTGGCCGCTATGCTGCAGGTGGGGAGCTGCTGGCGTCTGGTGGATGGAGGCCAGGCTTGCAGTGGAATACCCTACAGCACAAGGGACGGCCCCACCCCAAGAATCACCTGGCACCAAGGCTGAGACGCCCCGCTCTGAAAGAAGCCGGGACTCTTGAAGACACAGGGACACAGCCACACGTCATCCATCTCTGGAGTCCTACTGTGTGAGGGCAAGGAGTCAGCGGGTTAGGCCACTCAGTTGGGATTCTTTCACCTTCAGCCTAAACCAGTGATTCACTCTCCTTTATTCTTTCTGAGTTCTCAGCTCCTCCTGACCTGGAAAATTTTCAGGGGGCTCTGTTCTGACGTTGTATCTCATGGAGTCACTCGTCAGTTCTGAGGTTTTCTGCAACTCTGTGTAGAGACACTGACACTATTCTCTGCCAGCTTCCGTTTCACGTCTTTCTCTGACCTCAGGATGCACCTTCTGTTTCTCTTGTTACCATGAGAGACACAATGCACCCTTGCCCCATTGCCCTGCTGAGCAGGAAGACCATATGACCTCAAGGGACCGGCTCACTGGTTGGCCAGGTGACCTCAAGGGGCAGGCTGGCTGGTTGGCAGGGTAACCTCAAAGGACAGGCTCGCTGGTTGACCATGTGACCTCAAGGGGTGACCGGCTGGTTTCCAGTGTAAAATAAGACAGGGGTGTGTCCAGTGGTCAGGGGTGATCTAAGGAGATAAGTCATGAAAGGAAAAAAGCCCCCATAAGCCTAATCCCAGGAGATGTAAATTGCTGACAGTTTGTTTTACTCACTTCCAGATTTTTCTCTCTTAAGTATTTGTAGGAAATGTAGAGGCTTTTTGAGAAAAATGGACATACTTTATGTTTTTCTTCCTTTTTTTGGTTCAATGCCATATTGCACATGTCTCTCTGTGGGTGATGATCTTATGTAGACAGTTCTCCTTCCCTTCCTGTTCTGAGGATGGAACTCCTGACCTGTCCTTCCTGGCTCAACCCTGGGTTACAAAGTCCCTCAGCAGATCCAGCTCAGACTAGGAGATCTGCCACCTGGACAGGGCATCCTAGAGTTCTTAGCTGTTTAATCTGTAAAAGGAGAGGCCGGGCTTCAAGGGCACGAAGGACGGTTCTTCTACAGGATGCCAGGCTTTGAGCTCCGAGAAAGATCCCGAGGGAGGGACCTAGCTTCCCCTTCACCCCGGGTGCCTAGAACAGTACCTGACACACAGTAGGTCCTCATCACACTGTTGGTTGAGTGAACAAATGCCCGAATGCACCCAAATGCGGCTTCCCTGAAGATGGGGGACACGTTTTCTTTCCAAGTCATTCAGGCTGAGCAATAGAAACAGATGCCACATTCTTCAGCCCTTATCATGGAGGAGCGAGCTACACAGGACTTGGAAGGAGTATCTGGGGCAGGTTTCTCGTCTTTGATGTGACGTGGAGGCAGACTCCTAATCTCCTCCCAGCTGGCCCCCCGAGTTCCTCCTGACCAGCAGCACTGCCTGCCTGCTGATGACGGCTCAGGTCTAGGGAACCCTCCCCGCTTCCTGTGGGAGAGGGCCCCCCTTCCTGTGGGAAAGGCCCCACTACAAAGAGTATAACCGAGTCCAAGCTCCCTGCCTGCTGTGGACACAAGGGAGCCTGACTCTCCTCGTCTCTCCACATGCGAGTCTCCGTCTCAGTGCTCAGTGAACATTTCCCAGTAGAAATGCTGGAAATGATGGGATAAATGGATGATACCTGGTAATGGGATATTCTCATCTAGTAAAAACCTTAAATCTCTGGGCTCCCAGATGCCCCTTTTGGGTCAAGTTAATTATATTAAGTGAATCCTCAAAGCTTTAATGTTCATAACATCTTCATGCTGCTTTTCAGAAATTAATTCATTCCTTCTAGACAGGAAATTTGCAGGCTCAGGCTCTGAGAAAAAGGATTATATTTAATGCATTTAAGAGGTCCGCTTACATCTGTATTTCTCCTGAAATAAGCTGTTTGCCAGTGTTTGTTCTAGAGAGAGAAAAAAAAAATCTTAAAATACAGTATGGCCAAGTCATTAAAAATTAAGATATACACTATTTGTGAAATCCTCAAATCTTAAGAGATTCTTTCTTATGAAAATGCAAGACTCTGCTCCGTGAACTGGCTCTTACAAGCACGTGCTGTGGCTTGGGTATTCCCTGTTGTTGAGTTATGGTGGAGGAGGTGGGGGAGATGTGCTTGACTCGGCAGGAATTTACTTAATGGTCATTAACCAGGGCCCACAGACGTCAGCCCCGGTGACCGCTTGCTGAACGCACTGCCGGCCCTGTCCTCAGTGACCTGCTCTCCCCTCCCGCTCCCAGCGCCCAGGTACACACCCAGCACCACCCCTGTCAGACTCCGAGCTTATTAAGGCTTATTAAGGAGGCAGGGGGCGGCCACCCTCCTGTCCCCGTGTACCCTGTGAAGGATTCTGAATGCAGAAAGTGATTTATAAAAGCATACACATTCTCCGTCCTTTTCCTAGCCTACCCCTACACTCTGCCCTCTGACCCAGGCAGTGAAACAGGGCTGATGTCACCCCCAGTGGCCACCGCGGTCCCTCCGCTCAAGGACCAGGCTGCAGAGAGGCCTCCGTGGCCTGACCCCTCCCATACTTTACCCCTCAGCTCCCACCAGTCCAGACAGTGTTCTCAGATCAGCTCTCCACACGAATATCTCTTTTCATATCCCTTTCGTTCCTGCAATATTAACAAAACTCCCTCCTCTCAGCTATATGCTACTAAGCATTTTTACTTGACAAAGTCCTAGTAATGTTCAAATGTTCCTTGGGTTCAAGTGCCATGGTAAGAAGTTTCTGTGTTCTATGTCCTTTCTATGGACTTCACTCCCTTCTGTGTCTTGGGAAGCAATTGTGGTTCCTTATGTCACTTAACTATTTCTCTCAATGTTCCCTGATCTGCCTGAGAGCAGGACTTGTCATTGTTTGTTTAGCTGCCAAGTCATGTCTGATTCTTTTGCAACCCCCTGGACTGTAGCCCACCAGGCTCCCCTGTCCATGGGATTCTCCAGGCAAGAATGCTGCAGCGGGGTACTATTTTCTCCTCCAGGGGATCTTTTCGCCCTAGGGATCAAACCCGCATCTCCTGCATTGCAGGTGGATTCTTTACCATCTGAGCCACCAGGATTAGCTCGTTATTTTTCTCCATACCACCAATGAATGAATGAAGTGAAATCAACTGATCTGGAGGAAGCAGAATGATGGGAAAACCCTGCACTAGGAACCACAAGGCCTGAGTATACACTGGGGGCATCGTCCAGCCTCCACGGCCTGACTCCTCACACTGATGGTAGCAGGAGTCTGTGGGATGGAGCTCCTTGTCTCAGGGCGCACTCTGCGGCTTCTTGGAGACACCAGCAGCTCTGTGTCAGAGGGGACCTGAGGATGCCAGGCGATGTCTGAGGACTCACCGTGTCTCTCCCTGGCACAGAAAACAACTCCTTGCTTAGACACTTAGTAATCACTGTATGACCCACGTGCAATTCCAGAAACGGGACTTTTTGCCCCGAATTTGCTTAAAAATTAAAAATCATTACAATAGTTCAAGAAAGGCAATTGAGTGTAAGTGAACTACTCCAGGCATTTTTATTTCTTAAAACTAGTAAGATTGTACATCATCAAGTAGCGTTTTCATTTACGTAAGATGACTGCCATCACACTGTAACTATCTTCATCTCTTTAGTAGTGTTAGTCGCTCAGTCGTGTCCGACTCTTCGTGACCCCATGGACTGTAGCCCACTAGACTCCTCTGTCTATGGGATTCTCCAGGCAAAAATACTGGGGTGGGTAGCCATTCCCTCCTCCAGGGGATTTTCCTGACACAGATCAAACCCGAGTCTCCTATGTCTCCTGCCTTGACAGGCAGGTTCTTTACCACTAGCTCCACCTGAGAGGCCCAAAATGATGCTCACCGAACTGTAATTCATTTTAAGTCTCACCTTCCCTGGTGGCTCAGATGGTAAAGAATCTGCCTACAGTGCAGGAGACCTGAGTTTGATCCCTGGGTTGGGAAGATGCTCTGTGGAGGAGGGCATGGCAACCCACTCCAGTTTTCTTGCCTGGGAAATCCCATGGACAGAGGAGCCTGGTAGGTTACAGTCCATGGGGTCACAAAGAGTTGGACGTGACTGAGCAACTAACAATAACAAAGTGTCATGGGTACCAAGACACCATGAAAGCGTGAGAAATTCCTGAAACTGAGCCTCAAAAACATCTGGTTCTACTCCAGATGTTGGCTCTGTGGTAAAGAATCCACTTTCCAATGACGGGGGTTTGATCCCCAGGTTGGGAACATCCCCTGGAGAACGGAATGGCAATCCACTCCAGCATTCTTGCCTGGAGTATTCCACGGACAGAGGAGCCTAGTGGGCGACAGTCCGTGGAGTCGCAGAGTGGGACACGACTGAGTGACTGGGCACACACTTACACACTACCTCAGATGTGGCCCCGGGCTCAACAGCCCTGGGGGTTGCTGTTCTCAGATAGGGTTGCTGTTCTTAGATGGGACGGCTTCTCTGTAAGATCCCATATTAAACTGCACTGATTGTTCCCACAAACCCCGGCCATAAAAGAAACACTGTTCCAGGTGACCTACAAATTGGGGTTACTGGGCCTTGGTGAGCAAACAGACAGGAAGCTGCGTGGATTCTAACCAGCTGCTGGAAGGCCGTTTTCTGACCCTAGGCCATTTCTTACTGGACAGTCTGCACCAAGTGTCGCTCCTGTGAGGGTTTCAGAGCTGGTCTTCTGACAAAGCCTCCGATGTAGAAGGAAAGGGGGCGGTGAGAACAAGATCCCCGTCGTGCTTGGAGGACCAGCTCCCTGTGGCGAGGCGTAGGGTCCACATCGAAGGTTTTGGAAAGAGATGAACCTGTGGTCATCTCCTTTGCTGTGACAACTGGCTGCACAACTGAAAGATGATTGATTAACCTCTCTGAGGCCCAGTTTCCTCATATGTAAAATGGAGACACCAGCAGCCACAAAGAGTTGCTGTGGACATCACGGGAGCTGAGGCACACGTGACGCCTGGGCAGCGTCTGCCAGACTGGCACCGGGCGGAGGAGGGACAAGCCCGAGAGTGAGGGCAGAGGTGGAGGCCAGGAGGAGGCCCCCTCCGGATGCCTCGCTCCGCAGAGCACATTCCTTGGAAATTCCTACAAAATCATCTCATCTTTCCCGTTATTTCCCTCTTTGTGGTCATCGCTGGGCTCTTACATTGCCACCTGAGGTTTGCACTGACCTCCTCCCAATCTTTTCTGGAACAAAACCCTGTGAATTCATTTATTTCACTCTACGCGTTCATTTAACTAACACTTCCTGGGCACCACACGAGGTGCAGGGGAGATACAGCCCTGATAATCAAGCAAATAAAAATAACCGATGCTTCATTAGTTAACATTTACACCGTGTCTTATGTTCTACACACAAGGGACAAACCACACCTGCTGTCTCTTTATGACCCCGAGTCATCTAACTAACCAGAGCTCCAGGCATCGGGCAGACACTTCATAACATTGATAAAGTGAATGGCGATGCTTTAAGCATGCTGCTTTTTTTTTTCTAATGGGGTATAGTTGTTATAACACCGTGTCAGTTTCTGCTGTACAGAAAAGTGAATCAGCTATACCAATACATACATCAGCCACGTATCCTCTTTTTCGGATTTCTTTTCCATTTAGGTCACCACAGAGCACTGAGTAGAGCTCCCTGTGCTGTAGAGCGGGTTCTCCTCAGTCACCTATTTCATACAAACTCTCAGTAGTGTGTGTATGTCAACCGCAGTCCCCTAATCCATCCCACGCCTCCGCGGTATCCATACGTTTGTTCTCTAAGTCTGTGTCTCTATTTCTACTCTGCAGATAAGTTCGTCTAAGCCATTTTCTTTCTAGATTCCACCTATATGCATTAATATACAATATTTGCTTTCCATGGCTACCTACTCCAGTATTCTTGCCTGGAGAATCCCATGGACTGAGGAGCCTGGTGGGCTACGGGTGCAAATAGTCGGACAGGACTGAAGCAACTTAGCACACACATATGTATGCCAGTCTCTAGGTCCATCCACGTCTCTGCAAACGGCAGTTTGGTTCCACTGTATGGCTGAGTAACAGCCAAGGATGCTGCCTTACCTGTTCACATTGCTTTATGATCCCTGGAGACTTAGTCTCTGTTGGGTGCTATGATGGAGCCCTTGAGCTAGTACAGTTGGGAATAAATCACTTCCAGAGATTAAGTTACTACCCGGAAGGAAAGCTGTGAAAAGACACAGATTAGCAGAAGATCTGCTAAGACCGTGAACAAGCAGAGAAAGGAAGCTTGCCATATTTTGCTTGGAAGCCCCAAGTTGCAACCCCCTTGCCTACGACTGGGGCATTCCACAGTACCTGGAATAAATATCCAACGGTCAGCGGTGTTACTTTAAAACTCAAGTGCTCATATAAAAATTAGAGAATGACCTTGCTCCCTGGTCCTATTCATTTTCCCTGATCATCAAGTAGACGAGGCAGCTGGAGGGGAAGGGGGAAAGCAGAGGAGTCCTTGTTCTTTCTCTAAACTCTGTCGAGCACTAATTCAAAGGAGGGAGGAGTCAAAGATGCTGGGTGAATCTGAAGCTCTAACAGCAGAGGAAGATGACGCGAAGAGTAAAGGAGACCCTGGGTTGGCTTGAGAGTCAAGCTGAAATGGAAAGTTCCTTTTAGCCTTTAATACATTGCATCCTCTCTTAGGCACTTAAGGACTTATTCTAGCCCTGTCCATGCGGTTCGGGCATCAGGAAGAAAGGCTTTTATTAGCTTACAGAAGAGCTCAGAGAGGCATTGATGTGGTCATTGTTTCTCATGTCCATTAGCTGATGAATGAGCAGACTCTAATTTGCAATCCATTTGTTTGTTTAACCTGACTTATTTGGGGCTCTTAACGCCAAATTAAGTTTTAAAAACCCAATAATTTGGTTTAAGGATGAACACCAACCTAGGCATTTTGTGTTTAGTTAAAACCTATTTTCCTGTGAGGAGTCACGGAGAAGAAAGTTGGAAAAGAAAACATCCCATGAAAGGCTGGTAAAAAAAAAAAAATTACATTATGTTGACATTTATCCCCCAGATTTCACGAAAAAGGTGCCTTCTCACAAGCTGGCCACAGCATCTCCTCTGCATGTTGCTTGTATTTACTCACAGGAAGGTTGCCTGGGTCTCATTTCTGAGGCAATTTGAACAAGGTACCAAATGGCTAAAATGACTACTAAGATGCACTTCTGATCTCCAGCTATCGCTCTACAATCCACGTGACCAGAGGGGAGACTGGGACAGCGAATGGCAGGGTCTGTATACATTTGCCCTTTAAAAATTCCTGATGTGGGACCTATCAACCCCCAAATAGACAGCCTGGACTCACTGCACATTTACCAGTAAACTGCCAGATTAAAAACAAAACTCTGGAACTTGTGGGGGGTTCAGGATGGGGAACACGTGTATACCTGTGGCGGATTCATGTTGATGTATGGCAAAACCAATACAATACTGTAAAGTAATTAACCTCCAATTAAAATAAAGAAATTTATATTAAAACAAAACAAAACAAAACTCTGTCCTAAAAATAATCATCCAGCAACACTATTCTTGTGAGGTTTACCTGTTTGTTTTGTAGGCATTTGCCTGTGCAGATCACAGCTATCTTAAGGCAAGTATCTGGTGCCAAGAGGTGCTTGAGCTGAGGCTGAGAAGCCAACAGAGAAAACAAGTCCAACGGCAAAAGGAAGCAAATTACCTGGTGGAGGAAGCAGAGCTCACAGGCTGCCTGGCCGCCCCGTGGAGCCTGGGGCGGGGTGTGTGGACTGCTGACCACCCCCACCTTACCTGATACCTGGCACTTCTGCTGTGACCCTCAGGCTCACACGAGACCAGCAGTGAGAGGTGAGGGTGTTGGAGCTTAGGGAACACACTGGAGCTTCACAGACATGTCCAGACTTGCACTGTCCATAAGGATTCAGCCTCACAGTGACTCAATTAATGCCCTCGCATTTAACGAACACCCTTTCCACTGAATTCGGGGCATGTTCTCAGAAGGCATTTTCAGTGTTAAGTCAGACAGAACCCTTAAAAAGACCAGCTCTGTCACGCGTACGCTGTGTGGCCCAGGACAAGTGACTGGACCTCTCTGATCCCAGGAAGCTTTACCTGCCACCCTGGCGTTATTAGGAAGCATTCTGCTACTGCGTCATTTCTGAGGTTTGTTCTACTTCCCTCATATATTTGGAGGGGGTGAAAGCCCCATCCAAGGACCTCATCTGGGAAAAACTAACAAAGCTAAGTTGCTTGGCTGTTCCTTGCTTTGCAAAGGGCAGGGGTCCTAGAAATGTGTCTTTTCTTTGGAAAAACTCCTTAGTTTGACTTTCTAGCTGTTGTTGAGAAAGGCTGCCTGGCACCCGAGGCGGGACCTAGGAAAGGAGGGGTGCCTAGCAGGCCAAAGTCTTCTGCATAATGACCCTGAGTAAACCAGTTGTTTGTTGTTTCCTCTGGGAGAGGGGACTGTGCAGGAGCCCAGGATGCTCAGAGAACTAAAGGGCCTGAACACAGAAGAGACGCCTATGACCCAAGAGACGGCCCCGCGGGGAGCGATGGTCTGAACACAGAAGAGACGCCATGACCCAAGAAACGGCCCCGCCGGGAGCAATGGGGGTCAGTCTGAGAATAAGCCAGAAAACAAAGCACTGCAAAGGCCCCCAGACTGCTCATAGGACCTGAGTTCACATACATGCTTCTGGGTGACTCCACGCAGCTGAAAGACTTCCCGTGGAGCTGGTGACACCCCATGGCCCCTCATGGGGTGGCTTTGAGTGACTCGTGGAAACGGAACATATTAAGGACTTAGCACATTTTGCATGTAATTAATAAATGACAAGGACAGAAATTATGTCGTCATTGTTGTTCAGTCACTAAGTCAAGTCTGACTCTCTGCAACCCCATGGACTGCAGCGTGCCCTTCCCTGCCCTTCACCATTTCCTGGAATTTGCTCAGACTCATGTCTATTAAGTCGGTGATGTCATTCAACCGTCTCATCCTCTGTCACCCCCTTCTCCCCCTGCCCTCAATCTTTCCCAGCAACATAAGCGAGGTGAACAAATCTAGAATCAGGAGCTTCTTTACCATCTATTAGATTCTCCCTATTAAAGCAGGAAAATAGAAACACCTACGTCATTATCATCATACACATACATGTGATTTCTTTCAATGGCAAGAGTTACCACAGATAAAGAACCTGGTTATCATTCCATCAACCAGAAGTTCATTTACCCAGAGTCCTGGGCCATGAATGCTTGACTTGCCCAACCGCTGAGTCATCATTCAGTCAAGTCATATTCACAGAAACTCTGTCACATGCCAGACGCTCTGCTCCATGAGGGAAACAGGACAAGCACAGCAACACACTCACAGCCCCAAGAAGTGTGCTTTCCAGGGTGAGGCAGCGCTTGTGCTGAGTCGCTCAGTCGTGCCCGACTCTTTGCGACCCCGTGGACTGCGGCCCGCCAGGCTGCTCTGTCCTTGGGGACTCTCCAGAAAAGGATACTGGAGTGGGCTGCCATGCCCTCTTCCAGCAGAATCTTCCCGACCCAGGACTCGAGCCCAAGGTAAGGCAGAGATGGAAGCAAACAGCTGAATGCAAATTAGATGCACCGTGGGCCCAGGGTTGAAGGGCCACTGGAGAGTACACTCAGTCATGGACCAGATCAACTGATTCACTCCACTGGAGAGTACACTCAGTCATGGACCAGATCAACTGATTCATTTTATATTAATTAAGAAGGAGATCAATGTTTGAAAAGATGTCAGTGATAATTAATTAGCCTCTAGTAGACTGATGAGGGTAAGGACTTGGGATAATTTAATTGAGACAATAAATGATAACGTCAGTGCTGGTATGAGGGTCACTGCATTTCAAGGATGTAGAATTGCTAATTAATAGAACTTTCCGGTTTGCTTTAAAAAGACCTTTCTAGACTCAGAGGAATATCACCCCTGGGCTCAACAGCTGCAGTAAAGTGGGGCTTACGGAACTTCACAGGCCGCTTAATTTGCATGAAAGTAAAATGAAACAAGGCTGGTTAGTCCCGGTGTGTGGGCCGTGGGGCTGAAAGTACCCTCGACATCCCACTACCGGCAGACCACCTGCCCTGCACCATGGGCTGGTTTACAGGCGGGCCTTCAGCAGCGACACGCGGTGCCTCAGGGCACGCCCTGAGTGATGGGGACGGGGGGAGATGTTCAGGAGAAGCCCCCTAGTCAGGCCTGGAGCCCTGGAACAGCCACAGAACATTCTGAAAACTGTCTTTCCACCTCACTGAGGATGCAACATAACATGTAACTCTCACTTGAGATCTCTTTTCTCAAGACAAAAACGTGCATGCCCGTGTGTGTGTGTGTGTGTGTGTGTGCACGCGCGTGCGTGTGTGTTTTCATATATCCAAATAAAGCCTGTCTCTCTGTGATGCAAAGAAACAAAGTTGAAATAGGATTTCACTCTTTGCTTCTGCCAAGGGTCTTCATTCAATTCAACGAAACAGAGGCTGGATCTAAATTTCCCAGGGAAGAGGCACTTGCCAACTAAAAAGTGAGGAAAAGATTCAGAAGGCGCCTCTCTCTGCTGGGAGCGTGTTGGCCTGCCTAAGCCTGAAGAGATGCAACTCCTCAAAGCAGGAATTACTGCCAGCAGAAGGGCCCCCCTCAGACAGAGGACCAAAAGCAATAAGCATGATGTCCACATAGCATTCAGGGCCTCCAAAGGGAGGAACCAGGCTTGTTTCCCTCTCTGCCCCAATCACTCCTTTAGCTGCTAGTGAAGCAGGTCCAGCCTTGCAGAGTGGGGACCCCAAGACTGGGGACCCCAAGACGATAATCCAGGTGATGCTCGGATGGAACTTTGAGTTCAGCAAAGAGGAACTCCTTCTCCTTGGGAAAAGCCAGAGAGAATTTATTTTGGATCAAGCCATAAGGAGTGAATAAGGATTTCTGAAGCACAGAAGTATTGAATAAAAGCACTTTCATATGCACAGAGACAGAGAAAAACAGAGAAAAAAACTAAGTTACTGAATGTAGCTGTTGTTCTCATTTATTGCTATTATTGCTTCTACTGCCCTGGGCACTGACTGCTACGGCCTTTGGAATGCTTCCTGCAGGTGTTCATAACTCCAAAGGACGGTAGGCAGATAATCATTTTAGCTCTCACACTGGAAGTGTGGGCGTTGCATTAAGAAGGCAGGATGATGCAGACAGGGGGCTGCTGAAAGCACCTCGATCTGAGGATACATCCGGGAGCACTGGTGGGAACAAGCTTCACTGCGCTGAGAGTCTGTGGCATAGCTGGCCTCATGCCAGACAACTGGGTTTCTCTTCCCCTGAGCAAGGGGAGATCTCGAAAACTGTTCAATAATTGGGGCTTTACCCAAACGTGTACTCTAATCGTATTTCATCTGTTTCTCATGGGCTTTAATCAGGCACAGTGATGCTCTTCGACGTGCATTCTATGTAATGACTTAAAATGATAACTATATACTTCTCTCCACCAGTACCGAGCCATGAAAGAACATTTCACTTTTGAGACCTGACCTCTCTGGGCATTCCTCTGCAGTGACTGCTGGCTGACGGGTACAGGTGGCACCAAACAATCCTTAGGGGAACTTTTTGACTCTGCAATTCTAAAGACTTAATAGTTTCCATTGAAAAATGTAGCTTTTGAAAAGCAGCGGAAATACCCAAACCTTTATAAACTGGAATCCCTCCTTCATCCCCCCCACCCCATGAGCTTTAGAAAAAGAAATCCATCTGGTCTTTCAGAATAACAATAGAGAAGAGGAGAAAGTAAATATGGAAATCAGGCTGCTTTGAGCTTTGTGAACTATCTCAATTTTATCTTCTAAAACATATACTTTCCCAGGATCAACCAGCCAGCTGATATTTCCCGACACTCAAAGGAAGTAATTTTCTCCAATTTTACAGTCTCTCTCGTATCGCATCTGAGAGACAGGGCGGGCTCGTCCCTCACAGCGCCTGGATGAATGGAAACGAGAAGCAACAAACAGCGGAGGGGCTCCGGAGCCAGCGGCCACCTCGGGCTTTCGCCACGTCCCACTCAAGTCCAGAGAGCGGGTGGACTGGGAGGCCAGGCCTTGCCTGGAGCTCGCAGACAAGCCGATCCAGCCCCGGCAGCAGCTTCTGCCAACCAGCCCCGGGCCCGGCTGCGTCCTGAAGACGCTGGGCAGGGAGAGCGGGTCCCCTGACGGGTGCGGGTGCCTCGGCTTGCTCAGGCCATAGGCTGCAGGCTCGTCAGCCGGCTGCCAAGGTTCAGCCCAGGCCGCCTTCCTAAGAGGGAATCTGCAACAGCAAATATGCTTCCTGAGAAGGTGTGTCATCCAGGAGTCCCTCGGGGTGCTGTGGCTTCAGGCTACCTGTGCAGAGCGGCCGACCCCACGAATACAGAGGGAGACTGTTTTCCTGTTGCTGGCAAGTGTGATGAACAGAAAGAAAAAGCCATCTGCATCACCGACTCGATGGACATGAATTTGAGCAAACTCTGGGAAACAGTGAGGGCAGAGGAGCCTGGTGTGCTACAGTCCACGGGGTTGCAAAGGGTCGGACACGACTTAATGACTGGATAGCAGCAGCAAATACAAATATCACCCCCTGTTTTGGGAATCAGCCTTCCCCCCATTACAGTCTGAAACAGGGTTAGTAACCTCAGATGTGCAGATGACATGACCCTATGGCAGAAAGCGGAGAGGAACTAAAGAGCCTCTTGATGAAAGTGAAAGAGGAGACTGAAAAAGTTGGCTTAAAACTCAACATTCAGAAAACAAGATCGTGGCATCCAGTCCCATCACTTCATGGCAAACAGATGGGGAAACAACGGAAACAGTGAGAGACTTTATTTTTTTTGGCAGGGGGGCTTCAAAATCACTGCAGATGGTGACTTCAGCCATGAAATTAAAAGACCCTTGCTCCTTGGAAGAAAGCTATGACAAACCTAGGTATATTAAAAAGCAGAGACATTACTTTACCAACAAAGGTCTGTCTAGTCAAAGCTATGGTTTTTCCAGTAATCATGTATGGATGTGAGAGTTGGACTATAAAGAAAGCTGAGCGCCGAAGAATCGATGCTTTTGAACTGCGGTGTTGGAGAAAACTCTTGAGAGTCCCTTGAAGTGCAAGGAGATCCAACCAGTCCATCCTAAAGGAAATCAGTCCTGAATATTCATTGGAAGGACTGATGCTGAAGCTGAAACTCTGATACTTTGGCCACCTGATGTGAAGAACTGACTCATTGGAAAAGACCCTGATGCTGGGAAAGATTGAAGGCAGGAGGAGAAGGGGATGACAGAGGATGAGATGGTTGGATGGCATCACCAACTCAATGGACATGAGTTTGAGCAAGCTCCAAGAGTTGGTGATGGACAGGGAGGCCTGGTGTGCTGCAGTCCATGGGGTTGCAAAGAGTCTGACACGACTGAGTGACTGAACTGAACTGAACTGATCTGCCACATAAAGCAGTCTGATGAAGGGCAACAAAATCCAACCCATTGTATGAGAGACTTGCAGGAAATGTACTCCTGGGGCAAGCGTGGGTATGCGGCCGCCGAGGGACCGTTTCTCACTGCTGTGCCCTCCACCTGCCATCGCAAAGTCGGCCGAGCACCAGCTCTTCTTCTCCCAGGTCTTCTCTGGTGCCGCCTCCTCGGGCAGGAGCGTGAGCAGCTCCCATGTGATGCGCACTTCCCACGTCTCCAAGTGGCTCCCACTCCTTACGGAGCTTCACGCCCTGTTCTCAGCACTTAAAGCACATTCCACAGAGTTCTCGCTCATCAGCTTCTGCTCTGCACTCCTCATCTAACCACAGGAGCTGACTCCAGCTAGGCAGAGACTGCGCTCGCTAACCAAGGCCCACCTCAAGGCATCCCGTGCCTATTTTCCCACTCCCACGTCTGCGCACCAGAACATCTTATTCATGCACAGTTCACCATGGCTTTTGACATCTGTCGTTCTGTCTCCACTCACAGCTGAAACTTCCACTTTCTGTAGACTGACTGAATTAAGTCACCTTATATTCACTGGAAGGACTGATGCTGAAGCTGAAACTCCAGTATTTTGGTCACCTGATTCGAAGAGGTGACTCATTGGAAAAGACCTTGATGCTGGGAAAGATTGAAGGCGGGAGGAGAAGGGGTCGACAGAGGATGAGATGGTTGGATAGCATCCCCGACTCGATGGACATGAGTTTGAGCAAGCTCCGGGAGTTGGTGATGGACAAGGAGGCCTAGTGTGCTGCAGTCCATGGGGTTGCAGAGTCAGACACAACTGAGCGACTGAACTGAACTGATGTAGTGAGAGCCTATTGAGACATTAACACGATCATGGAAATAGACATTTATTTACATTGAAATATGTTTATGATAATGTGTTATAAACTTTCCCCCATGTAATGAACATGGTCAGCACTGTCCCACCAATTATATCTGAGAGGATAAATATGGAAATGTAATTTTATTACAGGGGATTTATTTTTATCCTTTAAAATAGCATTCTCTGTTTTCTACTTTAGTACAATAAGTATGTAATTCAGGTATAATAAAAATTTTGATACAACACACACCTAAGCTTTCATGGTGCATTTTCACTACTCTCTACCCTTCAGTTTCAACAGATCACACTCGGCCCCTCTGTTTCTCTGAATGGAACCCTTTCTCACTGGCCACCATCCTCTCCCAAGAGCCTGCATCACCTGGTCCGACGTTGTCCCGCTCTGGGCTCCTGGATGGTCTTCCCTGTGGCTGCACAGTGTTGATGGGGTATCCCAGGTAGGGTTCTGCCCCGGGGCCTCTGTGGCTGCGGCTCCACGTGGGACATGTGGGACCCTCTCCCCCAGAGAGCTTATTCGAAGGGTTCGCACAGTCAGATGTCTGCTTAAACCAACTTCATCAGAAAGAACTTCCAACCATTCCACGTAAAGTGCCAGATCCATAAGTTTTCTTATCTTTAAAAATCAGTTGTTTAAGTCGCAAACAGGAAAATGTTCCAGAAGGGCCAGCAGATGGCCACAGACTGGGTACTTTACTAAAGATTCCAGACACGGAAAGGTAGAAACAAAAGCAGTGCACCTAGCCATGTAGTGATTCCCTCCTTGAACCAGAGCCCTGGCCTGAGGGGCCACTGAGGAGCATGGCGCCTGGTCCGCCTTGAACCAGAGCCCTGGGGCCACTGAGGAGCATGGTGCCTGGTCCGCCTTGAACCACAGCCCTGGCCTGAGGGGCCACTGAGGAGCATGGCGCCTGGTCCTGCCTGCTGCCACGCCTGTCTCCAGTCCTGCATCCTTTACATGAACTGAGACAAAAAGGCCGATGTCAGCCAGGAGTGTCTGAGGATAAGATGGACACTGCGTATCCTGAAGGCAGAGCTGGCAGAAGTTCTTGATGGATTAGATATGAAGTACAAGAAAAAGAGTGGAGACAACGACGACTCCAAGTCTTTCAGCCTGTTCTGCCAGAAGAACAAATTTCTCATCAACTGATTTGGGAGTGGCTGTGGATGGGACTTCCCAGGTGGCGCTAGGAGTAAAGAAGCTGGCTGCCAATGTAGGAGACATAAGAGATGGGGGTTCCATCCCTGGGTTGGGAAGATCCTCTGGAGGAGGAAATGGCAACCCACTCCAGTATTCTTACCTGGAGACAGACAGAGGAGCCTGGTGGGCTACAGTCCATGGGGCTGCACAGAGTCGGACAGGACTGAAGCAACTTAGCACATGGATGGTGTGGCCACTTTTTTTTGGCGAGGAGGGGGTGAACTCATATTTGGTGATATTAAAGTTAGGATTGTATGTCTGTGAGACATCTGAGAACTTCAGGGGAGAGGTCTGGTCTGGAGAATAAGTTAGGGGTCATCAGTAGGCAGAGAATATTTTAAGTCATGAGACTAGATGAAAACTCGGAGGGGGTGAGTATAGACACCGAAAGAGAAGGGGAAGACTGAGACCCAGGCCCACCAACATCAGAAGTCAGAAACAGCAGCTCAGGAGGTAGAGACTAAACCAAGAGAACGTGACGACATGGAGGTCAAGTGGGAAAGCTGGTGCAGGCGGAGGGAGGGGTGGATTGTGTCAAATGCTGCTGACGGGCAGACTGAGCAGAGGTCTGGGATGCGATGATGGAATTTAGCAACCTGGAGGTTCCTGGTGACCTCGACAAGAGAAGGGTCAGGGAGTCCTACGGGTGAAAGCCTAACCTGGGTGGGCTTAGCAAGAGCTGGAGAAGTACCTGGAGACGATACAGGGGCACCCATTTCCAGCTACGAAGAGGAACAAGAAATTGGGCAGTGCCTGGCGGGGAAGGTGGAGCCCAGCTGAGCCTTCTGCGTGTTTTTGGAGACCCAAGCAGCAGCATATCTGCTTGATGATGTGAATAATCTAACACAGAGATGAAACACTGACATTGAGAGAAGAAAGGAGATATGTGCTGCAGTTATTCCTCAAGTAAGTGAGGCACATTCACCCCTAACTTCTGGAGGCTGAGCACAGACAGGTCACACTGCGGTTTCAGGCTGGGGGAGGCGCAGAGTGCATGGCAGGTGCAGACGCTGGCGGGTAAGGAGATGAGATGGTGGGAGTGTTCTTTTTCTTTCTCCTGGTAGGTTTGGATGGGAACTAGAATGGGAAGAAGGTTTGGAGGGGTAAGGAAAGAGAAGAAGGTCTGAAACGATTTATCATCTAGGAGCTGGAAAGAATGAGTAGACAAGGAGAGCCCAGGAAGATGGATCCATGGAGGTAAACAGACTTAAGCGTCTGAAGTAACCTAAGAGCGCATCACAGAGGCCACCTCATATCACAGCATCCCAGCACAGCACAGTAAGAGGTACAAACGGCTGAGAAGTCCAATGTGGTCACTTACAAAAGACAGAAGAGTTTATTCAACTAAGCAAATGTGTGAGACCACACCCTGGGTAATTTCAGGAAACACAGGCCTCTTCCTTTACAGGTGGGAGTTTGAGTGAACTCAGATGTTGCCAGCTATACTGTTCTATACATCTCAATGGGCTGCTGATGCTAAGTCACTTCCGTTGTGTCTGACTCTGTGCGACCCCATAGACGGAAGCCCACCAGGCTCCCCCGTCCCTGGGATTCTCCAGGCAAGAACACTGGAGTGGGTTGCCATTTCCTTCTCCAATGCATGAAAGTGCAAAGTGAAAGTGAAGTCGCTCAATCGTGTCTGACTCTTTGCGACCCCATGGACTGCAGCCCACCAGGCTCCGCCAACCATGGGATTTTCCAGGCGAGGGTACTGCAGTGGGGTGCCATTGCCTTCTCTGTGTAGACACTCAATAAACACTAATTAAATGAATTAATGTTCTGATCATTTCTAAAGCTCATCTCAGCTCCACGACAATCAACAATCCTATAAAATGTAGGATTCTTTCCCTGGGTTTTCACATTTAGACTTGTAAGGTTAAAAAATGAAAGCATTCTTTATGGCATTTGTAAAACTTGCAGTGTAAGGCATAGTTAGTCACCGCAAAGTCACTTCATTCACCTTAAGCTACTGCATCTTCAAGGAGCAGGAAGAAAGGGACTGATCAGGAAGAGGAATCAGTGAAAGGAGGAGGGGGCGGCTAGAAAATAGGGTTGGGGGAGGAAACAGTTATGTTCCCTTGGATTTCTCATGGTGCCTGGTCTCTGGGGAGACCTGACCACTTGGTTACCCCACAACAAAACTTCACACTGTGTCTACAATTACAAAGAAAGACTCCTCTTACAAAAGCTCCTGGACATAAAAGCCATGTTTCTTTGAACCACAGGTCATCTTATGAGTAGATTTAACCTGCTGGGTACTTTCTGCCGGGCACAAGGCCACTTCCTGACTGCTTGTATGAACTCCCAACTTTGCGGATAGAATGAAATTCTGGCCACATCTGGTCACATCTGAGGACCAGCTCCATGCCTCTGCAGCATAAATTAGTTCATGAAAGACCAATGCCTTATAACAGCAACCACCGCGGGTTCCTATAGAAACTTGGGTGCCCTTGAGTCTCCAGATCTCTGCCTACACTTTTTACATTGTCTGCATAGGGAATGCTGAGGCGGACCGAGCTGGAGGCCGTGGACACTCTATTCTAAAGGCTTACCTATATTATTTGAGCACTCATGGGGTCTTTGCAGGCCCCCCTCCGACTTCCTCTGAACCCTGTACCTTTGAGACTGAATGTAAGCACCATCTTTGAAACTCCTTCTCGGGAAGAACGAGGAAATCACATCCTTCCTGCACATTGTGTCATGACTGCCATTGGTCGCTCTGTTTGTCTCCCGAATGATGCTGTGCTCCTTAAGACAGTCATCATCTTTTATTCCCAAGATCTGGCCCAGAGCATGCGACCAGCGCTCAACCCTTCCTCTGCGATGGGTATACACAAACAGGAAGCCGATGCCAAGTCCCCTCAGCACCAAAGGTAAAAGTATTTCCTCCAACAACAAAGACCTTGGCTCTATCAATGATTTGGATTTCCGTGTGTGCCTCCCACTGGTATTCACAGCACACTGCTCTCATTTTTTCCCAATTGCCTCTTATAAAATACATTCCCTCTGAGATTCAGCCACTCCTTTCATTTTTAAATAAGCAAATCTAAGAACCAGAAATTAATACGGAAGCCGCAGTGAAGGACAAAGGAGAAGCTACTGCCCAGTGGGAGACGGAAGGCAAAGAGTCATTGCTGGTTGCTTTTCGACAGTTTGAGAAACGTAAATGGCATTTCAGAGGAGCTTGACAGCGAGATAATATGACACAGTGTCATTCAACAAAGTATCGGTGGAAAGAGCACAAAATGGGGAGGAAGTTAGGAGACAGGCTTCCAGCTTCAGCTATGTCACTAACTGGCTCTATGACCTCAGAGAGGTCACTCAACTTCTCTCGGCCTCAGTTACCAAAAAAGCCAGGCTGTGAACTAGACCTCTAGTATTCCACTACAAAGGTTCTCTGCCCCAAGGATCAGTTTTCAAGTGCATCCCATGGAGGCTAAGATGAAATGAAAACAGTATCTGTGGAGATAACTGGAGAGGTTCTAGGACCAGACTGTGCAAGAGGGATGCAGAGAAGCCTGCAGAGGATGGGGGAGCAGTCACTTACATCTTTTTTCCCCAGGACAGCAGTCTAGAATTATTTCAGACCCAACTAAGGGAAATAGACTATTTTGAACCAACAAATGTATTGTAAACAAACTGCCTTTCACCTCCAGGTCTATACTGCTTTGTGGTTTAAAAAAAAAAATCCCCCAAACAAGAAAACAAGATTTCATCTAGACTAAAACTCGAGAGGAATATTAAGTTACCCACATGTGGGCACTGGACTCCACTGTTCCCTTCACTAGGCAGCATTCTAGAAGAATCCTTTCAGTTTCTTTTGGTGCCTGGACCTAGCCGGGAGTGAAAGCGAAAGGAGCACAAAAGGGAATAAAGAAATGCAGAGGAGAAGGGAGGAAGGCTCAGCTGTGTCTCTCCCTGTCCTGTTGCTTAGCAACATCTCAGCTCTGGGTCTGAGAAGCACGGATTCACGGAGATGACACTGAAGACCCATTTCTCATGAAGGAGCAGCCTGATTTGACCAGATACACATTTTCTTAGAATGATGATGAGATGACGACCAGGGCAAGAGCTCTGTGGGCCCACTTCTACAGCCAGAGAGAGACGGTGAAAGGCAGATGACAGAACCCAGGCTCTCAAAGAGGGGCAGAGAGTAGGATCGTGAGTCCCCAGATGCACTCAGGACTCACCACTTATCCACTTAGCCTCGGGGTCGTGGATTTTGAAATCTTCACTGAAGAGGTCTTCCACAGTCACCTTCTTCTTTTGAGACAGACTGTTATCTTCCGCTAGAAAAGAGCAAGGCGCAGAGACAAAAAATTTTATTCCTTGGTTAAAAAAGAGAGGACCATAAAACATTCTGATTGCCACCCCGAAATAGTATACAGGGTTAAACATAATTTCTATACATAGTGCTGAACAAAAGCCAGGCATGCTTTTTGCTTTTATCAATACCAGGTGGCTCAGTGGTAAAAAAAAAATCCGCCTGCCAATGCGGGAGACGCCAGTTTGATCCCCAGAAGGAAATGGCAACCCACTCCGGTATTCTTGCCTGAGAAATCCCACAGACAGAGGAGCCTGGTGGGTGGGCTACAGACCACGGGGTCACAAAAGAATCGGACGTGTCTGCGGGACTAAACAATCACAACAAAGCTATCAAAAGCTATGGTAAGGGGACTCAGTACAGTAAAATGGCATCACTATGCCCTCTCAACCTGTAAAACACAAATAACCGTATTTCTTAGACATGAAGGTAAATAACTGTTGAAAAACTGACTGATGAGCAATAAGCTGGAAATAGTTAAAAAAAAAAGAAGGGATCACAACTGTATTATGTTATCAGTCATTCATTAAGCATTCATAATGGCAACAGCAAACACCACGCTGGGTGCCTGAAATCCAAAAACAAGTAGCACGTTCCTTAGGTATTTATTCCCCATATGCCTCATTCCTGGCTGCCTTCAGGTTGGGGATTAGTCCTCCAGATAAGGACATACCCCAAATTCTGTGTGCAAACTACCAGATTCTGACCTCCCCACCTCCCCTGGATCAGCAGGCTTGGGAGTAAGCACCCGGAATAAGACTTGACCATCCATCCAAAGAGGAGGTATTCAGGTAATGACACCGGCTGGGAGACTTTAGGAACCTGGCAGCTTTTATCCTACTTCCTAAGGCTGAAGTTTCTGGGGATTTAGATCTGCCTCAGAGAGGTTCTCTCATTACAGGCACAAAAATTCATTCATCTACTTTGACAAGACAATAGGCTGTCCACCTTCTGACCTGTGAGTCTGAGCAGCTTAAAGCCGGGCAGGAACAGAGAGGCAAACACAGGGAACAGAGGGTGTGGAAGTGGCGGGGGCAGGAGATGGGATGACCAGGAGGCTGGGACTGACACAGCCATACTACTGTGCACAGACCGCGAGTGGGAAGCTGCGTGTTAAGCAAGGAGCTTGGCTTGGGGAGGCCATCTCTCTGCAGATACAGAGGGGTGGGCTGGGGGAGGTGGGCGGGAGGCTCAGGAGCGAGGGGCCGTGTGCACGCTTACAGCTGAGTCACGCTGCTGAACAGCAGAAACTAACGGCACATTGTAAAGCAAGTATACCTCTCCCCCCGAAACGCCCACTGGACAGGACATCAAACCACCCTTGCTGCTGTTATACTAACGAGACATTCTTTATCTTAACTTTGATGTCCATCATTTACGTAGAATGTTTATTTACGACCCTGCTCTGTGAAATAAAAGATGCCTCCTTTGCTGCCCTTTTCCTGTAGATTCAGGCCCTCATTTCTTCTGGTTTTGTGCTGGGCTGCTGCGTGGGGTTATCATGACTGTTAATTAGGGTGTGTAGGTCTGTGCATCCTGCGTGAGGTGGTTTCAGCTCACCGCGTTTTCACACGGGGATGTTTGGTTGTTATGTCTGTTTCTCTCCAGCTCTGGCTGTTGAGCCAGCCTTCACTTCTTGGGATGTCATAGTGCTTGCCCTCAACAGTACCCTTTGCCTCTTTCAGCTTTCTGTTTCAAAGTCTGTGGCAGGTTGCGGAAACAAAAGTTTTATATTACAGAATGAAAAAATGATAATCTCTGAATGAAATCCTCAAAGGTTCTAGGATTCTAGCATATAGACTTTGTTACATCTCCTATGGTTTCTTTTTTGTGGCCTCCCTGGGCATGAAAGATTAGTGAAATTCTCAGAAACGTTGCACACTGCCTTGTATCTTGCATATCAAATAGGATTAGTGCACGTAAAAGTCTTTTGAAATGTACAGGATGATGACGCTTGAGGTGGCCTTCCTGCTAGACCTGATGGTATGTGGAGCTCTCCTAGGCGCTAATAAAAGCATGTTAAAACCAATCCTAGTTCTTCCCTCTAGGACTTTCTTATCTGCCTCTGAAGCAGTCTCGAAAAAAGATACACTGCTTCAAGCACAATGCATTTCAGTATAGAAAACAGACAATAAATGAAAAATTTAAAGATTACTAGACATCGATCTAATAAAGTTATACTGTGAACTAGTAATTAAGAAGTATATTTGCAACTAGTTGATAAATAAGTCCTGGAGCTCTCATGCACATTTAGTGATTAGAGGCAACAAAACTGTACTATAAACATCAAACTCGGTAAGAGACTAGATCTTAATTTTTCCCACTCTAAAAAAGAACATAATCATGTGGCCTTACAGAGGGTGTTAGCTAATCCTACAAAGGCAATCATATTGCCATATATAAATGCATCAAATCAACAAGCTGTACACCTTAAACCTCTGTGTTAGTCACTCAGTCGTGTCCGACTCTTTTCGACCCCGTGGACTGTAGCCTGAAAGGCTCCTCTGTCCACAGGATTCTGCAGGCAAGAATACTGGAGCGGGCTGCCACGTCCTCCTTCTGCGGATCTTCCCGACCCAGGGATCGAGCCCGCCTCTTTCACGTCTCCTGCACTGGCAGGCGTGTTCTTTACCCCTAGTGCCACCTGGGAAGCCCTAAACTTACACAGTGTCAAATATATTTCAATTAAAATACAATAAATAAAGCAAGAACAAGAGTAAATATGTCAGACACTCAAATACATGGTCAGAAAATAACTAATCATATTAAAGCTTAAATTTTATCTAAGTAAACACTTCTATGCAGGGATGGTTCTAGCTCCACATTTTGGTATCCATAGGAAGCCCAACAAGAATGGAAGACTGCCATTTAAACAAACTCTGGGTCAAATGTGAAAAGCCGATTCTATTCACTTTCTGAGCAATTTTTCTCTTCACAAACGACTGTTCTATTCATCAAAAGAAAAAGTTGATTTTTTTTTTTTTTTTGCCACACTGCATGGCATGCAGAACTTCCCTGACCAGGCATTGAACTCATGCCCCCTGCATTGGAAGCGTGGAGGCTTAACCACTGGACCACCAAAAATGTGTTTTATTTTTAAAAAACTACTACTTCCTTGGGTTTTTTTTTTTAATACTTTAAAATCTTCTATGACTTAAGGAGGGAGAGCCTCCAGTGGCAGCATTGCTGCTGCTGCTGCTGCTAAGTCGCTTCAGTCGTGTCCGACTCTGCGACCCCATAGACGGCAGCCCACCCGGCTCCTCCATCCCTGGGATTCTCCAGGCACGAGTACTGGAGTGGGGTGCCATCGCCTTCTCCGGTGGCAGCATTACTGCACGCTATTACTGTACTATTACTGTATACTACAGCATTACTATAGAAAGTGCTCCATTCAAGCCAGGACAGGTGCTTCTGTCAATAGTCAGCCCTCCCTCCTCAAGACACTCTCCACTGGCCCCTCCGGAGCCTGACGGCTTGTTCACACGGTCAGGCGCTGTCTAAGCTACTGACTTACAGCCTGATGCATTCCAAAATCCTCTGAGGAGGGGACAAGCACAAGGGAGTGCCATGTTCAGAAGTCAGGCTGAGCCCCAACGAATCACAAACAAAAGACCTTGTAAGCGACTCTGACTCTCAGAATCGCACAGAGAAATGGAGCCAGCGTGGAGAGAATGGCCCCACTGCGAGGGTGACAGGGCTGAGGGCGCCGCGCCTGGTGTGCAGGAGGCTGCAGAGCAAAAAGCAGGGGGAACTGAGAAAAGACCCTGCCAGCCAAGATAACATAACGGAGGAACATTCAAGCTGGGAGGACTGCAAGGCCGTGAAGCCATTGATGCCTGCAGTGTTTTCAGGAGACTGAGAGGGTTGGCCTTGGTGCAGCAGAAAGTGTGTGCTGAAAATGTCCAGCGAGGAAGATATAGTCTCCCATATTTGATATTCTGAAATTCCATTAGAAAAATATCCAGTTGTGGCTTTTCTTTAAATATCCTGCTCACCAGTCAGTACTCTTTACAGTCTAAGACCTGCCTTTCTCTGCATCAGGAATGTTATCAGTAACTGTCCAATTCAATGCTGCTTCTCCGTCATTCCAGACCCCACTGGACCTCATCAGGAACCTCTAGGTCTCCTGCATTTTTATGTCTGTGGGAGGATTTGCATTATTTCTTCGGCTCAATTTTTATCTCCGGTGTGTCAAGCTCTTTATTTTGCTGTTTTAAATTTCTAAATAATTAATTTTAATTCCTAAGATTCCTAATTAGCTTTATCAAGATCATCTGCTCTTAGGTTACAAGCTCTTTTATCAAATTGATAATTTTGAAAACAACTTTTCAGTCATTTTCTGCTGTGCCTAATAGATTTCTATTTCTTCGGAGTCAAGGTCTCACGTGTGTTAAGCTGGTGTCCTGCTTTGAGGGGCTGGTTTCTTTGGGCCCTTGTGACAAGTCTAAAACGTTTCGCCGTGCTTGGAGGACTCTGAGAGTTATTACCTCTCAATCCTGCAAGGAGGAGGAAGGAAAGCCGTTTTATGGAAAGTGGACCTGAGCTCCTGAGAGGTTAAGTGGCTTCTCTAAAGGTGTGCAGGAGGACAGTAAAGCCAGCACTAACCATATTTGCAGGAGAATTTAAATACTGACATTATTCACAGAATCTGGCTTGCTCATAACATATTCCAGAGCCAGGAAGCTAATAAAATCACAAAACACAGGTAACGTTTATGATGATCCTGACAGAACACTGCTCTCCAGGTGAAAATGTTTTCTGTAATAAAGAAAAAATTGGGAAAAACTTTTCAAGGCATACATTTCCTTAACTGGAAAAAACTTGGCCATCAAATCAGATCACAATGAATGCACCCTACAATGACTAGCACACAGCAAGTGGTCACTCCGCTATGAACAGTATGGGTGATGTCAAGCACCACGTGCTTTCAAAACCCGAGAGGAAAAGGACAGTGGTGGGCATGTCAGATGTACATCCACAGGGAGACAGACCCCAGCCTGAGACACAGAGCAAAACCACTGTAATGCTCAGAATCAGTCACTGGGAAACTCGTGTGTTATGTCCACAGAAGTTGATAATCTGTGTGCGTTTCCATACAGACACCTATGGAAGAACACGTGGAAATCAATTTTTTATTTTTCAGCGTCTGCACTGTTAAGTCACAAGTTCCAATGACAGAGTTTGCTGAGAAGCAAGTCGCTGCAGCCTTTTCCATTAATAAGCATCCTAACACAGCTGTGCAGAAAAGGAAACAGCTCAGTGAACACAGAGGGAACACGTCCCTTCACTGTGCCTGCATGTCAGTGCTAAATGAGCGCTCTGTGCCAGATACGGTTACAGGTTGGGTCCAATAATTCCAATTAGATTTCTTTTCTCTTCTCTTCTAATAGAAAAAGTGCAATAAATAATGATGTCTGCTGTACATACTACTCATATTTCTTCAGTAGATTCTTG
Source organism: Bubalus kerabau (assembly GCF_029407905.1). NCBI lineage: Eukaryota > Metazoa > Chordata > Mammalia > Artiodactyla > Bovidae > Bubalus > Bubalus kerabau. The sequence goes on along the minus strand of NC_073631.1, from coordinate 119,950,322 downwards.
TCCTAATGAAAGAATAAATTTAGTTATGCTTCACTATCAATGGCTTAGGAACAATGACATTTAAACCAGGTAACATATCAACCACCTCAGATATGCAGATGATGCCATTCTAATGGCAGAAGGTGAAGAGGAACTAAAGAGCCTCTTGATGAGGTTGCAAGAGGAGAGTGAAAAAAACTGGCTTGAAACTCAACATTCAAAAAACTAAGATCATGGCATCCAGTCCCATCACTTCTTGGCAAACAGAAGGGGTGAAGTGAAAGCAGTGATAAATTGTATTTTCTTGGGCTCCAAAATCACGAGAACAGTGACTGCAGCCATTAAATTAAAAGACGCTTGCTCCTTGGAAGAAAAGCTATGACAAATCCAGACAGTGTAGTCAAAAGCAGAGACATCACTTTGCTGACAAAGGTGCACACAGTCAAAGCTTTGGTTTTTTTCAGCAGAGTTGGCCCATAACAAAGGCTGAGCGCTGAAGAACTGAGGCTTTTGAATTGTGCTGGAGAAGACTCTTGAGAGTCCCTTGGACTGCAAGGAGATCAAACCAATCAGTCCTAAGGGAAATCAGTCCTGAATATTCATTGGAAGGACTGATGCTGAAGCTAAAGCTCCAATACTTTGACTACCTGATGCGAAGAGCCGACTTATTGGAAAAGACCCTGATGCTGGGAAAGACTGAAGGCAGGAGGAGAAGGGGAGGACAGAGGAGGAGATGGTTGGATGGCATCACCGACTCGATGGACATGAGTTTGAACAAACTCCAGGAGACAGTGGAGGAGAGGGAAGCCTGGTGTGCCGCTGTTCACGGGGTCGCAAAGAGTCGGACACGAGTGAGCAACTGAACAACAGCAACAACGCTATGATCTAAGTTTAGAAGATTTTCATTATTCCTCTCTAAAATTCCATCACCATTAGCAGTCACTCCCCATGTCCACCCACTTCTTCCCAATCCTAAGCAATGAAAAATTTGTTTTCTGTATCTATACATTTGGTTAGTATGAGTAATTCATATGGAATCATACAATATCTTATCTTTTTTTATTGGTAATTTCATTTTCAAGTTTCTTCCATGTGATAATATGTAATAACATGTACCAGCACTTTATTCCTTTTTATGAGTGAATAATGTTTCAAACCTAATAGTGTTGAGCATCTTTTCATGTGCTTATTGGCTATTTCTGTATTTCCTTTGGAGAATTATCTCCCCTTATCCAGACTGTAAAACATGCGGAAGTTGAGAAATTCACTTCACTAGATGTGGCTTAACATACTTTTGCCAATATGACAGCAAGATCAGAATCTCAGGGTGTTCAGTCACATAAAAATCTCATTGAAGAGCCTAACTGTGTAACTCATAATCATCTCAGCCATCTCAGCAGAAGCCAAACACAGAGATGGGAGTATCTTGCTAACCCCTATGGGGGGGTCTCTGGTCTAATGGAATGAATGCCCATGACACACATAGGAAACCCACAGGTTCTTAAGAATTGTATATCTGCAGAAGCTCTGCCAGCTTGGACTGAAAAGGACAGAGAGACTATGAAATAAAAGAAGGCTGGCAGACCTCCAGCCTCCTCAGAGAAGAAATACGCTGATAAACCTACTCAGCTACAAACTCATGCTGCCTTTCATGAAGAAGAAACATGCCCCCAGAGGACAGAGTTACAATCTGCAGACCATTATTCCCAGGACTTTAAACACACAGGAGTATGCCCAAGTGAATTTAGAAGTGCTTTGGAACTGGTAACCCCTTTTTTCCTTCAAATTTCTCCTTTTTGGAACAGAAATACTTATAACTGTTACCCTATGCCTGTCTCACCATCACTTTCAGGAGAAGACACCACTTATTTCTTTAGTTCCACAGGTTCACAATAGTGATGAATTCTGCCCCGGGATAGAGTATACCTAGAGTCTTACTCATAACTCATTGATGATGGTATTTGGGACTGCTGAGTTGATGAAATTTTGGACTTTGAATTGATTCTGGAATAGTTTGAAACTTCTGGGGTCTCAGAATGGAGTGGATATACTTTGTATGTGGGATGGATGTAAATCTTTGAAGGCCAGAGGTTAGATTGTGTAGGCAAAATAATACACAGCAAAGATGTCCATGTTGCTCAGTCATGTCTGACTTTTTGTGACCCCATGGACTGCAGCAGAGCAACCAACTCCCGGAGTTAGGTCAAACCCATGTCCA